>NC_079507.1:352846-995539 GCF_030052815.1 Hevea brasiliensis
ATGAGAAAAATCCTAGAAGGGAAGGAAACTGACTATGAAGTGAAAACAGATAAGTGTCTGTACTACAAAGGAAGACTGTGTGTACCAGATGATGGGGAATTGAAAGCCAATATCTTGAAAGAGGCACACACCAGTGTTTATGCTATGCACCCAAGAAGTACAAAAATGTATCATGATTTGAAACTTCATTATTGGTGGCCTGGTATGAAAAAGGACATAGCTGACTATGTGACTAAATGCTTGACATGTCAACAAGTCAAGGCAGAACATCAAGTTCCATCGAGTTTGTTACAGCCTATACGCATACCTGAATGGAAATGGGATCGGGTCACCATGGATTTTGTAAGTGGTCTACCTCTCACCCAAAAGAAGCATGATGCAGTATGGGTGATAGTCGATGGATTGACGAAGTCAGAACACTTTCTGCCAGTTAGGACTGACTACTCACTAGAGAAATTAGCAGAATTGTATATCAGTGGGATAGTTAGATTGCATGGAATTCCACTTGCCATCATATTTGATCGAGACCCAAGGTTTATATCGAGATTCTGGAAGAAGTTGCATGAGTCCTTGGGTACACAACTCCACTTCAGCACAGCTTTCCATCCTCAGACGGATGGGCAATCAGAAAGAATAATCCAGGTAAACAATTGAAACCAATTAAACTAATACACATATTGAACTGAAATGGTAATAATAATGTGAAATATATGTCAGGTCGTTGAGGATATACTGAGGGGTTGTGTCATTGAGTTTGAGGGAAGTTGGGATAGATACCTTCCACTGGCAGAATTTGCATACAACAATAGCTACCAAGCTAGTATCCAAATGGCCCCGCATGAAGCACTGTATGGGAGGAAATGTAAAACTCTAGTGTGCTGGACTGAATTGGGCGAAGATAAACTAGTAGGGTCAGACCTGGTGAAACAGAATGAGGAGAAGGTAAAACTAATCAAAGCCAATCCGAAGGTTGCCTCAGACAGACAGAAATCCTATGCCGACTTGAAGAGAAAAGAAATAGAATATGCGGTTGGCGATAAAGTGTTCCTCAAGGTGTCACCGTGGAAGAAGGTACTAAGGTTTGGAAGAAAAGGTAAGTTAAGCCCTAGGTTCATTGGCCCATATGAAGTCATTGAACGTGTGGGACCAAAGAGCCTCTGTGCTAGCTTTACCACCGTGAGTGGACAAGATCCACAATGTGTTCCACATATCTATGCTAAGAAGATACCGCTCAGATCCTTCACATGTCATTTCCATGGAAGAAATTGAAGTATAACCAGATTTGACATATGAAGAAGAACCCATATGGATCCTGGCTCGGGAAGTGAAAGAGTTGAGAAATAAGCAGATTCCACTGGTGAAAGTGCTTTGGAGGCACCACAACACCGAGGAGGCAACTTGGGAAAGTGAAGAGACGATGAGGCAACAGTTCCCTCAACTGTTTGCATCAGGTAAATTTCGAGGACGAAATTTAAATTAGAGGGGAAGAGTTGTAACACCCTCTCTGTAGCAATTCCGTACATTCTCTGCTCGTGATCGTGTCGGTCCCATGACTAGAACGTCTGGAAAAAATATATATTTAAACTAAAGTGAGTAACCATAATTAACTCAAATATTAATAAGAAAAATTTAGAAAAAATTTTAGAAATAAAATACAATTAAGTTAAATGAGCTGGTTCCCTAGCGATGGGTAACCTAGTGAGAAGTTGCGGTTCTCGCAACTAGGAGCCCTAGACCCGGGGAAAAAATTATAAAATAATTTTTGGGACTCCAGAGAGGGTTCATTGAGGTTCTTATGGCATTAGAATACCAAGAAAATACTTAGAAAAATTTTTCAATTGGTACAGACAATTTTGGTCCGTTAGGCCAAACGGAGGGCATTTTGGTCATTTCGTCTTCAGAGATGATTATTGGCTGACTTGTCCAGTTAAGCAAATAATTATTATGATCTAAAATATGAATAAATATTGCTAAAAATTAAATTGAAAATGAGTAGAGAAGAGAAGAAAAGAAAATGCTAATTATGACATCATATGATGTCATTTAAATTTCCTCCACCAATCACAATTTGTTAAACTCATTAAAAGAGATAAAAGAGACCAAAAAATTGAAAAACCAATATGCATCTTCAACCTTTGGGCAGCCAAAAACGTTGAGAGAGAGAGAGAGAGAAGAGGTTCCACCATTTTCAAGCTTAAAAGCTTGAATTTCCTCTCCATTTGTTCACCAAAATTGCCAAGTCCCTTCACAAAACTTTGATCTTTCACCTAGAAAAAGCTATTGGCAGCCAAAGAAGAAGAGATTAGGGAGGCTTAATCAAGGTTAAGTGAAGCTCAAAAAGGTTAGTGCACTAAACAATTTCTTTTCTTTCTTTAATCTTGTAAGCTTGCTAAATCAAGTAGAAATTGTGTGAAATTAAAAGAAAAACTTGAGTAAATGAAATCTCTAAATTTGGCAGCCATGAGAAAGTTTAAGGATTGTTGGTTTTTGATGAAATTAAGTAGCTTAATTATGTTATTGATGAGTATAGATGATGGATAAAGTGATTTGGTATGAGTTTGGTGTGTGTATGCCATGAATTGGAAATTGGAGTTAGGGTTTGAGCATGAAATTGAGACTTTGATCATGTAATGATGAAAGTGAGTTTTAATAGTCAATTAGTGACCATTTGGTTATAGGTAAACAAGAAATGAAGTGTGTTTAGTGATCGGATTTGGGTTTAGTGTGGCTGCCCTAGGTGACCTGCAGAATTGGACATGAGTCCAGTAGGTTTGGGCAGCCATAACTTAAATTGTAGAGGTTCAATTGGTGCAAGGCCAATTGGATATGAAACTAGACACATAATGGCACAACTTTGGTGAAGAAACCATGCCCATAAGACCAAACCAAGTGGACCAAAAGCTTGCCCCAATTCGGGTGACCTGCAGTCTATTTCTGCAGAATGACCAAATGAACAGTATTTGGTCATTTGGCCATAACTCAGTGTAGAATGGTCCAATTGACTTGAAATTTTACCAGCAACAAACTAAGATATAGACCAACAACTTTCATGAAGAAACCTAACCCAAATTATGACCAGAACCTATCCAACAAGTGAGTTACAGTTACTGTTCACTGCACTATAGATATGGTCAATCCAGAAAAATTTCAATCCGGCCAGTTATGGTTTTTGGACCATAACTTGAGCTACAAAACTCCAAATAGAGTGATTCAAAAAAGGAAATTCAACTAGATAAAATAAGGAACAACTTTCATGTTGATCATTTTGCTAAATTCCTACTACAAAAATGACTAATAGAACAGTAAATACAAAGCATGAAAACTAAAAATTTTGTCTAATTAACATTAAGCTTAGAAATGGTATTGGCAACCAATACCAACAAATTTTGAATGCAAAATGTGGTATGTTGAGAGTATTAAAACTAATGTACCTATTGTCTATGCAAAGTCAATATTTTAGTTGACTAATGAAATGAATAGTAACATTCAAACTTGAAATTCAAAAATTGTGAAACTTAAAAGTGCAAAATGCCCTAATAGGCCTAATGTGATTGGTTTGGATAGGTTGGCATGCCAATAAGGTTCAGTTAGCAGTACTGCACATGGCATTATGCCATTCTGTGATTTCATGGCTTTTAGCCATTCTGACATTATGTTGATACTTGGCCTTGTGCCTAATGTTATTACAGCTTATTAGCTGTTCTGTTGCACACCGAGAGACACATATGTGACCGATGGTGTGGCGGCCCGAGGTACTTGATACCCAGTGCCAGTTTACCCGTTTATCCAGTCCAGTCGTCCAGTATAGGTTACTTGGGCAACTAAAAATGAAAGTGGATAAATTTAATAAAATAATAAATATAACAAGTACAAAATAAATAAGACTATAAATACTCATCGAAAATTTATTTGCAATGAGACATCAATACATTCACTGCATATTTATTTTCTATTATTTCTTTTTATTTTATTATTGGCACCACTAAGCATTATTGCTTAGCGCGTTGCTTTTGCCACGCGTAGGTTCTGGAGAGACCGACCGAGAGCCCAAGAGACCACGATCGGGTGAGACCTTCGCACTCAGATAGTGTCCGTGTCACCTCACCGACGTCAGTGCATTGGTAGGACACTAGGTTTCATTTTGGGTATTTTGTAATTAACTTTTACTTTCTCATATGTAATTGAAACTTATGTAATGTATTTTGGTATTAATGTAAATAGTGAAAATTGTGTTTATGAATGAAAAAGTGAATATTTATTTTTGACTTTTACATGATTATCATATGAGATGAATGATTGAGAAATGAAAATGTTGTTGAAAAAAATATTGAGATTTTGTTGATGAAATGGAGTTTGGGATTGATTGAAAATATTGGAAGTGTTTTTCACAGGTTCCAAATAATTGTTTTCTGCATTTTTAGCCGGTACTCTACCGGATTTTTTATAAAATTTGCGGAACCTCAAATAAATTTATTATATTAATAAATGACTGAAATGAATTACATTTCACAAATTGTACTTCATATCTAAAATAATAATAATAATAATAATAAATTAGGAAGAATAAAAATGATTGAATTAAAATAGGGTGTTCCGGTACACTGTGTGGCATATCTTGCTCGGCTACACTGTAGACTGGTAAGGGTGTCACAGTGATCATCAGAGAGCCTAGATCAATCGATCAGATTTTTGAGCTTTTTTTGTTCTCGTAAATTAAATACAATTATATGTTAATTATTAAAATTTTATGAGTCTCATTTAGCTATTGGATCTGTAATAGCTCACCGTTACCTTTTCAATAAAATTCAAAATATTTAAGTTCACATTTATTTAATTGTTGAATTTATAAGTTTAATGGGTTTCATTATTCAATCTAGTTTAGTTAAATATTTCTTAGGTCTATTTAAAATCTTGAAAAATATTATATTAAGTCCAATTAAATAATGCAAGCTTATAATTTTTAAAACTTTTTATTTTTAAAATAATACAATTAATTTCTTAAAATGTAAAAATTATTTTGTTTTATTTTATTAACTTTCTACTTAGTTTAAAAAATGTTTCAAGGTTTTTATCATTCAATTAATATGTTTTATTATAAAGCTTCTTATTGTCTCTATAAAACATGCACTCAAAAGAATAAAAATAGGCATCACAAGTGTGAAAATTCAACTCAGCATTGTACAACCAAACAAATTATTGTCCTTTGCAGTTCATTCATTAAAAAAAACGGCTTTCAAAAATGGGAGTTTGCTTTGAAAAGATAAATGACATTATTTTAGAATATTAATTAAGATTCATGATTTTTTTTTTCCAATTTTTAAATGCAATTATTTAGAATCATCTCTTTCCTGTATGCTAAAAATCAACACATATTCTAAAGGGCTAATGGTAAAAAAATCCAAAATGATTACAAACGTTTAATTTTTCTTAGCAATTTTGCCTTAATTTAGAACTTTAATTATTTCCAACTGACGAAAAGTAAATTTCATTACGATAGGAGGGACTTGTAATTAATTTGGATTAATTTTTTTATTTAAATTTAAACAATTATAAAAAGTCAAAAATTTTAGAATTTAGGCAATTTTTTAATTAAAAGATACAGATATAGATAAAATTATAAAAATATAAGTAGTATTTAGATTATTTTTTTAACCATCAGGCCATTTATAAAAGGTAAAATATTAAGCAAAAGATTAAAATTTGGCTGTTTCATTACTAAACCTTTAAAACACAACACAACATATTGATTTGGATAATAGATGCAAATGTATAACCCTGAATAACCAGTTAAACACTGGAAACATCACATCACTTGTTACAAAATTGCCTTGAAACACTGATATACATACATATCATTGACACCGTAGACCTAGTCACTAACTAAAATTATACAATTTGCCTCCCCATCTTACTTCCATTCCAACAACCCTAAGCATTGAACATAACCCACAAAAAATAACTTGCAAATAACCAAAGCACCTTTCTTAGATCAGCATCATTGTCTGAAGCATCAGCAGTTGCATCCACGAACAATAACACAACTGCATATTGCATTTTATCTGAGGCTTATCTGCACAGAGATGAATTGGCACCTAGACAGCTGCCAGGATAAAGAAGGCCCATGTACAAGCAGCAAGTTCTTCAAGTATAAAGCTATGATTTACTCTTGCTCATCAATGTAGGGGTGATAGAGACAACCCCAATGAGAAATAAAGTGGCAATGGAGTTGAAGTCGTAAAGATCCCCCAGTGATTCCAATTCTCCGAGAGCTATTCCAGCCTGAAAAACAATCATCTAATCATTATATTTAGGCAGCACAGATGCTATTTTTTAAAATTTTTCTTCAATCAATGTGGCAACTATCAAATATTCACATATTCTTATGTTATGCCAGCTTGACAACTTCACATCAATTTTACTCATTACTTTTAACAATGCAAATAAACGACAATATCTCTATGGTCACTTTGAAAGCTAATCAAAATGGAGCAAAAGTTCTTGCACCTTACTTCACTTGACTTAATTCCATAGACCCTGCCAGATAAACCCAAACATTCAGCAATAAAATGAACTATGAGTCTGGGTTTGTCGTACCTTGACAGTGACATAAGCAGCAGGAATGAGTCCGATAAAGGTTGCCAGGAAAAAAATATGATACGGCACATCTACTATTGGTGAAGCAACATTTATGAATGTATTTGGCAGAGTTGGGGTTAGCCTCAAGAAAAGCATGTAGTTCAACAAGCTTTCTCTTCTTCTAGCTACCTGAGAATGAAAAGAAAGAATAGATGCCCACTTATTCATCGACATAAGCAAAGATAGCTGTGAAGAAGAGATTTTATTCACCTGCTCTTGGAAGAAGCTGAGCTTGTCAGGCCATAGAGAGAATACAAGAGGTCGTCCAATCAGTTTTGAAAGGAAATAGCATGAAGAAGCACCAGCAGTAGCAGTGAACACCACCAAAGCCACGCCTTTGAATACTCCAAAAAGAGCTCCAGCAAGCAATGACATAAAAACAGTCCCAGGAATCATAAACGTTTGCATGAAAATGTAGACCACACAGTACCCTACCAGGACCTGTGCAGTGTAGTCACTTGTGTAGCTCTCAAGGTGATCTCTACAAAAAGGGCATCCTACATTATACTAGATATATCCAAGGAAACAAAAGACTGTGGCACTTTGAAGAAACAATAACAAGTCAAAAGCAGCATTAAGGAAGCATATTGCAAAATGGAAAAAATATCATACTATAATTATGAGTTATTTATGGCTTGTGATAAGCAATTGCATGCCACTCCCACAGATATCTCTGAGCCAAAAGCCATTCTTTTTGGCTCAGTTGACACAATGGCGAACAGTTATTTATCTTCATCCAGTTTCAAGAGGCAATATACTGACTACAGCAAGTAATTGAACTCTCAGACAGAGCAGGAAATTTTATTGTTGAAAGAAAGGAGCCAATCTCTTCTATCAGAACCAAGGTACCAATTATAGTAATGTATTTTTACAGAGGCTACAGGCTAGTATCGATCTTTCCACTCCTTTTTTGTTCCAAGAATAACTTGTCCCCTGATGTTGAAAGAAAAGAATTGATGATAGAAGATACTATGAATTCTACTACCATTCGTGTTTGTAGTCAATGTAACACAATTCGAACATCCAATCACTGCACAAGATCATATTAGATAATATAATAGATGCTACCTCATGTTTGTAGTCAGTTACACAAAGATATTCATTCAAAAAGATCCATGTAAGATGCAAACTTTCCATTTTTTAGCACCTTCAGAGTGCAATTTGTTTCTCCACAGCTCAGGCCATTTTTTTTTTCTTTTCCTCATGATCTATCAGATATATGAGCTATTACACCTGCATGGCTGCACCTGAGATTCCTCCAATTAACTTGTCCAAGTGAACAATAATGTCGGACTATATTACACATAAAATTCAATAATACTTCTCATTATGTTGAGATCCTACAAGAATAAACTCTAAGCAAATTTCTAAATTTTAAGAACCAGTCTATCACCAACCAATTCAAAGTTTACAATATATAAGCAGATAAAAGCTCAAATCTAGAATAAGTTGCAGGGAGTGACCATCAACCAATACAAAAGCACACATGAAAATGAAACATTCTCATATGCACACGACAAAATATACCCATTTCGCAGTTCAACTGAAGCGTTTCAATAATAAGGTAAATTAATCAACTTTTACGAGTGGAAGGCCCCATTTTAATACGAATTATGATGAAAACACAATTGATGAAGATTCATAACTCCACTTTAAGATTTAGACCCAACGCCCAATCTGCTGATCAGGAGGAAATTTGTTTCAAAGCAAAAAATAAAAAAATAAAAAAATAAAAAGTAAAAAATAAAAATTTGCCTTCAGAAACGAGAACCCAATTTCTCTGGTAGAATAATTTTCACCTTAAATCCAAAAAAAAAATCCACATTTATCTTGAATCAACATCCAAAAAAGACACAAATTTCTGATCTTTACTCTCAGAATTCACATTATTATCAAAATATTTTTTCAAGGAAAACAATCAAACCTAGATTTACCAAGAGGAAGAGATAACAAACCTGAGGATTTGTAGATCTTCAAGAGTACGAGGCAGCTTGAGGAAGCTGTAATCGGAAGAGGGCATGGTAAGATAAACCCCCAAAAGACCAAGAACGAATCCCAAGACGACAGTTGTAGCCACCGTTACCTCCCAAAAGCTTAAAGGAAACCCAGATCCCACAATTACAGTGGCATCATTTCCCTCCCGTATTTCTCCTCCTCTTCCTGTGCTTCCTGTCCTCATCTTTCACAATTCTTCTCTTTCCCTTTGTTTTCGTTTCCTTTCTCTTGGCTTTGGTTGGTGAAAGAGCAAGGGCTAGAGAAAGCGAGAGGAGGAGAGGCCAATTTTCACCTTCTTTGCTTTTGGGGCACTTCTCCCTCTCCTTTTTTTGTTTGTTTGTTTGTTTGTTGTTTTTGTATTTGGAGCCATTCTCTCTCTCTTTCTCATCTTATTTGAGAGAGAGAGAGAGAGAGAGAGGGAACGAGAGAGAAGCTGAGGCATATTCGCTTGTAAGAAACTCCACAAACTCGCAACAAGTTTGTCGTTTTTATTATTATTTGCAATTTTTTGCATTCATATGTTGTAAAATTTTCTTAAGATAAATATTAGTAATATGTTAAACTGTAATATTTGGATGCAATATCATTCAAATCATGATTTTATTTTAATTTTTTATTTTTTTTAGTAATTTTATTGGTTGATTTTCAATTAACTCTTAAGCGAGTAAACATATAAAAAATTTGAAATTAACCAAAACTTTAAAAATCAAATTAGAGATTTATTTCACTCATTATATTAATTTATTTAAACAATAATTGAACTTATTTCCAAGGTATTTAAAGTCGGATTTTAGTTATTTAAATATCATTAAACTTTAATGTTAATTTATTATTTAAAAATTTTAAATATTAATTTCAATTTTAATAATAATATGTTTTTAAAAATATGAAATCAATTACTAAAATTAAATATTATATAATTTAAAATAAGCAAATTTACTAATCTAGAATATATGTCTATCTATAATTTGTATGAAAATTTACTATTTAGTCTCTATATTTTAATAAAAATTTGATGAATATATTTTAAAAAATACACAATTTAATTATATATTTTACTTCCATTAAATTATTTAATCTATTCATTTAATTTTTTTTGTTAGTTAATACCAATCATTATATTTAAATATAAATTTTGTTGTGTTTGTGTTTTTTATATAGGGAATCAATTTTATTAGATTATTGCCTTGATTACTTAGAGATCTAGATTAAGCATTGTTTTCCAATAAAGAAAATATAAAAATGATACCTACGGAATTAAATAAAAATATTTAAATAATTTTGAAAAAATGTAAATTCAAATTGAGCTTTTACTTAACAAAATTTTTATTTTTCATCTACAAATATGTTTTTTAAAATATAGGAATTAACTGATTAGTTTTACTAAAATTGAGGGCCTAAATAGCATTGTTTTTCAAAATATAAAGACAAATTAATTAGTTTTACTAAAATAAATGAACTAAATAATATTTTGACTGGACTAAAATTTGTTGACTAATGAAAAAATTGACGAAGGGATTAAACATTTTAACAGACTAAAAATGGAGAGATTAAATAGTATATTTTTCAAAATAGAGAGATTAAGTAGTTAATTTTGTTAAATATAGGGACTAAATAGTAATTGTTGTCTCAAAAGCAACCTAAGAGGGGGAAGGTTGAATTGGATTCTACTTAAAAATTTGAAAGCTAAAGAGATTTGATGAATTTAAGCACAAAGAAGGGAGAAAGGGAAAAAGATGAACACAATAATTTTATAGAGGTTTGACTATCCTAAGCCTATGTCCTCTCCTCAAGGCCCTCTTTGAAAGTTAACTTTGCTATCTATCTTCTTTTGGTGAAGATCAAATCCCTTATAATCCATAAGAGAAAACTCTTGCTTTTTTATAATCCATTTTTCACACAAGAGCAATTTAATACTCTAGAACACTCATAATATAATAAACACACTCAAAAACTTTACCTTCAATCTTAGAATATAAGACATTACCGCTAAAACACAAGCACTTGAAGAATTAAAAGCCATGGCTCAAGTTCTAGAGAGAGAAATAGTAGAAAAACTTGTAACTCAATAAATTTACAAATGGAAGGTTGTTGTAACTCTACCTCGATCATAAATATCCTTTATTTATAGTTTTGGCAAGAAAATTATTATTGATGGTGCATTAAATGCAAAAAATAGTCGTTCAACTACTGAAAATCCCATTATTTCGACTTTTAGAAACTTGGGTTTAGCTGCTAAAATCTCCTACTTCAGTTGTCAAAGTCTAGTCTGCCAAAATATCAAATATGAAAACTTTTCCCCTATTTTGGCTGTTGAAGTCCACACTACCTAAAACTTTAATTTTGAAAACTTGACTTCAGCTGCCGAAGTCCATTCTGCCTAAAACTTCAAAAATACTTAAAACAACACAACTTTTATCCCTAAAAGTCGATTTTTGATATGTTTAAAGCATTGAAAAGCTAATTCAATAAAATTTTCAACTAAAACAATTTCAAAAACTAACTTTGCATCATTCAAAAATGAAAAATTAATTTAATTCCCCTTTGGTCAAGAAACATGTAAAATTAAGTCAATAAGAATTTTAAAGAGAGCACATAAGGGAGGTTTTGACTCAATGGATGCAATGGCATGATGTCATAAGTCCTAAATGAGTGATGGTTCAAGAAGCATTGCTAAATCAAAAAAGTAATCCAAAATATGAACCAATATATAATAAAATAGCCCAAAAAAAATCAACATCCAATAGCTATCAATGTCCAAAAAAAAAAAGACTATACATTTACATCCACTTGCTAAACTATCTCTTCCTTTTGGCATCGTCAAAATAGCAAACCAAAAGAGAAGATAACACAATGTTAATTTATAGAAAAAAAAAAAAAAGCATGTGGACAAAAGTATCATTTGGATAAAAACCAAAATAAGAGACTAAAAAAGTTAGGGATTTGAAGGTGGTGGAGCTGATGGAGGGAAACTAGAGGACATGTGTTGTAGAAGAGAGAACATATGGACCATCTACTCCTCTATACGTTGCTATCTCTCCTCCATAAGTAGTTGTCTATCTTGCATTTGATGTTGTTTGTCCTCCATTTGAATCTGGTGATCCTCCATTTGGACAGATCAAAGCTTCAGGAAAGCCAAGGCATCATAGAGGCCATGTGAAGACCAAGATAACTAACCCTGATCTATAGTTTCAATTGTATTAGCTGCAACTCTAGTTGCACCACCCTAATTAATAAGCTCTTGAGCTGTTGCACTCTGAGTCTGTGGTCTTTAAGATGGTGTGGGTCTATCTCTCCTAGTATGCTCATACATATCCTAATGTACATTGAGCCCTATGTGTGGTAGGGTGTCCATGGCGTAAAACCTATAATCTCTAGGGTTAGACATGGGGCCCTAAGACCAGGGTTAACTCTAAGGGCTCAAAGAAATCTGGTGATTAAGCGATCATAGGGGAGATAAGCGGTCGTGTTCCTAAGAGCTGAGGTCATGGTGTGTCTCATGAGGATGGGCAAGTTTAAGGAATATTGCTCTAAGAGATAGGTCACAAGGAACATGTTAGAGTAGGTGAGGTCGAACCTATGACCAGCTCTAGGGATGATCTCATTACTTACAAAGTAATGAACAACTTTAGGGATAGCCCTAAGGTGAGTGGTAGGTAGGCGAATAGGGTCTCCAATGTGGTCACCCTGAGATACAACCCTAGATTAATCTTTAGGGGAAAAAGGCTTAGTGACCCATTAGCGAGTGATGAGAATCCTACTATGGTTAACATAACTAAGAATTGTAAGAGGGTTTGAGTGATGGAAAGTGTGTAGGTTTGCATAGAATCTCTAACAAGGCTCTTACGGGTAGGTCCAGCTGTGGTGATAAAAAATCCCAACTTTGGACTATAAAAGGCTCAAGGAACCAATGTATAGTGAAGTGAAGGACAGACTCTGGGTTAATAAGGTGACCCGAGTGTACAAACCATCTAGAAAAAGGAACATATTGCTTATAGTTCCGAGTCACTATGGGATACTCAAAAGTTGGATGTGTTTAGTTGGACTGGGGACCTCTACTAGATTATCCCTTATGACATTTGGTACTGATTTTCTATAAGGAAAAAAAAGGGGGAAAGGCACTAGACTAGCCAAAATAGAAAAAGAGATACCCAAACTAAGTAAAAAAAAAAGGATAAAATATCCCAAAGTAAGTTAAAATAGAGAACTATATCTCAAAGCCAATAGTGTCATAAAGAATATTTTTTCTTGATGCAATATAGCCAACAAATAAAAAAAATGGTAAAACTTATCAAAAACTACAACACAAGTTCTCAAGGCATTCATTTTAAGTTATAACTGTAATTTGCTTTAAACAGCCTTACATATAGCTTATCACATATAATAAGTCTAAATACTAGAGCAACCTAGAATAATGCTTGCATTTCTTAGACAAACATAGCAAATCTGGAGCAAAAATAGTAAAACAAGAAGCAATATGCTCCAAGCACTACGAATTAGAAGAAAATCATAAAGTAAAGTTCAATAAGCCATGAATTTTAGAGTCATGCTTATGATTAGAGTACTTCAAAATACAAAAACACTAAATTATAAAAGAAACAATCACTACAGTAACTAAGTAAAAGAAAATTAACCCAAATTGGTGAAAGCATCAACAAATAAAGAGGACATTTAAAGCATTTGACACATAAATTTTGAAAATATTAGGTGAACACAAGACAAACACCAACTAAGTTACTCAAAGTAGGATATGCTTTTTGTAAGTTGTAGAAATAAAGACATAACCACAACAATCCTAGGTTTCAAAACAAACATGCTATAAACTCATCACCAGTCACATTTCAAGGTATGTCTAATGTGAAGAATCTTAAAAGAATGTCTCCCAAAAGCAATAGCAAATTAAAAAAAAAAAAAAACGCAATCTCAAAGGGCAGTTAATGGCTAAAAGCAGGGGTTATAAATATCCTAGTCATATACAAGAAACAATATTATCAACAAAGTTTAAGAAGCAAGATGAAATTATAAGCAATATTGTCAACAAAGTTTGAGAAACAATAGTTTAACAAAGTACTAATCATAGAATAGGTAGCAGTATAATAGAACAAAATAAAAAACAATGCAAAATCAAGATAGGACTTGTGTAGTAACTCATATGGAAGTCGTCACTCAAAAAATTTGAAACACAACTTATATATATATAGTGTAGATTAAAAGAATAAGAGAAGCAAAAAGATATAATTAGCATGAACAGGACAACATGCCTATATATGACAATTGAGCCATATTTTAGGACAAAGCCAACTAGCATGTTCAAAGAGATTAAACTTAACTAGTCTACAAAAAATTTCAATTTTGGATTCTAAGCAATTTATAATAAACATAAAGGAAACTAAAGTTTAATAAAAAAAAATTGAATTTGTAGGAAACATCAAATAGTATCAAGCAAAGACGTTCTCAAGCCAAATTTTACAAAAATAAGATCCAAGACTAACACCAAAGTATTGTATTAAAAAAAATATAGAAAACGTGAAGGGAAGTACTTACCCAAAAAGAGGGAAAAACAAAAATTGAGCAATCCAAGGCCCAAGAGTGAAAGCATTGAAAATTTGGCATATGAAAACATAATCATGAGCATAAACCAAAATTAAAATAAGAAAATTTAAACAAGAGTTGTAAAAAATTAAAGAGAGAGAAAGAATACCTGAATTGGGTGAGAGTAGGAAAACCCTAATTGAAAAATTGTAAATGCAACTTTGAGGAAAAAAAAAAAAGACTTGAAGAGGAAGTTAAGGACTAAAGAGGATTTTTTGTGAGAAATATTATGGATTTTAGAAGAGATTTTGGTAACGAATGAGAAAAAGGAGAGAGATTTTGAAGAAGAGAGAGAGAGGCGTAAAGAGAGAATGGAAAAACAGGGCCTGTTTTTAAAGGAAGTTTTAGCAGCTGGAAAAGAGATCTTAGGCTACCGCTCTTGGTTTTACTTGAAAAAAGAAAAAAAGTTTTTAAGTTTCGGCTGCCGCTTTATTCTCTGTCTGAGAGTAAAAAAAAATATTAAATAACTTTGGTTGCCTAAACCATTAAATTTGGCAGCCAAAGTTCTTAATACTTGGTTTTTAAAAAAAAGTTTCAAGTCTAAAGTTCTTGTTACAAATCCCCTCTTTGTATAGTAAGAAAATTTTAAATACTAAAATTGATATAAAACATTAAAAAACTTATACTTTATTTTTTTAATTCACAACCTTAAGAAAATATTCCAAGAAAATTTTATAAAATTTTACTCAAACATAAAAAACACCAAAAAGAAAAAAGAGCAAGCATAGCATATCAATACCAAAAATTCAGCTATTATAAACTTGCATTATAAAATTCCAATTATAAATATGGAATCATAAACGTAAAGAAAATTGTTTATTTTAAAATTAAACCTATCTTCACACAAAGATTTGGTAAAAATATTAGCAAGTTAGTTGTTTGTGTCCACATACTCAATACTAACATCACCATTTAGCACATGATCACATATGAATTTATGTCTAATGTTTATATACTTGGTCCTAGAATGTTGAATGGGGTTCTTGGTTAAATTGATTACACTTATATTATCATATTTTATAGGACTGTGATCAAGAGACACTTTGAAGTCTCTTAATTATTACTTAATCCAAAGAACTTGGCTACAACAAAGATTCGCCGCCACATATTTGGCTTCGATGGTTGAAAGTGTAATTGAGTTTTATTTCTTACTACAGCAAGAGACTAAAGAGTATCCTACGAGTAGGCAAGTACCAGAGGCACTTTTCCTATCAAGGATGCTTCCAGCAGAGTCAGTATCTGAGTAGGAACACAAGTCAAATGATGCATTTTTAGGATACCGTAGACCTAAATGTCATGTGCCACTCAAGTATTTAAGAATATACTTTACGGCATGCAAATGAGACTCCCTTTGGACATGATTGAAAACATGCACACAAGCACATGAAAAACATAATGAGATATAATAGACAACTAATCATACCTCTATAAAGCTTTTAATCAATCGACTTTCCTTTTTCATCCCTATTAAGCTTGGTGTTTGTGCTCATTGGAGTTCTACTTGGCTTACTATTACTTGGCTTGGTTGATGAAGATGACATCCTTAGCTTGCTTGATTTAAAGCCTAAGGAAGAACTTAAGTTCTCCCATCATACTCATCTCAAACTCACTTTTCATGGTGTTAGAGAACTCTTCACAAAAACACTCATTAGTAGCACCAAATATAATATCATTAACATATATTTGTACTACAATGACATTATGATAACAATTTTTGACAAAAAGAGTTACATCAACTTCGTAACACCCCTCACCCGTCTACTGAAGGAGCGGAAGCATGAAAAACACAAGTTTAGATCATTGAAATTCAAAATTTTTCTTTAAGGGTCACATGCATCATGCAAGATTTATTTTTATCTATTTGATTTCAATGATAAACAGCATATTAAAACTCTTTTAATGTATTTTTGGATCTACATTTTCCATTTAAGATTTTTAGAATTAATAGATTAATTCATTAGAATCCTAGATTAGATTAAGAATAAGTGCACTAACCTGTTTGATGCACTGCAGTGTGTTTGGCACCTTTGGGATGTGCCTAGGACACCAGATATCGTCCCTCTAGCTTGTCCACACCAAGATTACTAATGACAGCCCATTGAACAGCTTTTAAAGCTTTTCCAATCATTTAGAAAATCAGGTTTTGCCTTTTGAGAGATTACAGATATAAACAAGACACTAGAAACGATTTCTAATATTTTTAATTCAAGAGATTATTGGGAAATCTCTTTGAATTGATGAGAGATGAAGAAGATGAAAGGGAGAGGTGCTTTGGGGCGGCACCAATGAAACAAATAGCAGCTTGGTATTTTTCTTTTCATCCTTTCCCTTATATAGCTAGGTCACCACTTAAAACCCTTGCCACATGTCACCTTCTGATTGGCTCTAGGTTTAATTGACCCAATCACATTGTGCCATGTGTTAAACCTATATTCAATCTTGACTTTAATCATCTTACATGATTAAAAGACATATGGCAAGCTTATGTGTAGTGCCATATGTCACCATTTCATGGTGCCACATATTACCTTGTGAAATGACCAAAATACCCCTGTGTCTTAATTTTGAGTTCTCAACCTAAAATAATTATTTCTCTTCTTCTAATCAATTTATATTAAATATAAATTAATTAATTAATTAATTAATCTCTATTAATTAATTTCTCATTAATTAAATTCATATTTAAACACTTTAAATATAAATTTAACTTATACTATGCATCTAATAACCTATATTTGGTTTCAAGTCATGCTAGGGACTTTGCAATCTAATTGCAAACTAAACCTATTTAATTAATCAATTAAACTCTTTAATTAATTAATTAAATCATATTTAATTTGGTGATTACTTGTGTATGTGTGTGACTTACTAGGCTCATCACTAATTGGCAATGAGACATGATATCAACTCTTAATATCATCAGAACTCTTTCTTACGATAAATGATTTCTCTAAATCATTTTGTGCACCTCATAGACCATGGTTAACACCTAGCATAGCATACTATAGCCACCCAATTAGTAATAAGGTTTACCTTAAATAAACCTATAATCATATGTTACCATGCACTAGAATCTCTCTGTTACAAAATCCCAATTCGAGCTGGAGTCACGGTTTATGTCAAATCCCATTTGCTATGAATATTATGTTCTCTTTTAATTTCAGTTCTTGATTAAAAAGATTTTCTCATCAGAAACTCTTTTCTGATTAAATCTATCTGTCCTGGCCAAGAACTTGAAACATCAAGAATAATTAAATGAACATAGGATTTTATCCTTATTTACTTAGAGGAACAGATTCCATCTTGATCAACACCTACCTCCATATATAACTAGTAGGAGCCAACACATGCCCATATACCCATACACAGTACAAGTATGAAAGCAGTATCAAACTCAAACCATCTATATACAAGATAACTATGCTATCTCAGGTTTAAAGATTATATACACTGATATAATTTATGACAATACATTGACAAGAGCAAACTCCATGCGCTTGTCATAAATGTCACTGGTTCGACCTACTTATCATATATAAGTGCCTATCATGTTTGTTATATAGCATGAGACTCACCATTCCATCTTATTTACATCTCATATAAATAACTTAGGAACAAACATGATTACACATGATTACAATCTTTCTAGATAAATCATGTCCTTATTGTGAAGTATCATTGTGAAATAATTTATGATACTTTGCGCTAGAAATACTGTTACTCATATTCTTAACAACTTAAGAAAAGAATTTCTAACAAAATATCAATGGACCTTTTCTATTACACATAAATATATTATGTAAACGGAAAAGTAAAAATGCTTTTTATTAATAAAACATGTACAAGATACATACTAAATGATATACTATAGGGCATACTACTAACAATCTCCCACTAGCACTTGAGCCATTCATTACAATACCTTAGACCCATCTTCTCAAGATGTCGGTCTAACTGAGCTTGTGATAAAGGCTTAGTGAATGAATCAGCTAAATTTTCAGCTGATGCTATTTTCTGCATGGCTACATCGCTTTGCTCAACTATTTCTCTAATAATGTGATAGTGCCTTTCTATCTGTTTGGATTTCTAGTGAGACCGGGGTTCCTTGTATCCAAACAGCTTCTTTTGCAGCATCTGATGCAGCAATATACTCGGCCTTTGTAACGGAACCAGCAGTCATACCCTATTTGGAACTCTTCCAATTAACTGCACTTTCTTTACAAATGAACACAAACCTAGAGGTAGACTTTCTATCATCAATATTTGATTGGAAATCAGAATCAGTAAAACCATCCAATTGCAAGTCTCCACCTCCGTATATCAAGAATAAATCCTTAGTTCTTCTTAAGTACTTAAGGATATTCTTGACAGCTATCCGGTGTTCCAAACCTGGATTGGATTGATACCTGCTAGTTAAACTAACAACATATGCGATACCCGGCCTAGTACACAACATTGCATACATCAAACTTCCAATAGCCGAAGCATATGGAATCCTGGCCATTTTACCTCTTTCTTCAGGTGTCTTTGGAGACATCTCTTTAGAAAGGTGGATACCATGTCTCACTGGTAACAATCCTCTCTTGGAATCAAGCATGTTAAACCTCTTTAACACCTTTTCCAAGTATAGACTTTAGGATAAACTAATTATTCTTTTCGCTCTATCTTTATAGATGTGAATCCCAAGAATATAGGTTGCCTCCCCTAAGTCTTTCATGGAGAATGTATTTGACAACCTTATCTTCATAGTTGTTAACATACCTGTGTCATTACCTATCAACAGAATATTATCTACATATAAGACAAAGAAAATGATAGCACTATCACTAACCTTCTTATATACACATGGCTCATCCTCATTTTTTATAAAACCAAATGACTTAATGGCTTCATCAAAACGGATGTTCCAACTCCTCGAAGCTTGTTTTAACCCATAAATGGATCGCTTTAGCTTACGCACTTTAGAACCATCTTGGGATTCAAAACCCCTAGGTTGTCCTATGAAAATGTTTTCTTCAATGTATCCATTGAGAAAAACTGTTTTGACATCCATCTGCCAAACCTCACAATCATAGTATGCAGCTATTGCTAATAGAATCCTAATTGATTTAAGCATGGCAATAGGCGAGAAAGTCTCCTCATAGTCGATTCCTTGACTTTGGCGAAACCCTTTCGCTGCTAGCCTTGCCTTATAGGTCTCTACCCTTCCATCAGAACTAATTTTCTTCTTGAAAATCCATTTGTTCCTTATAGGTACAATACCTTCAGGTGGGTTAACAAGATTCCAAACTCGATTCTTATACATGGAATCAATATCGGATTTCATAGTATCAATCCATTTTGAAGAGTTTATATCTGATATAGCTTCTTCATAGGTAAGTGGATCATCTCCATGATCTACTTCTTCATGAGTAGACAACTCTTATTCTTCTTCATGAAGGAAACCATATCTCACTGGTGGGTGAGATACCCTGGTTGTTCTACAGGGAACAGCTGCAGATATTTCATCAATAGGTGTAGGTTGACTAGATGGATCTATATCCATTTGATCTATTGGTTGGTCAGAATTCTCTAATTCCAACTCTATTTGCCTTCCTTTGCCTCCTTCTTGAACAAACTGTTGTTCAAGAAATGTGGCATCTCTACTTATCACAACCTTTTGTGATGTGGGCAAATAAAAATAATATCCAAAACTATCTTTTGGATATCTAACAAATCGACCCTTTTCTGATCTGGTTTCTAATTTATCAGTATTCAGCTTTTTGATATAAGCTGGACAACCCCAAATCTTAACATGATTAAGACTTGGTTTTCTTTCATGCCATATCTCATAAGGTGTGGAAAATACTGATTTTGTTGTAATTCTATTCAGAATATACAAAGCTGATTCTAATGCAAATCCCCAAAAGAGGATTGGCATATCAGTATAGCTCATCATACTACGTACCATATCCAATAGGGTACAATTTCTCCTTTCAGATACATCATTCAGCTGTGGTGTTCCTGGAGGAGTCAGCTGGGAAACAATGCCATACTCTCTTAAGTATTCATCAAATTCAGTAGTCAAGTATTCACCTCCACGATCTGATTGAAGAGCTTTAATACTTTTTCCTGTTTGATTTTCTACTTCAGATTTAAATTCTTTGAGCTTTTCAAAGGATTCATGTTTGTATTTCATCAAATACAAATACCCAAATCTTGATTTATCATCAGTAAAGGTAATAAAGTAATGAAAACCGCCTCTAACCATTTCCTTAAATGGATCACATACATCACTATGTATTAGTTCCAAAATATTTTCAGCTCTTAGTCCTTGTCCAACAAAGGGTGATTTAGTCATTTTGCCCTGAAGGCAGGATTCACAAGTTGGAGTAGGTGCAAAACCCAATGAGGATAAAATCCTCATTTTCCCCAGCTTTGCAATCCTATCTTCTACAACATGGCCTAACCTTAGGTGCCAAATATATTTTAAACTTGAGTTGATTTTCACCATGGCATTACATTTTTTTAGATTGCTTGCATTAGATTTGTATTTAACATTATTATCTAGATAATAAAGTCCATCATGCATATAACCCCGGAGTCTAATATCTCGTTAGTGCAAGCTTCTATTATTGGCTATACTCTGGGCAGTTCCTATTTCTGTGCCCATCATTATGGCAGTGGAAACACTTTCCTTTTGCCTTTGTTAGCTTTGGTCTTCCTTATCTGTTTAGCTTATCTTCTTGGAAGGATTAGGAATCTGAGGTTTCTTTTTCTTATTGCCCTTCTTCTTGTTGGACTTTCTAGTAGAAGAAGATGCAATCAAAGCTACCTCTTTTCCTTTATTGCCCAGCATATTCTTTTGGGCAATAACCAACATGTTGAGTAAACCAGCCAAGGTGCATTCCTGTTTAGTCATATGGAAATTTATCACAAAATTCCCAAAAGACTCAGGAAGGGACTAAAGGATCAAATCCATCTGCAGTTGGGAATCCATGTTAAAATCAAGATGTTTCAGCTGCTCAATCAGCCGAATTATCTTGTGGACATGATCCCCAACATTCTATCCCTCAGACATCCTCATGCAGAATAGCTGTCTAGATATATCATACCTAGCATTCCTATTGTGTTCACCATACAACTCTTGTAGGTGAAGGAGGATTTCACTCGCACTCTGCATGTTCTTATGCTGCTTCTGTAACTCATTACTCATGGAAGCAAGCATGTAACACTTAGCTCTTATATCATGCTCCTTCCACTTGTCCAAAGTTTCATGTTCCTCTTGAGTGGCCTCTGGAGGTAAGGGACCAGGAACATTTGAGTCTAGAACATATCCTATATGTTCAAGGTTTAGGACAAGTTTCAAATTTCTTAGCCAATCAGACAGATTAGGTCCTGTCAACCTATTGCGATCAAATATGCTTGCAAGGATATTGGATGGTGGTGGTTGTTTTGTACTCATTATTATTAGAAAAGTAACTACAGAAAATAACCAGATTAATAAGTAAATGTATCATGTAATTGTCACACCCTACCCCTCTGTAAGGCATAACATGATCCTATAGTATACCTAATGAATTACCAACTTCGTCTACTGATAACCCATTAAATACACTACAAGGGATTTTAAAACTTTTCTTACTTCTTTTTACAGTGGTGAGCACTATTTACAGGTGTTAAATTTTTTTTTTTAACTGAAGTGAAACAGCTAATACATTTGAATTGTTAGTAATTTCTGTAAAAATTTTAGCGGAGTGCCATCTGTATTTTGAATAAAACAGTTCTTCAACAACTTGTAAAAAACACTTCAAATATATTTCTCAATCTCAAACTCCAACAGTTAATCAACACAATATTTTTCTCAACTCAAATCCACAATAATTTTTCAATATTTCCAAAGGCTGAGATAAAAGAAATATAGTATAAATTTTACAAGCCAAATAATTCACAATTTATTTTATAACTTCAATGAACAATTTTAATTTACAACTGCTCAAAACCAAGAATACTATATACATACAGTGATCATATATTATAATACAAAATGCAAAATATGATATACTCAATATACCCGATGATCTCTCAGTGTAGTACTAGCAGCTTAGTCTGCTGCCCTGTCAGTCTGTCTACCTGCGATAGCAATGAAAAGCTATCGCTGTGTAAAATTTACTTAGTGGTGCACAATAACAATTTGAAATGCGATACATAAATCTTTTATTGACAATTCACAAATCAAATAGTTCACAATTCCATTTCACAATTTACAAAGTTCATATAATATAAATTTGATCAAATAACTGAGTAACACAATTTTGTCAATTAATAACACACTTTGATCAAATAACTGAACAATACAGTTTTGCCAATCAATAACACAATTTGATCAAATAACTGAATAATACAGTTTTGCCAATCAATAACACCATTTGATCAAATAATTGAATAATACAGTGTTGCCAATCAATAACACAATTTGGGCCATGACACAATTTTTCCGCACATGCCGTGTTGTACACCACGACAAGACACACTCACCCCAATAATCGAAATCAATGAGTGAGGAAGCTAGCTAAATAATGAGTACTCATCCACACTCACCTCAGACTGACAAGTCAAAGAGGGAGGAATATAGTCACACTCACCCCATAAATGGAGGAGGAATATAGTGTACTTATCAGAGCACTTGCAGGCGTTACGTATCGCCATCCCTGCAAGCTCCTGGGTTCACGCATGAGAGTTCCCAAGAATCGTAGGCATTACGTATCGCCATCCCTACTTTGCTCCGATACCACTAAACACAATTTATCTCAAAATTTTCATTTACAAAGTAGGCAACACAATAATTTCCAAATAATATTCCCAAAACCAAAATAATAAAAAATTATTCATAACTCATTTCTCTAAGTAAATTTGCTAGTAAAAGCAGTGAATATAAAAGTATTGTGCACGGACACAATTTAAAACTATAATGTTCAATTAAATTTTTAAGTAGAAAATGAGAAGTCAAAATTATTGTGCACAAACACAATTTAAAATAATAACATACAAATAATCATAATTTATTTCAATTTAAAAATTCAAAAGAAATAACTATTGTGTACAAACACAATTTAAAACAATAACATACAAATAATCATAATTTATTTCAATTGAAAAATTTAAAAGAAATAACTATTGTGCACAAACCTCTGATAACTGTCTCTTGGCTCTGACTCAGTGTTTCCTTCCCTTTCCTTGAGTCTTTGCTAACTAAGAAACACAATTTGAAGTGTTTCAGTACTCATTTAAACGGTCTCTAAGAATAAGGTTCAATAATTAATTTATCGAATTCTATTATTTTCTTAGTCAACCTAATATGTTGACCCTCGATGCAATCTAGGTGAATTAGGTTTTAATGTTACCAATATGTCACATTTGTAGCCTTTTAGGATTGTTACATGTTACCCAATTCATTTCCATGTATATTGCGTTTTATTGCAATTTGCCGGATTCTAGTCTACTAATTTAACCTAGTCGGACGACCTAGTTTCCTCAGTTTTCGGATTTTGGTCAAAACTACAAACTTGTAGATCTATGTCTTATTGCACGCGGGGCAAAATTTCAAGTCATTCTGAGTTATGTAGACCAAGTTATGGTCATTTTACTATTTCTGGTCAGAATGCACAAAAATTGGTCACTTTAGGTCATTTTAGGTCATTTTAGGTTTGACCAGTTTTTGGACCCGAACTTGTGCAAGCTGTTTGACTTGCTTATGGTTATTTTTGGGCTTTGGTGTCTTCATAAGACTTGTAGATATATGTCTCAACTATTCATGGTAAAAATTTCAGGTCAATTGAACCTGTTTTGAGTGAGTTATGGCCAAAACACTAACTACTGCCCAAATGGTCAATTTTCAGGCCTTAATTGCACTAATCCAGATTTGGTCAGTTTTCAAGTTACCTTAAAAGCAGAATTTTGGTAAGCTTCCTTCATGAAAGTTGGCACTTTTTGTGCCTAGTTTCACTTCCAATTGGTCTCATACCAATTGGAGCCACACACTTAAGGTTCTAGGCCCAAAACATAAACTGCCCTATTGCATTTTGTTCATTACTCATCAAAGGACACTTTTAACACTTACCAAGTTACACATTCATGCCATTTCTGTTTTGTACCATAACCTAAACGCATTTCACAACACATTTTTGGTCACTTTGGAAGCTTATAACCACACTCAATATGCACCTTATAGTACAGAATTTACCAAGTCCAATTTACACATAATTTAACTACATAACCAAGCTCATTCACATGTCCAAACTCAAACCTTTATACCCATGTACAAGCTGCCATAACAAATACCATAATTCAACAATAATATTTCACAAACCAAACCATGAAATAACATTTTTTTGGTTCACAATTCAAGCTGCCGATTTGTACCTCACTTTGAATAAAGTTCCAAGCTTCCAAAATTAAGTGTACATTCACAATATACTTAGTATACATCACCCAATTTATTCCTACACATATAAACACATAATCATCCCTTTAATCTACCATTTACAAGCAAGGATAAACTGCCCTTAAGGAGTTTCCATGGCTGCCAAAAGTAAACATCTCCCTTAGAACATCAAACTCCAAAATTCTTTCCACAATTCAAGTACCCATAACATCCTCACAAACTTTAATGAAGCAATAATAAAAAACACATACTTACCACTTTAGAAACTCTTCAAAACTTCACCAAAACTTGATCTTCTTGCTGCCTATCTACTGCCCAAGCTATGTAGAGCAACTTTAATGAAGAACAAGTGAAGAAATTATGGCTTGGAATGGTGGATTGGAGTTCATGCATGGTGAGCGGCCATGGTGATTTTAGGGAGGAGTTCAATTCGGCAAAGTGAAGGAAATGGGAAGAAGATGATGAGAAATGGCTGATCTCTTGTCTTTTATATGTCCACTAAGTGTCCACTTAGTGCTCCACTAATTAACATTAACATTATAATAATCCAAGTTTTCAATTTCCACATTTAACTCCTAATTTTTGCTATTCAATTTATGTACCACCAATTTAATTTTTCATGACATTTTCCAAGTGTAATATCATGTATTTTTAATGGACATTTAAGTCAAAAGACAACTCGGGGTGTCAAATGACTACAATGCCCCTATTCGGGTCGCATTCCCGATTTTTCGGTAACACCGAGTTTTGTCCTTTTTTGATTTCTCACTTTTCTTTGTACTAATTAATTAATTTTTCTTTGATATTTCTAATGATATTTATACTTCAATAGGTCTTTATTTAAGTCCTAAAAATATTTTTCAGGGTTCCCCGCGGTCCAGGGCTAGTCAACGGTCCACGCCGCAACTTCTCGATGTGGTCACCCATCACTAGGGTTTTCGGCTCGTTTAACTTGTTACATTTCATTGCTATTATTTTTCCTTTATTTTTCTTGTCTTTTCTTTTCTTGTATTTTATTATCCATATCTAAGTGTAATTCTAGGCATCCTAGCTGTCCGGACAACACTGGTCACAGGAACAGTAGAACGCACTACCGAACATAGGGGTGTTACAGTAATTAACCAAAATGATTATGGTCTTTTAATCAAATTAGTCCTCCCACTAACTTAGCGAATCCTACACTTCCAAAGTAGAAAACGAAAACTCTAGTTGTATGGATTTCTAGTGGGTGATTGAATTCTTATAATTCTATTGATCATCCTCAGGTACATCCATTATTGGAATTACAATAAACTATAAGTGAGCAACTCCTTGCCCATCACATCTCATGTGAGGTTCAATCCTTTACCTAGCCCCTAATGCTCAAAATCTCAGGTACATCCATTATTGACTTGTCTTGCATTAATTAAGTTGATCCCATTGAGCCAGTAATTATGCAAATAATTTTAATGTCCTCAGGTACATCCAATATTGGCCACCAAAACATTTACATATTCACAACATCTCATGCTTAACAATTATTCTTAAGAATATCTCTTAAATTAATTACATCATATGCAACTATTTAAAATTTCTTAAAATAATTGCCTCAATGGAGGGCCCATGTTATAATTACTTTAATTATAGCATTTCTAACTTAATCATTTGTTTGGAAGATTTTATAGTCATCATAATTACTATTAAGGTCTCACTTTGCACATTATCCATTTAGCATGTATATATCATATACTTGCATACATTCCCATACATCTCATGCATTCATGGATAAACAGTAAATATGGTATGATCATGGACTTTCTAAGGGATTCAATTCTGAGCCACCAAGAATTGATTCAGGGCATTCCTAGGTGTATTTCATTCATTCATATTACAAGAGTTGCTGAAGGAGTACATAATCAATACTTAATCTTGAATTCCTCCCACTAGTCCCATCAATGCTCTTAACCTCCTTGATTTTCTTGCAATCCAATTACATAGTAATCCTTGGCATACCAAGGTGAATTTACAAGAACTAAATAAATGAAATTACAACCCAAAAATTATTACAACCTTAATAATACATGCCCAAAAATAAATTAAAATAAATTAATTTAAATGACAACCCAAAGAAACATAAAAGAAATAAATCCAATCACATTGGTCTTTTATAGTCCATGATCATCCACCATTCATATCACTATTTAACAACTAAATAAAACATACATACTTAAATTAAATTGAATATCTCATATTCAACTTAAAAATCCAGATTTGAATATGATTCAAACAAATTTAAAAATTCAAATTTGAATCACATTCAAACAAATTCAAAAATTCAGATTTGAATCACATTCAAATAATTTTAAAAATTCAGATTTGAATCACATTCAAACAATTTTAAAAATTTAGATTTGAATCACATTCAAACAACTTTAAAAATTCAGATTTGAATCACATTCAAACAACTTTAAAAATTCAGATTTGAATCACATTCAAACAATTTTTAAAATTCAGATTTGAATCAAAATTTAATTGTGTGATTAAAACTCTAATTAAACAATTTAATTAGACATAAAATGAACATAATTATGAGCATTAGATCATACAATAATTGCACAAATATTGCCCAAAACCATGCGCACCATAAGGGATGAACAAACCTTGCGCACACAATGGTGTTCATCACTAAGCCGCCACCTTTCTTTGCAACCAGCAATGGATCTATCATCTCATGATCATACCACACAATTAAATCACATAATCAACAATCTAAATACCAAATATAGTGGCTCTGATACCAATTGAAGGAGCGAAAGCATGAAAAACACAAGTTTAGATCATTGAAATTCAAAATTTTTCTTCTAGGGTCACATGCATCATGCAAGGTTTATTTTTATCTATTCGATTTCAATGATAAACAACATATTAAAACTCTTTTAATATATTTTTAGATCTACATTTGCCATTTAAGATTTTTAGAATTAACAGATTAATTCATTAGAATCCTAGATTAGATCAAGAACAAGTGCACTAACCTGTTTGATACACTGCAGTGGGTTTGGCACTTTTGGGATGCGCCTAGGACACTAGATGTTGTCCCTCTAGCTTGTCTACACTAAGATCACTAATGGCAGCCCCTTGAACAGCTTCTAAACCTTTTTCAATCATTTAGAAAATCAGGTTTTGCCTTTTGAGAGATTATAGATGTAAATAGGACACTAGAAACGATTTCTAGTATTTTTAATTCAAGAGATTGATGGGAAATCTCTTTGAATTGATGAGAGATGAAGAAGATGAAAGGGAGAGGTGCTTTGGGGTGGCACCAATGAAACAAATAGCAGCTTTGTATTTTTCTTTTCATCCTTTCCCTTATATAGCTAGGTCACCACTTAAAACCCTTGCCACATATCACCTTTCGATTGGCTATAGGTTTAATTGACCCAATCACATTGTGCCAAGTGTTAAACCTATATTTAATCTTGACTTTAATCATCTTACATGATTAAAAGACATATGAAAAGCTTATGTGTAGTGTCATGTGTCACCATTTCATGGTGCCACATGTTACCCTGTGAAATGATCAAAATACCCCTGTATCTTAATTTTGAGTTGTCAACCCAAAATAATTATTTCTCTTCTTCTAATCAATTTATATCAATATAAATTAATTAATTAATCTCTATTAATTAATTTCTCATTAATTAAATTCATATTTAAACACTTTAAATATAAATTTAACTTATACTATACATCCAATAACCTAGATTTGGTTTCAAGCCATACTAGGGACTTTACAATCTAATTGTAAACCAAACCTATTTAATTAATCAATTAAACTCTTTAATTAATTAATTAAATCATATTTAATTTGGTGATTACTTATGTATGTGTGTCACTCACTAGGCTCATCACTAATTAGCAATGAGACATGATATCAACTCTTAATATCATCAGAACTCTTTCTTACCATAAATGATTTCTCTAAATCATTTTATGCACCTCATAGACCATGGTTAACACCTAGCATAGCATGCCATGGCAACCCAATTAGTAATAAGGTTTACCTTAAATGAACCTATAATCATATGTTACCATGCACTAGAATCTCTCTGTTACGAAATCCCAATTCGAGCTAGAGTCATGGTTTATGTCAAACCCCATTTGCTATGAATATTATGTTCTCTTTTAATTCCAGTTCTTGATTAAAAAGATTTTCTTATCAGAAACTCTTTTTTGATTAAATCTATCTATCCTGGCCAGGAACTTGAAACATCAAGAACAATTAAATGAACATAGGATTTTATCCCTATTTACTTAGAGGAACAGATTCTATCTTGATCAACACCCACTTCCATATATAACTAGTAGGAGCCAACACATACCCATATACCCATACACAGTACAAGTATGAAAGTAGTATTAAACTTAAACCACCTATATACAAGATAACTGTGCTATCTCAGGTCTAAAGATTATATATACTGATATGATTTATGACAATACATTGATAAGAGTAAACTCCATGTGCTTGTCATAAATGTCACTGGTTCGACCTACTTATCATATATAAGTGCCTATCATGTTTGTTATATGGCATGAGACTCACCATTCCATCTTATTTACATCTCATATAAATAACTTAGAAACAAACATGATTACAATCTTTCTGGATAAGTCATATCCTTATTGTGAAGTATCCTCGATTGTGAACCAATTTATGATACTTTGAGCTAGAAATACTGTCACTCATATTCTTAACAACTTAATAATAGAATTTCTAACAAAATATCAATGGACCTTTTCTATTACACATAAATATATTATGTAAATGAAAAAATAAAAATGCCTTTTATTAATAAAATATGTACAAGATACATACTAAATGATATGCTTTAGGGCATACTATTAACATCTACAGTGTAGCCAAGCAAGGTGTGCCACATTCGGTGCTAAAGCACCCTATCTTATCTTGTCGTGTCCATTGTTAATTTTTAAACTTTGTAGAAACCATGTGGTAATATATATATATATATATATATATATATATATATATATATATATATATATATATATATATATATATATTTTTTTTTTTTATCACAATTTATCTCTGTGGAAACCCAGGCAGAGCCTCTTCTGTTTTATTGGCATATGGCGAGTTCTTATAGTTATCTGTCAAAAACAATTTCATATCACATCTGTTCTATTCATCTTGTCATATAACATATCATATCATATATGTTCATTCAATTTCTAGAAGATAATATTTTTTATTCATTCATTCATATGGAAATTATACACAAAAGTTCATAAGCTTATTTTACAGTCTCAAAAATATCAATACAATTTATTACATCATCAACTATAATTACATGAACCAAAATACTAGTCTATACATGAGCCCTACCAAAATAAACACTACTGAGATGAGTTCTGGACATCTGTAATAAGAGTACTACTATGGCGGCTGCTGTGTCTGATCTCCAGTACCTACACAAAAGAAAATCTAACGCACTAAGCAAATTGCTTAGTGGTGCATAATCTTAAAGAAATTCAACTAAATAATTATAAATACTAATTCTGTGTAAACTTTTGCAATTCTAGGTCATTTGCATATTTTACTGCACTTTGGGAATAAATTAATTAGTAGTATCTTTTCTATGTATTTATTTTATTCTCTGTCTTTTTAAACTCATGTCAGAGTCTTTAAAATCACATCAGTGTCTTTCATGTCATATCAGTGTATTTGTGTCCATGTAACATATAACAGACTATAATGCTAGATACACGGGAGTATACGGGTTAGATAGCCATATGTCTACCTTGTATACATTTGTCATATCAAGCACAAGGCCAGTGGACAGGCATAAAGCCAAAAATATAATTATGCACAATGACATTTGATACCATAATTCACTGTCTTTGGTGGCAAATAAGTTTACCTATCAGAGCACTTGGAGGCGTTACGTATCGTCATCCCTTCAAGCCCCTAGGCAGAGAGCCATGCTTCTCCACAGTTCACGCGTGAGAGTTCCCAGGAATTGTAAGTGTTACGTATCGCCGTCCCTATTTTGCTCTGATAACATTTTCATGTCATTATAATGGGAACATAGGTCCCAATTACATATTCATGTCATTTATAATGGGAACATGAGTCCCAAGTACATATTCATATAACTTATGTATTTATCACTCTCATTATTTTATGTCATGTACTATACGTATTTATAGTATTGTTATTTCATATATAATGAAAACATAGGTTCCAAGTGTATTTTCATATAACTTATGTGTTTAGCAAACCATTTAGGTAATTTACATTTTATGTATCAAATAATTTCATGTCACCTTGTAGTAGGAAAGTGGGAAAAGTAGGACCCACATGTAACACCCCTACATGCATAGTCCTGTGCAAATCACTGTTTCGGTGACCGGTATCGGTCCGAACAATTAAGAGGATTAGAATCATATTTAAGTCACTTAGAAAAGCCCTGAACAAAAAATTAGTAGTGATTATCAGAAGGTTAAATATAGATCAGAAAAATAAAACATAAAAGGTTAAATGAGCCGGGGGTCACAGCGATGGGTGACCGCATCGGAAAGTGACTGCGAGATCAATCAAAACCCTAATTTTGTATGGGACATTGTGACACCGCAGTCCTAGGAAAAATTGCAGAGCTAGGAAAAATGTGAAAATCACAGAAAAAGATTGAGAAGCAGATTGAATAATTAGGTCAGGGTTTCGGAAGAAATACAGTATTATTGTTAAACTGGATAAGACCGACGAGGGGAAAATTGGTCAATTTACCCCTAGAGGTGACTCATGACCTAACTGTCTAATAAAATCTGAGAAATGAAAATTTTAAAATATAGGTTTAAATTGAAGAAGTGTGGAAAAACAAAAGGAAAAGAAATGAAAAAGAAAATAAGGATTAATGACATCACCAAATGACATAAGATATGACCTCATAAACATTTATCCATATAATTGATTTTTGACTAAGTCAAATAAGAGATAATTATGCATAAATAGAAATTAAAATAAAAACTAAACATTCTCTTCTTCCCAAGGTGTGCCGTCCCTTCTTCTTCCTCTCTTCTCTCTCTCATTTTTCCTTTTTCTTCCTCCATTAAAGCTTGATTTCAAGCTTTTTAAACCCACCAAATTAACCATAAAATCCCCCAAATTTCTTGATAAACCTTGCTATTACAACTAGATAAGAAGATTGAAAAAGGAAGAAAGTGAGAGAATTGAAGAGTTGAAATCCAAAGAAAAGGTTACTGATTATTTTCCTCAATTTCTCTTCAAATTCATGGTTAAGTAGTTAAAATTAACTTAGGAATTATGGAAAAATTTAAACAAATCAAGTAAGTTGGACCATTTAGAAATTTTGGCCACATGAGGAAATTAGGGTTTTGCATGATTTTGATGAGATGAAAATGGTATATGAGCTTAATTAAGTGTATAGAAGATTATTGTGCACTTTAATTGCACTAATTGAATGAGTTACAAAAATTAGGGTTCTTGACCCTTAGGGTTTTGGGGAGAAAATTTAAGAATTTAGTAAATTGATGTACTTTGACCTAAGTGAGGTTTAAAATGGTTAATTGGAGTTAATTGGCATGTGTTTGAATGTTTGGAATTGGATTGGAAATGGAATGTGATGCTATCCCAAATTAGGTAGTATGACCTAGGTCCCTTTCAGGGACCAAAACTGTAATTCTGCCACCCTAATTGGTGTGAGGCCAATTGGATATGAAAGTAGACACATAATGCCATAATTTTTGTGTAGAAACCATGCCTAAAAAATGACATTAAGATAGTGAACAATTAGGTCAAATCCGGATAATGTGCACTGTCACTGTACAAAAATGACCAAATGAGGCCATAACTTGGCTTAGGCAGGTCCAAATGACTTGATTTTTGTGGCATTGGAAAGATATGACATAGCACTACAACTTTTATGGAGAACACAAATCCAAATTCTGCCCATAACCAAGTCCATTTGCCACCCAAATTTGGGTCACCAAAACTGCTAGAACCAGAAATTGCCTAGAAATTCTGGGTTTGAACCAATCTGGCCAGCCTTAGAAGAATAGGCATAACTTGAGCTACAAAACTCCAAATAGAGTGATTCAAAAAGAGAATTAAAGCTAAGATAATAAGGAATAATTTTGATGGAGGACATTTAGCTAAATTCCCACAGTAACTAGACCAATGAAATAGTAGAAAATAGTGAACCAAAACTAAAATTTTGGATTTGCACCTACGGAAATTAGAAATTGAATTGGTAATCAATGCCAAAAAAATTGACACCCAAAATGTGGTATATGAGTGCAATTAGAATTAATAAACCTATTTAGTAGGAAAAAGTCAATTTTTTGACTTGAATAGTATAATAAATAGTGACCCAAAATGCAAAATTTAAAGGATACTATTTTAAGCAAATTCAAGGCTACATTTAAGTAGGCATGAAATAAATTAATGGAGTAATTATGAGATATGGTACTGAAACACTGTAAATTGTGTGTTTCAATTGAAAAAGTGACTGGAAAGGGATCTTCGAGGAAAAATCGAAAATTAGAGCAAACTAGTCGACAAAGAGGTTTGTGCACAACTAGTTTTTAATTGATTTTGTTCTGAAAATTTCATATGATTAAATGACATTATTTTCCTTACTTATTATGTTTATCAAGTATTGGATTTATTTCAATAATTATTGAAATTGTTATAGTATGCATGAATTTAGCTTTGTGAAATGGTATTTTAACAATTATTGAGCATTGTTGTAGATTGAATAAATTAGTTTTGGAAAAATTATGATAAAATATGTTTTGAATTGTGATGAGCATAAAAATTATTGGATATTGGAATTGACATTGAATTGAATTGTGTTGTGATTTATGCTCACAAAAAGGATAAACAGATTCATGATATTATTTTATATCTCACTATAGATGTTTGACTAGGTTATTACCCATCTCTCTCATTTGTTGAGGAGACAATGGAGTTAGTTTTATTTTGATTACTATGGTACGTGCACAGGCTTAGATTTTCCTTTTATTAGAGGTTAGATTTAAGTTTTTTATTGGCCCTTTCGGAAGTTTCATTATTGTGGTGTGTACTGTGCACGATGATTCGACCTCCCCGACCATAGGGAGTTAGAATCGCCCCGAAGATGGCCCTTACGGATTAGTCTTGCATAGTTAGTGAGATAAAGAATGGTTTTTGAATAGTAAAGAATTGTGATTTTGAATGAGATTGTGCATAATTGATTTTATTGAAATAAATATTTATTTTCATAAATTACTGGAATTACTTTAAATGTCCAGTTGTGATTTGATAAATTGAATTTCTTGATTAAGATCGTTTAAACAAATGATTTATATTATTAGCAATGAATATTTTGATTTTTCAGAATTTTGATGAATTTCAAGATTTCCAAATTCTTGCTAAAATTTTGTCAAGGTATTGTGTACTATGTTTTAAATTATAGTTGTGCATCACTGAGTTCACTACTCAGCGATAGCTTTGTATGCTGTCGCAGGTGAAAGTAAAGGTAGAGCAGTTGAGTGAGATTTCCTATAGCTGCACCTTGAAGACACATTTGGATTAGCTCCGGGTATATCATAGGTATACCCTTGTACATAGATTTTGATGTATGCATGTAATTATATGTATGTAATTTTTTTGAGCAGTTGTACAAAACTCTTGTAATATTATTTTGGTATGTAATGAAATGCAAATTATTGTAATATTAATTTGGGAATTTATTTATTTGTATATTTTGTAATGTTAATTTTATTACCCTAATGAGTATGATATTCAAATTGTGTCCTGAGTTTTGAAATCCATGTATGGTTTTCCTTATGATAAGTATGACTTTGAAATTCAATTGAGTTGATTGTGTGGAATTGGGACATGAAAATGATTTGTATTGAAGTTGTAGTTGAGAAAACATATTGGAAGTGTTTTTCTTTTCAGGTTTTGAAGAACTGTTTTCTTAAAATACAGCCGGTACTCTACTAGAATTTTTGTAAAAATTGCGGTACTTTTAAATATCCAAAAATTTGATTTGTGACTTAGTGTCAATTAAAAGTTTTTAATATTTGTGAAAATTTTACCCACAAACTTAAAAAGGAATAGAAATTATTTTAAAATTCCTTATAGTATATTTAATAGGTTACCGGTAGGCAAAGTACGGTAATCCGTTAGGTGTACTACGGGATCATGTTATACCTTACGGAGGAGTAGGGTATGACATGTTAAGTGGTAACAAAGCAATGGTTTTAAAGTAAATTTTGAACTGTGAATTTTACATATTTTTTCTGTAAATACAACTGCTCAAATGTTTGATACATATAGTACATTTACATCATGAATATAAGCTAATGGAGAGAAATGATACACTTGAATTGTATAGATATTTTTAAGCACATTTGTATACTATTTCATAGCATTTAGGCAAGTATTTTCATGCATAGTAGTTGATTTCATTAGTTTTTTGCAATTTCTATTGTCAAGCCCTTAATTCCATGTTTTCTGTATCATTTCAGGTGTTTGGGTGAAGCCCCAGAGTATGGGAGTGCAAAGGAAAGCTTGGAGAAGTCAAGAGACAGAGAATTGCTGCTGATACAAAGTACACGGGTCATGTAAACCAAGCCCCAGACCCGTGTAACTCTCTGCCAGAAGAAAGCCAAGAGAATCAATGGAGAAACACAAGTACACGGGTCGTGTAAGTAGACCCATGTAATCTGCAGGGACCTGTGTAAGTCTCTACCAGGGACAAGCTTAAAGAACCTTATGAGAATAATAGTACACGGCCCGTGTAACCAGGCCCGTGTAGTTGGGGCAGACCCGTGTAACTCTCTGTGCTAATGCAAGATTCTACAGTTCTACTCTAGCAAGTTACACGGTCCTACATGGCGGGACCTATGTAGTGACACATGGGCCGTGTACCTTGCGGCAGCCAGTTTTCAAACTCGAATTCCCTCTCTTGTTTTCGGATTCAAATGAGACTCCTAAAGCCTTGTGGACTCAAAATGACCTAACCCTAGAACAACCATTATAAATAAAAAAGAAAACATCAGAAAAGGGGTTGGCTGGCTCGCTCTCTCTTTTATCTTTTGACAGCAATTTGGAGGAGTTTCGAAGGAGATAAATCGACATAAGTACTAAAAGAAGCTTTCCAGCTGAAGCTCCACAAGATCAAAGCTGCAAACTCTCTTTGATGCCTTCGTTTCATCTCTCTAGACATATTTTTATTGTTTTATTTCTTTTACATGACTTTCTTTTTTACTGTTTTTATCTTTTATCATGATGTTTGCTGAACTCACCATGAGTGAGTAATTTTCTTATTTTGGATATGGGAGAGTAATTGTCACACCCTATCCCTTAGTAAGATGTAACATGATCCCGTAGTACATATAATGAATTACCGTACTTCGCCTACCGGTAACCCATTAAATATACTACAAGGGATTTTAAAACAATTTTCTTACTTTTTGAAAGTGGTGAGCACTTTTGGTAGGAATTAAAAACTTTTACTTGAAGTTTAAGACTAGTTAAAATTTTTGTACATTTTTATTTTTACGCAAATTTTGAAAAATGTTTGGCAGAGTACCGTCTATATTTGGGAAAAACAGTTCTTCAAACACTTGAAAAAAATAGTTCTAATAATTTATTTCATCAAAATCAATTACAACCACAACACAAATCAACATCATTTCTCCCAACTCTATAATTCAAAACAATTCTCAATTCAATTTTCTTCAGAAATAATATTAAATAATTTCATTCATATTCCACTACAGAAAAATTAATTTACATTCATTACAAAACTCAAAAATAAGTTTGAACATTACAATAATTTGCACTTCCATTACATACCCAAAATAACATTTCAAAAGTTCTATACATCTGCTCAAATAATTTACACACATATATTTACATGCATAATCAAAATCTAATATACAAGGGTATAACTAAATACCTGTACAAAAGCCTCAGTGTAGTCCCAACTATCAGTAGCTCACTCTGCTGCCTTTTTCCTTATTTCTATCTGCGACAACAAAGAAAGCTATCGCTGAGTATAAAAATACTTAGTGGTGCACAATAAAATATAAAATACAAATATATATATATATATATATATATATATATATATATATATAAAACATTTGTTATTGATTCACAGTTCAAATTTTTCACAATCACATTTCAAATTTCAAATCACATTTATCCCAAATCACAATTTGAATATTTCATAATTTTCAAAGCTTAATATAACACAAATTTGATCAAACAATTTAATAAACACAATGTTGCCAATCACTAACACAACTTAGGCCATGGCACAAAATTTCTGAACATGCCGTGTGTACATCACTATAAGGCATACTCACCCCACTAATTGAAATCAATGAGGGAGGTGGCTAGCTAGCTAATGAGTACTCATCCAAACTCACCTCAAACTGGGAAGTCAGAGAGGGAGGAATATAGTCATACTCACCCTATAAATGGAGGAGGAACATAGTGATATTGCCATGCCAAGTGTGAATCCAAAACAATTTAAATCAAGTTATTCAAACATTTCACGCAAAACACAAATCAATTTTCAATTCAAATTTCCATTCATAAAATGGCAATACAGCATTTCTCGAAACCCATAATTAGTACAACTAATTCACAATACATAGCTAAATAAGTTTTCAAGTAGAAAACAATAAATTAAAGTTTATTGTGCACAAACCTCTTTTGTCGACTCAATTTACTCAAACTTTCGTTTCTCCTTCGAAGATCCCTTTCCAACTGAAACACATAAATTTAAAGTGCTTAAGTATCCATTTCTAATACTTAAATTCCAACAATTTCTTTGCAAACTTGTCCTACCTATTACGGTTTATAAATTTCGGGTCTTAACATTTTTGTGTATGGTGGCACTATTCATGGCAAAACGTTGACTTTTCTATACTTAATAGGTTTATTAGTTCTAATTGCACCCATAGACCACATTTTGGATGTCAATTTTGTTGGCATTGATTGCTAATTCAATTTCTAAGTCTCCTAAGAGAAATTACAATTTTTCAGTTTTGGTCCTCTGTTTTCTACTGTTTCATTGGTCTGGTTACTGTGGGAATTTGGCTAAGTGTCCTTCATCAAAGTTGTTCCTTATTGTCTTAGATTTAATTCTCTTTTTGAATCACTCCATTTGGAGTTTTGTATCCCAAGTTATACCTATTTGAATGGGGCTGGCCGGATTTGGTGTTACTTAGAATTCTGGGCATTTTCTGGATATTGGCAGTTTTTGTACAGTGACTGCAGGTGACTTTTTGGATAGGTTATGGTCAAAATTTGGGTTTTTTTTTCTTCATAAAAGTTGTAGGGCTTTGTTTCAGCTTTCTATCGGTATAAAATTCAAGTCATTTGGACCTTCCTAGACCAAGTTATGGTCATTTACGTAACTACTGTTCATTTGGTCATTTTTGTACAGGTTAGTGTGCCCTAATCCGGATTTAGCTTAATTGTTCACTAAGTTATGGTCATTTCCTGGGTATGATTCCTGAAAGAAAAATGGTCCATTTTGTGTCTAGTTTCATTCCCAATTGGCTTCACATCAATTGGGTCGGTATATTTTTAGTTTTGGTCCCTGAAAGAGACCTAGGTTAAGCTGCCTGCATATTGACCCTAACCAATCCGAATTGAAACTTATTTCTAACAATTCACACACACCACAAATGGTCACAATTGACCATTTGTCAAGTCAAATAAGGTCAGCTACATCAATTGGCTAATTTTCAACTTTTTCTCCAATTTTTAAAAATACTTAATACCCTAATTACTTAGAGTTCAATTCTAATGCATTCAAAACATATACCCATACTTCACATACACAACTCAACCTAAACAACCATTCAAACACCTCAAAATCATTCATTTCAAACCCTAACTAAGGTTGGCTAAAATTTTCTTTTGGTCCTCTAACAATTGTTTTCTTTTGATTTTAAGTTAATTTATAAGTTACTTACTCCATGAACACAAGTATTAAACTAGAATTTTCAATTTAACTTACTAACCTTAAACTTTGAAGTTCAATCTTTAATTCCACTCCTCTTTCTTTCTGTCTTTCATGCTCAATCCTCTTCTTAAGTGAGGTTATCAAGTTCTAATGGATTAATGTTTGCCTTGTTTTTCATACCTTACCCCTCTGTAAGGCATAACATGATCCCATAGAATACCTAATGAACTACCGAACTTCACCTACCGATAACTCATTAAGTACACTACAAGGAATTTTAAAACCATTTTCTTACATTTTGGAAGTGGTGAACATTTTAGTAGGAATTAAAAACATTTAATTGAAGTTTCAAAACTAGTAAAAATTTTTGTCCATTTTTATTTGTCCGCAATTTTTGGAAAAATTTCGACAGAGTGTCGTCTGTATTTTGAGAAAACAGTTCTTCAAAAACCTGTAAAAACACTTCTAATAATTGTTTCCACAACTCCCAACCATCAAAATGACTCAGTTCAACATAATTCAAATCAATTCCACAATTCAATCAAAGTTTGTCATCTCACAATATTTCATAATTTCATTCACATTGCATTTAAAATTTAATTTACATATACAGGCCTTAATTTACAAAAAGAAAATCCAACATAATATTATTATAATTTATTGTACAACTGCTCAACTTTACATTAATACATATGACATTACAATATTTACATCAAAATAACTACAAGGGTATAAATAAATACCCGTACCAAAAAGGTCAATGTAGTCCTCTATCTCAATAGCAGCTCACTCTGCTGCTTTCTCCTTGCCCTTATCTACGACAGCAAAATAAGCTATTGCTGAGTGTAAAAATACTCAGTGGTGCACAATAAAAATTCAAAATGCAGTGCATAAAACATTCATTAGAAATGCCGCATTGTACACCACGACAAAGCAATCTACAATCCCACTAATCGAAATCAATGAGGGAGGTGGCTAGCTAGTTAATGAGTACTCATCTTATCTACAACCTCAACTGGTAAGCCAGAGAGGGAGGAAATAAACGATCTCAACCTCATAAATAAAGGAGGAATAATGTGGTATTGTCATGCTAAGTGTGAATATAAAATCAATTCAAAACAAAGTACTCAAATAATTTAGGAAAGATCCCAAAAAATTTCTAAAGTTATTTTTGCAGTCACAAAATGGCAACACAATTTATAAATAATACAGCGTTTCTATAAAGCATAACAAGTCAAATTTTCACTTAGAAAATAATTACATAATTTATTGTGCACAAACCTGATGTGAGTCACCTCTAAGCCTTGACTCAGTCCCTTAGATTTTTTGGGTCTTTTTCAGCTGAAACACACAATTGACAGTGTTTCAGTATCTTGTCTCACAATAAATCCAATAATTAAATTCATATATGCTCAATTATCACCCCAATATGCTTAAACTTACGTTCTTGGAAATTTTCATGTCGGGATAACTATTCATGGCACTATTCAAGTCAATTTGTTGACTTTCTAATGCTTAATAGGTATGGGAAATCCAATTATATCCACATACCACATTTTGATTACCAATTTTGTTGGTTTTAGTTGTTCCTTCAAATTTTAGGTCTCCTAAGTATAAATTTCAATTTTCCAGATTTGATGTCCTGTTTTGTACTGTTTCATTGGTCATGTTGCTGTGAAAATTTGGCTAAGTTTTCTTCATAGAAGTTGTTCCTTATTGTCTTAACTTTATTTCTCTTTTTGAATCACTCCATTTGGAGTTTTGTAGCCTAAGTTATAGCCATTTGAACATGGCTGGCCGGATTTGGTTTTACCCAGAATTCTGGGCAAATTCTGGATAATGGCAGTTTTTGTGGGTTGATTGCAGGTGAGTTTTTGGACAGCTTATAGTCAAAATTTGGGTTTGTTTTCTTCATGAAAGTTGTAGGGCTATGTCTCAGCTTTCTGCTGGTAAAATTTCAGGTCATTTGGACCTTCCTAGACCAAGTTATGGTCATTTACATAACTACTGTTCATTTAGTCATTTTTGTATAGGTCAATTTGCCAATTCCGGATTTGGCCTAATTGTTCACTAAGTTATGGTTACTTTCTGGGCATGATTCCTAAATGAAAAATGTGCCATTTTGTGTCTAGTTTCATTCCCAATTAGCCTCACACCAATTGGGTTGGTAAGTTTTCAGTTTTGCTCCCTGAAAGGGACCTAGGTCATGCTGTCTACAGATTGACCCTCTCCAATCTGAATTTAAACTTGTTTCCAACAATTCATACACACCACAAATGGTAATAATTGACCATTTTTCATCTCAAATAAGGTCAATAACATCATTTGGATAATTCTTAAATTTTTCTTCAATTTTTCAAATGCTCAAAACCCTAGCTACACACAAAGCTCAATCTAATATAATTTAAAGTGTATATTCCTATTCTACACACCTAATTCACCTCAAATAGCCATTCAAAACCATCAAACTCATTCAAAACAAACCCTAACCCTAGCTGGACGAATTTCACATTTGGTCCTCCAACAAATATTTTCTTTTGATATTAAATTAAACTCTAAGTTACTTGAGCTAAACACACAAATAAGAAACCAAAATTTCAAAGTAAATTGCTTACCTCCACTTGAACTTCACTCAACCAATTTCTTCTCTTTTTCATTCTTTCTTTCTTGCTCAAGCTTCTTCTTAAAGTTCAATAACAACTTTTCTTTAAGAGAAGTAAGGGATTTAGGGTTGAATTTAGGGTTTAGAAAGCTTGACATTAAGCTTTCATGGTGGAAATATGAGAGAGAATTAGGAGAGAGAGAGAGAGCTACGGAAATGGAAGAAGATGGGTCCTTTTATTTTATTTTATTTTTTCATTTTATGTGTATTTATGCAAAATTTGACTTAGTCAAATTGGTTAATTAAGTTAAAATTAATTTTGATGTCATATCTTATGTCATTTGGTGATGTCATTATTCAAATTCTCTTTTCTTTTTTTTTTTCTTTATTTTTCCATTAGTTCTTTATTTTAATTCTTGATCCCAAAATTTTTTTTTCTCCAATTTTATTGGACAGTTAGGTTAGGAGTCAGCTCTAGGGGTGAATTGACCAAATCGCCCCTCGCCGGTTCGATCTAGTTTACAAGTTATTCGATATTTCTTTCGGATCCCTGACCTAATTATTTGACCTGCTTAACAATTCTTTTTCATGATTTTCTCTTTTCCACTGTGTTCACAATAGTCCCAAGGACTGCAGTGTCACATTTTACGACCCAAAATTTGAGTTTAGATTGACCTCGCAGTCCTTCCTGAGAAGGTCACCAATCGCAGTGACTCCCGGCTCATTTAACTTCTTGTGTTTTATTTTTCTTCTTTGTACTTAAATATTTGGCAATTACTAATTATTTGTGTTAAGGGCTTATCTAAGTGTCTTAGACGTGGTTCTACTTCTCTTAATTGTCCAGACTGACACCGATCACCGGAACAGTGAAAATATACCAGGCTATGCAAATAGGGGTGTTACATGGTTTTACAACCCCGCAAGTGCATGGATCGCTAACAAGTAATAAAGTGATAAGTAGAGTATCGTTCTCACGAGGAATTTTGTTTAGCAAGAACCAATCTACATGGTAATTTTGACTATCTAGGCTATCTAATACTTAGGGAATGAAGTTTGTAACTTTAAACACTAGAAGAGCAAACTTAAAATGAAGTAATCTATTTTTGGAACAATTCTGGAATTAAGATTTCACACTTGAATCTTACTAGGGATGTTATCTCGTTTATTTACTGAACTGAGGAATCGTTTTCCTTGATGGAAATCAGTCCTAAGTTATCCTAAATCCTCTGTCAAGGCACCTAGGGTGTATTCTAATTAACTCAAACCCTACTTTCATGGTGATTAAATTAATTAAAATCCTTTAAGATTTTTGATCGATTTTTAAGTTCCATAAAGGTATCAGCCTATGTCTAGGTCAGAATTCCTAGGTTCAAGATCTTGATTTTCTAATATTAATCTTCACCTTTCAGTTCTTTAATTAACATCTACAATCATGGCTAAGTGGGTACCAGCACATAGTATGTATTAAGATCACAAGAAATTAAATCAAGAAATGAATCTCAAATCCAATAAATAAAACTTAATGTTCATCCATAATAATAATTACAAGCGCTACTTGTTAGTAGTATGCCCTAGAGCATATCATTTAGTATGTATCTTGTACATATTTTTAATAATAAAAGGCATTTCCACTTTTCCGTTTACATAATATATTTATGTGTAATAGAAAAGGTCCATTGATATTTTATTAGAAATATTATTCTTAAGTTGTTAAGAATATGAGTGACAATATTTCTAGCACAAAGTATCATAAATAGGTTCACAATCGAGGATACTTCATAATAAGGACATGACTTATCCAGAAAGATTGTATTCATGTTTGTTCCCAAGTTATTTATATGAGATATAAATAAGATGGAATGGTGAGTCTCATGCCATATAACAAACTTGATAGGCACTTATAAATGATAAGTAGGCCGAACCAGTGACACTTATGACAAGCACATGGAGTTTACTCTTGTCAATGTTTTGTCATAAATCATATCAGTGCATATAATCTTTAGACACGAGATAGCACAGCTTATCTTGTATATAGGTAGTTTGAGTTTGATAACGCTTTCATACTTGTACTATGTATGGGTATATGGGCATGTGTTGGCTCTGCTAGTTATATATGGAGGTAGGTGTTGATCAAGATGGAATCTGTTCCTCTAAGTAAATAGAGATAAAATCCTATGTTCATTTAATTGTTCTTGATGTTTCAAGTTCTGGCCAGACAGATAGATTTATTCGAAAAGAGTTTCGATGAGAAAAATCTTTTAATCAAGAACTGGAATTAAAAGAGAACATAATATTCATAGCAAATGGAGTTTGACATAAACCATGACTCGGCTTGAGTTGGGATTTTGTAAGAGAGATTCTAGTGCATGGTAACATATGATTATAGGTTCATTTAAGGTAAACCTTATTACTAATTGGGTGGCCATGGCATGCTATGCTAGGTGTTAACCATGGTCTATGAGGTTCATAAAATGATTTAGAGAAATCATTTATGGTAAGAAAAAGTTCTGATGATATTAAGAGTTGATATCATGTCTCATTGCCAATTAGTGATGAGCCTAGTAAGTCACACACATACACAAGTTATCACCTATTTAAATATGATTTAATTAATTAATTAAAGAGTTTAATTGATTAATTAAATAGATTTGGTTTGCAATTAAATTGCGAAGTCCCTAGCATGACTTGAAACCAAATCTAGATTATTGGATGTGTAGTATAAATTAAATTTATATTTAAAGTGTTTAAATATGAATTTAATTGATGAGAAATTAATTAATAGAGATTAATTAATTAATTTATATTTGATATAAATTAATTAGAAGAAGAAAATAATTATTTTGGGTTAAGAACTCAAAATTAAGACACAGGGGCATTTTCATCATTTCACAGTGTGACACGTGGCACCATGAGATGGTGATACATGGGATTACACATAAGCTTTCCAAATGTTTTTTAATCATGTAAGATGATTAAAATCAAGATTAAATATAGGTTTGACACTTGGCACAATGTGATTGGGTCACTTAAACCTAGAGCTAATCAAAAGGTGACATGTGGCTAGGGTTTAATGTGTTAATCTAGCTATTTAAGTGTGGTTATGAAAAGAAAACATAACCAACAGCCTCTCCTCTCAATTGTCACGCCACTTTGAGCCTCTCCAGCTATTTCTCTTCATCTCTCATCAATTCAAAGAGATTAGCCATCAATCTCTTGAATTAAGAACGCTAGAAATTGTTTCTAGTGTCCTGTTTACATCTCTAATCTCTTAAAAGGCAGAACTTGAATTTCTAATTAATAGAAAAGGCTTTAGAAGCTGTTCAAGGGCTGCCATAGGTGTTCTTGGTGTGGACAAGCTAGAGGGACAACATCTGGTGTCCTGAAGATGAATCTCAAAGGCGCAGACACGCTGCAGCACATCAAGAGGTTAGTGTAATCGTTCTTGATTTAATCTAGGGTTCTAAAATTAATCTGATTAATTTTAAAATCTTAAATGGCAAATACAGATCCAAAAACATATTAAAAGAGTTTTAATATGTTGTTTATCATTGAAATCAAATAGATAAAAATAAATCTTGCATGGTGCATGTGACCCTAGGTGAAAATTTTTGAATTCAATGGTATAATCTTGTGTTTTTCACGCTTCCGTTCCTTCAATTGGTATCAGAGCCACTATATTTGCCATTTAGATTGTTGATTATATAATTTAATTGTGTGTTTGATCATGAGATCAAGAGATTCATTGCTGGTTGGATCATGAGATGTGGCGTCACACATGGTGAAGCCACCATTGGTGGCGGCAACAATGGTTCCTTGGTGGTTCAAGGTTTGGCTTTTAATTCTGCAATTGTTGTATGATCTAAGGCCTATTCTTTGACTAATTAAAGTGTTTAATTAGTTGTTTTAATCACACAATTAAATTATGATTCAAATCAGAGTTTTAAAAATTATTTGAATGTGATTCAAATCTGAATTTTAAAAGTTGTTTGAATGTGATTCAAATCTGATTTTTTAAAGTTGTTTGAATCATATTTAAATCTGATTTTTTAAAATTGATTCAATAAAATTCAGATCTGATTTTTTAAGAAATATTTGAATGTGATTCAAATCTGATTTTTTAAAAAATGTTTGAATGTGATTCAAATCTGAATTTTTTAAGTTGTTTGAATGTGATTCAAATCTGAATTTTTAAATTTGTTTGAATGAGATTCAAATCTGAATTTTTAAATTTATTTGAATCATATTCAAATCTGGATTTTTAAGTTGAATATGAGATATTCAATTTAATTTAAGTATGTATGTTTTATTTAATTGTTAAATAGTGATATGCATGATGGATGATCATGGACTATAAAAGACCAATGTGATTGGATTTATTTCTTTTATGTTTCTTTGGGATTGTAAATTAATTAATTTATTTTAATTTATTTTGGGCATGTATTATTAAGTTTGTAATATTTTTGGGTTGTAATTTCATTTATTTAAGTTCTTGTAAATTCGCCTTGGTATGCCAAGGATTACTATGTAATATTGGATTGTAAGAAGTTCAAGGAGGTCAAGAGCATTGGTGGGACCAGTGGGAGGAATTCAATATCAAGTGTTGATTATGTACTCCTTCAGCAACTCTTGTAAAATGAATGAATGAAATGCACCTAGGAATGCCCTGATTCAATTCTTGGTGGCTCAGAATTGAATCCCTTAGAAAGTCCATGATCATACCATATTTACTGCTTATCCATGAATGCATGAGATGTATGGGAATGTATGCAATTATATGATATATGCATGCTAAATGGATAATGTGCAAAGTGAGACCTTAATAGTAATTAGGATGGCTATAAAATCTTCCAAACAAATGATTAAGTTGGAAATGGTATAATTAAAGTAATTATAGCATAAGCTTTCCATTGGGGCAATTATTTTAAGAAATTTTAAATAGTTGCATGAGATGCAATTAATTTAAGAGATTTTCTTAAGAATAATTGTTAAGCATGAGATGTTGTAAATATGTAAATGGTTTGGTGGCCAATATTGGATGTACCTGAGGACATTAAAATTATTTGCATAATTACTGGCTCAATGGGATCAACTTAAATAATGCAAGATAAGTCAATAATGGATGTACCTGAGATTTTGAGCATTAGGGGCTAGGTAAAGGATTGAACCTCACATGAGATGTGATGGGCAAGGAGTTGCTCGCTTATAGTTTATTGTAATTCCAATAATGGATGTACCTGAGGATGATCAATAGAATTATAAGAATTCAATCACCCACTAGAAATCCATCCAACTAGAATTTCCGTTTTCTACTTTGGAAGTGTAGGATTCGCTAAGTTAGTGGGAGGACCAATTTGATTAAAAGACCATAATCATTTTGGTTAATTACATGATACATTTACTAATTAATCTGGTTATTTTCTGCAGTTAATTTTCTGATAAAAATGAGCACAAAACAACCACCACCATCCAATATCCTTGCAAGCATACTTGACCACAACAGGTTGACAGGACCTAATCTGTCTGATTGGCTAAGAAATTTGAAACTTGTCTTGAACCTTGAACATATAGGATATGTTCTAGATTCAAATGTTCCTGGTCCCTTACCTCCAGAGGCCACACAAGAGGAACATGAAACTTTGGACAAGTGGAAGGAGCATGATATGAGAGCTAAGTGTTACATGCTTGCTTCTATGAGTAATGAGTTACAGAAGCAACATGAGAACATGCAGAGTGCGAGTGAGATCCTCCTTCACCTACAAGAGTTGTATGGTGAGCACAGCTAGAATGCTTGTTATGAGATATCTAGACAGCTATTCCGTATGAGGATGTCTGAGGGACAGAATGTTGGGGATCATGTCCACAAGATGATTCGGCTGATTGAGCAGTTGGAACATCTTGACTTTAACATGGATTTCCAACTACAAACGGATTTGATCCTTCAGTCCCTTCCTGAGTCTTTTGGGAATTTTGTGACAAATTTCCATATGACTAAACAGGAATGCACCTTAGCTGAATTACTCAACATGCTGGTTATTGCCCAAAAGAATATGCCAGGCAATAAAGGAAAAGAGGTAGCTTTGTTGCATCTTCTTACTGGAAAGTCCAACAAGAAGAAGGGCAATAAGAAAAAGAAACCTCAGATTCCTGGTCCTTCTAAGAAAATAGCTAAGCAGAAAAGGAAGACTAAAGCTGATAAAGGCAAAGGAAAGTGTTTCCACTGCCAGCAGGAAAGTGTTTCCATTGCCAATAGGAAAGTGTTTCCATTGCCAGAGTATAGCAATCTGAATGAATGCAATGCCGTGATGAAAACCAACTCAAGTTCAAAATATATTTGGCACTTAAGGTTATGTCATGTTGCAGAAGATAGGATTGCAAAATTGGAGAAAATGGGGATTCTATCCTCATTGGGCTCTGAGCCTACTCCAACTTGTGAATCTTGCCTTCAAGGCAAAATGACTAGATCACCCTTTGTTGGACAAGGGCTAAGAGCTGAAAATATTTTGGAACTAATACATAGTGATGTATGTGGTCCGTTTAAAGAAATGGCTAGAGGGGGCTTTCATTATTTTATTACCTTTACTGATGATAAATCAAGGTTTGGGTATTTGTATTTGATGAAATACAAACATGAATCCTTTGAAAAGTTTAAGGAATTTAAATCTGAAGTAGAAAATCAAACAGGAAAAAGTATTAAAGCTCTTCGATCAGATCGTGGAGGTGAATATTTGAGTACTGAATTTGATGAATACTTGAGAGAGCATGGTATTGTTTCTCAGCTGACTCCTCCAGGAACGCCACAGCTAAATGGTGTATCTGAAAGGAGAAATCGTACCCTATTGGATATGGTACGTAGTATGATGAGCTATACTGATATGCCAATCTCTTTTTGGGGATTTGCATTAGAATCAGCTTTATATATTCTGAATAGGATTCCATCAAAATCAGTTTCTTCCACACCTTATGAGATTTGGCATGGAAGAAAACCAAGTCTTAAGCATGTTAAGATTTGGGGTTGTCCAGCTTATATCAAAAAGCTGAACACTGATAAATTGGAGACCAGATCAGAAAGAGGTCGATTTGTTGGATATCCAAAAGATAATTTTGGATATTATTTTTATTTGCCTACTTCACAAAAGGTTGTGATAAGTAGAGATGCCACATTTCTTGAACAACAGTTTGTTCAAGAAGGAGGCAAAGGAAGGCAAATAGAGTTAGAATTGGAGAATTCTGACCAACCAACAGATAAGATGGATATAGATCCATCTAGTCAACCTATACCCATTGATGAAACATCTAAAGCTGTTCCTCGTAGAACAACCAGGGTATCTCACCCACCAGTGAGATATGGTTTTCTTCATGAAGAAGAATAAGAGTTGTCTACTCATGAAGAAGTAGATCATGGAGATGATCCACTTACCTATGAAGAAGCTATATCAGATATAGACTCTTCAAAATGGATTGATGCTATGAAATCCGAGATTGATTCCATGTATAAGAATCAAGTTTGGGATCTTGTTGACCCACCTGAAGGTATTGTACCTATAGGGAACAAATGGGTTTTCAAGAAGAAAATTGGTTCTGATGGAAAGGTAGAGACCTATAAGGCAAGGCTAGTAGCGAAAGGGTTTCGCCAAAGGCAAGGAATAGACTATGAGGAGACTTTCTCGCCTGTTGCCATGCTTAAATCAATTAGGATTTTATTAGCAAATACTATGATTATGAGATTTGGCAGATGGATGTCAAAGCGACTTTTCTCAATGGATACATTGAAGAAAACATTTTCATGGAACAACCTAAGGGATTTGAATCCCAAGATGGTTCCAAGGTATGCAAGCTAAAGCGATCCATTTATGGGTTGAAACAAGCTTCGAGGAGTTGGAACATCTGTTTTGATGAAGCCATTAAATCTTTTGGTTTTATCAAAAATGAGGATGAGCCATCTGTATATAAGAAGGTTAGTGACATTGCTATCACTTTCCTTGTCTTATATGTGGATGACATACTATTGATGGGTAATGATACAGGTATGTTGACGACTATAAAGGTATGGTTGTCAAATACATTCTCCATGAAAGACTCAGGGGAGGCAACCTATATTCTTGGGATTCGCATCTATAGAGATAGAGCAAAAAGAATAATTGGTTTATCCCAAAGTCTATACTTGAAAAAGGTGTTAAAGAGGTTTAACATGCTTGATTCCAAGAGAGGATTGTTACCAGTGAGACATGGTATCCACCTTTCTAAAGAGATGTCTCCAAAGACACTTGAAGAAAGAGATAAGATGGCAGATTCCATATGCTTGGCTATTGGAAGTTTAATGTATGCAATATTGTGTACTAGGCGGATATCGCATATCTTTGTTAGTTTGACTAGCGGTATCAATCCAATCGTGTTTGGAACATGGATAGTCATAAGAATATCCTTAAGTACTTGAGAAGAACTAAGGATTTATTCTTGATTTATGGAGGTGGAGACTTGCAATTGGATGGTTATACCGATTCGATTTCCAATCGGATATCGATGATAGAAAGTCTACCTCTGGATATGTGTTCATTTGTAATGGAGGTGCGATCGGTTGGAAGAGTTCCAAAGCGAGCACGCATTGCAGATTCCACTACTAAGGTCGAGTATATTCTTTGCATCGGATCTTTGCAAAGGAAGTCGTTTGGATAAAGAAGTTCGTGATGAGAACTTACAGAGTTCCTTCCATTGAGTCAGCGGTTCCATTACCTTCGTGACAACAATGGAGCGATCATTCTGAGCTAAGGAACTAAGGTCTCACCAAAATCCAAACACATAGAAAGGCACTACTACATTATCAGAGATATAGTTGGGCAAGGCGATATAGCCATGCAGAAAAATAACATCAGCTGAAAAATCCAGCTGATCCATTCACTAAGCTTTTGTCACAAGTTCAGTTAGACCGGCATCTTGAGAAGATAGGTCTAAGATATTGTAATGAATGGCTTTAGTGCTAGTGGGAGATTGTTAGTAGTATGCCCTAGAGCATATCATTTAGTATGTATCTTGTACATATTTTTAATAATAAAAGGCATTTCCACTTTTCCGTTTACATAATATATTTGTGTAATAGAAAAGGTCCATTGATATTTTGTTAGAAATATTATTCTTAAGTTGTTAAGAATATGAGTGACAATATTTCTAGCACAAAGTATCATAAATAGGTTCACAATCGAGGATACTTCATAATAAGGACATGACTTATCCAGAAAGATTGTATTCATGTTTGTTCCCAAGTTATTTATATGAGATATAAATAAGATGGAATGGTGAGTCTCATGCCATATAACAAACTTGATAGGCACTTATAAATGATAAGTAGGCCGAACCAGTGACACTTATGACAAGCACATGGAGTTTACTCTTGTCAATGTTTTGTCATAAATCATATCGATGCATATAATCTTTAGACTGAGATAGCACAGTTATCTTGTATATAGGTAGTTTGAGTTTGATCTGCTTTCATACTTGTACTATGTATGGGTATATGGGCATGTGTTGGCTCTGCTAGTTATATATGGAGATAGGTGTTGATCAAGATGGAATCTGTTCCTCTAAGTAAATAGAGATAAAATCCTATGTTCATTTAATTGTTCTTGATGTTTCAAGTTCTGGAGACAGATAGATTTATTCGTAAAAGAGTTTACGATGAGAAAAATCTTTTAATCAAGAACTGGAATTAAAAGAGAACATAATATTCATAGCAAATGGAGTTTGACATAAACCATGACTCCAGCTTGAGTTGGGATTTTGTAACAGAGAGATTCTAGTGCATGGTAACATATGATTATAGGTTCATTTAAGGTAAACCTTATTACTAATTGGGTGGCCATGGCATGCTATGCTAGGTGTTAACCATGGTCTATGAGGTTCATAAAATGATTTAGAGAAATCATTTATGGTAAGAAAAAGTTCTGATGATATTAAGAGTTGATATCATGTCTCATTGCCAATTAGTGATGAGCCTAGTAAGTCACACACATACACAAGTTATCACCTATTTAAATATGATTTAATTAATTAATTAAAGAGTTTAATTGATTAATTAAATAGATTTGGTTTGCAATTAAATTGCAAAGTCCCTAGCATGACTTGAAACCAAATCTAGATTATTGGATATGTAGTATAAATTAAATTTATATTTAAAGTGTTTAAATATGAATTTAATTGATGAGAAATTAATTAATAGAGATTAATTAATTAATTTATATTTGATATAAATTAATTAGAAGAAGAAAATAATTATTTTGGGTTAAGAACTCAAAATTAAGACACAGGGGCATTTTCGTCATTTCACAGTGTGACACGTGGCACCATGAGATGGTGACACATGGGATTACACATAAGCTTTCCAAATGTTTTTTAATCATGTAAGATGATTAAAATCAAGATTAAATATAGGTTTGACACTTGGCACAATGTGATTGGGTCACTTAAACCTAGAGCTAATCAAAAGGTGACATGTGGCTAGGGTTTAATGTGTTAACCTAGCTATTTAAGTGTGGTTATGAAAAGAAAACATAACCAGCAGCCTCTCCTCTCAATTGTAACGCCACTTTGAGCCTCTCCAGCTATTTCTCTTCATCTCTCATCAATTCAAAGAGATTAGCCATCAATCTCTTGAATTAAGAACGCTAGAAATTGTTTCTAGTGTCCTGTTTACATCTCTAATCTCTTAAAAGGCAGAACTTGAATTTCTAATTAATAGAAAAGGCTTTAGAAGCTGTTCAAGGGCTGCCATAGGTGTTCTTGGTGTGGACAAGCTAGAGGGACAACATCTGGTGTCCTGAAGACGAATCTCAAAGGCGCAGACACGCTGCAGCACATCAAGAGGTTAGTGTAATCGTTCTTGATTTAATCTAGGGTTCTAAAATTAATCTGATTAATTTTAAAATCTTAAATGGCAAATACAGATCCAAAAACATATTAAAAGAGTTTTAATATGTTGTTTATCATTGAAATCAAATAGATAAAAATAAATCTTGCATGGTGCATGTGACCCTAGGTGAAAATTTTTGAATTCAATGGTATAATCTTGTGTTTTTCACGCTTCCGTTCCTTCACTACTCTCCCAAATCCAGAATAAGAAAACTACTCACTCATGGTGAGTTCAGCAAACATCATGATAAAAGATAAAAATAGTAAAAAGCAATTCATGCTGAAGAACTAAGAAAAACAATAAAGATCTGTCTAGGGAGATGAAATGAAGGAACCGAAGAGAGTTTGCAGCTTTGATCTTGTGGAGTTTCAGATGGAAAACTTCTTTTGGGACTAATGTAGAGCCTGAAAGCAGCAGCCTTCAGCAACAGTGTAACACCCTCACTGTAGCTATTCCGTAGATTCTACTATTCCAATGATCGGTGTCGGTCTGGACAGCTAGAACGTCTGGAAAAATAATTAGACTAGAGTGAGGAGTCATAATAAATTCAAATATTAATAAGAAAATTTAGAAAAAAATTTTAAAAATAAAATACAACCAAGTTAAATGAGCCGGTGCCCTAGCGATGGGTAACCCAGTGGGAAGTTGCGGTCTTTTCAACTAGAAGCCCTAAACCCGAGAGAAAATTCATGAAATAATTTTTGGAACTCCAGAGAAGAGTCATTGAGGTTTCTATGGCATTAGAATACCAAGAAAAGATTTAGAAAAAATTTTCAATTGGTACAGACGATTTTGGCTCAATAAGCCAAACGGAGGGCATTTTGGTCATTTCGTCTTCAGAGATGATTTTTGACCGACTTGTCCAGTTAAGTAAATAATTATTATGATCTAAAATATGAATAATGTCACACGTTATCCCTCTGTAAGGCATAACATGATCCCGTAGAATACCTAATGAACTATCGAACTTCACCTACCGATAATTCATTAAGTACACTACAAGGGATTTTAAAACTATTTTCTTGCATTTTGGAAGTGGTGAGCATTTTGATAGGAATTAAAATAATTTATTCAAAGCTTATAAACTAGTAAGAATTTTTGTCCATTTTAATTTTATCGCAATTTTTACAAAAATTTTGACAGAGTTTCGTTTGTATTTGGAGAAACCGTTCTTCAAAATCCTAAAAAAGCACTTTCAATAAATTTTTCCTAACTCCCAACCTCCAAATATTCTCAAGTCAATACTTCTCAAAATTCTCAAAACAAATTATTTCATATCATTCCATCAATATGGTATGCACAGATTAACTTTGCAGATATATAAAATCCAAAAATAATATTATTACGATTTGTTATACAACTGCTCACTTTACATTGATACTTATGACATTACAGTATTTACATCAAAATAATTACAAGGGTATAAAACAATACCCGTACAAAAATGATCAAGAGTTCTTGTCAATCCCGCAGCTCACTCTGCTGCTTTCTCTTTGCTCTTATCTGCGACAGCAAAATAAGCTATCGCTGAGTATAAAAATACTCAGTGGTGCACAATAAAAATTTGAAATACAATACATAAATCATTCATTGCCAAAACACAATTTAAATATTTCTCAATCACATTTCACAAATTATCAAAGCTCATAATAACACAATTTAATCAAATAATTTAAGAACACAGTGTTGCCAATTCATACACAACTTAAGCCATGACACAAAATTTCCGATCAATGCTGCATTGTACACCACGAAAAAGCAATCTACAACCCCACAAATCAAAATCAATGAGGGAGGTGGCTAGCTAGCTAATGAGTACTCATCCGATCTACAACCTCAACTGGTAAACCAGAGAGGGAGGAAAGATAACCGATCTCACCCCATAAATGGAGGAGGAATAATAAGATACTGTCATGCTAAGTGTGAATCAAAAATCAATTTCAAACATTTTATTCAAATGATTCGTGAGAAATCCAATAAATTTCTAAAGTCATAATTTCATTCACAAGATGGCAACACAATTCATAATTAACTTAAAATTTTCATAAATCACACTAAATCAATTTTTCAATGACAAAAGGCTCAAATAAGGTTTATTGTGCACAAACCTGACATGAGTCGCCTCTAGGCCTTGACTCAGTCTCTCCGAGCTTCCAAGTCTTTTTCAGCTGAAACACACAGTTTCACAGTGTTTCAGTACCATAACTTAGCATAAATCCAAAAATAAATTTAACTTCACTTTTACCTAGCTCTAATGTGCTAAACTCGACGTTCTTGAAATTTTTGTGTTTCGGGTTACTATTCACTACACTATTCAAGTCAATTTGTTGACTTTCTAAGGCTTAATAGGTATGGGAACTCCAACTTCACCCACATACCACATTTTTGTCACTAAACTTGTTGGTTTCAGTCATTTTCTCAACACTTAAGTCTTTTAGGCAAAATTGTCAATTTTCAGTTTTTGGTGTCTAGGTTTCCATCAGTTCAAGAATCACCTAAATCGGAGTTTTCTAGAGAGAGTTATAGCCATTGAAACTTTACTGATCATATGGTAAATTTGCAGTTTTGCAGGTTCAGTGATTTAATTTTGCTCAGTCATTTAATTGGACTAATAGCATAATTTGTGTTTGTATTCCTCATGAAAGTTTTAGATCTATATCTCATCTAACCACTGGTAAAATTTCAGGTCATTTTGACCACCCTAGCTCGAGTTATGATCAAATAAACAAACACTATTCATTTGGTCAATTTGTGCAGGGCAGCCTGTAAATTTTCAACTTTGGTCAATTTGTTCACTAGATTTTAGTCACTTTTTGGGCATGCTTCCTAAATGAAAATTGTGTCATTTAGTGCCTATTTTCATCTCCAATTGGTCCCATATCCATTGGACTTGTAAAATTTCATTTTTGGTCCTTCAAAGTTGACTTGGTCATGCTGCAGTAGCATGACCACACTCCCTCCGAATTTGACTTTATTCCAACACTTCTAACACACTTAATTAGGTCACAAATGACCATTTCTCACTTCACATTAGGTCAAAGACACCATTTACAAGTTTTTCACATTTTTGGTCTCTAAACCCTAATGTCCAAAACCCTAAGTTTGTCCAATCTTCACAATTCATGTAATCTAAATATACAATTCACATATATAACATCTATTCACCAAGATTTCATGTTTAACCTAACTAAATACCATCAAAACCTTAAGGTTCCATGGCTGCCACATTCTCTCTTCCCTTATTTAAGTATGATTTCCTTTATTTCTAAGGCAATTTCATCACACACAAACTTAAATTCATGAATTCAATAAGAGTCTAAACTTGAAATTGCACTTACCTCAATTTGTAGATTTCCTAATTCTTCAATTCTCTAAGTTTTTTTTTCCTTCTTGCTCCCAAAGTGTTTATCTAGGTCTAGGGGTAAGATTTACTTAAGGACTTTAGGGGAATTTAGGGTTAAATTGGGGTGTATGAAGCTTAAATTGGGAGCTTCAATGGAGTTTGAGAGAGAGAGAGAGCTAAGGGAGAGAGAGAGAACGGTTTGGAAGGGAAGAAGAAGACAATGAATTTTTTTTTTCTTTTCTTTTCTTTTATTTACTTATGGAAGACCCAAAAATTCTAATTAAGTAAATATATTAAGTATTATTTTTATGGCATCATGCATGAGGTCATGCATGATGTTATCACCTTTTGACTTTTCCATTTTCTTCTTTTTTTCTATTTATTTTTTTCTATTAGTTCTTTAATTTAATTCTCGATTTCGAAAGTTTCTTTTCTCCAATTTTATTTGACAGTTAGGTCAGGAGTCAGCTCTTGGGGTCAATTGACCAAATTGGCCCTCGCCGGTTCATCCCGGTTTGTAAATAATTCAGTATTTCTTCCGGCTCCCTGACCTAATTATTTTACTGGCTTAACAGTTCTTTTTCGTGATTTTCTTTTTTCCACTGTGTTCATAATGGTCCTAAGGACAGCAGCGTCACATTTTACGGTTCGAAGTTTGAGTTTAAAATGGCTTTGTAGTCATTCCCGAGACGGTTACCCATCGCTGTGACTCTCAGCTCGTTTAACTTCTTATGTTATGTTTTTCTTATTCATACTTAACTAACTGGCATTTACCACTTATTTATGTTTATAGCTTATTTAGTTGTCTTAAGTGTGGTTCTAATCCTCTTAATTGTCCGGATCGACAACGGTCACCGGAACAGTGATATCTACCAGGCTATGCAAACGGGGGTGTTAATTCTCCCCCCCTCCTTAAATAAATTTCGTCTCGAAATTTTACCTGGTATTAATGTCTGAACAGCTGTGGGTGTTGTCTCCTCATGTCCTCCTCTCGTTCCCAAGTAGCCTCCTTGCCCGAATGATGGCTCCACAGCACTTTTACCAAAGGTATCTGCTTGTTCCGTAGCTGTTTCACCTTATAAGCCATAATCACTATGGGTTCTTCCTCATATGTGAGGTCTAGATTCACTTCAATTTCTTCTACTGGTAGTACATGAGATGGGTCTGATCGATACCTCCTCAACATAGATACATGGAAGACGTTATGTATCTTCTCCAACTTTGGAGGTAATGCCAACCGATATGCCAAAGGACCCACTCTTTCTAGAACCTCATATGGCCCAATGAAACGAGGACTTAGTTTCCCCTTTCTGCCGAATCTCATAATTCTCTTCCAAGGAGAAACTTTGAGGAAAACTTTCTCACCCACTGCATACTCAATATCCCTTCTCTTCAGATCAATGTAGGACTTCTGACGATCTGATGCATTCTTAAGTCGATATCTGATCACTCTGATTTTCTCTTCAGTTTGCTGAACAATTTCGGGTCCAATCATCTTTCTTTCACCCACGTCATCCCAACACAATGGGGTTCTGCATTTTCTGCCATACAAAGCTTCATATGGAGGCATCCCAATGCTTGATTGATAGCTGTTGTTATAAGCAAACTCAATCAAAGGCAAGTGTATGTCCCAATTGCCCTCAAACTCAATCACACAAGCCCGTAGCATGTCCTCCAAGATTTAAATTACCCTCTCGGTGGCCATGCATGCGTGGGTGGAGCAGCGATCTTGAAGTTCAATCTAGTTCCTAGGGCTCTCTGAAGACTACCCCAGAATCTAGAAGTGAACCTAGGATCTTTGTCTGATACGATGGATACTGGCACTCCATGCAGTTTCACAATCTCATCGATGTACAACCTAGCCAATCTGTCTAAACTGTAGTCCATTCGGACTGGCAGAAAATGAGCAGACTTGGTTAGTCTGTCAACAATGACCCATACTGCATCATGACTCTTGTGTTTCCTCGGAAATCCCATCACAAAGTCCATAGTTATTCTCTCCCATTTCCATTCTGGCACTGGTAGTGGATGTAACAACCCAATGGGTACTTGATGCTCTGCCTTCACTTGTTGACAAATTAGGCATTTGAAAACAAATTCTGCCACATCTCTTTTCATACCCATCCACCAGTAATGCTCCTTTAGCCCTCTATACATTTTTGTACCACCAGGGTGCATGGCAAAAGGAGACTCATGTGCTTCTTTCAAAATGATTTGTCTCAAATCAACATCATTAGGAACACATACTTTGCCCTTGTGTGGCAATAGACCATCATCTCTGATTGAGAATTCTGGTTTCTTGCCCTGCCAGACTTCTTCCAATAGTCTCTGATACTTCTAATCATTCTGAGCAGCTATTCTAATCTGATCAATCAATACTGGCTGTACATACCATGCAACTGTTGTCTGCCCTTCATCATTAATCTCTAAACTAGCATGTAATGATCTCAACTCATGTACCATAGACAACGGAGTAACCCATAGACTTGCCATAGTCTTGCGACTTAAGGCATCAGCCACAACATTAGCTTTCCCTGGCTGATAGTCTATCAGACAATCATAGTCTTTTATCAACTCTAACCATCTCCTCTGTCTCAAGTTCAACTCCTTCTGAGTACCCAAATACTTCAAACTCTTATGATCTGTGTAGATGTAGCACTTCTCCCCATACAAATAATATCTCCAAATCTTAAGAGCAAACACAATGGCTGCAAGCTCCATGTCATGTGTCGGATAATTCCTCTCATGTGGTTTTAGCTGGCGTGATGTATAGGCAATGACATTTTGATCTTGCATCAATACATAGCCTAACCCATTGTGAGAAGCATCACTATATACTGTGTATTCTTTACCCGAAGTAGGTAAAGTCAGGACTGGAGCCTCAGTCAAACATCTCTTCAATTCATCAAAACTCTGTTGGCATTTATCCGTCCACTGAAATTTCACATCTTTTCTAAGCAGCTTGGTCAATGGAGATGCCAACATGGAGAATCCCTTCACAAAGCAGCGGTAGTATCGGCTAAACCTAAAAGCGTGAATCTCTATGATATTTCTGGGTGGCTTCTAATTAAGAACAGCTTCTATCTTGCTAGGATCTACCTTAATACCCTCTGCTGATACTATGTGCCCCAAAAAGGATATCTCCTTCAGCCAAAATTCACATATCGACAATTTGGCATATAGCTGTTTCTCCCTCAAAGTCTGTAGTACAATCCGCAGATGTCTATCATGCTCTTCTGCATTCCTCAAATAGACTAATATATCATCAATAAATACCACAACAAACTGGTCGAGGTATGGTCTGAAGATAGTGTTCATCATATCCATAAAAGCAGTCGGAGCATTAGTTAACCCGAATGGCATGACCAAGAACTCATAATGACCATAGCGGGTTCTGAAGGCAGTTTTAGAAATACTCTGCTCTTGTACTTTCAGCTGATAATAACGTGATCTCAGGTCAATTTTGGAGAACACAGCTGCACCCCTCAACTGATCAAACAAGTCATCAATGCGGGGCAAGGGGTATCTATTCTTTATTGTCACCTTATTCAACTACCGATAGTCAATGCATAACCGGAGAGTGCCATCCTTCTTCTTTACAAACAATACTGGTGCTCTCCAAGGTGACACACTAGGGCAGATGAAGCCCTTGTCAAGCAACTCTTGTAACTGTACTTTTAATTCTTTTACTTCTGTAGGTGCCATTCTATATGGCTTTATGGAGATTAGGTCCATACTAGGCATAACATCAATCTTAAACTACACCTCTCTTTTTGGAGGTAATCCTGGCAATTCATCAGGAAATACATCCGGAAAATCACATACCGTAGGGATGTCCCTCAATGCTGGACTATCCACTTGGGTGTCTATCACATGTGCCAAGTACGCCTCACACCCTTTCCTAATCATTTTTCTGGCCAGTGCAGCTGAAATGATGTTTGAAGGTAATAACTGCCTCTCCCCATGTATTACTACATCACCGTACAAAGGGAGACCAAAAGTGACTGTTTTCAGTCTACAGTTAATCATCGCATGATACCTGGCTAACCAATCCATGCCTAAGATAATATCATAATTTCTGAAGGGCATTTCAATCAAATCAGATAGAAAAGTGTGTCCTTGGATCACCAAAGGACAGTCCCTATATAGTCTATTTACCCTGACCTCCTAGCCTAATAGACTAGTTACTAGCACATCATAGTCCATTGGTACACATCGAATAGCAGTAGAACACATCACACTAGCACTAACATACGAATGTGTGGAGCCAGGATCAAATAACACATGTACATCTTGGTCAAGGATGGAGAAAATACCAGCTACTATGTCTGATGTTTCAGCTTCCTCCCTCTGACGCATGGTATACACTCGATCGTGCGCCATCGATACCGGGCTGGTTAATGCTGCTTTGACTCCCAGGAGTGTTACCAGGACCCCTACCTCTGCCTCTACCTTTACCAGCTGGCTGTGATCCTCTAGGTGCAGAGACTTAGGCTGATCCCTCAGATGTAGCAGAAGGTCCAGACTGGCACGGACTAGTACATCTTTAGCGAAATGTTTGCTCCCTCCACAGTTAAAACATGCACCAGTGGCCTTAAAACACACCCCATCGTGTGTTCTACCGCAAGTTTCACACTATCGGACTAATAAAGATCCTCGAGAAGCTTGTTGGGTCGACTGACCAGACCGAGGTGGTCTTTGGCCAAAGAATCTGCCTCTGCCAGATCTACGGGAGCCAGATCCCCCAAACTGTTTCCTCTTTCCAGAACCACTCTCAGGTGCTTGTCCAGTAGTCCTTTCAGTCTTCTCTTTCTCTTGTGTACCCTTCTTCACTGCCCCTTCTGATTCTATCTTTTCCAATTCCAGGGCCTGTGAGATCAATTCAGTGAAATTCTGATGTCAGAAACCCACAACTTGCATTCTCAGATTCGGCCTTAACCCTAATTCAAACCTCTTACATCTGTCTCTAGGGGTGGAGACTAAGCTTCTAGCATAGTGGCTCAGTCGAGAGAAGTCCCTCTCATATTCTGCTATGGTTCTATCCCCTTATTTCAAACTCAGGAATTCTTGTAACTTCATATCCACATATGCATCGGGAACCCACTTCTATCGAAACTCCCTCAAAAAGTCTGACCAAGTAAGGACTGGAGGTTCTACCAGGCTGTGGGGGATGGTCTTCCACCATTCATATGCATCCCCTTGGAGAAGAGATACTGAATATTCAAATTTTAATTCTTCAGTACACTGCAGCTTCCTGAAAACCCGTTCCATTCTTTCCAACCACTGTTCTGCCTCCAGTGGATCCACAGTGCCTTTAAACTCGGTGGCCCCAAATTTCATCAATTTTTCATATTGCCGAGCTGAGGGCTGTGGTTGTGCTACAGGTACTTGCATCTGAGCTTGGGGTGGCACATTTCCCACCATTTGCTGGAAAAACGTAGCCATCTGCTGTATAAACTGAACAGGGAACTGCAGTGCTGGAGTAGGAGCTAGAGTAGCTGACCTACTCACGTTTTGGAGTGCTAGGGCTTCCCCTTGAACCTCAGCCTCAACAGATTGTTCTACGGAATGATCTCCTTCTTCCATTCCATTTTTCCAAATTTTCTACTTTCTGAGATCAAACACAAGGAGGTTGACCTCCGTTAGTGCATATTCATGATGTAAATATGTCATATGTCTCAATTAAAGACACTTGAGCAGTTGTACTTATCAAAGAAATGTTCACATAAATAGTCAAAATTCATTGCAAAACCATGTTCTGATACCACTAAAACATGTCACACCTTATTCCTATGTAAGGCATAACATGATCCCGTAGAATACCTAATGAACTACCAAACTTCACCTACCGATAATTCATTAAGTACACTACAAGGGATTTTAAAACTATTTTCTTACATTTTGGAAGTGGTGAGCATTTTGATAGGAATTAAAATCATTTATTCAAAGCTTATAAACTAGTAAGAATTTTTGTCCATTTTAATTTTACCGCAAATTTTATAAAAATTTTGACAGAGTTTCGTTTGTATTTGGAGAAAATCGTTCTTCAAAATCCTGTAAAAAGCACTTCCAATAAATTTTTCCTAACTTCCAACCTCCAAATATTCTCAAGTCAATACATCTCAAAATTCTCAAAACAAATTATTTCATATCATTCCATCAATATGGTATGCACAGATTAACTTTACAGATATATAAAATCCAAAAATAATATTTTTACGATTTGTTATACAACTGCTCACTTTACATTGATACTTATGACATTACAGTATTTACATCAAAATAATTACAAGGGTATAAAACAATACCCGTACAAAAATGATCAAGAGTTCTTGTCATTCCCGCAGCTCACTCTACTGCTTTCTCTTTGCTCTTATCTGTGACAGCAAAATAAGCTATCGCTGAGTATAAAAATACTCAGTGGTGCACAATAAAAATTTGAAATACAATACATAAATCATTCATTGCCAAAACACAATTTAAATATTTCTCAATCACATTTCACAAATTATCAAAGCTCATAATAACACAATTTAGTCAAATAATTTAAGAACACAGTGTTGCCAATTCATATACAACTTAAGCCATGACACAAAATTTCTGATCAATGCCGCGTTGTACACCACGACAAAGCAATCTACAACCCCACTAATCGAAATCAATGAGGGAGGTGGCTAGCTAGCTAATGAGTACTCATCCGATCTACAACCTCAACTGGTAAACCAGAGAGGGAGGAAAGATAACCGATCTCACCCCATAAATGGAGGAGGAATAATAAGATATTGTCATGCTAAGTGTGAATCAAAAATCAATTTCAAACATTTTATTCAAATGATTCGTGAGAAATCCAATAAAGTTCCAAAGTCATAATTTCATTCACAAAATGGCAACACAATTCATAATTAACTTAAAATTTTCATAAATCACACTAAATCAATTTTTCAATGACAAAAGGCTCAAATAAGGTTTATTGTGCACAAACCTGACATGAGTCGCCTCTAGGCCTTGACTCAGTCTCTCCGAGCTTCCAAGTCTTTTTCAGCTGAAACACATAGTTTCACAGTGTTTCAGCACCATAACTTAGCATAAATCCAAAAATAAATTTAACTTCACTTTTACCTAGCTCTAATGTGCTAAACTCGACGTTCTTGAAATTTTTGTATTTCGAGTTACTATTCACTACACTATTCAAGTCAATTTGTTGACTTTCTAAGGCTTAATAAGTATGGGAACTCCAACTTCACCCACATACCATATTTTGGTCACTAAACTTGTTGGTTTTAGTCATTTTCTCAACACTAAAGTCTTTTAGGCAAAATTGTCAATTTTTAGTTTTTGGTGTCTAGGGTTCCATCAGTTCAAGAATCACCTAAATCGGAGTTTTCTAGAGAGAGTTATAGCCATTGAAACTTTACTGTTCATATGGTAAATCTGCAGTTTTGTAGGTTCAGTGATTCAACTTTGCTCAGTCATTTGATTGGGTTAATGGCATAATTTGGGTTTGTATTCTTCATAAAAGTTTTAGATCAATATCTCATCTAACCACTGGTAAAATTTCAGGTCATTTTGACTAGCCTAGCTTGAGTTATGACCAAATGAACAAAACATTGTTCATTTGGTCAGTTTGTGCAGGCAGCCTGCAATTTTTCAATTTTGGTCAATTTGTTTACTAGGTTTTAGTCACTTTTTGGGCATGCTTCCTAAATGAAAATTGTATCATTTAGTGCCTATTTTCATCCCCAATTGGTCCCATATGCATTGGACTTGCAAAATTTCATTTTTGGTCCTTCAAAGTTGACTTGGTCATGCTGCAGTAGCATGACCACACTCCCTCCGAATTTGACTTTAATTCCAATACTTCTAACACACTTAATTAGGTCACAAATGGCCATTTCTCACTTCACATTAGGTCAAAGACACCATTTACAAGTTTTTCATATTTTTGGTCTCTAAATCCTAATGTCCAAAACCCTAAGTTTGTCCAATCTTCACAATTCATGTAATCTAAATATACAATTCACATATATAACATCTATTCGCCAAGATTTCATGTTTAACCTAACTAAATACCATCAAAACCTTAAGGTTCCATGGCTGCCACATTCTCTCTTCCCTTATTTAAGCATGATTTCCTTTATTTCTAAGGCAATTTCATCACACACAAACTTAAATTCATAAATTCAATAAGAGTCTAAACTTGTAATTGCACTTACCTCAATTTGTAGATTTCCTAATTCTTCAATTCTCCAAGTTTTCTATTCCTTCTTGCTCCCAAAGTGTTTATCTAGGTCTAGGGGTAAGATTTACTTAAGGACTTTAGGGGAATTTAGGGTTAAATTGGGGTGTATGAAGCTTAAATTGGGAGCTTCAATGGAGTTTGAGAGAGAGAGCTAAGGGAGAGAGAGAGAACGATTTGGAACGGAAGAAGAAGACAATGAATTTTTTTTTTTCTTATCTTTTCTTTTATTTACTTATGGAAGACCCAAAAGTTCCAATTAAGTAAATATATTAAGTATTATTTTTATGGCATCATGCATGAGGTCATGCATGATGTCATCACCTTTTGACTTTTCCATTTTCTTCTTTTTTTTTCTATTTATTTTTTTTCTATTAGTTCTTTAATTTAATTCTCGATTCCAAAATTTTCTTTTCTCCGATTTTATTTGACAGTTAGGTCAGGAGTCAGCTCTCGGGGTCAACTGACCAAATTGCCCCTCGCTGGTTCATCCCGGTTTATAAATAATTCAATATTTCTTCCGGCTCCCTGACCTAATTATTTGATTGGCTTAACAGTTCTTTTTCGTGATTTTCTTTTTTCCACTGTGTTCGTTATGGTCCTAAGGACCGCAGCGTCACATTTTATGTTTCGAAATTTGAGTTTAAAATGGCTTCGCAGTCGTTTCCGAGATGGTCACCCATCGCTGTGACTCTCAGCTCGTTTAACTTCTTATGTTCTGTTTTTCTTATTCATACTTAACTAATTGGCATTTACCACTTATTTATGTTTATAGCTTATTTAGTTGTCTTAAGTGTGGTTCTAATCCTCTTAATTGTTCAGACCGACAACGGTCACCGAAACAGTGATATCTACCAGGCTATGCAAACGGGGGTGTTACAAATAAATATTGCTGAAAATTGAATTGAAAATGGGTAGTAAAGAAAAGAAAATAAAAGAAAATAGGAAATATGACATCACATGATGTCATTAGTTAGGTCTCCACCAATCATAACTCAACAAGCCAATTAAAAGGAGATAAATTAGATAAAAATTGACAAACAATCTGTATCTTTAACCTTTGGGCAGCCAAAAACATAGAGAGAGAGAGAGAGAGGAAAGAAAACTCCATGGAAGCTTGATCAAGCTTGAGCTAACCCACCCAAATCACCCAAAACCCTAGCTTCACTTCATAAATATTTACCCTTACACCTAGAGCAAGTCTTGGACAGTAACAAGAAAGAGAAAAAGAAGAGTTCTCAAGCTTTGGAAATTAGCTAAATCAAGGTTCGTGCCTATACTTACTTCCCTCTCTTTTTAATCTTTATTAGGAAGACAAATTAAATGAGAATTTATTATAGAATTGAACGAAACAATTATATTGAAGTATGTATGAGAATTGGCAGCCATGGGAGAAGGATGAGATTTGTTGATTTGTGTGAATTGAATTGTTTAGAAGTGGTTTGTGATGAGAAAACTTGAGTTAGATGTTAAATTATGTGTGTTGGATGTGTTAAATGGCATGAATAGCATGAAATGGACACTTTGAAAATTAGGGTTTATGAAAAATTAGAGTTTTGATTATGTAATGGTATATTAACATTGTAATGGTCAATTAGTGACCATTTGAATGTGTGTGAGGAGGAATTGAAGTGAGTAAGGATGTTGGAGTTGAGCTTAAGCATACTGCCCTTGGTAACCTGCAGGACTGGTTGTGAGTCTAGCAGGTTTGGGCAGCTATAAATGGAGTTGTATAGGTTCAATTGGTGCAAGGCCAATTGGACATGAAATTAGACACATAATGGCACAACTTTGGTGAAGAAACCCTGCCCAAAAAACTAAACTAAGTTGACCTAAAAATTACCCTAATCTGGGTGGCCAACATGCTGTCTCTGGAAAATGACTAAATGAATAGTATTTGTTCAAATAGTCATAACTCAGTGTAGAAAAGTTCAATTGATCTGAAATTTTATCAAAAGAAAGCTAAGACATATCCCTACAACTTTCATGAAGAATACAAATCCAAATTCTGACCATAACCTAGTCAAATTGCCAACCAAACTTAGATCACCAAATCTGGCAGAACCAAATTGCCTAGAAATTTTGGGTATAGGTCAATCTGGCCAGTTATGGTAAAATGACCATAACTTAAGCTAAAAAACTCCAAATGGAGTGATTCAAAAAAAGAAATGTAACTAGACGCAATAAGGAACAACTTTCATGAAGACAAGTTTATCAAATTCCTACTGTACAAATGACCAATGGAACAGTAAACTTAGTGCTTGAAATCTGAAAATTGTAAAGTAACCAACACTAAGCTTTGAAATGGTATTAGCAACCAATACCAACAACTTTAGAATACAAAATGTGGTATCTTGGTGAACTTGTAACACCCCTCACCCGACTACAATATAGCCGAGCAAGGCGTGCTACATTCGGTGCCGGAGCACCCTAATTTATCTCACTTTATTTCTTCAAAAATTTTGTTCTTGTTATATTTAATATCGATTATTTTTTGACGGAGAAACTAACGGAGTTTCCCCTATTTTATTTTCATTTGACGTGTTTTACTATTCACCTGTTTGAAAATTCGCCAATATTTTCCAAGTATAATCTCATCCATACTCGTATCATCATTTCAAAAATCATTATGTAATTCAAATCTATACTCATTTGTGCAAATTCATTTATGCTCCATTCTTATAGCAAAATTCTCAAATTTGCATTAATTTACATGATTTGCAATAATTACATAAATCCTTAATTTACACGATATACAAATTAATTACAATATACTAATTTACATTACAATATAAGAAATAAATAACATACACAAAATACATTATATGCTTAATGTGAGCCCTATCTACATGCATTGTCGAAGAGGTGACAACCTTTGACACTCTGCAGATCAGAACTCCAAAATCTCTGTTTGGTATTCGCTGGGCATTAACTTCAGTACCTGCGCGAGGAAACAAATCCATCGCGCTAAGCATTCCTGCTTAGTGGTGCAATAATATAGCAAGAAAATAATATACAAATGAAGGTAGAAATAAACCATAGTTCGAATAATTTAGATTTATAATTAATTTAGTTTTTAATATTAACTGTCCTCTATCCTACCATGTTCTTCTTTGGAGGTGCTCAGTTTAGAAATTTGCATTAATGATGTACCAGATACGATTAATCTAAAATTTAAAACTTATACTTATATTCTTATGTATGTCACATTTGTAATGTTATTAAGTTATAATTCTCCTACTAGTCTTTTTATCACTTCCTTGACACTTTCTAAGTTGTTTACAATCATTGCGTAATATTTAAATTTTTAATACTAATTTCATTTACTTCAGACCATTCTAAGAAACAAATTTTTTGAGCTAAACTAATTTATTTCAGAACTTCTTACTCATTTATTTGCTTTTTAGCATTTTTAATTGCTAATATTCGTAACTTATTTTAATAAATTAGACTGCCCAAGTCATCTATGACAAGTTGACTAAATTGGATAACGGGTCGTTGGCACTGGACACCGTGGTGCCTCGGGCCGTCATACCATGGGACGCAGAACGTCAACAACGTATGCAGTCAGTATGGCTAAAAAGCCATGATATCACATAATCGGGCATAAAAGCTATGAGTGCGGGCATAAAGCCATGAGTGCAGGCATAAAGCCATGAGTGCGGGCATAAAGCCATGAATACGGGCATAAAGCCATGAATACAGGCATAAAGCCTTTTGCAGTACTGCTATAACAATACCCTATTGGCATGCCAATCTATCCAATCTAACACACGTGTCTAGGCAATACATGGGCACATAGTACCATTAAGAGTTTATATGTTTCATCATTTCATTATATTTTTCGTTTTTATTTTTATAGCATTCTATTTTTGTTTATAATGGAAACATAATTTCCAAATTCACATTTCTAGGTAATTTATGCATTCATCATAATATTCATACTAATTACAATTCACATTCATTTAATCTCATGTACCATTCACATTCAAAACATATTTCCTTTCTCTCTTGATGGGAACCTAAATCCCAAATGACACTTTTATCACATTTATTCATTCAACAATCTATTCATGTAAAGTACATTTCATACTTCAAGTTATATTGCTAATATATTATGAACTCCATTGGTGTTGGGAGTATAAGTCTCAACAATCCATTTAGGTTAATTTCATTTCATATTCAAGTGGTATCACTCATGTTTTATTAGACCTACTAGTAATGGGAATACAAATCTTAATTATATATTCACATAACTTAAATGTTCATTAAGTCATTTAGGTAAATTACTATTTATATTCCAAGTAATCCATGAACATTTCATGGATTCCAAATTTCATACCTTAATTTCTTCTACCAATTTAGTTCTTACACTTTGTGTCTTTGTATTATTATTCACATTACTATTCACTCAAACTATTGACTTTTTAATACATAATATATTTATTGAACCTAAGTTCACCAAGATACCACATTTTGCATTTTATTTTTGTTGGTATTGATTTCCAATACCATTTCAAAACTTATCTTATGTTATTCAAAATTTTTAGATTTCATACCCTAGGTTTACTGTTCCATTGGTCATTTGTACAATAGGAATTTGATAAATTTGTCTTCATGAAAGTTGTTCCTTATTGTGTCTAGTTACATTTGTTTTTTTGAATCACTCCATTTGGAATTTTTTAGCTCAAGTTATAGTCATTTTACCATAACTGGCCGGATTGACCTGTACCCAGAATTTCTGGGCAATTTGGTTCTGCCATATTTGGTGACCTAAGTTTGGTTGGCAATTTGACTAGGTTATGGTCAAAATTTAGAATTGTGTTCTTCAAGAAAGTTGTAGGGTTATGTCTTAGCTTTCTTTTGGTAAAATTTCAGGTCAATTAGATCTTTCTACACTGAGTTATGACCAAATGAATGAATACTGTTCGTTTGGTCATTTTTCCCAGGTAGAATGTAAGTCACCCAGATTAGGATAATTTTTAGGTCAACTTGGTTTGGTTTTCTGGGCAGGGTTTCTTCACCAAAGTTGTGTCATTATGTGTCTAGTTTCATGTACAATTGGCCTTGCACCAATTGAACCTATACAACTCAAGTTATGGCTGCCCAAACATGCTGGACTCACATCCAGACCTGCAGTGCACACTGGACAGCATACCTAATCTTAATTCCCATGGCACAAATCACTTCATTTCCTAATCAAACACAGCCAAATGGTCACTAATTGACCATTACAACATTAATTTAAGTTCAGTTACATCAACATCCAAAATTGAATTTCAAAACCCTAACCCTAATTGACCAAGCGTCCAATTCATGCATCTTACTCCTAATTTGCTATACTAATCATATAATTTATACTAGGGGCAGCTAATATGTCACTTCAAATCAAAGAATTCTCCTAACCCTAACTCATGTCAAGGCTGCTAAAATTTCATGGAACATAATCATGCCTCATTAATTCAGTTTTTATCAAATTTTCAACTTAATTTAACTTAAATTCATGTTTAGAAAGATGTAAAAGCAAGGAATATGGCACTAACCTTGATTTAGCCAATTCTCAAAGCTTGAGAACTCCTTTTTTTTTTCTCTTTCTTTTTGCTGTCCAAGTATTGTGCTAGTGGTGAGGTCAATTTTTGTGAAGGGATGATGGGGTTTTAAGGTGAAATGGTGGGTGAACTCAAGCTTGGTGGAACTTTAATGGTGGTTTCTTTCTACTCTTTCTCTCTTTTTTCCTTTGGTTCGGCTGCCTGTAGTGAAGAAGATGCAGATTTGTTTTGTTTTTATCTCATCTTTATTCATTTTTTATCCCTTAAGTAATTTTGTTAAGTTGTGATTGGTAGAGAGCTCCCTAATGACATCATGTGATGTCATAATTTCACTTTTCTTTCATTTTCTTTTCTTCTTTTCTCTACTCATTTTCAATTTAATTTTTAGCAATATTTATTCATATTTTATGTCATAATAATTATTTACTTAACTGGACAAGTCGACCAAAAATCATCTCTAAAGATAAAATGACCAAAATGCCCTCCGTTTGGCTTAACAGACTAAAATTTTTTGTACCGATTGAAAAAATTTTCTAAGCATTTTCTTGGCATTCTAATGCCATAGAAATCTCAATGACTCTTCTCTGGAGTCTCAAAAATTATTTTATGAATTTTCTCCCGAGTCTGGGGTCCGTAACTGTCTTTATCGATACTTCCCCGTACAGTCACCCATCGCTAGGGCACCGGTTCTTTTAACTTGGTTGTATTTTATTTCTAAAATTTTTCCTCAATTTTTCTTATTATTATTTGAGTTATTAATGACTCCTCACTCTAATCTAAATATTTTTTTCCAGACGTTCTAGCTGTCCAGACTGATACCGGTTATCGGAATAGTAGAATGTGCGGAATTGCTACAGTGAGGGTGTTACAGAACTTAGGTTCAACAAATTTATTATGTATCAAAAAGTCAACAATTTGAGTAAATAGTAATGTGAATAGTAATACAAAGACACAAAGTGTAAGAACTAAATTGGTAGAGGAAATTAAGGTATGAAATTTGGAATCCATGAAATGTTCATGGATTACTTGGAATAGAAATAGTAATGCACCTAAATGACTTAATGAACATTTAAGTTATGTGAGTATATAGTTAAGATTTGTATTACCATTACTAGTAGGTCTAGTAAAACATAAGTAATACCACTTGAATATGAAATGAAATTTACTTGGATGGATTGTTGAGTATAAATGGGATGAGGTTTATATTAGGACTTATGTTTCCATTACAAATAAGATAATAACACCTTGTATGAGTTATGAATTCATATAAATATTGTAATGAATAAATGAATCACATGAAAATATAAATAGAACATTAGTTTTCTTTATAAGAGAAAGGAAGAATGTTTTGAGTACAATGATACATGAACACCATTATTGTGAATTGTGATCAATATGAATGATGTAAAGAATATATGAATATTATGATGAATGTATAAATTATGGAATTTGTCATGAAATAATGAAGTCATAAAACACAATATATTAATATTTAATGATATTATGTGCTCTTGTATTGTCTAGACATGTGTGTCAGATTGGATAGATTGGCATGCTAATAGGTTATTGTTTTAGCAGTACCGTGAAAGGCTTTATACCTGTATTCAAGGCTTTATGCCCGTATTCATGGCTTTATGCCCGCACTCATGGCTTTTATGCCCAATTATGTGTTATCATGGCTTTTTAACCATACTGACCGCATACATGATTGACGTTCTACATCCCATGGTATGACGGCCCGAGGCACCGCGGTGTCCAGTGCCAACGACCCGTTATCCAGTTTAGTCAGCCTGTCATAGGTTACCTGGGCAGAAAAATTTATTGAAATAAGTTAAAAATATTAGAAACCAAATAAATAAGTGAGAAAAATCCGAAAAGTATTAAACTAGTATTAAGAATTTAATTATTACGAAATGATCCACAACACATAGAAAATATTAAGAGAGTAAATGAAGGACTAGCAAAATAAGCATAATGTAAGTAATTATTAGAAATGCATCCTCCATAATAATATAAACATAAACTAAATATTTAGATTTATTTGTACATTATATAAATGATTATTGTAAACTTATGATAAAAGAGATTCTAGAGAGCAACATAAATGACGAAAAATATACTGTATGGCAAATTTCATATGAACCCAGTAAAATTCTTGAATATAGAAAATATGCTCAAATTATTTTTATTTGTATATATTATTTCTTGTCATATTATTGCACCACTAAGCAGCAATGCTTAGCGCGATGGATTTGTTTCCTCGCGCAGGTACTGAAGATAAAAACCCAGTGGACATTAGAGTGGAGAATTTAGAGTCCAGATCTACGGGAGTGTCAAAAGTGTACAAGGTTGTCACTTCCTCAGTAATGCATGTAGATAGGTCTCATATTAGTCATTTTATGTATTTTGTATATTATAAATATTTCGTATATTATAATGTAAACTAAGAATTTATAAGTAATATTTATGTGATGTAAATTAATGGAGATATAAAATTTTCACATATGAGTTGAGCATGAATGGGAATGTATGGAAATGAATATGAATGAAATTGTATGGATTTGAATACAGAATTGAAATATATAGATGATGCATGAAATGATGAGATTTTTATTTTAAAAATATTATTAAAAATTTCAAATAGGTGAATAGTGAATTATGTCAACTGATAATAAAATAGGGAAAACTCCGCTAGTTTCTCTCTGGAAAAATAATTGATATTAAAATATAACGAGATCAAATTATTAAAATAATAAAGTAAGATAAGATAGGGTGCTCTGGCACCGAATGTAGTACACTTCGCTCGGTTACACTGTAGTCGGGTGAGGGGTGTTACATTTATTGGTATCAGAGCATGGTTTAGGCGTTCTTAGGCATAGATAGATAGAATGAGATAGTGTGCATAACATGCATTGCATTCATATGAGTCGAGGTGACACTAATGCAGATCTGTTTTCTTTGGTTATTTTAGGTAGAGGTATGGACTCAGAATCGCAGAGAGCAGTAGAAGAAGAAGTAGTAAGCCGTATCCCGACTGGGAGTGATATTGGAAATCAGGGAGATCCTGCTCCACCAGTGCAAGAGGTGCCTGTACAACCCCAACAGGCCTTGTTTGAGGAGATGACTAAATTCTTTCGACAGACACCGCCTCAGCGAAAATCACCTCTAGGAAAAATTAGGAAGTATAGAGCTGTAGATTTCAATGGTAAAAAGGAAGACGATTCTCCAGTGGCTGAGTATTGGTTAGAAAGGACTAAAAAAGTCCTGCAGCAGCTCCATTGCACACCAGAACAGAGTTTGGTGTGTGAAGTTTCATTGTTACAAGAAGCTGCATATTAGTGGTGGGATATTGTAACCAAGGTAGTGCCACCAGCCGACGTAACTTGGAAATTCTTTCTGATAGAGTTCAGAAAGAAATATATTAGTTGTGTTCATAAAGAGGAACAGAAGAGGAGTGGTGATCAGCAAAAGAGGAAATTTGGACAGTCTAGTAATAAAAGGCCGAGGGAACAGTTAAGTTAGACATCTGATCAAAGTAGGAGATCTAGGCCTAGGCCTATACCCAGAAGAGATCAACCAGAAACACTAGTAGTAAATGCGCCAGGACTAACAAGAAAATGTGGCCATTGTAACAAGTGGCATAAAGGTGAATGTAGGGGATTGACTGGAGCCTGTTATAGATGTGGGACCATAGACCATCGTTTGAAAGATTGTCCTAAGAGAAATTTACCACGGACACAGACAGAGGTCATGGAAGGACTAAATACAATAGTCACACCACTTCCAAATGTCACCCAAGCCGGAGAGGAGCAAGAAGCCCCAAATGTGAATTTGAGGTAAAGTATCCTTCTTTTATGATATGCCTAAGTGTATAATGATAGAATCGAAAAGACTAAATAACACCATATATATATAAAAGGAGTAGACAGAGGGAGCAATAGAAAGGTAAAGGAATTATCTCAGATACCTATACCCGGTAAATTTCGAGGATGAAATTTAAATTAGAGGGGAAGAATTGTAACACCCTCACTGTAGCTATTCCGTACATTCTACTGTTCCGATGACTGGTGTCAGTCTGGACAGCTAGAATGTCTAAAAAAATATTTAGACTAGAGTGAGAAGTTATAAATAATTCAAATATTAATAAGAAAAATTTAGAAAAAATTTTAGAAATAAAATACAACCAAGTTAAATGAGTCGGTGCCCTAACATTGGGTAACCCAGTGGGAAGTTGCGGTCTTTGCAACTAGAAGCCTTAAACCCAGGAGAAAATTCATGAAATAATTTTTGAGACTCTAGAGAAGAGTCATTGAGGTTTTTATGACATTAGAATGCCATGAAAAGGTTTAGAAAAATTTTTCGATCGGTACAAATGATTTTGGCTCAATAAGCCAAACGGAGGGCATTTTGGTCATTTTGTCTTCGGAGATGATTTTTGACCGACTTTTCTAGTTAAGTAAATAATTATTATGATCTAAAATATGAATAAATATTGCTGAAAATTGAATTGAAAATGGGTAGTAAAGAAAAGAAAATGAAAGAAAATAGGAAATATGACATCACATGATGTTATTAGTTAGGTCTCCACCAATCACAAATCAACAAGCCAATTAAAAGGAGATAAATTAGACAAAAATTGACAAAAAATCTACATCTTCAACATTTGGGCAGCCAAAAACATAGAGAGATAGAGAGAGAGAGAGAGGAAAGAAAACTCCATGGAAGCTTGATCAAGCTTGAGGTAACCCACCCAAATCACCCCAAAACCCTAGCTTCCCTTCACAAATATTTACCCTTACACCTAGAGCAAGTCTTGGGCAGCAAAAAGAAAGAGAAAAAGAAGAGTTATCAAGCTTTGGAAATTAGCTAAATTAAGGTTAGTGCCTATACTTACTTCCCTATCTTTTTAATCTTTGTTAGGAAGATAAATTAAATGAGAATTTGTTATAAAATTGAACAAAACAATTATATTGAAGTATGTATGAGAATTGGTAGCCATGGGAGAAGGATGAGATTTGTTGATTTGTATGAATTGAATTGTTTAGAAGTGGTTTGTGATGAGAAAACTTGAGTTAGATGTTGAATTATGTGTTTTGGATGTGTTAGATGGCATGGATAGCATGAAATGGACACTTTGAAAATTAAAGTTTGTGAAAAATTAGAGTTTTGATTATGTAATGGTATATTAACATTGTAATGGTCAATTAGTGACCATTTGAATGTGTGTGAGGAGGAATTGAAGTGAGTAAGGATGTTGGAGTTGAGCTTAGGCATGCTGCCCTTTGTGACCTGTAGGACTAGTTGTGAGTCCAGCAGGTTTGGGCAGCTATAAATGGAGTTGTATAGGTTTAATTGGTGCAAGGCTAATTGGACATGAAACTAGACACATAATGGCACAACTTTGGTGAAGAAACTCTTCCCAGAAAACCAAACTAAGTTGACCTAAAAATTACCCTAATCCTGGTGACCAACATGCTATCCCTGGAAAATGACCAAATGAACAGCATTTGTTCAAATGGTCATAACTCAGTGTAGAAAAGTTCAATCGATCAGAAATTTTACCAGAAGAAATTTGAGACATATCCTACAACTTTTATGAAGAACACAAATCTAAATTCTGACCATAACCTAGTCAAATACCAACCAAACTTAGGTCACCAAATCTGGCAGAACCAAATTGCCCATAAATTTTGGGTACAGGTCTATCCGGCCAGTTATGGTAAAATGACCACAACTTGAGTTACAAAACTCCAAATGGAGTGATTCAAAAAAAAAATGTAACTAGACACAATAAGGAACAACTTTCATTAAGACAATTTTGTCAAATTCCTATTGTATAAATGACCAATGGAATAGTAAACCTAGGGTATGAAATCTGAAAATTTTGAATAACATAAGATAAGCTTTGAAATGGTATTGGAAATCAATACCAATAAAAATAAAATGCAAAATGTAGTATCTTGGTGAACTTAGGTTCAATAAATTTATTATGTATTAAAAAGTCAATAATTTGAGTGAATAGTAATTTGAGTGAATAAATTTTAGGTCAACTTGGTTTGGTTTTCTGGGCAGGGTTTCTTCACCAAAGTTGTGCCATTATGTGTCTAGTTTCATGTATAATTATCCTTGCACCAATTGAACCTCTACAACTCCATTTATAACTGCCCAAACCTGTTGGACTCATACTCAGTCCTGCAGGCCAGCCAAGGCAGCTTACCCCAACTCAAATACCAAGCCTCAACTCACTTCATATCCTCATCATACACATTCAAATGGTCACTAATTGACCATTACAAGGTTAATAAACCATCCCATGAGCAAACCCTAGAATTGTTCAAGTGCCCATATTTTTTCATATTCATACATGCCTAATCTTTGCATTTCACCTTCACAACTAAGTTCAATCATACATTTAGCACTAGGGGCTGCTCCTCAACACTTTGCTATCAAGTAAAATCACCAACCCTAGCTGACTAAATTTGTAGGGTACACACACACACACTTGTTTGTTTTATTTTCTTACATTTCCTACACAATTCATGCCCTTAAACATGAATTAAAGCAAAAGAAACAAGAATTGGACACTAACCTTGAATGGAGTAAATTCCAATCTTGCAAGAGCTCTTCTTTTTCACTTCTTTTTGCTCCCAAAAGCTTCACTAAGATGAACTATGAAGTTTTTGTGTTGGGAATTTAGGGCTTAGTTGAAGAAAAATCAAGAAAACCAAGCTTTGTAAACTTGGCAATGGAGGGCAATGGAGGGTATGGTTCGGCACACAAGGAAGGTTGAAGAAGCAAATGATTTTTTCTTTCTTTTTTTTTTCTACCCATTAAGTCATTTTAAATAAGTTAATATCATGTGTCAAAGTTTGATTGGGTGGGAGGATTTTAATGACATCTTAGTGATGTCATAATTAGCATTTTCTTGCATTTTCTTTTTTTTTTCTTCTCTACTCATTTTCTTTTCTTTTCTTCTCTACTCATTTTCAATTTAGTTTTTAGTAATATTTATTCACATTTTATGTCATAATAATTATTTACTTAACTGAACAAGTTGGCCAAAAATCATCTCTGAAGACGAAATGACCAAAATGCCCTCCGGTTGGCTTAACAGACTAAAATTGTCTGTACTGATTGAAAAAATTTTTTAAGCATTTTCTAAGCATTCTAATGCCATAGAAACCTCAATGATTCTTCTATGGAGTCCCAAAAATTATTTTATGAATTTTCTCCCAGGTCTAGGGCTCCTAGTTGCGAAAACCGCAACTTCCCACTGGGTTATCCATCGCTAGGGCACCGGCTCATTTAACTTGGTTGTATTTTATTTCTAAAATTTTTTCTAAATTTTTTTTTATTAATATTTGAGTTAATTATGGTTCCTCACTTTAGTTTAAATATTCTTCCAGACGTTCTAGCTGTCCGGACCGATACCGGTCACCGAAACAGTAGAATGCATAGAGTTGTTACAGGGAGGGTGTTACAGTTCTCTATTCCACCTATGGGACAAAACCGTGAGGCTCAGGATGGGGTGGGCCAAAGAGGACAATTCCTCTAGTGGTTGGAGTGACTCAGGGTCCATTCTTTAACCTAATATAGATAGGGAAATAGATCTACATTAGTGTTACCTTGACTCTTAATGGATGCAATGCATGATATGCACTCTATGTTTTTCTTATCTATCTAGGTCTAGAAATGCCTAAACCCTACTCTGATGCCACTAAATGTAACACCCCTTACCCGATCTATAGTATAGCCGAGCAAGGAATGCCACATTCTGTGTCAGAGCACCTTATTATATCTTACTTTATTCATTATTAATTTTAAGTCCATTTTTACATTTAAATCAATTATTTTTAAATGGAGAAACTGCTAGAGTTTCCCCTATTTTACTAATATGGTTACCTGTTTAAAATTTCATCAATATTCATAATTTCCAACTCATAATCTAATATTTATATCCATATCATCATTTCTATATTCATTCATATCATTAAGAATTTATTTAATTCATACATTAAAATGGGAGAAACTAATCACTAGAGGCACCTTTTGGTGGAATGGCTTGGAGAGTTGGAAGAACTCTAGGGTTAAGCGTGCTCGCTTGAGACAAATTTGGGATGGGTGACCTCCTAGGAAGTTCTCTATTCCACCTATGGGACAAAACCGAGAGGCTCAGGATGGGGTGGGCCAAAGCGGACAATTCCTCTAGTGGTTGGAGTGACTCAGGGTCCATTCTTTAACCTAATATAGACAGGGAAACAAATCTGCATTAGTGTCACCTTGACTCTTAATGGATACAATGCATGATATGCACTCTATGTTTTTCTTATCTATCTAGGTCTAGAAACGCCTAAACCTTACTCTGATGCCACTAAATGTAACACCCCTTACCCGATCTATAGTGTAGCCGAGCAAGGAATGCAACATTCTGTGCCAGAGCACCTTATTATATATTGCTTTATTTATTATTAATTTTAAGTCCATTTTTACATTTAAATCAATTATTTTTAAATGGAGAAACTGAAGGAGCGGAAGCATGAAAAACATATGTTTAGATCATTGAATTCAAAATTTTTCTTCTAGGGTCTCATGCATCATGTAAGATTAATTATTTATCTATTTGATTTCAATGATAAACAGCATATTAAAACACTTTTAATATATACATACATATATATATATATATATATATATATATATATTATCTACATTTGCCATTTAAGATTTTAGAATTAATAGATTTAATTCATTAGAACCCTAGATTAAATCAATAACAAGTTCACTAACCTTTTGATGCACTGCAGTTGTGTTTGGCACCTTTGAGATGCGCCTAGGACACTAGATGTTGTCCCTTTAGCTTATCCACACCAAGATCACCAATGGCAGCCCCTTGAACAGCTTCTCAAGCCTTTTCAATTAATTAGAAAATCAGGTTTTGCCTTTAGAGATATTATAGATGCATACAGGACACTAGAAACGATTTCTAGTAATTTTAATTCAAGAGAATGTTGGCTATTCTCTTTGAATTGATGAGAGATGAAGAAGAAGAGAGGGGAGAGGCTCTTTGGGTGGCGGCACAAAAGAAAAACAACAGCTTATAATTTTTCTTTTCATCCTTTCCCTTATATAGCTAGGACACCACTTAAAACCCTTGCCACATGTCACCTTTTGATTGGCTCTTAGTTTAATTGACCCAATCACATTGTGCCAAGTGTCAAACTTAGATTTAATCTTGACTTTGATCATCTTACATGATTAAAAGACAAATGGCAAGCTTATGTGTGATGCCATATGTCATCATCTCATGGTGCCACATGTCACCCTGTGAAATGACCAAAATACCCTTGTGTCTTAATTTTGAGTTCTCAACCCAAATAATTATTTCTCTTCTTCTAATCAATTTATATCAAATATAAATTAATTAATTAATTAATCTTTATTAATTAATTTCTCATAATTAAATTCATATTTAAACACTTTAAATATAAATTTAATTTATACTATACATCCTTTAACCTAGATTTGGTTTCAAGCCATGCGAGAGACTTTGCAATCTAATTGCAAACCAAACCTATTTAATTAATCAATTAAACTCTTTAACTAATTAATTAAATCATATTTAACTTGCTGATTACTTGTGTATGTGTGTGACTCACTAGGCTCATCACTAATTAGCAATGAGATATTATATCAACTCTTAATATCATTAGAACTCTTTCTTACTATAAATGATTTCTCTAAATAATTTTAGGCTGCTTATAGACTATGGTTAACACCTAGCATAGCATGCCATAGCCACCCAATCAGTAATAAGGTTTACCTTAAATGAACCTATAATCATATGTTACCATGCACTAGAATCTCTCTGTTACAAAATCTCAATTCGAGCTAGAGTCATGGTTTATGTCAAACCCCATTTGCTATGAATATTATGTTATCTTTTAATTCCAGTTCTTGATTAAAAAGATTTTTTCATCAGAAACTCTTTTCTAATTAAATCTATCTGTCCTAGCCAGGAACTTGAAACATCAAGAACAATTAAATGAATATAGGATTTTATCCCTACTTACTTAGGGTAACAGATTCCATCTTGATCAACATCTACCTCCATATATAACTAGTAGGAGCCAACACATGCCCATATACCCATACACAGTACAAGTATGAAAGAAGTATCAAACTCAAACCACCTATATACAAGATAACTGTGCTATCTCAGGTCTAAAGATTATATGCACTAATATGATTTATGACAATGCATTGACAAGAGTAAACTCCAAGTGCTTGTCATAAATGTCACTGGTTCGGCCTACTTATCATGTATAAGTGCCTATCATGTTTGTTATATGGCATGAGACTCACCATTCCATCTTATTTATATCTCATATAAATACATGGGGAACAACCATGAATACAATCTTTATGGATAAGTCATGTCCTATGTGAAGTATCCTCGATTGTGAACCAATTTATGATACTTTGTGCTAGAAATACTGTCACTCATATTCTTAACAACTTAAGAATAAAATTTCTAATAAAATATCAATGGACCTTTTCTATTACATATAAATATATTATGTAAACGGAAAAGTGAAAATGCCTTTTATTAATAAAACAAGTACAAGATACATACTAAATGATATGCTCTAGGGCATACTACTAACAATCTCCCACTAACACTAGAGCCATTCATTACAATACCTTAGACCCATCTTCTCAAGATGTCGTTCTAACTGAGCTTGTGACAAAGGCTTAGTGAATGAATCAACTGGATTTTCAGCTGATGCTATTTTCTGCATGGCTACATTGCCTTGCCCAACTATTTCTCTGACAATGTGGTAGCACCTTTCTATGTGTTTGGATTTCTAGTGAGACCGGGGTTTCTTATATCCAAATAGCTTCTTTTGCAGCATTTGATGCAGCAATATACTCGGCCTCTGTAGTGGAATCTGCAGTCATACTCTGTTTGGAACTCTTCCAATTGACTGCACCTCTATTACAAATGAACACATACTCAGAGGTAGACTTTTTATCATCGATATCTGATTGGAAATCAGAATCAATATAACCATCCAATTGCAAGTCACCACCTCCATATATAAAAAATAAATCCTTAGTTCTTCTCAAGTACTTAAGGATATTCTTGACAGCTATCCAACGTTCCAAACCTGGATTGGGTTGATACCTGCTAGTCAAACTAACAGCATATGTGATATCCAGTCTAGTATACAACGTTGCATACATCAAACTTCCAATAGCCGAAGCATATGGAATCCTGGCCATTTTATCTCTTTCTTTAAGTGTCTTTGGAGACATCTTTTTAGAAAGGTGGATACCATGTCTCACTGGTAACAATCCTCTCTTGGAATCAAGTATGTTAAACCTTTTTAACACCTTTTTCCAAGTATAGACTTTGGGATAAACCAATTATTTTTTTCACTCTATCTCTATAGATGCGAATCCCAAGAATATAGGTTGCCTCCCCTAAGTCTTTCATGGAGAATATATTTAACAACCATACCTTTACAGTTGTCAACATACCTGTGTCATTACCCATCAATAGAATATCATCCATATATAAGACAAGGAAGGTGATAGCACTATCACTAATCTTCTTATATATACATGGCTCATCCTCATTTTTGATAAAACCAAATGACTTAATGGCTTCATCAATACGGATGTTCCAACTCCTCGAAGCTTGTTTTAACCCAAAAATGGATCACTTTAGCTTGCGCACTTTGGAACCATCTTGGGATTCAAAACCCCTAGGCTGTTCCATGAAAATGTTTTCTTCAATATATCCATTGAGAAAAGCTGTTTTGACATCCATTTGCCAAATCTCATAATCATAGTATGTAGTTATTGCTAATAGAATCCTAATTGATTTAAGCATGGCAACAGGCGAGAAAGTCTCCTCATTATCGACTCCTTGCCTTTGGCGAAACCCTTTCGCTACTAGCCTTGCTTTATAGGTCTCTACCTTTCTATCAGAACTAATTTTCTTCTTGAAAATCTATTTGTTCCCTATAGGTACAATACCTTCAGGTGGGTCAACAAGATCCCAAACTTGATTCTTATACATGGAATCAATCTCGGATTTCATAGCATCAATCCATTTTGAAGAGTCTATATCTGATATAGCTTCTTCGTAGGTAAGTGGATGTAACACCCCTATATTCGGTAGTGCGTTCTACTGTTTCGGTGACCAGTGTCTGTCCGGACAGCTAGAATGCCTAGAACTACATTTAAATGTTAGTGATGAGACCTAAAATAATGAAATACAAGAAAGGAAAATACAAGAAAAACAAAAGAAAAATAATAGCAATGAAATGTAACCAAGTTAAACAAGCCGAAAACCGTAGCGATGGGTGACCGTGACGGAAGTTACTACAGTAGCAATAGCCGACCCTGTGATCGTAGGGAACCCTCGGAATTTAGTTTCGAGACATAATTAAAGACTTATTGAAGTATAAATATCATTAGAAATATCAAAAAAAATTAATTAATTAGTACAAAGAAAAACGAGAAATCGAGAAAATGACAAAACTCGGTGTTACCAAAAAATCGAGAATGCAACCAGAGTAGGGGCATTGTAGTCTTTTGACACTCTGAGTTGCCTTTTGACCTAAATGTCCATTAAAAATAAATGATATTAAACCTTGAAAATATCATGAAAATTAAAATAGTGGTACATAAATTAAATAGTAAAAGAAATGAGGTAAAATGTGGGAATTTAGAAACTTTAGAATAAATAACCATTATATTACATTAGTGCTCCACTAACCTTAACCTTTGGACACCTAAAGGGACACTTGGAATATCAAGAATTCATCTTCAACCTCACATGAAAAACCAGCCGAACCCAAGCTTCTCCCAAGCTCTCCCATGGCCGCCCCATGTCCAAGCTTCCATCTCCCTCTTCAAGCCATGGTTTGCATAAGTGGTCTTCATTAAAGTTAATCTTCACCTTGTAAGGAAGAAGTTGATAGCAAATTTAAGAGGTTTTAGTGGAGTTTGGTCAAGCTTCAAAAGAGGTAAGTGGTTGTTCTTAATTCTTGTTTCATTAAAAGTGTAACTAAGGTTGTGGGAGTTGAATTATGAAAGAAAAGTTGAAATTTTGATGAGTTGGTTGATGCTCCATTTCAGCAGCCATGGAACTTCATCATGTACAGCTTATTTTTGCATGTAAATGGTAGTTTGGGATGTTAAATTAAGAGCTTATATGTATTGAAGTTGATTCCCATGTATAAAGTTTGAATGGTGAGCTTGAAAAGTAAAAATGGAAGTTGATATGTAGGGATGTTACTTTGGCAGCCTCATAATGGAAATTGATAATGTTTAAATTCATGAAATGTTGTTAAAGTATTGTACAAAAAAATGGCAGCCTATGTGTGTGGAATAGTAGTGATAGGTATGTAATTTAATGATGGAAGTATGTGTGATAATTAGAAGTATTTATGTGTATATATTGTTGGGTTTGAACTTTATGAATTGTGATTGCATTTGGTGTATTTTGAAGTTGTTATATTCTATCCAAGTTTACTTATAATGTGAAGAATTGAATGGTTATGGTTAGTGCAAAATGCAAAATGGTATGGAGAAGTGAAGATGTAGTTGGTAATTATGTGTTTGGTTTGGTGCTTGAAAGGCATGTAGAGGGCAGTGCGCAAATGAGCCTATAACCCTAAGTGCGTGGCTCCAATTGGTATGAGGCCAACTGGAGGTGAAACTAGGAACAAAATGTGCCAACTTTCATGAAGAAAGCCTACTTAAATTCTATCCAGAAAGTGACTTGAAAATTGATAAAATCGGAATTAGTGACTTGAAAGCCTGAAAATTGACCATTTGGGCAGCAATTAGTGTTTTGGCCATAACTCACTCAAAATAGGTCCAAATGACCTGCAATGTTTACCATGAATAGATTAGACATAGAGCTACAATTATTATGAAGAAACCAAAACCCAAAAATGACCATAAGCAAGTCAAAATGCTTACACAAGTTCGGTATAAAAACTGCCAGAACCGAAAATGACCTAAAAATAACCTAAGTTTGCCATTTTAGTGCAATTTGACCAGCAATAGTAAAATGACCATAACTTGGTCTAGTAAACTCCAAATGACCTAAAATTTGTGGCAAAAGTTCACTAAGACATAGACCTACAAACCGAAAATCGAGGAAACTAGGTCGTCCGACTAGGTCAAAATAGCATACCGAAATCCGATAAATTGCAATAAAATGCAATACACTTAAAAATGGAATTGGTAACTTATACCAACACTAAAGGACTATAAAATGTGACATATTGGTAACATTAAACCTAATTCACCTAGAGTGCATCAAAGGTCAACATTATAGGTTGATTAAGGAAAGTAATAGTATTAAATAAATTAATTATTGAACCTTATTATCAGAGACAGTTTAAATAAGTACTGAAACACTTTAAATTGTGTGTTTCAGTTAGCAAAGACTCAGGGAAGGGGAAGGAAAAACTGAGACAGGGCCAAGAGGTTACACTTCATAGGTTTGTGCACAACAGTTATTTCTTTTGAATTTTTCAATTGCAATAAATTATGACTATTTGTATGTTATTATTTTAAATTGTGAAAATTTGTTTGAATGAAAATTTGATGGATACTTATTGCTTAAAAAATATTGTAAATGGTTTGAAACCACAATTATCATGTATATTTGATTGAATTCCTCGCTAGCTTGTCTAGTGGAATGAATTGACTTTGAATTCCCTCTCTAGCTGAAGTGTTGAGGTGTGTACCTGTTGAGGACGAATATGATGAGTACTCATTTATTTGCTAGCTAGCTATGTTATTCCTCACTAGCCATCTTCTTTTGTATAATACCCCTATTTGCATAGCCTGGTATATTTCAATATTCCTGTGACCGGTGTCGTTCCAGACAATTAAGGGGATTAAAACCACACTTAAGACAACTAGATAAGCCCTGAACACAAATAATTAGTAATTTTCAATTAGTTAAGTATAAATAGGAAAAACATAACATAAGAAGTTAAATGAGCCGAGAGTCATAGCGATAAGTGACCTTCTCGGAAAGGATTGCGAAGTCGATTTAAACTCAAATTTTGAACCGTAAAATGTGACGCTGTGGTCCTTAGGACTATCACGAACACAGTGGAAAAGAGAAAATCACGAAAAAGAATTGTTAAGCCAGTCAAATAATTAGGTCAGGGAGCCGAAAGAAATATTGAATTATTTGCAAACCGGGTTGAACCAGCGAGGGGTAATTTGGTCAATTGACCCCAAGAGCTGACTCCAGACCTAACTGTCAAATAAAATCAGAAAAAAGAAAAATTAGGAATTGGGAATTAAATTAAAGAATTAATGAAAAAATAAATAAATAAAAAAAAGAAAATGAAAAAGTGAAAAGAGATGACATCATGCATGACATCATGCATGATGCCATAAATATTATAATTAAAAATTTATTTAATTTAATTTGTGGTCTTCCTAATACACATAAAATAAAAGAAAAAAAAATAAAATTCATTCTTCTTCTTTAAAGTTAAAAAACGTCCATCTCTCCCTACCTCTCTCTTTCTCCATTGTTCCACCATTAACATGCTCTTAAAGCTTGAAAAACTTAGTTTTGCCCCATAAGTTTAACACTAAACCTTAAGAAAACTTGCTATCTCAACTAGAAAAGAAGCTTGAAGAAGAAAGAAAAAAGAAAGGAAGAGATTTGAAGGGAGAGAAAATTCCGCATAAGGTTAGTAATTCAAACTTCAATTTTTTTTGTTTAATTATTGTGTTTATAGTTGCATTAACTTAGAAATATGATTAAAATGAAATGAAAACAAGTATTGGAGGCCTAGGTAGAGATTTCAGTCAGCTAGGGTTTTCCATGGTAATGCATGAATTTGATGGAATTAAAAGTGTTAGGAAGCTTAATTGAGTTGATGAATGATGTTGGTATGCTTTGAATCAAGTAAATGTAACAAAAATGTGAATTAGGGTTTGGACCTAGGGTTTTGGAAGCCAAAAATTGGAAAAATGGTCAAATGGTGTGTTTGACCTTTATTGAGGTGAGAAATGGTCATTTGTGACCAATTGAGATGTGTTGGAAGTGTTGGAAGTGAGAGTGAATTCGGATTAAAAATGGCCATGCTGCGGGTAGCAGGACCAAGGTCCCTTTGAGAGACAAAAACTGAAAATTTACAAGTCCAATTGGTATGAGACTAATTGGGAATGAAAATAGACATAAAATGACACAATTTGCATTTAGGAAACATGCCCAAAAAGTGACCAAAACCTAGTGAACAAATTGACCAAATCTAGATTTTTGCAGTCTGACCTGTACAAAAATGACCAAAAGAATAGTGTTTGTTCATTTGGCCATAACTTGGGCTAAACAGGTCTAAATGAGCTGAAATTTTACCAGTGGACAGCTGAGATATAGACCTAAAACTTTCATGAAAAACACAAACCCAAATTATGCCCTTAATCAAGTCATTTGGTCACCCAAATTTGGTAACCTAAAATTGCCAAAACCAGTTTGGTGTCCAGAAATCTGGGTTAAGTCCAATCTGGCAGCCATGATTCAAATGGCTATAACTTGAGCTACAAAACTCCAAATGGAGTGATTCAAAAAGGAGAATAAAGTTAAGACAATAGGGAACATTTTGTATGAAGAAAGTTTTTCCAAATTCTAACAGAAAAATGACCAATGGAATAGTGAAATACAAGACACCAAAACTAAAAATTTGCAAATTTGCCTAAAAGACTTAGAATTTGAGAAAACAACCAAAACCAACAAATTTAGTTACCAAAATGTGGTATGTGGGTAAAGTTGGAATTCCCATACCTATTAAGCCTTAGAAAGTCAACAAATTGACTTGAATAGTGTCGTGAATAGTAACATCGAAATACAAAATTTAAAGAACGCCAAGTTTAGCATATTAAAGCTAGGTATAAGTGAATTTGAATTTATTTTTGGATTTACGATGAGTTATGATACTGAAACACTGTGAAACTGTGTGTTTCAGTGGAAAAGAATACCGGGAAAGAACCCGAGACATTGAGTTAAGGCCAAGAGGCGACTCGTATAAGGTTTGTGCACAACTAACTATTTTGTTACTTTTCACTTCTAAATTGATTTGAACAAGTTTATTTTATGATTTATAATTTTGTTGTGTTGAGGATTTTAATTTGTTAGATGAAATTGAATAAATTAAATGTAAATTTTCTTATGCATTTAAGGATTTATTGCATGGTTTTGAGAATCGTAAATTTTAAGTTTGATGTGTTGCCAACCTTGAGCATGAATTTATGATGATTAAATATGTTGATGATTTGTAAACACTTTGTAAATAGAAATTGTTTTGAATATGATTTGAAACCACAGTTGACATGGCAAAATTTGTTGTGAATTCTCATTAGCTTGTCTAGTGAGATATCTCCTCCACTAGATGGGGCGAGTTCCTTCCTGTCTGGCTTGCTAGTTGGGGAAGAATTTGAATGAGTACTCATATATACTAGCTAGCCTTTGTTCCTCCCTTTTAGCTTCGGTTATTGGGAGAGTGTGAAATGTCGTGGTGTACAACACGGCATCTATTTGAATTTTGGGTCATAGGTTTAATTGTGTGAATTGTTGGCAACGCCCTTTAAATTATGCATAGCTTGATAAATTATGGTTGAAATAAATAATTTGTCAGTGATTCAAAATATTTTCGTATTGTTTCAGGATTTAAAAGAAATGTAGATAAATAGTTACTATTTGATCAAAATATTATTCAAATGAATAATTTGCATGAATGAAAATATTGATTTCTGAATGTTATAAATTTTGAAGAATTTAGAAATTTTAAATTTTTATTTGTTATGAATTTTCAAGCATAACCTGTATTAAGTTTTAAATTATTAGTTTGTGCACCACTGAGTTCACCACTCAGCGATAGCTTTGTATGCTGTCACAGGTGAAAGAAATATAAAGCAGCTGAGCAAGATTACTGAAAGGCATAGTGAGACTATCTTCGGGTATATCATAGGTATACCCTTGTACTTTAGATTTTGATATAATTCTGTAATTATATGTATGAAATTTACTTTGAGCAGTTATACCAACTCTTTTGTAATATATTTTTGGATTGTAATGAAATTCAAATTATTATAAGGTTATCTTGAGATTTTATGTATTTATAAAGTTTTGCACTACTAAATTTTTAATGATCCCATGAATGTAAATACTAATTTTGTTACCTTAATGAGAGGTTTCAATGTTTGATTTAATTTAAACTGTGTATTGAGTTGCTTGTGCTGATTTGTGAAATGAAATTGATTAATGAAGTTGTGATTGAGAAATATATTGGGAGTGTCTTTATTTTCAGGTTTTGAAGAACTGTTTTCTTAAAATACAGATGGCATTTTGCCGAAATTTTTATAAAAATTACGAAGATTTTAAATATCTAAAAATTTGATTTATTTTTGGACTTTAAATAAAGGTTTTTAATATCTGAAAAAAAGAAATTTTACCCACGAATTTAAAAATGAACGAAAATTGTTTTAAAATCCCTTGTAGTGTATTTAATGGGTTACCGGTAGGCGAAGTACGGTAATTCATTAGGTTTACTACGGGAGCATGTTACATCTTACGAGGAGTAGGGTGTGACATGTTTTAATGCTATCAGAGCCTTGTTTTTAAAGTAAATTTTGAACTGTGAATTTGAAATATTTTTCGATAAGTACAACTGCTCGAATGTTTCATACATATAGTACATTTACATCATAAATATGAGCTAACGGGGAGAAATCTCATTGTGTTGGTTGTACAGGAAATAAAAAAAAATCCTGTGAATAGATATGGATAAGGGGGATAAAATGGTAGAGCAGTCTAATACAGCTAACGTACAAGAAGAGGCCCTAGTTTCGCAGAGTGTTGGAGGTCAACTGCACCCGTCCCTCCTATACAAATTACTGCACAAATGGCCCAGTAGATGGCCATGTTCTTTCAGCAAATGGCTGATAATCTGTCAGCCCAGGCCCAATTACAAACCCAACCCCCTCAAGAACAACATGAAAAAGAGAAAGGTGGGAAACCCATCGATCAAAGTTCGAGTAGTAATTTGGGAAAGAGAAAAGATTTTGAGGGACCTTGAGCTTCTAAGTATGACAGAGGTGGATCTTCAGGGCAGAAGCAATCAAGAACCATTCGTCAAAGAACCAGAAGTTCCTACCCTATCCGTATCTGTGACATTTGTGGAAAATTTCATGGGGGTATTTGCCATAGGGTCACTGGAGCCTGCTTCAATTATGGTGGAATTGGACATTTCGCCCGAGATTGTACTAGCGCACATTGATTTATGCCACATACTACACCAGAGGAATCAGCTCAAGATTCTAATTTTAGAGGCTCATTAATAGTTAGTAGGGGCAGAGGTAGAAGTAGAGACAGCACTTCGAGTAATCCTCGCACAATGGACCAACCCGAGCAGAGGAATATATTAGAAAGAGGGAACGCCATGCATCGAGGGGAAGAAGCAGAGACTTCAGATGTAGTTGCCGGTATGTTCTTAACTTGTGAAAGGAATAATTATATACTATTTGATTCCGGCTTTACTTGTTTATATGCTAATGCTAAAATTATATGTTCTACTGCTATTCCCTTGCATGGAGATAAATTTTAATGTGTTACTAATTAGTCTTTTAGGATAAGAATTGCGATAATAAGCGTGATTGGAATTAATTTTGAAAAAGTTTCTAGTGAGAGACATCTCCTAGAGTACGATAAATTATAAAGTTAATTAGTAAGCCTAATTAGGTAAGGCAAGAGGACCAAAAAGTAAGTTATAGCAATATATCTGCCCTAGATGGAAGTAAAGGTACTACTGTTGATAGATGTCAGTAAGTACTATAATCAAAATAAGTTTAAGATATTAGTGGATTTGAAAGAAATAAGACATAGGAAAGTTTGATCTATTGGGATGTATCGTAGTAACTGTACAATATTCTTGATGTTTGTCTTTGTAAGTCGCAGACATAAAGATCTTGACTTGAGATTTATTGTGTAGAGCTACGTACTACCCAATAGTACATAAGGATAAGAATAGTTATAAATGACTTTCGCTCTGGTACAAATATATCAGAATAGAGTTTTATTACTAGAACTGAGTTTGAAAATCCTAATTCGAGATTTAAAACTCTATAATTAGAATATCAAAAGATCATGGTTGCAAGGTAGTGAGAGTTAAAGACTCCGTTACCCTAGCATGAATTACAGTACATCAAGAATTGTTATGGGACTAGAGATTTTAGCATGGTAAAAATTTAAAAATAACACCTATAGGCTAAGTCATCCAGTCTCCGATATGGGGTTTATAGTTGTTTTGGTATTGCAATGGATCTTTTGCTTAAAGTTTAGTAAGGAATAGTATTCTATTTGTGTAGCAGTAAGACACAAAATATGATTTTGTTCCCTTGGAAGAGACAGGATGCTATGGATGACAATTATAACTTATAAAACAGTTAAGAAATGATATTCTACTGATAACAGTAATTCAATAGGAACTAGTTGGCCAGGTATTCTTTAGGAATAGCACAATTTTATTGTGCGAATCATAAGGATTAGATTAGAATTAAAGCAAAACTTTTGAATAACATGGGAAATAGGAGAGTCCGGTAGACTCCCTTCTTAAGATTAAAGAATTGTTTATGGTTGAAAAAAAAAAGGGTAATGATTGTAAACCAGCGGAAAATAAGCTATAGAATATTGATAGATAAAAGAGTTGTCGAAGTAAAAATTAGAATAGTTGGTGCGAATGTAATAAAGAAATGTTATGAATATTAGTTAAAGTGTTGACTAGAATGGTTAGAGGACCAAATCAAAGTAATATTGAAGTATAGTGGATTTATTAGGGATGATAAGAGGTGCTAAATCATGACTCGACAGTCAAGTTAAGGAAGAAGATAAGATTAAGGAATAAAATAATTAAAGTTAAGCTGTGGAAAAAAAAAATAGAACAGTAAGAAATGAGAAAAACACTAGATGAGGAATTGTCACTAGGGCAAACAACCTACTTAAGACGCGTAACGATATCCCGAACTATTTTATCAAGAAGGAAATAAGTTAAACAAAAGCAAATAAGATAGTTCAAAATGGCACATAGGCCTTGGTCATAAATGGAGATGGTAAGATAATGGTTATGGACCTATGGCCAAGAAAGAGATAAGCAATTCATATATGACTAACAAGGTCATTTAAAAAAAAAAAAGACTACAAAGGAAAATAATTGCTAAAACAACAATAAGAAAAGACTAAAATATTCTAAACTAAACTGAAGGTTGCATCAAATGATAAAGAGATTTGATAAGAAAAGAGTAAAATCAAGTTTTCACCCATAGGATCATACGAGGTCCTAGAAAGAGTGGATCCACTAGCACACAGATTTGCTTACCTCCAAAATTAAAATAAATTTGAATCTAACTTATGACATAAGCTCATAAGAAACTTGGCACACAAGGTGAGCAATCGATGAGTAAATAGTATTGGTTAAAGTGCTAAGAAACCATCATTCAGGCCAGGAAGCTACTTAGGAGCGAGAATAGGACATGAGGAGACAGCACCCATAACTGTTCAGAGACTGATACTTGGTAAAATTTTGAGGATGAAATTATTTTAAGGGGGGGAGAATTCTAATACCCCTATTTGCATAGCCTGGTATATTTCAATATTCCAGTGACCGGTGTCATTCCAGACAATTAAGGGGATTAGAACCACACTTAAGACAACTAGATAAGCCCTAAACACAAATAATTAGTAATTGCCAATTAGTTAAGTATAAATAGGAAAAACATAATATAAGAAGTTAAATGAGCTGAGAGTCACAGCGATGGGTGACCTTCTCGGAAAGGATTGCGAAGTAGATTTAAACTCAAATTTTGAACCGTAAAATGTGACGCTGCAGTCCTTAGGACTATCACGAACACAGTGGAAAAGAGAAAATCACGAAAAAGAATTGTTAAGCCAGTCAAATAATTAGGTCAGCGAGCCGGAAGAAATATTAAATTATTTGCAAACCGGGTTGAACCGACAAGGGGCAATTTGGTCAATTAACCCTGAGAGCTGACTCCTGAACTAACTGTCAAATAAAATCGGAGAAAAGAAAAATTAGGAATTGGGAATTAAATTAAAGAATTAATAAAAAAATAAATAAAAAAAAACAAAATAAAAAAGTGAAAAGAGATGACATCATGCATGATGCCATAAATATTATAATTAAAAATTTATTTAATTTAATTTGTGGTCTTCCTAATACACATAAAAGAAAAGAAAAAAAAATAAAATTCATTCTTCTTCTTCAAAGTTAAAAAAGGTCCATCTCTCCCTACCTCTCTCTTTCTCCATTGTTCCACCATTAACATGCTTTTAAAGCTTGAAAAACTTAGTTTTGCCCCATAAGTTTAACCCTAAACCTTAAGAAAACCTGCTATCTCAACTAGAAAAGAAGCTTGAAGAAGAAAGAAAAAAGAAAGGAAGAGATTTGAAGGGAGAGAAAATTCTGCATAAGGTTAGTAATGCAAACTTCAATTTTTTTTGTTTAATTATTGTGCTTATAGTTGCATTAACTTAGAAATATGATTAAAATGAAATGAAAACAAGTATTGGAGGCCTAGGTAGATTTCAGTCAGCTAGGGTTTTCCATGGTAATGCATGAATTTGATGGAATTAAAAGTGTTAGGAAACTTAATTGAGTTGATGAATGATGTTGGTATGCTTTGAATCAAGTAAATGTAACAAAAATGTGAATTAGGGTTTGCACCTAGGGTTTTGGAAGCCAAAAATTGTAAAAATAGTCAAATGGTGTGTTTGAACTTTTTTGAGGTGAGAAATGGTCATTTGTGACCAATTGAGATGTGTTGGAAGTGTTGGAAGTGAGAGTGAATTCGGATTGAAAATGGCCATGCTGCAGGCAGCAGGACCAAGGTCCCTTTGAGGGACCAAAACTAAAAATTTACAAGTCCAATTGGTATGAGACCAATTGGGAATGAAAATAGACACAAAATGACACAATTTTCATTTAGGAATCATGCCCAAAAAGTGACCAAAACCTAGTGAACAAATTGACCAAATCCGGATTTTTGCAGTCTGACCTGTACAAAAATGACCAAATGAACAGTGTTTGTTCATTTGGCCATAACTTGGGCTAGGCAGGTCTAAATGACCTGAAATTTTACTAGTGGATAGCTGAGATATAGACCTAAAACTTTCATGGAGAACACAAACCCAAATTATGCTCTTAACTAAGTCATTTGGCCACCCAAAGTTGGTGACCTAAAACTGCCAGAACCAGTTTGGTGCCCAAAAATCTGGGTTAAGTCCAATCCGACAGCCATGATTCAAATGGCTATAACTTGAGCTACAAAACTCCAAATGGAGTGATTCAAAAAGGAGAATAAAGTTAAGACAATAGGAAACATTTTGTATGAAGAAAGTTTTGCCAAATTCTAACAAAAAAATGACTAATGGAACAGTGAAACATAAGACACCAAAACTGAAAATTTGCAAATTGCCTAAAAGACTTATAATTTGAGTAAACAACCAAAACCAACAAATTTAGTTACCAAAATGTGATATGTGGATGAAGTTGGAATTTCCATACCTATTAAGCCTTAGAAAGTCAACAAGTTGACTTGAATAGTGTTGTGAATAGTAACCTCGAAATACAAAATTTAAAGAACGCCAAGTTTAGCATATTAAAGCTAGGTATAAGTGAATTTGAATTTATTTTTGGATTTACGATGAGTTATGATACTGAAACATTGTGAAACTGTGTGTTTCAGTGGAAAAGAATACCGGGAAAGAACCCGAGACATCGAGTCAAGGCCAAGAGGCGACTCGTATAAGGTTTGTGCACAACTAACTATTGTGTTACTTTTCACTTCTAAATTGATTTGAACAAGTTTATTTTATGATTTATAATTTTGTTGTGTTGAGGATTTTAATTTGTTGAATGAAATTATATAAATTAAATGTAAATTTTCTTATGCATTTAAAGATTTATTGCATGGTTTTGAGAATCGTAAATTTTAAGTTTGATGTGTTGCCAACCTTGAGCATGAATTTATGATGATTAAATATGTTGATGATTTGTGAACACTTTGTAAATAGAAATTGTTTTGAATATGATTTGAAACCACAGTTGACATGGCAAAATTTGTTGTGAATTCTCATTAGCTTGTCTAGTGAGATATCTCCTCCACTAGATGGGGCGAGTTCCTTTCTCTTTGGCTTGCCAGTTGGGGAAGAATTTGAATGAGTACTCATATATACTAGCTAGTCTTTGTTCCTCCCTTTTAGCTTCGGTTATTGGGAGAGTGTGAAATGTCGTGGTGTACAACACGGCATCTATTTGAATTTTGGGTCATGGGTTCAACTGTGTGAATTGTTGGCAACGCCCTTTAAATTATGCATAACTTTATAAATTGTGGTTGAAATAAATAATTTGTCAGTGATTCAAAATATTTTTGTATTGTTTTGGGATTTAAAAGAAATGTAGATAAATAGTTATTATTTGATCAAAATGTTATTCAAATGAATAATTTGCATGAATGAAAATATTGATTTCTGAATGTTATGAATTTTGAAGAATTTAGAAATTTTAAATTTTTATTTGTTATGAATTGTCAAGCATAACCTGTATTAAGTTTTAAATATTAGTTTGTGCACCACTGAGTTCACCACTCAGCGATAGCTTTGTATGCTGTCGCAGGTGAAAGAAAATATAAAGCAGCTGAGTAAGATTACTGAAAGGCATAGTGAGACTATCTTCGGGTATATCATAGGTATACCCTTGTACTTTAGATTTTGATATAATTCTGTAATTATATGTATGAATTTACTTTGAGCAGTTGTACCAACTCTTTTGTAATATATTTTTGGATAGTAATGAAATACAAATTATTATAAGGTTATCTTGAGATTTTATGTATTTATAAAATTTTGCACTACTAAATTTTTAATGACCCCATGAATGTAAATACTAATTTTGTTACCTTAATGAGAGGTTTCAATGTTTGATTTAATTTAAACTGTGTATTGAGTTGCTTGTGCTGATTTGTGAAATGAAATTGATTAATGAAGTTGTGATTGAGAAATATATTGGGAGTGTCTTTATTTTCAGGTTTTGAAGAACTGTTTTCTTAAAATACAGATGGCACTTTGCCGAAATTTTTGTAAAAATTACGAAGATTTTAAATATCTAAAAATTTGATTTATTTTTGGACTTTAAATAAAGGTTTTTAATATCTGAAAAAAAAAAATTTACCCACGAATTTAAAAATGAACGAAAATTGTTTTAAAATCCCTTGTAGTATATTTAATGGGTTACCGGTAGGCGAAGTACGGTAATTCATTAGGTGTACTACGGGAGCATGTTACATCTTACGAGGAGTAGGGTGTGACATTTTGGGACGAATTGCACTATGGAATCATGATTAAGCAGTGTGTGTGATTTATTGATATTTATTGTGATTTTGTGAAATAGAGTTTAATTCTTTATGACATTCACTGTCTTTTGAATTTAACTATGATTTTAAGTATCCACAGTTCATATGATTTATTGTTTATGGTTTTAAATTGTATTTTCTTAATGTTGTGCACCACTGAGACATTGTCTCAGCGATAGCTTTTTCATTGCTGTCATAGGTAGGCAGACGGACAGAGCAGCAGAGTAGGCTGCTTGTGCTACATTTTGAGATTTCGCCGGGTATATTGAGTATACCATATTTTGTAGTTTTTGTTATAATGTATGTGCACTGTATGTATATATTGTACTTGGTCTTGAGCAGTTGTAAACTAAAATTATAAATTATTTTGGCCTGTAAAAATTATTGTGATAGATTTCTTTTATCTCAGCTTTTGGAAATATTGGAAAATTGATGTTGAATTGAGTTGAGAAATTTATTATGTTGAACTATTATTGGAGTTTGGGATTGAAGAAATATATATTGGAAGTGCTTTTTATAGGTTTTTGAAGAACTGTTTTATTCAAAATACAGATGGCACTCTGCCAAAATTTTTATAGAAATTACTGATACTCAGATTTGTTATTTGGTTTCACTTCAGCAAAAAAAATTTTTAACACCTATCAAAAGTGCTCACCACTGTAAAAAGAAATAAGAAAATGTTTAAAATCCCTTGTAGTGTATTTAATGGGTTATCAGTAGGCGAAGTTTGGTAATTCATTAGGTATACTACAGGATCATATTATGTTTTGCAGAGGGGTAGGGTGTGACAGTGGATCATCTCCACAATCTACTTCTTCATGAGTAGACAACTCTTTTTCTTCTTCATAAAGGAAACCATATCTCACTAGTGCGTGAGATACCCTGGTTGATCTATGAGGAAAAATTGTAGATGTTTCATCAATAGGTGTAGGTTGACTAGATGGATCTATATCCATATGATTTATTGGTTGGTCAGAATTCTCTAATTCTAACTCTATTTGCCTTCCTTTGCCTCCTTATTGAACAAACTGTTGTTCAAGAAACGTGGCATCTCTACTTACCACAACCTTTTATGATATAGGCAAATAAAAATAATATCTAAAATTATCTTTTGGATATCCAACAAATTGACCCTTTTCTAATCTGGTTTCCAATTTATCAATGTTCAGCTTTTTGATATAAGCTGGACAACCCCAAATCTTAACATGCTTAAGACTTGGTTTTCTTCCATGCTATATCTCATAAGGTGTGGAAGATACTGATTTTGATGGAATCCTATTCAGAATATGCAAAGCTGATTCTAATGTAAATCCCCAAAAGGAGATTGGCATATCAGTATAGCTCATCATACTACATACCATATCTAATAGGGTATGATTTCTCCTTTCAGATACACCATTCAGCTGTGGTGTTCCTAGAGGAGTCAGCTGGGAAACAATGCCATGCTCTCTCAAGTATTCATCAAATTCAGTACTCAAGTATTCACCTCCACGATCTAATCGAAGAGCTTTGATACCTTTTCCTATTTGATTTTCTTCTTCAGATTTAAATTCTTTAAACTTTTCAAAGGATTCATGTTTGTATTTCATCAAATACAAATACCCAAACCTTGATTTATCATCAGTAAAGGTAATAAAGTAATGAAAACCGCCTCTAACCATTTCCTTAAATGAACCATATACATCACTATGTATTAGTTCCAAAATATTTTCAGCTCTTAGTCCTTGTCCAACAAAGGGTGATCTAGTCATTTTGCCCTGAAAGCAGGATTCACAAGTTGGAGTAAGCTCAGAGCCCAATGATGATAAAATCTCCATTTTCTCCAGTTTTGCAATCCTATCTTCTGCAATATGACCTAATCTGAAGTGCCAAATATATTTTAAACTTGAGTTGATTTTTATCATGGCATTGCATTCTTTTAGATTGCTATACTCTGGGCAGTTTCCTTTCCAGTGCCCATCCTGCTGGCAGTGGAAACACTTTCCTTTGCCTTTATCAGCTTTAGTCTTCCCTTTCTGTTTAGCTATTTTCTTTGAAGGACCAAGAATCTGAGGTTTCTTTTTCTTATTGCCCTTCTTCTTATTGGACTTTCCAGCAAAAGAAGATGTAATCAAAGCAACCTCTTTTTCCTTTATTGCCCTGCATATTCTTTTGAGCAATAACCAGCATATTAAGTAAACCATCCAAGGTGCATTCCTATTTAGTCATATGGAAATTTGTCACAAAATTCTCAAATGACTTAGGAAGGGGCTGAAGGATCGAATCCGTCTGCAGTTGGAAATCCATGTTAAAGTCAAGATGTTCCAATTGCTTGATTAGCCGAATCATCTTATGGACATGATCCCCAACATTCTGTCCCTTAGACATCCTCACGCGGAATAGTTGTCTAGATATCTCATACCTAGCATTCCTATTGTGCTCACCATATAACTCTTGTAGGTGAAGGAGGATCTCACTCGCACTCTGCATGTTCTCATGCTGCTTTTGTAACTCATTACTCATAGAAGCATGTAACACTTGGCTCTCATATCATGCTCCTTCCACTTGTCCAAAGTTTCATATTCCTCTTGAGTGGCCTCTAGAGGTAAGGGACCAGGAACATTTGACTCTAGAACATATCCTATATGTTCAAGGTTCAGGACAAGTTTCAAATTTCTTAGCCAATCAGAGAGTTTAGGTCCTATCAACCTATTGCGATCAAGTATGCTTGCAAGGATATTGGATGGTGGTAGTTGTTGTGTGCTCATTTTTATCAAAAAATTAACTGTAGAAAATAACTAGATTAATTAGTAAATATATCATGTATTTAACTAAAATAATTATGGTCTTTTAATCAAATTGGTCCTCCCACTAACTTAGCGAATCCTACACTTCCAAAGTAGAAAATGGAAATCCTAGTTGGATGGATTTCTAGTGGGTGATTGAATTCTTATAATCCTATTGATCAGCCTTAGGTACATCTATTATTGGAATTACAATAAACTATAAGTGAGCAACTCCTTGCCCATCACATCTCATGTGAGGTTCAATCCTTTACCTAGCCCCTAATACTCAAAATCTTAGGTACATCCATTATTAACTTATCTTGCATTAGTTAAGTTGATCCCATTGAGCCAGTAAACATGCAAATAATTTTAATGTCCTTAGGTACATCCAATATTGGCCACCAAACCATTTACATATTTACAACTTGTCATGCTTAACAATTATTCTTAAGAAAATCTCTTAAATTAATTGCATCTTATGCAAGTATTTAAAATTTCTTAAAATAATTGCCTCAATGGAGGGCCCACGTTATAATTACTTTAATTATAGCATTTCCAACTTAATCATTTATTTGGAAGATTTTGTGGTCATCTTAGTTATTATTAAGGTCTCACTTTGCACATTATCCATTTAGCATGTATATATCATTTACTTGCATACATTCCCATACATCTCATGCATTCATGGATAAACAATAAATATAGTATGGTAATGGACTTTTTAAGGGATTCAATTCTAAGTCACCAAGAATTGAATCAAGGCATTTCTAGGTGCATTTCATTCATTCATATTACAAGAGTTACTGAAGAAGTAGATAATCAACATTTGATCTTGAATTCCTCCCACTGGTCCCACCAATGGTCTTGACCTCCTTAATCTTCTTGCAATCCAATCACATAGTAATCCTTAGCATACCAAGGTGAATTTACAAGAATTAAATAAATGAAATTACAACCCAAAAAATATTACAACCTTTATAATACATGCCCAAAATAAATTAAAATAAATTAATTAATTTACAACCCAAAGAAACATAAAAGAAATAAATCAAATCACATTGGTCTTTTATTGTCCATGATCATCCATCATGCATATCACTATTTAAAAATTAAATAAAATATACATACTTAAATTAAATTGAATATCTCATGTTCAACTTAAAAATCTAAATTTGAATCTCATTCAAATAAATTTAAAAATTTAGATTTGAATCACATTCAAACAAATTTAAAAATTCAGATTTGAATCATATTCAAACAAATTTAAAAATTCAGATTTGAATCATATTCAAACAAATTTAATTGTGTGATTATAATTCTAATTAAACAATTTAATCAGACATAAAATGGACCTTAGATCATACAACAATTGCACATTCAATATCCATCATACCTTGCGCACCATTGTGGTGCCATAACCATGTCAAACATGCCGCCACCTTTGCTTTGCAACCAGCAATGAACCAATCATCTCATGATCAAATCACACAATTAAATCATATATAAAACAATCTAAATGGAAAATATAGTAGCTCTAATACCAATTAAAGGAGCAGAAGCATGAAAAACATAAGTTTAGATAATTGAATTCAAAATTTTTCTTCTAGGGTCTAATGCATCATGCAAGATTAATTATTTATCTATTTGATTTCAATGATAAACAGCATATTAAAACACTTTTAATATATATATATATATTTATCTACATTTGCCATTTAAGATTTTAGAATTAATCGATTAATTCATTAGAACCCTAGATTAAATCAATAACAAGTTCACTAACCTTTTGATGTACTGCAGTTGTGTTTGGCACCTTTGGGATGCGCCCAGGACACCAAATGTTGTCCCTCTAGCTTTTCCACACCAAGATCACCAATGGTAGCCCCTTGAATAGCTTCTCAAGCCTTTCCAATTAATTAGAAAATCAGGTTTTGCCTTTAGAGATGTTATAGATGCATATAGGACACTAGAAATGATTTCTAGTAATTTTAATTCAAGAGAATCTTGGCTATTCTCTTTGAATTGATGAGGGATGAAGATGAAGAGAGGGGAGAGGCTCTTTGGGTAGCGGCACAAAAGAAAAACAGCAGCTTATAATTTTTCTTTTCATCCTTTCCCTTAAATAGCTAGGCCACCACTTTAAACTCTTGCCACATGTCACCTTCTAATTGGCTCTTAGTTTAATTGACCCAATCACATTGTGCCAAGTGTCAAACTTAGATTTAATCTTGACTTTGATCATCTTACATGATTAAAAGACAAATGGCAAGCTTATGTGTGGTTCCATGTGTTACCATCTCATGGTGCCACATGTCACCCTGTGAAATGACCAAAATACCCTTGTGTTTTAATTTTGAGTTCTCAACCCAAAATAATTATTTCTCTTTTCTAATCAATTTATATCAAACATAAATTAATTAATTAATCTCTATTAATTAATTTCTCATAATTAATTTCATATTTAAATATTTTAAATATAAATTTAATTTATACTATACATCCTTTAACCTAGATTTGGTTTCAAGCCACGCTAGGGACTTTGCAATCTAATTGCAAACCAAACCTATTTAATTAATCAATTAAACTCTTTAACTAATTAATTAAATCATATTTAACTTGGTGATTACTTTTGTATGTGTGTGACTCACTAGGCTCATCACTAATTGGCAATGAGATATAATATCAACTCTTAATATCATCAGAACTCTTTCTTACCATAAATGATTTCTCTAAATCATTTTAAGCAGCTCATAGACTATGGTTAACACCTAGCATAGTATTCCATAGCCACCCAATCAGTAATAAGGTTTACCTTAAATGAACCTATAATCATATGTTACCATGCACTAAAATCTCTCTGTTACAAAATCCAATTCGAGCTGGAGTCATAGTTTATGTCAAACCCCATTAGCTATGAATATTATGTTCTCTTTTAATTCTAGTTCTTGATTAAAAAGATTTTCTCATCAGAAACTCTTTTCTGATTAAATCTATCTGTCCTGGCCAGGAACTTGAAACATCAAGAACAATTAAATGAACATAGAATTTTATCCCTACTTACTTAGGGTAACAGATTCCATCTTATTCAACACCTACCTCCATATATAACTAGTAGGAGCCAACACATGCCCATATACCCATACACAGTACAAGTATGAAAGCAGTATCAAACTCAAACCACCTATATACAAGATAACTGTGCTATCTCAGGTCTAAAGATTATATGCATTGATATGATTTATGACAATGCATTGACAAGAGTAAACTCCATGTGCTTGTCATAAATGTCACTGGTTCGGCCAACTTATCATGCATAAGTGCCTATTATGTTTGTTATATGGCATGAGACTCATCATTCCATCTTTTTTATATCTCATATAAATACATTGGGAACAAACATGAATACAATCTTTATAGATAAGTCATGTCCTATGTGAAGTATCCTTGATTGTAAACCAATTTATGATACTTTGTGCTATAAATACTGTCACTCATATTCTTAACAACTTAAGAATAGAATTTCTAACAGAATATCAGTGGACATTTTCTATTACACATAAATATATTATGTAAATGGAAAAATGAAAATGCCTTTTATTAATAAAACATGTACAAGATACATACTAAATGATATGCTCTAGGGCATACTACTAATAGAAACTGTCAGAGTTTCCCCTATTTTACTGATATTTGACGTGTTAAGATGGTTACCTGTTTAAAATTTCATCAATATTCACAATTTCCAACTCATAATCTAATATTCATATCCATATCATCATTTCTATATTCATTCATATCATCAAGCATTTATTTAATTCATTTACAAGATATACATAATTGTTTACATAAATGTATAAAAGTATTATACAATTCAGAATTTAAATTACAAGCTTGATATTAAATTACAAAATGTATGATTTATGGGCCACTGATCTCTGCTAAATGATATGTGGAAGTGATGACAATCACTACTGCAGATCAGTCCTCAAAATCACTGTCCAATCTCTACTGGACCTTATCTCCAGTACCTACGCGAGAAAAATCTATCGCGCTAAGCATTTCTACTTAGCGGTGCAATAATAGAATGAAAGTAGAATATATAACAAAAGTAAACATTTCATGTTTGTAGTAACATAAAAGAGATACAGTTTCAATTAATTATGAGTTATTTCACATTTTGTTGATATTTAAAAGCAATTGTTTCATTTGGGATCTTTTCCATTTATTTGTTTATTTTCCAACCCTCTCAACTCTTTTCAATACTCAAGTAACCTTTAACAGAACTGACTGGACTGGATATGTGGGTTTTACTAGCGCTGGGTACTCGATACCTTAGGCCATCATACCATCGGACACATAGTGTCTACCATGTGACACCCCTTACCCGTTTACAGTATAGCCGAGTAAGATATGCTACACCGTGTACCTGAACACCCTATTTTATTTCAATTATTTTTATTTTTCCTTATTTATTTATTTTTTTTATAGTTATGAAGTACAATTTGTGAGATATCATTCATTTAAGTCATTTATTAAAACATAAATTCATTTGAGGTTCCGCAAATTTTATAGAAAATCCGGCAGAGTACTGGCTAAAAACGGAGAAAACAGTTCTTCGAAACCTGTGAAAAACACTTTCAATATATATTTTCAATTATTCCCAAACTTCATTTCATCAACAAAGTCTCAATATTTTTCAACAACAATTCCATTTCTCATTCATTCATTCCTCATGATATTCATATACAAATCATAAATAAATACTCAATTTTTCATTCATAAACACAATTTTCACTATTTACATTAATACCAAAATACATTACATAAGTCTCAATTACATATGAGAAAATAAAAGTTAATTACAATATACTAAAATGAAACCTAGTGTCTTACCAATGCACTGAAGACGGTGAGGTGACACAGACACTATGTAGAGCTGCAGATGGTCTCACCCAGTCTGTGGTCTACTGGGCTCTCTATCGGTCTCTCCAGAACCTATGCGTGGCAAAAGCAACGCGTTAAGCCATAATGCTTAGTGGTGCCAATAATAGAATAAAAAGAAATAACAGAAAATAAATATGCAATGAATGTGTTGATGTCTTATGCAAACAAATTTTCGATAATTATTTGTGGTTGTATTTATTTGGTACTTTTTATATTCATTATTTCATTAAATTTATTAACTTTCATTTTTGGTTGCCCAAGTAACCTATACTGGATGACTGGACTGGATAAACGAGTAAACTGGCACTGGGTATTAGGTACCTCAGGCCGTCACACCATTGGTTACATATGTATCTCTTGGTGTGCAACAAAACAGCTAATGAGCTGTAATAAATATTAGGCATAAGGCCAAGTATCATCACAATGTCAGAATGGCGAAAAGCCTTGAAATCATAGAATGGCATAATGCCATGTGCAGTACTGCTAACTGAACCCTATTGGCATGCCAACCTATCCAAACCAATCTTGCTAGGTGTACTAGGGCATGTTACACTTTTAAATTTTACAATTCTTGAAATTTAAGTTTAGATGTTACTATTCATATCATTAGTCAACTAAAATGTTGACTTTTGTATAGACAATAGGTACATTGGTTCTAATACTCCCAACATACCACATTTTGCATTATAAAGTTGTTGGTATTGGTTGCCAATACCACTTTTAAGCTTAGTGTTAATTATTCACAATTTTCAGATTTCAAGCATTATGTTTACTGTTCCATTGATCATTTGTACAGTAAGAATTTGGCAAAGTTATCTTCATGAAAGTTGTTCCTTATCGTGTCTAGTTACATTTCTTTTTTTAAATCATTCCATTTGGAGTTTTGTAGCTCAAGTTATGGCCCAAACACCATAACTGGCCAAATTGCAAAATTTCCAGATTTTCTAGGCAGAACCCATTTCTGTAGGTTTTGTACACTGATTGCAGCTTTCTGATGGTAAAATTTCAGGTCAATTGGACCTTTTTACACTGAGTTATGACCAAATGAATAGACACTATTCATTTGGTCATTTTGCCCAGGCAGAATGCAAGTCACCCGGATTAGGGCAATTTTTAGGCCAACTTGGTTTGGTTTTCTGGGCAGGGTTTCTTCATCAAAGTTGTGCCATTATGTATCTAGTTTCATGTCCAATTGGCCTTGCACCAATTGAACCTATACAACTCCATTTATGGCTACCCAAACCTGCTGGACTCACAAGCAGTCCTGCAAGTCACCAAGGGCAGCATGCCTAAGGTTTACTTGGTTATCCTTTCTCACTTCAATTCCACCCCACACACATTCAAATGGTCACTAATTGACCATTACAATGTTAATATACTATTACATGAGCAAACCCTAATGTTGTTCAAATGTCCAAGTTTTCAAGTTCATTCATGCATTACCCTTGCATTTCACTTACACAAACATGTTCAATCACTCATCTAATACTAAGGGCAGCCCATGAACTACTTTACTTCAAGCAAATTCATCAACCCTAATCAACCCTAAGCTGCCAAATTATAGGGAATGAATACACATAATTTTTATTTTGTTTTTCTTACATTTTCTACTTATCTCATGGCATTAAGCATGAATTAAGTAAAAATAGTAAGAGTTTGGACACTAAACTCTTTAAGCAGAATTTCAAGCTAACAAAACTTTCTTTTTCCTTCCTCTTTTGGCTGCCTAGTGGTGATTTAAGATGTGAGAATCAAGTTTAGTGAAGAGCTTGAGTAGTTTTATGGTGAGATTAAGTGGGGTGTGAAGCTTGGAAAGCTTTTTAATGGAGGCTGGGTTGGGATAAGGGTTTCGGCTGGTTGGGTTGGGGAAGAAGGCAGATTGGTTTTTCCTTTTTTTTTTGTGTTATTTATCTTCTTTTATTACTTACTTAAGTGGTGCTTTAATGTGATTGGTGAAAATTCTTTTAAATGACATCATGGTGATGTCATAATTAGTATTTTCTTGCATTTTCTTTTCTTTTCTTCTCTACTCATTTTCAATTTAGTTTTTAGCAATATTTATTCACATTTTATGTCATAATAATTATTTACTTAACTAGATAAGTCGGCCAAAAATCATTTCTGAAGACAAAATGACCAAAATGCCCTCCGTTTGGCATAACACACTAAAATTATCTGTACCAATTGAAAAATTTTTCTAAGCATTTTCTTGGCATTCTAATGCCATAGAAACTCAATGACTCTTCTATGGAGTCCCAAAAATTATTTTATGAATTTTCTCCCGGGTCTAGGGCTCCTAGTTGAGAGAACCGCAACTTTCCACTGGGTTACCCATCGCTAAGGCACTGGCTCATTTAACTTGGTTGTATTTTATTTCTAAAATTTTTCCTAAATTTTTCTTATTAATATTTGAGTTAATTATGATTCCTCACTTTAGTTTAAATATTTTTCCAGATGTTCTAACTGTTTGGACCGATATCGGTCACCGAAACAGTAGAATGTATGGAGTTGCTACAGTGAGGGTGTTACATACTAGGTATGCAATATAATGACTTAAGAGCCAAAGTAGTCATAAATGTGGAATAGTCATAACTAGCACTAGACACTCAGTGCCTCTGGCCATCATACTCTCAGACACATAGTGTCTACCAAGTATGCATCATAATGAAGCTTAAAAGCCATGGGCAGTACTACTAAACTCGCCCCTTTTTGGCATGCCAATCTATCCAACCCATACACTAATGTCTAGGCATACATGGGCAATTTAACATATCTAGTCATTCAATGTTCTTATTATCTCATCATATGTATCATTCCATCCATAGTGGAACATAAGTCCCAATCACATATTCACATGGTATATAGGTTCATCAAACCATTAGTGTTAAATACAAAGCACAATTCAAGTCATTTGTGAATATTTCATGAATTTCAAAATTGATACTTTAGCTTTCCTCATAGATTTGGCCAAGATGTAGAATCAGTTTATCAATACTTTCTATACGAAAGTTGTAGTTTATGTCTTATGTTTAATTTGGCTTTGGAATCACTCAATTTACATTTGTGTAGCTCAATTTATGGCCATTTTACCAAAACTGGTCCAGTGACCAATTCTGAGTTCATGTCAGTCCAGAACAGGGCAGGTTTCTGGAACTAATTTATCAAGCCATTTTGGACAGGTTACAGTCATAATTTGACTCCATGTTCTCCATATGAATTGTTCCCATATGTCTCAGAGTTACACAAGTTCAAGAATCACTCAATTTTCAGTTTTGTAGAGTGAGTTATGGCTGATTGATCAACCCTTACTCACGGATACAATTTCTTGTAGTTTCTAGGTTTTCAGGTTAGTATTGCACTCAACATTCAAGTGTCTTACACCCATAATTTGTGCAAGGTCTCTAAAAAAAAGTTGTAGGCCTATGTCTTAGGTTATATATGAGAGTTATGCCCTAAATATCACACGGAGGTCAAAGGATACTTTGCTGGAATCTTAGGAAATTCCAGTTTTAGTGTTTGGCATTTTTCCTAACAATTCAACCCATTTGCCCTAGGATTTTGGCCTGGGCCAAAACACAAAAGTTGTAGCTATGTGTCTTAGCTTTAATTTGGTTCAAGTTTCACAGCAATTGGATTTATATAGCTCAACTTATAGCCAATTGAGCACACTGGACTCAAGCTGTCTAGAATCTGCCTCAACACACAACTCTACATTCCATCAACTAATTTGGTATCTCCTTAACATATTCCAACAATTTACACATCCAAAAGTTATAATGTACACTTAATTACATCAATTAGGGCATAAACAATAAAATCCCTAATCATATCAAACCCTAACTAAATTTCTCAAAACTTCAAAAATAGGGGGAAATCATAGCACTAACCTTGTTCTTCAAGCTCTCTTCAACTTCAATTCACCTCAAACCACCCAAGGTCCTCACTCCCTTAGTGAACCCTCCTTGGCCGAAATTCTCCTTCTTCTAAACTCTCAAATTCTTTTGGTTTCTTGGGAGTTTCTTCAAATTGGAACTCTCTAGCAATTTTTCTCTCAATTTCCCATAGGGTTTGTGGAAGGTAATTAGAGTTTCAAGCTTTGTAAGGTGTTTTAATGGAGGAATTTTGAGAGAGATGGGAGAGAGCAAAGCAGACGGGAAAGAAGAAGAAGATGGCTGAAAATTTGAGCTCAATTATTGGCTTTTATATTAATTTAATAAATAATGGCAATTTTGTAAATATGTGGAATGGTAATTTTATAAATAACTTGAAATTCATAATCATTATATTTTGACTTTATTAATAATTATATTTAATTTTCATAATCTTAATAAATTAAATTGATCTTACTTCATTAATTTAATAACTCTCATTTTTTGTCAATATTAGACCTTTAAATTTTATTGATCAAATTTTGCTCTTACCGGGTTTATGTCCATCCTTTCCATAATACCCGATAAATTTTTATCCTTCTTAGCTTTGTGCTTATTTCTTTTCATTTTCTTGACTTTTCTAATGTATAATAATACATCAATTAAGTCTTCATTAAGGGTCTTACAGGGTTCTATATGAATTTAGAGTTGCACCGAACTCACTGTCATTTCCCAGTGAGGTCACCCATCACCGGGGCTTGTGCTCATTTAACCGATTTGTACTCTACTTCTTTTGTTTTTCTTCAACCTTAATTGATGTTTAATTAATTTAATTATGACTCTTCACTCTAATTTAAGTGTGGTTCCATACATTCTAGCTATCCAAACAGACCTTAGTCACCAGAACAGTGGAATATACAAAACTGCCTACAATGAGGATGTTACAAGATAGCTCCAAAGTGCAGACTAAAATGTCAAACTCTTCCAGAATTCTTGGCCTAAAATGAATACAGCAACCTGCATCAGACCTATTTTTTTAGACCCTGCAAACATCTAAAAGAAGTATGGCCATACAAAGAAAACAAAATGATTTCCAAGTTACAAACCCATAAGACCTAGATAAGCAACATACATTCTTTAACCTTCGCTTATAAACTCTAGGTAAACATCCAAAATTCTAGCACACTATGACACTGTTGTATCATACAAGCCAAATTCACTGAATGACCCTAAAGGTACCAGCATACTATTTATATCCAAAAACATGAATCATGATTTCAAAGCATCAAAGCAAATTTGTATGCCCATTTGAAAAAGAAGAAAAACACAGTCGGAGGCTACATAATATTCTAATTTACTGTAGCCCTAAGAAGATACTAGGAATTTTGCTATGGAATCCACATAGGAGAAAATGAATATTTATTGATTGGTAAACCATTACAAACCACTCAAAATTGAGAAAATAAATAGAATATAAAGGATTGAGATTACTCCAAAAATTTTAAAATAAGAAACAAAATCCAAAACTAGCTATGTATTAGATTTAGTAATACACAAAATAAATAAATAAAATCCCATACTTTTATTCTACTTCTCTGGCAATTATTTATAGAACACAACCATAATTACATAAGCATCATAATCTTAACTGTGGCAGCCAAAAATAATAGAAATCAAGATAATTTATTTCTAGGACAACAAAATAAAAAGGTACACCTTTAATAGTCGTCATATGTTGTTGTAACACCCCTCACCTGTCTACAGTGTAGCTAAGCAAGGCGTGTCACACGGAGTGCCGGAGCACCTGATCTTATCTGATTTCATTATAGTTCTTGATTTACTTGTTCAAAAACTTTATTTTGAGGTTTAGGCTATTTTTACTGTTTATCAAAATCTGACTAATTTGAAAAATTAAAAAATTTTAATGACAATCCAGCAGAGTGCCGGCAGTAATTTGGACTAACAGTTCTTCTGAACCTGCTCAAAACAATTTCAATATATACTCAATCTCAATTAGAATCATCATGATTAGATACTTAACATATATCAGAATTCTTACATTTCATTATTTTACATAAATTACCAACTAATTGCATAAGTTTGTCAAGTATAGGTTATACAAATAATTTACAATATACTTAGAATGAACAAAATACATAACATGTGTAAATATGAGCCCTATCTACATGCATTGCTGAGGAGGTGGCAACCTTGTACACTTCTGCAGATCTGGACTCCAAAAATCTCAGTCGAAGTACCTGCGCGAGGAAACAATTCCATCGCACTAAGCATTTCTGCTTAGTGGTGCAATAGTATAACAAGAAATAATATATACAAATAAAGAAAGAAATAAATCATAATTCAGATACTCAGGAATCAATTTAATTTTGGTATGATATTTCTAATATCAACTATCTTATATACTAGTTTGATCTTCTTTGGAAGTACTAAGTTATAACATTTCAGTAATAATGCCTAGTATACAAATTATTATAACTGTATTGTATTTTAAGTCTCTACGGTTCTACAAATTGTATTTTTGTTATATTTCTATTGCTAATCTCTTTTACTCGTTTCATTCAATATTTAATTTAATTGTACTAAAATTTCCTTATACTTAACTTAACTTAACTGCCTGAATTGAATAATGTTCTAATTGATTGCCCGTGTAGCCTATACACTGACCAGATTGGATAAACGGTAAAATAGCACTGGGTACCCAATACCTCATGCCGTCACACCATCGATCACAAAGTATCTCCCAGTGTGCAAACAGTGTGGCTAAAAAGCCATATAATCAATCAGTAAGGCAATAAGCCGAGTATCATAACATAATCTGTATAGCAATAGGCTCTTAAAATCACAATGTGGCATAATAAGTCATAAAACACAATATGGCGTAAAGCCATTTACAGAACAGCTGTCAGAACCTATTGGCATGCCAACCTATCCAAACTAGTCAACTAGGCAATACTAGGGCATTTACAAGCTTAAATATTTAATTCTTTATTCTTAGGGTTTACAAGTCATTATGCCTTTCACTGGTTAATAAAAATGTTGACCCTTTTTATACATCATGGATAGGTTGATTCTAGTATCAGCATGTCACAATTATGCAGTAGATCATCAGATAGATCATATTTCATATCAATTGTTCTGAAGTACCATTGTGCTCAAAGCATTTTTCCTGTCTCTAATAATAAGGACTAATGTCCCATTCATACACTCATGTGATTTATTAAGTTATTATGTTTCTTATTCACATTACTAGTCAAACATAAACGTTGACTTTTCCACACTGAACAGATATGTTGATTCTATTTGCAATAGGATTCCTCATTTTGAGTTTATACTCTTTGGCATTGATTTCCAAACTTAATTCAAGGCTAATTATAAGTGATTCCAAGTTTTCAGATTTCATGGCTAATGGTTACTGTTCCATTGGGTCAGGCTATAGGGTGAAATTAGCAAAATTCTCTTCATAAAATTATTTCTTATTATGTCTTCTTTAATTCCCTTTTTGAATTACTCCATTTTGAGTTGTGTAACTCAAGTTATGGTTATTTAACCATAACTAGGTCAAATCTAAATTTCGACTTCCTTATTAGGCATTTTCGGTTATGAATTTACTAATTTATTTGGACTGTTTGTAATAATATTAAGGTTTAGTATTCTTTATAAGTATTGTTGCCCTATATCTTAGGGTCAATTAGAAATTCTAATTGTGATTTATCAAGTTTTATGGAATTATTTATAGTCAAATTGTTAACTTGGACTCAAAGGTCCTATATTGGCATGGTTCTCAATTAGGTCAATGGTTTTAACCTTAAATTCTGGCCTTATACATTTATAATTTGAGGAAGTTGCCTAAAACAAAGCTTTAGGTCTCTTTCTTAGCTTTCCAGATTGGTATGGCTCATTACATTTGGAGATTTATTGTGGGAGATATGCCTATTTGAATTTTCTGGACTTAATGGTCAATTGTACCAATTTTCAGATTTAGTGTGTTAACTTAATCAACTTAATTGGCCTTGTTCCCCTGATTTCTGGGTTCTGGTCAAAATTTCAATATTGTAGGTTTATGTCTTATTGAACTTTTAGCACTGATTTTAGGTCATTCTGAGTTGTATAGACCAAGATATAGTCAATTTACTAAAGCTGAACAGATTACATTTTCAATGCAACTTTAGGTCACTTTTAGTTCAAGTTCAATTCTGGCAGATTTGGTACCCTGATTTGGGCAATCAATTTGAATTGGTTCTAGTCATTTCTGGGCTTTGGTATCTTCATAAGAGTTATAGCTCTATGTCTAATCTTTCCATTGATATAAATTTCAGGTCATTTGGACCAATTTTGAATGAGTTATGGTCAAATGAGTGACTACTGTTCATATGATCAAATTTTGGGTTGCAATGGTTCTAGACAGTTTTGGTACCTCAATTTGTGCAAGCAGTTTAACTTAGTAAATGGCATTTCTGGATTCTGTGATCTTCAACAAAGTTGTAGCCCTATGTCTAAGCTTTCCATCAATATAAATTTTAGGTCATTTGAAGTTGTGTAGACCAAGATATGGTCATTTTACTATGGCTGGTCAAGTTGCACTTATATTGCACAATTAGGTCATTTTTAAGTCAAAGTCAATTCGGCCAGTTTTTGTAACCCAACTTGGGCAATCAATTTGACTTGCTTAATGGTATTTATGGGCTTGGTGGTCTTTATGAATGTTGTAGTCCTATTTCTAAGCTTTCCAATGATATAAATTGCAGGTCATTTGGACCTGTTTTGAGTGAGTTATGGCTAATTGAATGGCTACTGTTCATATGGTCAAATTCTGGATTTGCCAAGTTACCTATTCCGAATTAGGTCACTTTTTGAGTCACTTTCTGGACAGATTTTTTATAAGGCTTCGACATGAAAGTTGTTCTAATTCAGGTCTAGTTTTACCTCTAATTGGCCTCATACCAATTGGGATCACATAAGGTCAGTTATGGCCTAATTTATACACAGCCTTCATCAATCAGACAACCTGCACACAAATTGCACTTCCAATGTTTAATCCTTCTTCTCCCAAACTACAGTACAATATTCATAACACTTCTAATCTCATTCACCAAGTCTCAAGTTGGTCAATTTGGGCAGAATATACAAGTGTTCAATACACATATTACTACCTTAATTCTCAAAACTAAATTCAACACAATTTATACATGTATTCACTTAATTTTTACTGCATACAATTCCACCACTACTTCACATATACTGCCTTTAAACCATAATTACCATAATTCATCAATTTAATTCATGAAATCAAGCATCAATCCATGCACTTCAAGGCTGCCAAAAATGGTAGTTTGCTAAGGTCTCCAAATTTCTTTCCAAAACCCCTAAATTCAATACTTACTTACACATACATGGGAATTAATTGGCTAGCACTTCAATTTAACTCCATCAACACTAATTTCCATCAATTTAATGTAAGAAAAATTCAAAGAACATGAGCTCCCATGGCTGCCAAAAATTGTACACATCAACAACTCATCAAAACCTTCAAATTTCTTCACCATTCAACTCATCTCCACCTTAATACAAACTTTAATGAAGCAAGGAATGAAAAACTAGCACTAACCTAAATTTGGGCTTGATCAAACTTCACTAAACTTCCTTCTTTTTGCTCCCAACATGCTACCCAAGGTGTGTGTGTGCAAACTTTAATGAAGAAACCAAGTGGAAAGGAGGCTTGAATCATGGGTGCATGGTGGTGGAGTGAGGTTCGGCCATGGAGAATTTCCATGGTGTTTCTCTCGACTGGTTTGTTTCCAAGGTTGAAGATGAATATTTCTATCCCAAATTGGTTTATATATGTGTCCTAAAATCTGAGTTAGTGGAGCACTAACCACAAATTAATGATTTAATTACTTAAAGTTTCATAATTTACATATTTGCCTCATTTCTTCCACTATTTATATAATGTACCACATTTTTATTTTTCATGACATTTTCAAAGTGTAATACCACTTATTTTTAATGGACATTGAGGTCAAAAGTCAACTCTAGGTGTCAATTGACCAAAATGCCCCTTTTCAGGTCAAATTAAGACTTTTTCGGTGCTACCGATTTACTCCTTGTACCGTCAATTCCTTAAATTTTCGTTTTTGTTTATATTGACTTACTAAATTTTCTTTGACATTTTCAATGTCAATTACCCCTCTGTAACCTTTAATTTGGTCCCGAAAATGTTTGCCCGAGTTCTCCGTGGTCCAGGGCTAGTCAATGGTCCCCGCCGTAACTTTCCTATGCAGTCACCCATCGCTACGGGTTTGGCTCGTTTAACTTAGTCACATTTTATCGCTTTTATTTTTCCTTAATTTTTCTCATCACATAGTTCATTATTTTATGCTTTCTCACTGTCAATTAAGTGTAGTTCCAGACATTTCAACTTTCCAGAGCAGACATTAGCCGTCAGAACAGTGAAACATACAAACTACGAAAAGTGAGGATTTTACAGTTGTGGTAAACCTCAATGCAAAGAATAACCTCTCGATGGCGTACTGGCATGTGTTCTTGAACATTTGAGGGCTTCAACTACTGTTAATTTGAGCAAAGGCATGGCGAAAGAATAAATGAAAAGTTTTCAGTAGTATGAATGAGCAAATAAACAAATTCGACTATTAGCCCCTTATTTGGTGCTTCTGGAATGGTTCTTGGGAATGGACAGTGGACTTTTCAATTCCTTTGTTTGAAGCATTGCCTAGAATTGGAATTACAAAACCCAGTCCATTTCTACAAAATTGAAAAATAACTAGAAAAACATCTTTATATTTCTTCAAAAAGTGCCTAAAACTTAGAATTCCAAATTTTAGTCTCCTCTATTTTTCAATTACATCTGCTCCATGTCTCCCAACACATCACAAGGTTTCTCTAACCGCTGCCCACACCTCAACCTGAAGTTCACCATCAAGCGCAGTCACCAGCACTGTCAATGGACAAACAACTGGCTACCAACTTTATAATCAAGACATCAGTATTGATTTTCTCATTCTTAAGACCAACTATCCCTTTCTTCTTGTCCACAATCTTTAATCCTCAGTCACCACCAATGATTATCCCAATATGGTAGTGTTCCTACCAACCACCAGATGTGGCTCGGTTTTCTTTTTATTTCACCCTTTTAATTTCCTTCACTTCTCACAACATATAAGATTTCAAAAATATATCTTTGGTTCTTTATATATATATATATATATATTTCATTTTCATTCGTTTTCATCGCTACTTGGAGGGGTAAGTGGCATCATCAGCCATTAAGCTTATGGCTTTTCTTCCCTGAGTTCTGGTGTAATTGCGGTAGAGCTTATTTTGTACTTGCAAGGTATTATATATGGGTGTGTTTGTATAGAAAGCAGAAAATGCAAGGAAAAAAATTCTAATGGATAATTTATTAGCCAACCTATTTCCTAGAATTTATAAATGGTAGAATTGTCAGCCTTTCACCACTCTGTAGCTCTGAGGATGGAATGGTACCCTTATTGGCTTTACAATTAGCATGAGATCGAAATAAGAGGCAATAATAAAGATAAATTCAGAGGATGCATTAATTACACATAATTGAAAACTTATATACTAAAACATACTTAAATGAATGCAATCCGATAGTTGCTTTGTCTTGATCCTGCTTTTGTTTGATTTTCAATACTTCATCCACCTTCGCAAAGCAACTCTCCTGGACATGCAAGAACAACAAATTCATCAAATAGACAAAGCATCTACGGTACATTCACCATAAATGAGGACAATTCAAAACATGTTGCACCTACATTTATTCTTGAATGCAATCCATTACTAGTATGGATTGGCTACCATTGCTTATTAATTTAATTAATTGCAGCTAAGCTAATTTCGAACATGTACATGCACTTATGTAAAGATTAGCTATTATATCATGTTTATTTTCATCTCAGAAGCGAATTACTAAGGTAGGAGTATTAAGCGATCACCAGCATAAAAACAAAATATACTTTAGTAGCATGAACGGAAACATCATTAAATAAAGCAAATGTCCAGATTAAAAAAAGGAAAGAAATCAACTCTACAATTTATGTAGCATATCTTATCATGCATCGTTCCAACATGGAAATTATATATTAGCAGCCCACACAAATAGGTGAATGCTGAACATAGTAGCAGTAAGACAGGTAACATATGTTAACATCACATTTATTTGCCTTCTTTCCTTTTCTCTTCCTTGAATTATTGTTATTGATAGTTTTGCTGTAGCTAGTTCCACTATGAGATCCATCAAAAGATTTCAACTGTCTTTGTCTCTTCCTTGACTTCTTGTTAACAATTGTTCCATTGCAATAGGTTTCTCCATTTTATGATTCCAAAGTGGCTAAAGGATCTCCTACTTTAGAGCGTTCCAAATATGTATTATTGCTTGAATCCCTAATATTATTTTCCCTCCTAAAGGAAAAAAAAAAAGTAAAAATGTTTAGGAGGAAGGGGAAAAAAACAATATGCTACAAATCAATATTTATTTTGGATAAAAGGCTATGAAATAGAAGGTAAACCAAATTAACATAGCTTATCAATACAATCTGATGCAATTCAACAATGGTAAAGTAACAAGGACCTAGTTTTGAGATTTCATTTTATTTAATATTGACAAACTAAATCCCCATTCACACATCATAAGCCATGGGTGTCACACCTTATCCCTGGTAAGGCATGACATGTTCCCGTAGCATACCTAAGGAATTACCGAACTTCACCTACCGATAACCCATTAGTTATGCTAAAAAGGATTTTAAAACAAATCATATCTTTTTATCTTATCAATTCTTTTGCGAAAAACTGCAATAGAATAGTTAAAATTACATGTAAACATTCATTGGAAATAATGATAGACTAAATATTGCAAAAGTTACATTTTCATAAATCTCAAAGTAAAATACAAAATAGTTACAAACTTAAAATGTGATAGCAATGCAATGCTTTTAAATACAAACTGCTCAATGTCCGTACATCCATTTATATAGGTACAAAATACATTAAAAGGAAATTACAGGGGTATACCTACAATATATACCCACAAACAATACTAAAATGCTGCTTCCAAGTCTCTCACATGGCAGCCTTCTCCTTTCCCTTACCTGCGACAGCATAAAGAAGTTATCGCTGAGTATATCACTTAGTGATGCACAACTAATAACTTTAAAACTTAAGGTAAAACACAATTTGTCAAAGCATAATAAATCACATTTTTCTTAAGCATGAAAACTTCACAATAGTTCTAAGTCCATAAGAGCCATTTATTAGAATAACATTGCAAATGAGAAATCACACTTCATAAATCACAATTCACAAATCATTAGTGTTGCTAATATCAACACACAGTTTAGGCCATGACACAAAATTTCATGATCAGTGCTGTGTTGTACACCACGACAAAGCAATCTCAACCTCACTAACCGTTATTAATGAGAGAAGGGCTAGCTAGCTAATGAGTACTCATGTAGTCTTAACCCACTAACCGTTATTAATGGGAGACATAATTAATATCAATTATTAACCCCAAGTAGCTGTTACTACTGGGGAGTTTCGAAAGGGACTGTCATGCTAACTGTGGTTTCAAAACAGTTTCCAAAAATTTCCCACTCAACAATCACATTTATAAACCAATAAACACATTTAAATTCATCATAATATCCATATAAAGGTGGCAACACCCAAATTTCTTAAATAAAAGAGAAAAACCATATTTCAGTCAAAGTAAACTTGTTCAAAGCAAACTCATTCAAATAAATACATTCCAAGCAATTTACAAGTTTAAAAATGAAGAAAATGTTAGTTGTGCACAAACCTTCAATGCTCTCCTTTCTCTTTACTCACTGTTCCTTGTCCATCCCAACCTCTTTCTCTACTGAAAATACGCAAACAGAATATCCCAATACGCATCTCAATTGCTGCCAAGAACTCATTACATGAATGTCTAATGCATCCCAAATTAGCTTTGCAAATTTCTGAAAATTTTGGTTTTGGACAACTTGGTGCCCCAATCTTTGAATCCAATTTTTACCTAGTTTCGATCATAATTTGGTGAGGTGTTCTTCATAAAAATTGTTTATCTAGGTTTTAACTTTATTTTCCTTTTTGAATCGCCTAATTCGGAGCTGTGTAGCTCAAGTTATGCCCAAAACATGATTACTGTTCACGTCACTGTTCATGCTGCAGATTTAGTTCTAGCAGATTTATTGAACCAACTTCATTCAGCAATTTGATCAAGTTAAGTCCATAATTTGGTCTAATGTTCTTCATATGAAATGTTCTACAATGTCTTAGGTTTCCATCGGTTCAAGAATTTCCTAAATTGGAGTTTTCTAGAGAGAGTTATGGCCATGCAAAGTTTACTATTCATATGATAAATCTGCAATTCTGCAGATTCAGTGATTCAACTTTGCTCAGCAATTTGATTGGGTTAAGTCCATAATTTGGCCTCAAGTTCCACATATGAAATGTTCTACTATATTTTAGGTTTCCATCGGTTCAAGAATCGCCTAAATCGGAGTTTTCTAGAGAGATTTATAGCCATGCAAATTTTAATGTTCATATGGTCAAATTCTACAAGTTCCAGATTTCTGTCTCCAAGTTCAAGGCTCATTTCGGATAGCTTAAGGTCATTTTCAGGGCAAGATATCTTCATGAAAATTCTAGTCCTATGTCTTAAGTTTCATTTTCAATTGGTTTCACACCAATTGGAGTTGTGTAGCTTAAGTTATGAGCTTCCAAACACACTGAATTCAGTGTGCAAAATTCAGCCCTAAGTTCAATTTTTCATTTCCTCAATTACTTCCACTAACCAATCTCAATTCACATTTAATTTACTCAAAATGACTATAATTTAACATTGACATATCAATGGCACTTCTTAGCACAAACCCCACAATTTTCAAACACTAAAGTTTGTAATTTTCCCTAATCCTACCATTTCATTACTTCCATTCATCAACCTAATGTCAATTCAAACTAAATAAACCTCAAATGACCATAATTTAATACTACACACACCAATTTCACTCTTTAGCACCAAAACCCAATTTTCCCATGAACCCTAATCTTCCATAATTTAATTTATGCAATCCCATGAAATCTTACTACTCCCAATCATGCATACTACCTCAATCTAACTTAGATTTATCATCAATTTAACTAAAATACATCAAAACCCTAATTTTCCCTAAGTTGGCCAAAACCCTAGTTTAGGTTCCATGCATGTTTCCTTTCAATTTCTTATGAAATTTCGTCATAATCTAACTTAATTTAAGGTTTGTATAACAAAATGAGCATTAAATAACTTACCTCTTGATGACTTCCTTCCAACTCCCCAAATCTTCAATTTTCTTCTAATCTCTTGTTTTCCCTTGCTTTTAATCTTTAAATCAAATATTGATTTGATGCTCTCTACTAATTAGATGCAAAACCCATAGAGGAAAAGTAAGGAATTGAGTTTTGAGAATGGGTGTCAATGGAGAAAGAAGGAAGAAGAAGAAAGAAAGAAAGAGAGAAGGAAAGAGAGTGGGTGGTAACTAAAATGGGAGGGTTTTTGTCTTCTTTTATACTTATTTATTCCTTTTTAATTCATTTAATGAGTTGTCCAAAGCCCATTGGTCCCTTAAATTTTAATTAGGTCAAAAAATGGAATTTAAATTCTAGATTTTTGCCTCTTTTATTTTCTTTTCACTTTTACTCTAATTTTCTCTCAATATTTCTTCATAATTCAATATTTTATTTTTATTTTATTTAATTTACATTTTGGTCAAAAGTCAACTCTTGAAGTGAATTGACCAAAATGCGCCTCATCGGGTCATAATCCTTCTTTTTTTTTTTGATACCCGTTAAATCCTTAGGTCTTTGGTTCACTTGAATTTTTATTGTGTCTATCTCAATTAATTTTTTATTTATTTTTGGTCCTCAAGGTGTCTAATACTAGTCACGGACCAAAAATGGTACTATTCATAACTCGGAGGTTCGGGGTGTTACAATTCTCCCCTCCTTAAAAATAAATTTCGTCCTCGAAATTTACCTGGTCTCAGTCTCTGAATAGTTGTGGGTGTTGTCTCCTCATGTCCTCCTCATGCTCCCATGTAGCCTCCTGGCCTGAATGATGGTTCCACAACACTTTTACTAGAGGTATCTATTTGTTCCTCAGCTGTTTTACCTCATATGCCAAGATCTTTATGAGCTCTTCATCATATGTCAGGTCTGGATTCACCTCAATCTCCTCCACTGGCAAAATGTGAGAGGGGTCTGATCTGTACCTCCTTAACATGGAGACATGGAAGACATTGTGAATCTTTTCCAACTCCGGAGGCAGTGCAAGTCTATATGCTAATGGACCCACTCTTTCCAGAACCTCATACGGCCTAATGAAGCGAGGACTTAGTTTCCCCTTTCTACCAAACCTCATAATCCTCTTCCATGGGGAAACTTTCAAGAACACCTTGTCACCCACACTGTACCGAATATCTCTTCTCTTTAGGTCAATGTAGGACTTTTGTCTATCCGTTGCAACTTTGAGTTTGTCTCTAATGAGCTTAACCTTTTCTTCCGTCTGCTGCACTAATTCTGGGCCAATCAACTTCCTCTCGCCCACTTCATCCCAACACAAGGGAGTTCTACACTTTCAGCCATAAAGTGCTTCATATGGAGGCATCCCGATGCTTGACTGATAATTGTTGTTGTAGGCAAATTCAATTAAAGGCAAGTGTGTGTCCCAACTCCCTTCAAACTCAATCACATAGGCCCAAAGCATATCCTCCAAAATTTGAATGATCCTTTCAGATTGGCCGTCTGTCTGTGGATGGAATGCTGTACTGAAATTCAATCTAGTCCCTAGGGCTTTTTGGAGACTACCCCAGAATCTAGAAGTGAACCTTGGGTCTCTGTCCGACACAATAGACACTGGCACTCCTTGTAACCTCACCACATCATCAATGTACATTTTGGCCAATCTTTCTAGGCTGTAATCCATCCTCACTGGCAAAAAGTGTGCAGACTTGGTCAATCTATCAACAATAACCCAAACTGCATCATGATTCTTTTGTGTACGTGGAAGTCCTGTCACGAAATCTATAGTGATTCTTTCCCATTTCCACTTGGGAATTGGCAATGGCTGTAGCAACCCTGTAGGCACTTGGTGTTCTGCCTTTACTTTCTGACAAGTTAGGCATTTGGCAACATATATTCTGCAATGTCTTTCTTCATTCCTCTCCACCAATAGTGCTCTTTCACACTTCTGTACATTTTGGTTCCACCAGGGTGCATTGCAAAAGGTGAATCATGTGCTTCCTTTAAAATGGTCTGCCTCAGTTCAACATTCTCAGGAATGCACATTCTTCCCTTATATAACAACAAGCTCTCATCATTTACTGATAATTGTGGTTTCTTGCCATCCCGAGCCTCTTCCATTAACTTCACATACTTATCATCCTTCTGTGCAACTGCTTTAATTTATTCTGCCAGCATTGGCTTCACTTGCCAAGTAACTACTATCTGCCCATCTTCATTAATCTCCAAATTAGCATGCAATGCCCTTAATTCATGCACCATGGACAAAGGAGAAACCATCAAACCAGCCATAGTCTTGCGACTTAAAGCATCAGCCACAACATTTGCCTTTCCAGGCTGATAGTCTATCAACCAATCATAATCTTTCATCAGCTCTAACCATCTCCTCTGCCTCAAATTTAACTCCTTCTGTGTGCCCAAGTATTTCAAACTTTTATGATCTGTGTATATATAACATCTCTCTCCATACAAGTAATGTCTCCAGATCTTCAAGGCAAAGACAATGGCTGCTAGCTCCAAGTCATGTGTAGGATAATTCCTCTCATGCGGTTTAAGCTGGTGTGAAGCATAGGCAATGATGTTTCTATCTTACATCAATACATAGCCTAATCTGTTATGAGAAGCATCACTGTATATGGTATACTCCTTACCCAAAGTGGGCAAGGTTAAGACTGGAGCTTCAGTTAAACGCCTCTTTAACTCATCCAAACTTTCCTGGCACCGATCAGTCTACTGAAATTTTACATCCTTCCTAAGTAGCTTGGTCAGTGGAGATGCTAGCATGGAGAATCCCTTCACAAACCTTCAATAATACCCAGCTAAACCAAGGAAACTCCGAACTTCTATGACATTTCTAGGTGGCTTCCAATTAAGAATGGCTTCTACTTTGCTAGGATCCACCTGGATACCCTCTGCAGATACAATATGCCCCAAAAATGTAATCTCCTTTAGCCAAAACTCACATTTCGACAGTTTGGCATACAACTGCTTCTCCCTCAAAGTCTGCAATACTATCCTCAAGTGCTTGTCATGTTCCTCTGCATTCTTTGAGTACACCAAAATATCATCAATGAACACCACAACAAACTGGTCCAAATATGGCCTGAAGATAGTGTTCATTAGGCCCATAAAAGCAGCTGGAGCATTAGTCAACCCAAATGGCATTACCAAGAACTCATAGTGGCCATACCGAGTCCTAAAGGCAGTTTTAGGAATACTTTACTCTTGCACCCTCAACTGGTAGTAGCCCGATCTTAAGTCAATTTTGGAGAATACAGTTGCATCCTTTAATTGATCAAACAAATCATCGATCCGTGGCAGAGGACATTTATTCTTTATGGTCACCTTATTCAACTGTCTGTAGTCTATGCATAGGCGGAGAGTACCATTCTTTTTCTTCACAAATAATACTGGTGCTCCCCAAGGTGACACGGTAGGGCGGATGAAACCCTTATCTAACAATTCCTGCAATTGCACCTTCAACTCTTTCAACTCAGCAGGTGCCATCCTATAAGGAGCGATGGAGATTGGCTCCACACCAGGCATAGTCTCAATTTCAAACTGCACCTCTCTTTCTGGAGGCAATCCCGGCAATTCTTCCAGAAAGACATCCGAAAAATCCCATACCATAGGAATATCTTTAAGATCTGGACTCCCCACCTGGGTGTCTATCACATGAGCTAGATAAGCTTCACATCCCTTTCTAATCATCTTTCTAGCAAGTGTAGCTGAAATGATGTTGGATGGCAATAACTGCCTCTCCCCATGTATCACTATGTCTGCATAATCGGGAAGACCAAAAGTGACTGTCTTCAGTCTACAGTCAATCATGACGTGATGCCTGGCTAACCAATCCATGCCCAAGATGATATCATAATCTCGGAAGGGCATGTCAATTAAGTCTGACAGAAATGTATGTCCTTGGATCACCAAAGGACAATCCTTATACAATTTGTTCACCCTAACCTCTTGTCCTAAGGACTAGTCACTAGCACATCATAATCCATTTTCAAGCAAGGAATGGCAACAGAACATGCAATACTGGCACTAGCATAAGAATGTGTAGAACCAGGGTCAAACAGCACATAAACATCTCTATCAAAGATGGAGAAAGTACCAGCCACAACATATGATGTCTTAGCTTTATCCCTCTAGCGCATGGTGTACACCCAGACTGGTGCACCACTCTGCTCTGGTTAGCTCACTGTGCCCTGGCTGCCAGAAGTATTACTTCTACCCCTGCCTCTGCCTCTACTAGTTGTCTGTTGTCCTCTAGAAGTAGAACCTTAAACAGATCCCTCAGTGGTAGTAGGCGGCCCAGATATGCAGGAACTAGTGCAATCTCTAGCAAAATACTCACTTCCACCACAGTTGTAATAGGCTCCTATGGCCTTATAACATACTCCTCCATGAGTCCTGCCATAAGTCTCACATGCACGGGTAGGAAAAGAACCCCTAGATGTCTGCTGTCCGGATCTAGGTGGCCTCTGCCCTGAGAATCTTCCCCTACTAGATCCTCTGTTACATGGTCCCCCAAAGCTCTTCCTCTTATTCGAATTGTTACTTGGACTCTGACCTGTAGGCTTACTACTCTTCTCTTTTTTAGTGGTTACTTTCTCAGATGCCCCTTCCAGTTCTATCCTTTCTAATTCAAGGGCCTGTGATATCAACCCAAAAAAGTTGTCATGTCGAAACCCAACCACTTGCAATCTCAAACTAGGCCTCAAATCGGCCTCAAACCGTTTTGCATCTGTCTCTACTGGTAGTGAGTAGGCTTCCAGCATAGTGGTTGAGGCAAGAAAAGTCTCTCTCATACTCGGCTACAGTCTTGTTCCCTTGCTTCAAACTGAGAAACTCCTATAGCTTCATATCCACATAGGTATCAGGAACATACTTCTATCTAAACTCCCTTAGAAAGTCATCCCATGTCAGCACTGGCAGCTCAGCCAAACTGTGGGGAATGGTCTTCCACCACTCATATGCATCTCCATGCAGCAAGGAAATTGAATATTCAAACTTTAACTCATCTGTGTAGTGCAATTTCTTGAAGACCCTCTCCATCCGTTCTAACCATTGCTCAGCTTCCAATGGGTCCACTGTACTCTTGAACTCTATTGCCCCATACTTTATTAACTTATCATATTGTCTGGCTGGGGATGGTGGTTGCACTGGAGGTGCTTGCACAGGAACTTGGGTGTATATTGCCACCATTTCTTGAAATAGTGCGACCATCTCACGAGCAAGCCCATGGGCTTCCCACTGCCTCAGTACTCTTGATTGCTCTACTGTGTGATCCCCCTCTTCCATATTGAATCATAATGAATTCTACTCCCTAGACAACCAAGACTCCATTAGTCCATATTTATGATCTAATGCACTATATGTATCAATTAATGACAGTTGAGCAGTTGTACTTATCAAAATTTTTCAAACATGCAATTTCAAAACTTGTATAAAAACCAAAGCTCTTATACCACTAAAACATGTCACACCTTATCCCTGGTAAGGTATGACATGTTCCCGTAGCATGCCTAAGGAATTACCGAACTCTACCTACCGATAACCCATTAGTTATGCTACAAAGGATTTTAAAACAAATCATATCTTTTTATCTTATCAATTCTTTTGCGGAAAACTGCATGAGAATAGTTAAAATTACATGTAAACATTCATTGAAAATAATGATAGACTAAATATTGCAAAAGTTACATTTTCATAAGCCTCAAAGTAAAATAAAAATAGTTACAAACTTAAAATGTGATAGCAATGCAATGCTTTTAAATACAAACTGCTCAATGTCCGTACATCCATACATATGGGTACAAAATACATCAAAAAGAAATTACAGGGGTATACCTATAATATATACCCACAAACAATACTAAAATGCTGCTTCCAAGTCTCTCACTCGGTAACCTTCTCCTTTCCCTTACCTGCGACAGCATAAAGAAGTTATCGCTGAGTATATCACTTAGTGATGCACAACTAATAACTTTAAAACTTAAGGTAAAACACAATTTGTCAAAGCATAATAAATCACATTTTTCTTAAGCATGAAAACTTCACAATAGTTCTAAGTCCATAAGAGCCATTTATTAGAATAACATTGCAAATGAGAAATCACACTTCATAAATCACAATTCACAAAGCATTAGTGTTGCCAATATCAACACACAGTTTAGGCCATGACATAAAATTTCACGATCAGTACCGTGTTGTACACCACGACAAAGCAATCTCAACTTCACTGACCGTTATTAATGTGGGAAGGGCTAGCTAGCTAATGAGTACTCATGTAGTCTTACCCCACTAACCGTTATTAATGGGAGACATAATCAATATCAATTATCAACCCCAAGTAGTCGTTACTACTGGGGAGTTCCGAAAGGGACTGTCATGCTAACTGTGGTTTCAAAACAGTTTCCAAAAAATTTCCCACTCAACAATCACATTTATAAACCAATAAATACATTTAAATTCATCATAATATCCATATAAAGGTGGCAACACCCAAATTTCTTAAATACAAGAAAAAAACCATATTTCAATCAAAGTAAACTTGTTCAAAGCAAACTCATTCAAATAAACACATTCTAAGCAATTTACAAGTTTAAAAATGAAGAAAAGGTTAGTTGTGCACAAACCTTCAATGCTCTCCTTTCTCTTTACTCACTATTCCTTGTCCGTCCCAACCTCTTTCTCTACTAAAAATACACAAATAGAATATCTCAATACTCATCTCAATTGCTGCCAAGAACTCATTACATGAATGTCTAATGCATCCCAAATTAGCTTTGCAAATTTTTGAAAATTTTGGTTTTGGACAACTTGGTGCCCCAATATTTGAATCCAATTTTTACCTAGTTTCGATCATAATTTGATGAGGTGTTCTTCATGAAAATTGTTCATCTAGGTCTTAACTTTATTTTCTTTTTTGAATCGCCTAATTCGAAGCTGTGTAGCTCAAGTTATGCCCAAAACACGATTACTGTTCACGTCACTTTCATGCTACAGATTTAGTTCTAGCAGATTTATCGATCCAATTTCGTTCAGCAATTTGATCAAGTTAAGTCCATAATTTGGTCTAATGTTCTACTATGTCTTAGGTTTCCATCGGTTTAAGAATCGCCTAAATTGGAGTTTTCTAGAGAGTTATGGCCATGCAAATTTTACTGTTCATATGATAAATCTATAATTCTGCAGATTCAGTGATTCAACTTTGTTTAGCAATTTGATTGGGTTAAGTCCATAATTTGGCCTCAATATCTTCATATGAAATGTTCTACTATATTTTAGGTTTCCATCGGTTTAAGAATCGCCTAAATCAGAGTTTTCTAGAGAGAGTTATGGCCATGCAAAGTTTACTGTTCAGATGGTCAAATTCTGCAGGTTCCAAATTTCTGTCTCCAAGTTCAAGGCTCATTTCGGATAGCTTAAGGTCATTTTCGGGGCAAGGTATCTGCATGAAAATTCTAGCCCTATGTCTTAAGTTTCGTTTCCAATTGGTTTCACACCAATTGGAGTTGTGTAGCTTAAGTTATGGGCTTCCAAACATACTGAATTCAGTGTGCAAAATTCTGCCCTAAGTTCAATTTTTCATTTATTCAATTACTTCCACTAACCAATATCAATTCACATTTAATTTATCCAAAATGACTATAATTTAACATTGACATATCAATGGCACTTCTTATCACAAACCCCACAATTTTCAAACACCAAAGTTTGTAATTTTCCCTAATCCTACCATTTTATTACTTCCATTCATCAACCCAATGTCAATTCAAACTAAATAAACCTCAAATGACCATAATTTAATACTACACACACCAATTTCACTCTTTAGCATCAAAACCCAATTTTCCCATGCGCCCTAATCTTCCATAATTTAATTTATGCAATCCCATGAAATCTTACTACTCCCAATCATGCATACTACCTCAATCTAACTTAGATTTATCATCAATTTAACTAAAATACATCAAAACCCTAATTTTCCCTAAGTTGGCCAAAACCCTAGTTTAGGTTCCATGCATGTTTCCTTTCAATTTCTTATGAAATTTCATCATAATCTAACTTTATTTAAGGTTTGTATAACAAAATGAGCATTAAAGAACTTACCTCTCAATGACTTCCTTCCAACTCCCCAAATCTTCCATTTTCTTCTAATCTCTTGTTTCCCCTTGCTTTTAATCTTTAAATCAAATATTAATTTGATGCTCTCTACCAATTAGATGTAAAACCCATAGAGGAAAAGCAAGGAATTGAGTTTTGAGAATGGGTGTCAATGGAGAAAGAAGGAAGAAGAAGAAAGAAAGAAAGAGAGAAGGAAAGAGAATGGGTGGTAACTAAATGGGAAAGAAAGGGAGGGTTTTGCCTTCTTTTATACTTATTTATTCCTTTTTAATTCATTTAATGAGTTGTCCAATGTAACATCCTCACTTTAGCTAGTCCGTACAGTCTACTGTTCCGGTGACCAATGTCGGTCCGGGCAGCTAGAATGTTTGAAATTATAAATAGACTAGAATGAGGAGTTATAAAGAAACTAAATAATGCTCATAAAAATCATGGAAAAATTTTAGAAACCAAATACACCAAGGTTAAACGAGCCGAAACCCAAGGGATGAGTAACCCGAAGGGGAAGTGACGGTGAAGGCCGTTAGCAACCTTAGACCCGGGGGAAAAATTATAAAATAATTATTGGGACTCTAGAGAAGGGTCATTGAGGTTCTTATGGCATTAGAATGCCAAGGAAATGCTTAGAAAAATTTTTCTATTGGTACACACAATTTTGGCTCATTAAGCCAAACGGAGGGCATTTTGGTCATTTTGTCTTCAGAGATGATTTTTGGCCAACTTGTCCAGTTAAATAAATAATTTATATAACATAAAATATGAATAAATGTTGTTAAAAATTTAATTGAAATTAAATAGACAAGAAAAGAAGAGAAAATGAAAGAAAATAGAATTATGACATCATAATGATGTCATTAAAATTCTCCCAACCAATCCAATGTTGACATATGGCATAAGCTTATTTAAAGGAGACTTAATGGGCTGAAAAATGAAAAAAATCAGAACTCTCTCCCTCATCTTCTTCTTGCCATCACCCCTCCCTCCATAGCCAACCTTGAGCAAGCTTTTCAAAGCTTGATTTCCCTAGCTTTTACCCAACTAAACCCTATATTCCCAATACAAAAAAGTGTTCTTACATCTTGGAGAGTCTTTTGGGAGCAAAAAGAAAGGAAAAAGAAGAACCCTAGCAAGTGGGAAATCTCACTCCATTAGAGGTTTGTGACCTAACCTTGGTTTTCACTTTAAATTCATGTTTAAGGACTATGAATGAGTGCAAATGACAAAGAAATTGATGAAATACCATATGTATGCCATCCCTAGATTTCGGCAGCCTTGGTTGGGGTATGATTGTGATGAGTTTTATGGAGTTAAAATGGTAGTATGGCTGCCCTCATTATGCATCTCTTAAGTGAAGTGATGAAATGCAAATGATAATGCATGGTTGATGATGTTTGAGTTAGGGTTTGGGATGAAAATGAGAATTTGGTCATGTGATGATGAAAGTAGGTTTTAATGGTCAATTAGTGACCATTTGGTTTTGTTTGAATAAAAAATGAAGTGAATTGTGTAGTAGGATTTGAGTTTGGTGTGGCTGCCCTTGGTGACCTGCAGGACTGGGCATGAGTCCAGCAGGTTTGGGCAGCAATAACTGGAATTGTAGAGGTTCAATTGGTGCAAATCCAATTGGACATGAAACTAGACACATAATGGCACAACTTTGGTGAAGAAACCATGCCCAGAAAACCAAACTAAGTTGACCAAAGGATTGCCCTAATCCGGGTGACCTGCATTCTGCCTGGGCAAAATGACCAAATGAATAGTGTTTAGTCATTTGGCCATAACTCAGTGTAGAAAGGTCCAATTAACCTGAAATTTTACCAGCAACAAGCTAAGATATACACCAACAACTTTCATGGAGAAACCTAACCCAAATTATGACCATAACATATTCAAAAAGTGACCTGAATTCACTGCTCCTAATACTGTAGATTTGGTCAGTCCAGAAATTCTGGAAAAATTTAAGTCCGGCCAGTTGTGGTTTTTAGGCCATAACTTGAGCTACAAAACTCCAAATGGAGTGATTCAAAAGAGAAAATGTAACTAGGCAAAATAAGGAACAACTTTCATGTTGATCATTTTGCTAATTCCCACTGCAAAAATGACTAATGGAATAGTAAACACAAAGCTTGAAAACTAAAAATTTTATCCAATTAACATTAAGCTTAGAAATGGTATTGGCAACCAATACCAATAAGTTTAGAATGCAAAATGTGGTATGTTGGGAGTATTAAAACCAATGTACCTATTGTTCATATAAAAGTCAACATTTTGTTGACTAATGAATTGAATAGTAACACCAAAACTTAAAATTCAAGAATTGTGAAACTTAAAAGTGTAAAATGTCCTAGTATACCTAGCAAGATTGGTTTGGATAGGTTGGCATGCCAATAGGGTTCTGTTAGCAGTACTGCATATGGCTTCACACCATTCTGTGTTTCATGGCCTTCCATGACATTCTGTGATAGAATAGCCTTTGGCTATGTTGATTAAGACAATATACTTGGGTTTTATCCCCGATAATTATTACAGCTTATTAGCTGTTCTGTTGCACACCGGGAGACACAATGTGACCGATGGTGTGATGGTCCGAGGTACTTAGTACCTAGTGCCAGTTTACCCATTTATCAAGTCCAGTCGATTAATATGGGTTACTCGGGCAATGATAATAAATTTTACCAAATTTTAATTGAATAATCCTGCAATAAATATCAGAAATTAAGTCTACCCAAAAATGAAATCATACATTCTGCATATTTATTTTATTTTATTTTATTTTATTTTATTTCATATTGTTACCACTAAGCAGAATTGCTTAGCGTGTCGCTTTTGCCACGCGCAGGTACTGGAGACCTAGCTGGGGAGCCTAGCAGACATCAGACCGGGTGAACTTTCAGACCTGCATCTGGAGTCCAGAGTCACCTCACATCTGCAGTGCATATGGTAGGACATTAGGACTTTGGGGTAGCATTTTGTATTTTGCATTTTGTATTAGTTTGGATTGTAACTATAAACTCTTGAAATTATGTAATAATGTAAATATATGAAATTTCATGTTATTGAAATTTTTTGTATATTATGTTGAAAAAATGAAATGTTGAGAAATATTTATGAATGTGCTTCTAGTGATGATGTGAACAGAAAAGAAAATTTTTTGAAAATAGTATTGATATTTTGAGATTGAGTTGAGATATGTGTGTATAATGGAGTCTAGATTTGGAAATTATATTGGAAGTGTTTTTAAACAGGTTTAGAAGAACTGTTTTTCCAATTTATAGCTGACACTCTGCCAGATTTTCTATAAAAATTGCAAAAAAATTCAGATTTATCAAAAATTGTAAATAAATGAATTAAAAGGGATAAATTGTAATTGAAACATGAATTGGTGCTCCGGCACACTGAGTGGCATATCTTGCTCGGCTACACTGTAGACGGGTAAGGGGTGTCACATTTAGTGGTATCAGAGCATCGGTTTAGGCGTTTCTGGGCCTAGATAAAGTGCATACCATTGCATTGCATTTATAAGTGTTGAGGTGACACTGATGCAGATCTGTTTGTTTTCTTATTTTGACTAGGATATGGATCCTGCTTCTCAAAGAGCAATTGATGAAGAGGTGGAGAGTCGTGCTCCACCAAGGGCTGAATCTGGGGGCAGGGGAGAATCTGCTCCACCAGCAGCTGAGGCACCTGCCCAACCTCAGTTTGCGCTATTTCAGCAAATGACCGAATTCTACCGACAAATGATGGGGCCAATTCCACCACCACAACCACAGTCACAACCTCCACCAGCACCACAGAAGTCCCATCTGGAGAAACTACGAAAACATGGGGCTGTGGATTTCTTTGGGAAGAGGGAGGATGATCCCATGACAGCAGAAAACTGGTTGGATAGAACCATCAGAGTGCTGAAACAGCTTAACTGCACCCCCGAGTAGAACTTGGAGGGTGGTGTGTCCCTACTTTAAAATGATGCATATCAGTGGTGGGACACAGTAACCAGTGAGGTGTAACCAAAACGAATCACCTGGGAATTCTTCCTCACAGAGTTCGGGAAGAAATATGTTAGCAAAGTGTATTTAGAAGAGTGAAGAAGAGAATTTATCAGTTTGAGACAGAGATAATTGTCAGTGGTAGAGTATGAGCGTGAGTTTGTCAGACTGAGCCGATATGGGAGGGAGATAGTCCCTACAGAGGCAGAGAGGTGCAAAAGGTTTGAAGAAGGACTTAATGACAATATCAAAGTCATGATAACAGCATTGGAGATCACAGATTTTGCTAAGCTAGTAGATGCTGCATCAAAAGTGGAAAGGGTCCGAATAAATGAACAAAATAGAAGGGAAAAACAGCAGAAGAAGGGTCCGAGTCAGTCCAGTACATTTTCTACTCCCAGTAAGAAGAGTAAGGGTCCTCCTGCTCAGAGTTTAGGACCACCACAGGGTCAGGGTCAGTCTCAGGGGCCCAGACCATAGTTCACACCTAGGAGAGGCCAGTCCACACCATCAGTGGGCAGCTCTCCAGGGACGGTGTTTAGGGGACCAGCCCCAGCATCTTCTGCCTATCAGTATTGCCAGAAGTGGCATAAGGGGGACTGTTGGCGAGTGACCAGTGCATGCTTATAGTGTGGATCTACAGAACATCAGATCAAGAATTGTCTGAAGAGGACTACTACTATTTCTCCAACAAAAGCTGACAGACCTGCTCCTGCACCACAAAGGGGTAGGAAACCTGGTAAATCTGAGGCAGCTGGTCCATCACTGAGGCCTGCATCCGAGTCAGCTGAGAGGCTAGAGACTAGAATACCTGCTAGGGCCTATGCCATCAGAGCTCAGGAGGAGCAAGATGCCCCAGATGTCATCAGGAGTACGTTTTCCCTCTACAACACTTCTGTGCATGCATTGGTGGATCCAGGATCCACTCATTCCTACATTTGCATCAAACTACCCGTAAAGAGGGGAGTTTCAATAGAGAAGAGTGATCAAGACATTCTAGTCACAAATCCACTAGGCCACAGTGTGGTAGTGAATAAGGTGTATAAAGGTTGCCCGTTGAGGATTCAGGGGTATGAATTCTCGGCAGACCTAATTGAATTGCCCTTCCACGAGTTTGACGTGATTTTGGGAATGGACTGGTTGTCACGTCATCAGGCAATAGTTGATTGCAAATTGAAGAGGATTTCTCTGAAAACTTTTGAGGGTAATGAGATCACTGTTGTGGGTGAAAGGACAGATTTCCTGTCCAATGTTATCTCAACCACAGTTGCAAGAAGATTGGTGAGAAAAGGCTGTGAAGCTTACCTAGCACATGTAGTTGATACTAGGCAGGCTAAGCCAAACCTGTGTGATATACGCATAGTAAGATACTTCCCAGATGTATTTCCTAAAGAGTTGCCTGGTTTACCACCAGAAAGGGAAGTTAAGTTTGCTATTGAGGTAATGCCGGATACAGCACCAATTTCTATTGCTCCTTATAGGATGGCACCCACTAAATTGAAGGAGTTGAAAATTCAGTTGCAGGAGTTACTCGATAAGGGATTCATACGCCCTAGTGTGTCACCATGGGGAGCTTCGGTGCTGTTTGTGAAGAAGAAGGATGGAACTTTGAGATTGTGTATTGATTACCGGCAGTTGAACAAAGTAAATGTGAAGTATAAATATCCGTTGCCCAGAATTGACGATCTGTTTGATCAATTGGGGAGCCGGTGTATTTTAAAAAATTGATCTCAGATAAAAGTATCATCAGTTGAGGGTAAAGGATGCAGATGTGTCAAAAATTGCATTCAGAACCCGGTATGGGCATTATGAATTTCTTGTGATGCCGTTTGGGTTAACAAATGCACTAACAGCATTTATGGACCTTATGAACCGTATCTTCCATCCATACTTAGATAAGTTTGTAGTGGTCTTTATTGATGATATTCTGGTGTATTCCAAGACCAGGGAAGAACATGATGAACATTTGAGGATTGTTCTGCAAACCCTGCGAGAAAAGAAGCTGTATGCTAAGCTGTCCAAGTGTGACTTCTGGATGAGTGAAATCTCCTTTCTTGGACACATAGTATCGGTGAGGATTAGAGTGGATCCCAAAAAGATAGAAGCAGTGATGGAATGGAAGCCTCCCAGAAATACAATTGAGGTCAGAAGTTTCTTGGGGCTAGCTGGGTATTACAGAAGATTTGTGAAGGGGTTCTCTCTTATAGCTGCTCCAATGACCAAGTTGTTGCATAAGAATGTGAAATTTGGCTAGAACGACAAGTGCCAAGCCAGTTTTGAGAGGCTGAAGGCTATGTTGACAGAAGCACCAGTGTTAACACAGCCAGTGTAGGGAAAAGACTTTGTGGTCTACAGTGATGCCTCACATAATGGGTTAGGGTGTGTATTGATGCAAGAGGGAAAAGTGGTCGCCTATGCTTCCAGGCAGTTAAGGCCACATGAACAGAACTACCCTACTCATGACCTGGAGTTAGCAGCAATTATCTTCACACTGAAGATATGGAGGCATTATTTATATGGTGAAAAATGCTACATCTATACAGACCATAAGAGTTTAAAATATTGGCCAACCCAGAAGGAGCTCAATCTTAGACAGAGGCGATGGATTGAGTTCCTAAAGAACTATGATTGTGTGATAGATTATCATCCTGTGAAAGCAAATGTAGTTGCAGATGCCTTGAGCAGAAAATCCATCATAGCTTTAAGATCACTAAATGCCTGTCTGTCCTTAGCTCAAGATGGAGCTTGTGACACCCCTTACCCGTGTACAGTATACCCGAGTAAGTAATGCCACACGGTGTACCGGCACACTCTAATATTCCTCAATTAATTTATATTATGCTTTTGCATATAATTTATGAAATACAATTTATTTAAACCATTTATCAAAAGTATCATTCATTTAAGGTTCCGAAAATTTTAAAGAAAATCCGGCGGAGTACCGGCTAAAAATGGAGAAAACCGTTCTTCGGAACCTGTTAAAAACACTTCCAATATTTTTATTCCATCATCTCAAACTCCAATATCCAAAATCTCAACAATATTTCTCAATAGCAAATTCTCAATAATCTTTTCATTTCACAAACATCCATTTCTCATATACAAGCGATAAATACATGCTCAAATTTTGCATTCATAGTCATAACTTTCATTATTTACATGGACATCAAAATATATTACATGAGTTCAAATACATATGAAAAAGTAAAAATCTGCTACAAAATATCAAAATGACAAAATGACACCTAGTGCCCTACCAATGCACTGCAGGTAGTGAGGTGACACGGACACTGCGCAGAACTGCAGGATGGACTCACCCAGTCTGTGGTCTACTGGGCTCACAATCAGGATCTCCAGTACCTACGCGTGGCAAAAGCAACGCGCTAAGCAATAATGCTTAGTGGTGCAATAATAAAATAACAAGAAATAATAGATATAAATATGTATTGCATGTACATGTTTTGTTTGTCATGTATTTGTATATCCATTCATTTATTTCTTCTACATTGCTCATTTTCATTCATTTGGTTGCCCAAGTAACCTACACTAGACGATCGGATGGATAACGCAGATGGCGCTGGGTATCTAGTACCTCGGGCGTCACACCATCGATGCATATGCATCACCCGGTGTGCAGCAGCGACTACCAAGCTGTAAATAATCTCAGGCACAAGGCCAAGTCTCAATGCAAAGTCAGAATGGCTAAAAGCCATGAAATCACAGAATGGCATTTTTGCCATGTGCAGTACTGCTAACTGAACCCTATTGGCATGCCAAACTATCCAAACCAATCTTGTTAGGTATACTAGGGCATTTGAAACTTTTAAATTCTTCAATCTTTGAATTTCAAGTTTTGGTGTTACTATTCACCTCTATGGTCAACTAAAATGTTGACTTTTTGATAGCAAATATGTACATTGACTTTGGCACTCCCAATATACCACATTTAGTGTTTAAAACTTGTTGGCATTAAGTGTTAATACCATTTCAAAGTGTAACTCAACACAAGCAGAATTTTCAGTTTTGGTGAGTCAACTTCACTGTTCCATTGGACACTGTTACTGTGGGAATTTGAAGAAAAGTAAAACATGAAAGTTTTTCCTTATTTTGTCTAGTTGAATTTCCTTTTTTGAATCACTCCATTTGGAGTTTTGTAGCTCCAGATATGGTCCAAAGACCCAAGCTGGCCGAATGTGCATTCTGCAGAAAATTACCATATCTACAGTGCATGAACAGTAACTAGAGTCACTTGGTTGGATGGGTTCTGGCCATAATTTGGGGTAGGTTCCTTCATGAAAGTTGTTTGTCTATATCTTAACTTGTTTCTATAAAAAGTTCAGGTCAATTGACCAAATCTACAGTGAGTTATGGCCAAATGAACAGTTACTGTTCATTTGGCCAATTCTGCAGAATCAGTTTCAGGGTTCCGGATTGGGGCCAAGTTTTGGTCCTCTTGCTTTGGTCCTTTGGGCATGTTTTCTTCAGCAAAAATGTGCCATTATAAACCTAGTTTCATGTCCAATTGGCCAAACACCAATTGGACTAACACAGCCAAAGTTATGGCTGTGTAATTAGACTGAATTTTCAGTCACCATTCTGCACCCTCTAGGCAGCACACACCTTCCCCTTGCCATGCTTTATTCCAGTCCCAATTAAGGTCAAATTCCTTCAAATGGTCACTAATTGACCATTAGGATGTACTTTAACAATTTCATAAGCCAAGCTAATTTTTACTTCCCAAAACCCTAGCTTCACAATATAATTTCTACAAGGTGCCTTAGTTAGCATACCAATTCATCACCTATATATATATATATATATATATATATATATATATATATATATATATATATATATATATATATATATATATATATATCCTCAACATCATTTTTAGTCCACTTTAAGACCAACAAAACACTTATTCCTATACCTTCAATAGGGCTGCCGAATTCTATATTGGACATACACATGAGTTTGGTTCATTTCATTCACAAATACTTGTTGGTTTCAAGTCCTTAACATAGAAATTAAAAGTTTTAAGTGTATATATGCACTAACCTTGTTTGGGCAGAATTTCCAAAGCCCTAAACTTCAATTTCCTTCCTCTTGTTGGCTGCCAAGAGCTTTAGCAAGGTGCTAGGGCAAATTTTTGTGAAGATAACTTAAGGTTTTAAGGTTGGATGTTGGAAGATTTAAAGCTAAACTTGAGCATCAATGGAGGAAAGGGTTTAGGGATTTCGGCTGGTCTTTTGGGGAAAGATGGCTGCTGGTTTTTCTTTCTTATTTTGGTCTTATTTTATGTCTTTTAATAGTTTAGTCAAATGGGAGCTTAATGGTGATTGGTGGAAGTTTTTAAGTGACCTCACATTATGTCATAAATGGGCATTTTATTGCAATTTCTTTTTCTTTCCTCCACTACTCATTTTTAATTTAATTTCTAGTAATGTTTCTTCATATTTTATGTCATATTAATTATTTACTCAACTGGAAAAGTCGGCCAAAAATTACCTCTGAAGGCGAAATGACCAAAATGCCCTCCGTTTGGCTTAACGGGTCAAAATTGTCTGTACCGATTGAAAAATTTTCCTAGGTATTTTCTTGGCATTCTAATGCCATGGGAACCTCAGTAACCCTTCTCTAGAGTCCCAAAAATTATTTTATAATTTTTCCCCCGGGTCTAGGGCTCCTCGTTCACGAGCATAACTTCTCTCTGGTTACCCATCGCTAGGGCACCGGCTCGTTTAACTTGGTTGTATTTTATTTCTAAAATTTTTACTAAATTTTTCTTATTAGTATTTGAGTTAATTATGGTTCCTGACTTTAGTTTAAATATTTTTCCGGACATTCTAGCCTTCCGGGCCGACACCGGTCACCGGAACAGTAGGATGTACGGAGTGGTTATCGGGAGGGTGTTACAACTCTTCCCCTCTAATTTAAATTTCGTCCTCGAAATTTACCTGATGCAAACAGTTGAGGGAACTGTTGCCTCATCGTCTCTTCACTTTCCCAAGTTGCCTCCTCGGTGTTGTGGTGCCTCCATAGCACTTTCACCAATGGAATTTGCTTATTTCTCCACTCTTTCACTTCCCGAGCCAAGATCCGTAGAGGTTCTTCTTCGTATGTCAAATCCGGTTGTATTTCAATTTCTTCTCTGGAGATGACATGTGAAGGATCTGAGCAGTATCTTCTGAGCATGGATACATGGAACACATTGTGGATTTTGTCCAGCTCTAGTGGTAAAGCTAGCCTATAGGCCACTGGACCCACACGTTCAATAACTTCATATGGGCCAATGAACCTAGGGCTTAACTTACCTTTCCTTCCAAACCTCAACACTTTCTTCCATGGTGACACCTTGAGGAACACTTTGTCGCCAACTCCATATTCTATTTCTTTTCTCTTCAGGTCGGCATAAGATTTACATGCATGCGAGGCAACTTTGAGATTGGCTTTGATTGATTTTACCTTTTCCTCAGCCTGTTTCACCAGGTCTGGCCCTACCAGTTTGTCTTCGCCCAATTTAGTCCAGCACACTGGAGTTCTACATTTTCTCCCATATAGCGCTTCATACGGAGCCATTTGGATACTAGCTTGGTAGCTATTGTTGTATGCAAATTCTGCCAGTGGGAGGTATCTATCCCAACTTCCTCAAACTCAATGACACAACTCCTCAGCATATCCTCAAGGACCTGACAAGTATTTCACGTTATTGTTATCATTTCAATTCAGTATTTGTATCAATTTCATTGGTTTCAATTATTTACCTGGATTACTTTTTCAGATTGCCCATCCGTCTGAGGATGGAAAGGCATCTTGAAATGGAGTTGTGTACCCAAGGATTCATCCAACTTCTTCCAAAATCTCGATGTAAACCTTGGTCTCGATCGGATATGATGGAAAGTGGGATTCCATGCGATCTAACTATCTCAGCGATATACACCGCTAACTTCTCCAGTGAGTAGTCAGTCCTAACTGGCAGAAAGTGTGCTGACTTTGTCAATCTATCAACTATCACCCATGCTGCATCATGTTTCTTCCGGGTGAGAGGTAGACCACTTACAAAATCCATGGTGACCCGATCCCATTTCCATTCAGGTATGCGTATAGGCTGTAGCAAACCTGATGGAACTTGATGTTCTGCCTTGACTTGCTGACATGTCAAGCATTTAGTCACGTAGTCAGCTATGTCCTTCTTCATACCAGGCCACCAATATTGGAGCTTCAGATCATGATACATCTTTGTACTTCCTGGGTGCATAGCATATACACTAGTGTGTGCCTCTTTTAGAATACTGGCTTTCAATTCCCCGTTATCCGTACACAGTCTTCCTTTGTAGTGTAGACACCCCGCTTTTACCTCATAGTCACCGCTTTTCCCTCTGGGATTTTGCTCATAATAGCCATTAGCTTCTCATCTACCTTCTGCCCATCTAGTATCTGCTGTAGCAGGTTTGGCCTCACTTGCAACTCAGCCAAAATAGCTCCATCTCGAATCAAGGTTAGACGGGCATTCAATGATCTCAAAGCTGTGATGGACTTTCTGCTCAAAGCATCAGCAACTACATTTGCCTTCCCAGGATGGTAGTCAATTACACAGTCATAATCCTTCAGGAACTCAATCCATCGCCTCTGTCTAAGGTTGAGCTCCCTCTGAGTTGGCAAATATTTTAGACTCTTGTGGTCTGTGTAAATGTAGCACTTTTCACCATACAAGTAATGCCTCCATATCTTCAGTGCGAAGATAATTGCTGCAAGCTCTAGATCATGGGTAGGGTAGTTCTGTTCATGTGGCCTCAACTGCCTGGAGGCATAGGCGACCACCTTCCCCTCTTGCATCAATACACACCCTAACCCATTATGAGAGGCATCACTGTAGACCACAAAGTCCTTTCCTGACACTGGCTGTGTTAACACTGGTGCCTCTGTCAACATAGCCTTCAACCTCTCAAAACTAGTCTGACATTTGTCATTCCAGTCAAATCTGACATTCTTGTGTAACAACTTGGTCATTGGAGCAGCTATTAGGGAAAATCCCTTTACAAATCTCCTGTAATACCCAGCTAGCCCCAAGAAGCTTCTGACCTCAGTTGTATTCCTGGAAGGCTTCCATTCCATCACTGCTTCTATTTTCTTGGGATCCACCCTAATCCCATCAGCTGACACTATGTGTCCAAGGAATGCAATCTCATTCAGCCAAAAGTCACACTTGGACAACTTAGCATACAGCTTCTTTTCCCGCAGGGTTTGCAGAACAATCCTCAAATGTTCATCATGTTCTTCCCTGGTCTTGGAGTACACCAGAATATCATCAATAAAGACCACTACGAACCGATCTAGGTATGGATGGAAGATACGGTTCATAAGGTCCATGAACGCCACTGGTGCATTTGTTAGGCCAAAGGGCATCACCAGAAACTCATAATGCCCATACCGGGTCCTGAACGCAGTCTTGGGCACATCTACATCTTTCACCCTCAACTGATGATACCCTGATCTGAGATCAATCTTAGAAAATACTCCTGCTCCCTTCAACTGATCAAACAGATCATCAATTCTAGGCAACAAATATTTGTTCTTCATAGTCACTTTATTCAACTGCCGGTAATCAATACAAAGCCTCAAAGTCCCATCCTTCTTCTTTACAAATAGCACTGGAGCTCCCCATGGTGACACACTGGGGCGTATGAACCCCTTATCCAGCAACTCTTGCAACTGAGTTTTCAACTCCCTCAATTCCGTGGGTGCCATCCTATAAGGAGCAATGGAAATGGGTGCTGTACCCGGCAGTGTCTCAATAGCAAATTCAACTTCCCTTTCTGGTGGCAAACCAGGCAATTCTTCAGGGAATACCTCTGGGAAGTCTCTTACTGTGGGTATGTCACTCAGGTTTGGCTTAGCCTGCCTAGTATCCACCACATGTGCTAGGTAGGCTTCACAGCCTTTTCTCATCATTCTTCTTGCAAGCTGGTGAGATGACATTGGACAAGAAATGCCCTTTCACCCACAATCGTAATTTCATTACCCTCGTGGGTTTTCAAAGAAATTCTCTTCAATTTGCAATCAACTATTGCGATGACGTGACAACCAATCCATTCCCAAAATCACGTCAAACTCATGGAAAGGCAAGTCAATCAAGTCTGCCAAGAATTCATACCCCTGAATCCTTAAAGGGCAACCCTTGTATACCTTGTTCACTACCACACTGTGACCCAATGGATTAGTGACCAGAATGTCTTGGTCACTCTCCCCTACCAGTATCCCCCTTTCTACGGGTAGGTTGATGCAAATGTAGGAATGAGTGGATCCTGGATCCACCAATGCATGCACAGGAGTATTGTAGAGGGAGAACGCACTCGATGACGTCAGGGCATCTTGCTCCTCCCGAGCTCTCAAGGAATAATTTCCGCGGTGGTCCATTATCCGGCCTCTGCGCTCGATGCAGAGCCTCGAGATGGTCCAACGACTTCCGACTTGCCGATTTTCTACCTCTACGTAGTGCGGGAGCAGTCTATCTGCTTGTGTTGGAGCGATTGTAGTAGTTCTGCGTGAGGTTTCTCGGTGATGCTCTGTCGACCCACATCTCAAACAGGCACCAGTTACTCTCCAACACTCCCCCTTGTGCCATTTAAGGCAGTGTGGACATGCAAAAGATGTTGGGGCTGGTCCCCTGAACCCCATCCCTGGAGAGCTACCCACTGATGGTGTGGACTGACCTCTCCTAGGGGTGAACTGTGGCCTGGGCCCCTGAGACTGACCCTGACCCTGTGGCTGACCTGAACTTTGTGCAGGAGGACCCTTAAACTTCTTCCCAAATCCAGGAGCTGAACTAGATTGACCTGGGCCCCTCTTCTGCTGTCTATCCCTTTTGGTCTGCTCACTGATTCTCACTTTTTCCACCTTTATTGCAGCTTCCACTAACTTGGTAAACTCTGTGATTCCCAAGGCAGTGAGCTGGATCTTGATGTTGTCATTTAGTCCCTCTTCAAATCTCTTGCACCTTTCAGCTTCATTAGGGACTATCTCCCTTCCATAACGGCTCAATCGGACAAATTCCTTCTCATATTCGATCCATCGACAACCTCTCGCCTCAAGTTAATAAACTCTCTTCTTCTCTCTTCTAGGTATACAGTACCCACATATTTCTTCTTGAATTCAGAGAGGAAGAAGTCCCAAGTTACAGCTTCTGGCTGCACTTCACTGGACACGGTGTCCCACCACTCATAGGCATCGTCTTGTAACAAGGATACATCAGCTTCTAAGTTCTGCTCTGGGGTGCAGTGAAGTTGTTTTAGTACTCTGCCTGTTCTGTTCAACCAATTCTCGGCTGCAACAGAGTCATCTTCTCTCTTGCCATAGAAGTCCACAGCTCCAAACTTCCTTAGTCTTTCCAGGTGTGATTTCTTACTGTGGAGCCGTGGTGGTGGTGGTTCAGGCATTACCCCGGACATTTGTCTAAAGAAGTCCGCCAATTGAAGAAACATGGCCTGTGGAGGCTGAGCAGGCTCTGCTTGAGCTGGCGGAGCAGATTCTCTCATGCCCCCAGTCTCAGCTGCTGCAGGTGGAGCATGACTCTTCACTTCCTCCTCAACGGCTCTCTGAGATGAAGGGTCCATATCCTATTAAAAATAAGAAGGATAAACAGATCTGCGTTAGTGTCACCTCGACTCTTACAAATGCAATGCATGGTATGGACTCAATCTAGGCCCAGAAACGCCTAAACCGTGCTCTGATACCACTAAATGTGACACCCCTTACCCGTGTACAGTATACCCGAGTAAGTAATGCCACACGGTGTACCGGCACACTCTAATATTCCTCAATTAATTTATATCATGCTTTTGCATAGAATTTATGAAATACAATTTATTTAAGCCATTTATCAAAAGTATCATTCATTTAAGGTTCTGAAAATTTTAAAGAAAATCCGGCGGAGTACCGGCTAAAAATGGAGAAAACCGTTCTTCGGAACCTGTTAAAAACACTTCCAATATTTTTATTCCATCATCTCAAACTCCAATATCCAAAATCTCAACAATATTTCTCAATAGCAAATTCTCAATAATCTTTTCATTTCACAAACATCCATTTCTCATATACAAGCGATAAATACATGCTCAAATTTTGCATTCATAGTCATAACTTTCATTATTTACATGGACATCAAAATATATTACATGAGTTCAAATACATATGAAAAAGTAAAAATCTGCTACAAAATATCAAAATGGCAAAATGACACCTAGTGCCCTACCAATGCACTGCAGGTAGTGAGGTGACACGGACACTGCGCAGAACTGCAGGATGGACTCACCCAGTCTGTGGTCTACTGGGCTCACGATCAGGATCTCCAGTACCTACGCGTGGCAAAAGCAACGCGCTAAGCAATAATGCTTAGTGGTGCAATAATAAAATAACAAGAAATAACAGATATAAATATGTATTGCATGTACATGTTTTATTTGTCATGTATTTGTATATCCATTCATTTATTTCTTCTGCATTGCTCATTTTCATTCATTTGGTTGCCCAAGTAACCTACACTAGATGACTGGACTGGATAACGGGTAAACTAGCACTGGGTATCTAGTACCTCGGGCCGTCACACCATCGGTCGCATATGCATCACCCGGTGCAATGTAACGACTACCAAAGTCAAATAATCTCAGGCACAAGGCCAAGTCTCAATGCAAAGTCAGAATGGCTAAAAGCCATGAAATCACAGAATGGCATTTTTGCCATGTGCAGTACTGCTAACTGAACCCTATTGGCATGCCAAACTATCCAAACCAATCTTGTTAGGTATACTAGGGCATTTGAAACTTTTAAATTCTTCAATCTTTGAATTTCAAGTTTTGGTGTTACTATTCACCTCTATGGTCAACTAAAATGTTGACTTTTTGATAGCAAATATGTACATTGACTTTGGCACTCCTAATATACCACATTTAGTGTTTAAAACTTGTTGGCATTAAGTGTTAATACCATTTCAAAGTGTAACTCAACACAAGCAGAATTTTCAGTTTTGGTGAGTCAACTTCACTGTTCCATTGGACACTGTTACTGTGGGAATTTGAAGAAATGTAAAACATGAAAGTTGTTCCTTATTTTGTCTATTTGAATTTCTTTTTTTGAATCACTCCATTTGGAGTTTTGTAGCTCCAGATATGGTCCAAAGACCCAAGCTGGCCGAATGTGCATTCTGCAGAAAATTACCATATCTACAGTGCATGAACAGTAACTAGAGTCACTTGGTTGGATGGGTTCTGGCCATAATTTGGGGTAGGTTCCTTCATAAAAGTTGTTTGTCTATGTCTTAACTTGTTGCTGTAAAAATTTCAGGTCAATTGACCAAATCTACAGTGAGTTATGGCCAAATGAACAGTTACTGTTCATTTGGCCAATTCTGCAGAATCAGTTTTAGGGTTCCGGATTGGGGCCAAGTTTTGGTCCTTTTGCTTTGGTCCTTTGGGCATGGTTTCTTCAGTAAAAATGTGCCATTATAAACCTAGTTTCATGTCCAATTGGCCAAACACCAATTGGACTAACACAGCCAAAGTTATGGCTGTGTAATTGGACTGAATTTTCAGTCACCATTCTGCACCCTCTAGGCAGCACACACCTTCCCTTTGCCATGCTTTATTCCAGTCTCAATTAAGGTCAAATTCCTTCAAATGGTCACTAATTGACCATTAGGATGTACTTTAACAATTTCATAAGCCAAGCTAATTTTTACTTCCCAAAACCCTAGCTTCACAATATAATTTCTACAAGGTGCCTTAGGCAGCACATACCAATTCATACCAATTCATAACAAGAACTCCTTAGTTAGCATACCAATATATATATATATATATATATATCCTCAACATCATTTTTAGTCCACTTTAAGACCAACAAAACACTTATTCCTATACCTTCAATAGGGCTGCCGAATTCTATATTCCAATACACATGAGTTTGGTTCATTTCATTCACAAATACTTGTTGGTTTCAAGTCCTTAACATAGAAATTAAAAGTTTTAAGTGTATATATGCACTAACCTTGTTTGGGCAGAATTTCCAAAGCCCTAAACTTCAATTTCCTTCCTCTTGTTGGCTGCCAAGAGCTTTAGCATGGTGCTAGGGCAAATTTTTGTGAAGATAACTTAAGGTTTTAAGGTTGGATGTTGGAAGATTTAAAGCTAAACTTGAGCATTAATGGAGGAAAGGGTTTAGGGATTTCGGCTGGTCTTTTGGGGAAAGATGGCTGCTGGTTTTTCTTTCTTATTTTGGTCTTATTTTATGTCTTTTAATAGTTTAGTCAAATGGGAGCTTAATGGTGATTGGTGGAAGTTTTTAAGTGACCTCACATTATGTCATAAATGGGCATTTTATTGCAATTTCTTTTTCTTTTCTCCACTACTCATTTTCAATTTAATTTCTAGTAATGTTTCTTCATATTTTATGTCATATTAATTATTTACTCAACTGGACAAGTCGGCCAAAAATCACCTCTGAAGGCGAAATGACCAAAATGCCCTCCGTTTGGCTTAACGGGTCAAAATTGTCTGTACCGATTGAAAATTTTTCCTAGGTATTTTCTTGGCTTTCTAATGCCATGGGAACCTCAGTAACCCTTCTCTGGAGTCCCAAAAATTATTTTATAATTTTTCCCCCAGGTCTAGGGCTCCTCGTTGCGAAAACCGCAACTTCCCTCTAGTTACCCATCGCTAGGGCACCAGCTCGTTTAACTTGGTTGTATTTTATTTCTAAAATTTTTACTAAATTTTTCTTATTAGTATTTGAGTTAATTATGGTTCCTGACTTTAGTTTAAATATTTTTCCGGACATTCTAGCTGTCCGGGCCGACACCGGTCACCGGAATAGTAGGATGTACGGAGTGGTTATCGGGAGGGTGTTACAGAGCTAGTTTGGCTGAGTTACAAGTGAGGCCAAACCTGCTACAGCAGATACAAGATGGGTAGAGGGCAGATGAAAAATTAATGGCCATTGTGGGTAAAATTCCAGAGGGAAAGGAAACTGAATATGAGGTGAAAGCAGATGGGTGTCTATACTACAGAGGAAGAGTGTATGTACCAGATGATGGGGAATTGAAGACTAGTATTCTGAAAGAAGCACACACTGGTGTTTATGCTATGCACCCGGGAAGTACAAAAATGTATAATAATTTGAAGCCTCATTATTGGTGGCCTGGTATGAAGAAGGATATAGCTGATAATGTGACTAAATATTTGACATGTCGGCAAGTTAAAGCAGAACATCAAGTTCCATCAGGATTGCTACAGCCTATAAGCATACCTGAATGGAAATGGGACTGGGTCACTATGGATTTTGTTAGTGGTCTACCTCTCACCTAGAAGAAGCATGATGCAGTATGGGTGATAGTGGATAGATTGACGAAGTCAGCACATTTTCTGCCAGTTAGGACTGACTACTCACTGGAGAAGTTAGCAAAATTGTATATCAGTGAGATAGCTAGACTGCATGGAATCCCACTTTCCATCATTTCTGATCGAGACCCAAGGTTTACATCGAGATTTTAGAAAAAGTTGCAAGAAGCCTTAGGCACACAACTCCATTTTAGCATGGCTTTTCATCCCCAGACGGATGAACAGTCAGAACGAGTAATCTAGGTAAACTTAAGAACTAATTGAATTTTCATGGTTAATTAATTGAAATGATAGTAACAATGTGAATTATGTAATAGATCCTGGAGGATATGCTAAGGAGTTGTGTCATTGAGTTTGAGGGAAGTTGGGATAGATACCTCCCACTGGCAGAATTTGCATACAACAATAGCTACCAAGCTAGCTTTCAAATGGCTCCGTATGAAGCACTGTATGGGAGGAAATGTAGAACCCTAGTGTGTTGGACTGAATTGGGCGAAGATAAGCTGGTAGGACCAGACCTGGTGAAACAGACTGAGGAGAAAGTGAAGATAATCAAAGCTAACTTGAGGGTTGCCTCAGATAGACAGAAATCATATGCCAACTTGAAGAGAAAAGAGATAGAGTATGCAGTTGGTGATAAAGTGTTTCTCAAAGTGTCACCGTGGAAGAAAGTACTGAGGTTTGGGAGAAAGGGTAAGTTAAGCCCTAGGTTCATTGGCCCATATGAAGTCATTGAACGTGTGGGACCAGTGGCCTATCGGCTAGCTTTACCACCAGAACCGGATAAAATCCATAATGTATTCCATGTTTCTATGCTGAGAAGATATCGCTCAGACCCTTCACATGTCATTTCCATGGAAGAGATTGAAATTCAACCAGACTTGACATATACAGAAGAACCTATACAGATCCTAGCTAGGGAAGTGAATGAACTGAGAAATAAACAAATTCCACTGGCGAAAGTGCTTTGGAGGCACCACAACACTGAAGAGGCAACTTGGGAAAGTGAAGAGACGATGAGGCAACAGCCTGGCCAATCAGCATCGTAAATTTCGAGGACGAAATTTTTATTAGAGGGGAAGAGTTGTAACATCCTCACTTTAGCTAGTCCGTACAGTCTACTGTTCCGATGACCAATATTGGTCCAGGCAGCTAGAATGTTTGAAATTATAAATAGACTAGAGTGAGAAGTTATAAAAAAACTAAATAATGCTCATAAAAATCAAGGAAAATTTTTAGAAACCAAATACACTAAGGTTAAACGAGCCGAAACCCCAAGGATGAGTAACCCAGAGGGGAAGTGACGGTGAAGGCCGTTAGCAACCCTAGAATCGGGAGAAAAATTATAAAATAATTATTGGGACTCCAGAGAAGGGTCATTGAGGTTCTTATGGCATTAGAATGCCAAGGAAAAGCTTAGAAAATTTTTTCTATCAGTACACACAATTTTGGCTCGTTAAGCCAAACGAAGAGCATTTTGGTCATTTCGTCTTCAGAGATGATTTTTGGCCAACTTGTCCAATTAAATAAATAATTTATATAACATAAAATATGAATAAATGTTGTTAAAAATTTAATTGAAATTAAATAGACAAGAAAAGGAGAGAAAATGAAAGAAAATAGAATTATGACATCATAATGATGTCACTAAAATTCTCCCAACCAATCCAATGTTGACACATGGCATAAGCTTATTTAAAAGAGACTTAATGGGCTTAAAAATGAAAAAAAAAATCAGAACTCTCTCCCTCATCTTCTTCTTGCCGTCACCCATCCCTCCATAGCCAACCTTGAGCAAGCTTTTCAAAGCTTGATTTCCCTAGCTTTTACCCAACTAAACCCTATATTCCCAACACAAAAAAGTATTCTTACATCTTGGAGAGTCTTTTGGGAGCAAAAAGAAAGGAAAAAGAAGAACCCTAGCAAGTGGAAAATCTCACTCCATTAGAGGTTTGTGACCTAACCTTGGTTTTCACTTTAAATTCATGTTTAAGGACTATGAATGAGTGCAAATGACAAAGAAATTGATGAAATACCATTTGTATGCCATCCCTAAATTTCAGTAGCCTTGGTTGGGGTATGATTGTGATGAGTTTTATGGAGTTAAAATGGTAGTATGGCTGCCCTCATTATGCATCTCTTAAGTGAAGTGATGAAATGCAAATGATAATGCATGGTTGATGATGTTTGAGTTAGGGTTTGGGATGAAAATGAGACTTTGGTCATGTGATGACGAAAGTAGGTTTTAATGGTCAATTAGTGACCATTTAGTTTTATTTGAATAAAAAATGAAGTGAATTGTGTAGTGGGATTTGAGTTTGGTGTGGCTGCCCTTGGTGACCTGCAGGACTGAGCATGAGTCTAGCAGGTTTGGGCAGCAATAACTGGAATTGTAGAGGTTCAATTGGTGCAAGGCCAATTAAACATGAAACTAGACACATAATGGCACAACTTTGGTGAAGAAACCATGCCCAGAAAACCAAACCAAGTTGATCAAAGGATTGCCTTAATCGGGGTGACCTGCATTCTGCCTGGGCAAAATGACCAAATGAATAATGTTTAGTCATTTGGCTATAACTCAGTGTAGAAAGGTCTAATTGACATGAAATTTTACCAGCAACAAGCTGAGATATAGACCAACAACTTTCATGAAGAAACCTAACCCAAATTATTACCGTAACATATTCAAAAAGTGACCTGAAATCACTGCTCCTAATACTATAGATTTGGTCAGTCCAGAAATTCTGGAAAAATTTAAGTCCGGCCAGTTGTGGTTTTTGGGCCATAACTTGAGATACAAAACTCCAAATGGAGTGATTCAAAAAAGGAAATGTAACTAGACAAAATAAGGAACAACTTTGATGTTGATCATTTTACTAAATTACCACTGCAAAAATGACTAATGAAACAGTAAACACAAAGCTTGAAAACTGAAAATTTTGTCCAACTAACATTAAGCTTAGAAATGGTATTGGCAACCAATACCAACAAGTTTAGAATGCAAAATGTAGTATGTTGGGAGTATTAAAACCAATGTACCTATTTTCCATGTAAAAGTCAACATTTTGTTGACTAATGAATTGAATAGTAACACCAAAACTTGAAATTCAAGAATTGTGAAACTTAAAAGTGTAAAATGCCCTAGTATACCTAGCAAGATTGGTTTGAATAGGTTGGCATGCCAATAGGGTTCTGTTAGCAGTACTGCATATGGCTTCATGCCATTCTGTGTTTCATGGCCTTCCATGACATTCTGTGATAAAATAGCCTTTGGCTATGTTGATTGAGATAATATACTTGGGTTTTATCCCCGATAATTATTACAGCTTATTAGTTGTTCTCTTGCACACCGGGAGACACAATGTGACCGATGGTGTGATGGTCTGAGGTACTTAGAACCCAGTGCCAGTTTACCCGTTTATCCAGTCCAGTAGATTAATATGGGTTACTCAGGCAATGATAATAAATTTTACCAAATTTTAATCGAATAATCCTGCAATAAGTATCAAAAATTAAGTCTACCCAAAAATGAAATCATACATTCTGCATATTTATTTTATTTTATTTTATTTTATATTGTCACCACTAAGCAGAATTGCTTAGCGCATCGCTTTTGCCACGCCTAGGTACTGGAGACCTAGCTGGGGAGCCCAGCAGACATCAGACCGGGTGAACTTTCAGACCTGCATCCAGAGTCCAGAGTCACCTCACATCTGCAGTGCATATGGTAGGACATTAGGACTTTGGGGTAGCATTTTGTATTTTGCATTTTGTATTAGTTTAGATTGTAACTATAAACTCTTGAAATTATGTAATAATGTAAATATATAAAATTTCATGTTTATTGAAATTTTCTGTATATTATGTTGAAAAAAATGAAATGTTGAGAAATATTTATGAATGTGCTTCTAGTGATGATGTGAACAGAAAAGAAAAATTTCTGAAAATAGTATTGAGATTTTGAGATTGAGTTGAGACATGTGTGTATAATGGAGTCTGGATTTGGAAATTATATTGGAAGTGTTTTTAAACAGGTTCAGAAGAACTGTTTTTCCAATTTATAGCCGGCACTCTACCAGATTTTCTATAAAAATTGCGAAAAAATTCAGATTTATCAAAAATTGTAAGTAAATGAATTAAAAGGGATAAATTGTAATTGAAACATGAATTGGTGCTCCGGCACACTGAGTGGCATATCTTGCTCGGCTACACTGTAGACGAGTAAGGGGTATCACATCCAAAGCCCATTGGTCCCTTAAATTTTAATTAGGTCAAAAAATGGAATTTAAATTCTAGATTTTTGCCTCTTTTATTTTCTTTTCACTTTTACTCTAATTTTTCCCTCAATATTTCTTCATAATTCAATATTTTATTTTTATTTAATTTAATTTACATTTTGGTCAAAAGTCAACTCTTGAAGTGAATTGACCAAAATGCCCCTCATCGGGTCATAATCCTTCTTTTTTTTTTTGATACCCGTTAAATCCTTAAGTCTTTGGTTCACTTGAATTTTTATTGTGTCTATCTCAATTAATTTTTTTATTTATTTTTGGTCCTCAAGGTGTCTTTGAATAGTACTAGTCACGGACCAAAAATGATACTATTCATAACTCGGAGGTTCGGGGTGTTACAATGGGAACCCAAAACTTTCACACTTTTAGTGTCATCTATTTCCCAGGGATGGGACTCATTGAGATGAAAAGCCAAATATATACATACATGAGAATAAAAGAGGTATCTAATCTTGAATAAACCACAATAAACCTGCACATGAAATGAGTATCAATAATAAGCTGGCTAAGGGAGGGAGTGGAATTTTGATTCGTAAATGAGTGTACACAAATAGAATGCTAGCAAAAGCACATTTACCTATACTACTCACCTAGTAATCAAGCCCTCTGAGGATGGCTGCAAGGAACTTTCATTCTTCTTCTCATCATATGATTAGCATCCATGAAAACATTAGTTGAGTTTCTCTTATTGCATACTACATAGGTTTTAGAACAAAAATATTTAAATTACATTAAGAGTTTCCTTCAAGGCCATCTCTACCAAATCCTCGTCGCTATAAATTTTTAGCTCATCAATCCTACAACCAATTAAATTTTTGCAATCAATAATTTCTAAATAGAACCAAAGACAGAAGAAACATACGAAATATTACCCTCATTGGATGGTGAAATAGCATGCAAACACAATTCATCCTTCAAATCCTACATAAAAGGGATAAGATTCCAAATTAATCAAGCAAGTAGTTGATTAAATGATTTTAAGCATAAGAAGATACCAATATGGATAAATCCAAGAGTATATAGTGTATAGCGAACAAGAAACCTCAAGTTAATGGAAAAGAGTAAACTCAAAGTCAAGAACCCTGGTGAGAGGTCCCACCAAGTTGGGAACGTAAATAGGTCCATCTCTTGAACCTAAGCAATTGATAATAGAATAGTGAAGGAGATGAAAGGATGAAGGGAATGTGTATCTTTATTCTCTATCTATACATAATTATACAATTTTGTGAATACATATCCAAGGAAAGGAGAAGGAAGAAAATGCTATACATAATTCCCTGAATATAAGTAAATAGATAAAGGTGAAAGAAATGAGAGTTCGCCTCTCTTCTTAGTGAGAGAGTTTTTCTCTGACTTCTCTTTATAGTTTCAAGTGACTGGTGTTTAAGTAACCCTTCTCTATCCTTTGGGCAAGGGAAGGTCCCTCAACCCAACCAATGGTGAATCTTCCCTTCCCCCTTAGGTTGGCTTACATAATTTTGAGTTTGGGTTGTTTTGTTGATATGTAAGCTCTTAGCATCTTTTTAGAGTGCTTTGGTGCAGATCGATGAACTAGTTTTAGTCTCTATTTTAGGGGATCCCCCTGTTGGCTAACATCTTTGATAGTAAGATTACTAATTAGTTACCGTCTCCACCACAGCCTGGAGTATATGAGAATGAGATGTCCATTGTCCTGCCAAGCCTATTCTCGGTTCAGTCTGGCACTGGTTCCTAGCTTTGGGTTTTCTTGAATTATTGCTTCTTAGCTCACCTGGATCTTGATTTCTTTTAGGGGAAATTGTTTTTTCATACTCAAATGGCTCAGAAGAGGTGGTTTCTGTCTGAGCTTCCCTGTGTTCATTTACTTATTTAAGAAATTTCTCCTTCGTGGCTGACGATGAGGTGATGAGATGAATGAAGTGGTCCATGCTAGAGTGGCTGCTGATGAATTTTTGGGATTAACACGTATACATCTAGGGCTCCAATTAGGTTCCTTTATCATGGGTCTGGGGTTTGAGTTTGTTGCAATAATTTTCTATTATGGGCTTAGGGCTATAACTCTAATTTTTTAATGAAATATTCCTCATTTCTTAATAAAAAAAAAAGGAAGGGAGAGAAAAAAAATGATGTCATTTTCATTTATTTATATTAAGCAATAGAAAGTGAAAAAGTTAAGTGGTAAACTAACTACTAGAGCGTAAAGCTGGTTGGCAATTCATGTTCACAAAGCATAAACAAGTCATGTCAACATATACTTATAACATAAATATGTCTATCTCAAACATGACTCATTTAATTAATTATATGAAAATACTCAACCCTAACATGGATACATTTATGATACAGGTTACAAGATATGTGAACTTGTTTAAATAAATGGATCATTATACATATTACATGACATGACACATTTTACCCTTTAAATAAATGGATCATTTAAATTTTAACCCATTAATACACAATTATAAATAATATCATCCAAATATACAAATATCCAAATATCAAAATTAATTAAAATTATTCAAAGACACAATAAACTTCCAAGTTTGTGAATATGATGTCTTCCATAATTATTGTCTTCCATGAAGCCTTTCTACCTTAATAGAAAATATTTTTAGTTTGCAAAACTAATTGATATAAATATAGAATCCAAAGACTACTAGTGCATTGCCACATGCTGATCAACCCCAAAAAGCCTGATGTCTTTGCTAATTGAGGTTAAGAACCTCAATAATAAAAGTAGTCTAAGAAAAAAAGAAGGTATCAAAATTGAATGCACTAAACCACAAAAAACAGAAATTCAACAAGCATAATAGAAATCATCCCAATCTTTTATCAAGCTTAAAAAGATTAAACAGACATGAAATATATCACCTAGACAAACAATATCACTATTTATCTATTTGTTTTAGAGATATTATAAATGAAACATGACTTTAACTTAAAATATAAATCATACCAAAAATCAATTTGTGTTTAGATCTAATGTCATAGACTAAAACGAACTACCATCCAATTCTAACAATGATATGCATAGGCACTACTATAACCTTATGATAAAGATAAATGGATACTATCGTGTTCCATTTTTGCTGGATTTTGGGAATAGACAAATTTAACATGTATACCGATATATACCACGCCTCTGCATAGCAAAAATTATAAACAGCATAATTGCTCTATAATTATATTTTGACAATTTTGATGTTTGAGAATAGTAAAGCTGAAGATATTTCAGAATGATAAGGACCACTAATGGTTTCACTATTAATTATAGTAGATCAAGAATCATCACATTACCTACTACTATAGGTATTCAAATATGAATATGAACAGTGAATATGTTTTTATTTACATATCTATTCATCCAAATTTAAACCTGATGTGTGATAAATATTCATATATGAACATGTTTTTATGTATTATTTAATTATAAAAATGAGGTCCAGGTTGTAATTCCCAATGTTGTTTTATCATAACTACAAGATGGAAAATATAGACAATAAGATAGGTAGATATGAGGAATGATTTTGTCCCATATTTAAAATGCAATTAATCAATAGATTGATTTAATAAAAATAACTATTTTAATATTTCCATTATTTTTAGGTAGCAAAAATGAGAACATGACATTCGATGACTATTCTAACATTAGCCGCCTATATGACAACCATATATAAGTGAATTATAAAAATGGTAAAGTCCTGTAGACCATTTAGTGTTGGCCCATTGAGGCTAAAACTTTGCCCCAAAGAGGACCATTAATGGATACTTTACTACAATAAATGAACCAAAAAACATGGACCATATTAGAAACCCAAAAAGTTATAAATGGACTTTATTTTAGTAGGCAATTCCACTGAATACAGCAAGTTGAGGTGCTTTAGATGTTTTCAACAAATGAAAAAAATTGATAAGAAAAAAATCTCATTCATACATTCAATTCAACTAAGTGAGTGGCACAAATAGAAAAGTCTCTTAATTAATGACTAAGTTTTAATATGTTACAGCAACTAGTAAAGGTTTTTCCCTTGCATTAATAAAAAATGGTGATCATATTGAGGATTGCATTAAATGTAGGGGAACATTTAGCTTAAGCAAGTAGCGAAGTAAAACCAAACTACTTCATTGTGATGGTGCCAATCTACGATTGGTTATAAATACTACTACAGCTGCTGTTAAAAAAAGAAACACTTTTGAAATATGATGATTCTAGGGATTCTTGGCATGTTTTGAACATAAGCTACTTGAACAAGATTAGCAAAAGCTTTTTTTTTCCCAATAACTTACTAACTTTAATTGGTCAATTGACACTAAGGAGGAACCAAAATGTTAGATATAATATTGTTCTACGGCATGGGTGCATAATCAGTTCATTAGGCAGAAGAACAAATTCACAAGCACACACAGAATTATGATCAATAAAAGAACAAAATGCAATAAAATATTGCCCATAAAAAGTTAGGAACTTAGTAATGGTGTAACACGCCTCACCCGACTACAGTGTAGCCGAGCAAGGCATGCTATAACTCGGTGACTGAGCACCCTAACTTATCTTACTTTATTTCTTTAAAAATTTTGAATTCGTTTAATTTAATATCAATTATTTTTTGACGGAGAAACTAACGGAGTTTCCCCTATTTTATTATTGTTTAACGTGTTTCACTATTCACTTGTTTGAAATTTTCAATAATATTTTAAAATAAAAATCTCATCATTTCATGAATCATCTATATATTTCAATTCCGTATTCAAATCTATACAATTTCATTCATATCCATTTCCATACATTCCCATTCATGCTCAGCTCATATATGAAAATTTTCAATCTTCATTAATTTACATGATATACTATTTAATCACATATGAACTAACCAATTTATTAATTTACATTACATACCTATTAATTACATTTTCATAATCTACATTACAATACTATAACTAAGTATTTCATACAACATACAAATTTTGACCTATATGTGCCCTATCTACATGCATTGCTGAGAAGGTGACAACCTCGAATATTTCAAACACTTCTGTAGATTAGAACTCCAAAATCTCTGTTTAATATTTTTTTCTGGGCTTTACCTTCAGTACCTACGCGAGAAAATAAATCCATCGCGCTAAGCATTGCTGCTTAGTGGTGCAATAATATAACAAGAAAATAATATACAATAAAAAAAATGGATCAAAATTTGGATACTCTAGAATTTAATCTAATTTCATATAATACTTCTAGTATTAACTATCCTTTGTTCTAATTTATTCCTCTTCAGAAGCGCTCAATTCTTTCATAATAATTAAATTTTAGTATAGTTCCAATTCATTTCAATTCTTTCTGCTAAATAACTAATCTAATTTATTTTAAATATTCTTACTCATTTATTTAATTGCTAATATTTTCAGTTGCTAATATTTTTAACTTATTTCAATAAATTTCACTACCGAAGTAACCTATGACAGGCTGACTAAACTGGATAATGGGTCGTTGGCACTGGACACTGCAGTGCCTCGGGCTGTCATACCATGGAACATAGAACGTCAACCACATATGCAGTTAGAATGGCTAAAAAGCCACGATAACACATAATTGGGCATAAAAGTCATGAGTGCAGGCATAAAGCCATTAGTACGGGCATAAAGCCATGAATACTGGCATAAAGCCTTTCGTAGTACTGCTAAAACAATACTCTATTGGCATGCCAATCTATCTAATCTGACACACGTGTCTAGGAAATACATGGACACATAGTACCATTAAATGTTCATAAGTTTCATTATTTCATTATAGGTTCTAATTATAATTTCTAGCATTTTAATCTTTTTCATAATAGAAACATAAATCTCTAAGTTTAATATTTACATAATTTATGCATTCATCATAATTTATATATTCATTATGTTATCCATAATGATCACAATTCAAAACAATGGTTCTCATGTACCATTGTATTCAAAACATTTTTCCTTTCTCATTTATACATTCAAAAATCTACTTATGTAATTACAAATTTTATATTTCATGTTGAATTATTAATATTTTATGAATTCTATTTGTGATGGGCATATAAGCCCTAACTACCTATTCACATCAATTAGGTGACTTACTTTTCATGTTTTAAGCAACCCATGAACATTTCATCGATTTTAAATTTATGGCCTTAATTTCCCTCTAACAATTTTGACTAAGATGCATAATCCACATTTGTCATATAATTCTAAGCATTTAAGCTTAGAATTGGTTCTAGGTCTTCATCTTAATTTTTTTTTATTACTATTCACCTTATTAGTCAACCAAAATGTTGATTTTTTCATACTTAATGGATATGTTAATTCTAATTATACCAAGATCCCACATTTCGAGTTTTACATTTGTTAGTATTAATTGCCAATTGCAATTTAAAGTCCCCTAGATGCATTTCTAAATTTTCAGTTTTGATTACCTAAGTTTACTGTTCCATTGAACAATTCTACAGTGGAAACTGGGCTAATTTTTCTTCATCAAAGTTGTTTCTTATTGTGTCTTCTTTAATTTCCTTTTTGAATCACTCCATTTGGAGTTTTGTAGCTCAAGTTATGGCCTAAGTACCATAACTGGCCAGATAGGGCAGTACCCAGAATTTCTGGGCAGAATCCATTCTAGCAATTTTGGTGTCCTGAGTTTGGTGGGCAATTTCATTAAGTTCTGGTCAAACTTTGGAGTTCTGTCATTTATGAAAGTTTTCCTAAATTGTCTAAGCTTTCTATTGATATAAAATTTAGGTCATTTGGATATCTTTACTCTGAGTTATGGCCAAATGAACAAATACTGTTCATTTGGTCACTTTTACCAGGTCCAAAATTGGTTACCCAGATTTGGCCAATTTTTAGGTCATCCTAAGTTTGTTTTCTAAGCAAGGTTTCTTCATCAAAGTTGTGCCATTATGTGTCTAGTTTCATGTCCAATTGGCCTTGCACCAATTGAACCTACACAACTTAATTTATAGCTGCCCAAACTTGCTGGACTCACATCCAGTCCTGCAGGTCACTCAAGGTAGCACACCCAACCTCAAATCCCAAGTTACAATTCACTTCAATTCCTCATTATACTCTGCCATATGGTCACTAATTGACCATTAGAACTTCCATTTACCATCAATATGGCCAAACCCTAATATAGCTCAAAACCCTAATTTTCAATACCTCAATTCATGCATAAGACCTTATAATTCAACTTCTACCATATACAACTCATCAAGAACATTAGTAACCAAATTTAATTCCATCAAAATCATAATTTCCTCAAAGTTCCTCATGGCTACAGAAATTTCATGGAATATAATCATGCATCTTTAATTCAATTTTCAACAAGTTTTCAACTTAGCTTAGCTTAAATTCATGTTTAGAAGGAAGTAAAAATTAGTAGTATGCCTTAGAGCATATCATTTAGTATGTATCTTATACATGTTTTATTAATAAAATGCATATTCACTTTTCCATTTACATAATATATTTATGTGTAATAGAAAAGGTCCATTAATATTTTGTTGGAAATTCTATTCTTAAGTTGTTAAGAATATGAGTGACAGTATTTTTAGAACAAAGTATCATAAATAGGTTCATAATCGAGGATACTTCATAATAAGGACATGACTTATCTAGAAAGATTGTTATCACGTTTGTTCCCAAGTTATTTATATGAGATGTAAATAAGATGGAATGGTGAGTCTCATGCCATATAATAAACATGATAGGCACTTGTACATGATAAGTAGGTCGAACGAGTGACATTTATGACAAGCACATGAAGTTTACTCTTGTCAATGCATTGTCATAAATCATACCAGTGCATATAATCTTTAGACCTGAGATAGCACAGTTATCTTGTATATAGGTGGTTTGAGTTTGATACTGCTTTCATACTTGTACTGTGTATGGGTATATGGGCATGTGTTGGCTCCTAATCGTTATATATGGAGGTAGGTGTTGATCAAGATGAAATCTGTTACCCTAAGTAAATAGGGATAAAATCCTATGTTTATTTAATTGTTCTTAATGTTTTAAGTTCCTGGCTAGGATAGATAGATTTAATCAGAAAAGTATTTCTGATGAGAAAATCTTTTTAATCAAGAAGTGGAATTAAATGAGAACATAATATTCATAGCAAATGGAGTTTGACATAAACCATGACTCTAGCTCGAATTGGGATTTTGTAATAGAGAGATTCTAGTGCATGGTAACATATGATTATAGGTTCATTTAAGGTAAATCTTATTACTAATTGGGTGGCCATGGCATGCTATGCTAGGTGTTAACCATGGTCTATGAGGTGCATAAAATGATTTAGAGAAATCATTTATGGTAAGAAAGAGTTCTGATGATATTAAGAGTTGATATCATGTCTCATTGTCAATTAGTGATGAGCCTAGTAAGTTACACATATACACACGTAATCACCAAAGTAAATATGTTTTAATTAATTAATTAAAGAGTTTAATTGATTAATTAAATAGGTTTGGTTTGCAATTAAATTACAAAGTCCCTAGCATGGCTTGAAACCAAATCTAGGTTATTGGATGTATAGTATAAGTTAAATTTATATTTAAAGTGTTTAAATATGAATTTAATTAATGAGAAATTAATTAATAAAGATTAATTAATTAATTTATATTTGATATAAATTGATTAGAAGAAGAGAAATAATTATTTTGGGTTGAGAACTCAAAATTAAGACACATGAGTATTTTGGTCATTTCACAGGGTGACATGTGGCACCATGAGATGGTGACACATGGCACTACACATAAGCTTGCCATATGTCTTTTAATCATGTAAGATGATTAAAATCAAGATTAAATATAGGTTTTACTCTTGGCACAATGTGATTGGGTCAATTAAACCTAGAGCTAATCAAAAGGTGACATGTGGTAAGGGTTTTAAGTGGTGACCTAGCTATATAAGTGTAAGGATGAAAGAACAAACATACAAGTTGCTGTATTGTCAAAGATGCCGACACCCCTTGGCTGCCTCTCCCTCTCTTCTTCCTCATCTCTCATCAATTCAAAGAGATTAGCAAACAGTCTCTTGAATTAAAAATACTAGAAATCGTTTCTAGTGTCCAGTTTACATCTGTAATCTCTCAAAAGGCAAAACTTGATTTTCTAATTCATGGAAAAAGCTTTAGAAGCTGTTCAAGGGCTACCATAGGTGATCTTGTTGTGGACAAGCTAGAGGGACAACATCTGGTGTCCTAAAGATGCATCCCAAAGGTGCCAAACACACTGCAGTGCATCAAGAGGTTAGTGCACTTGTTTTGATCTAATCTAGGGTTCTTAAAATTAATCTGATTAATTCTAAAATCTTAAATGGAAAATGTAGATCCAAAATATATTAAAAGAGTTTTAATATGTTGTTTATCATTGAAATCAAATAGATAAAAATGAATCTTGTATGATGCATGTGACCCTAGATGAAAATTTTTGAATTTCAATGATCTAAATTTGTGTTTTTCATGCTTCCGCTCCTTCAATTGGTATCAGAGCCACTATATTTGCTATTTAGATTGTTGATTATATGATTTAATTGTGTGGTATAATCATGAGATGATAGATCCATTGCTGGTTGCAAAGAAAAGTGGCGGCTTGGTGATGAACACCATTGTGTGCGCAAGGTTTGTTCATCCCTTATGGTGCGCATGGTTTTGGGCAATATTTGTGCAATTGTTGTATGATCTAATGCTCATAATTATATCCATTTTATGTCTAATTAAATTGCTTAATTAGAGTTTTAAATCACACAACTAAATTATGATTCAGATCTGAATTTTAAAAATTTTTTGAATGTGATTCAAATCTGAATTTTAAAAGTTGTTTGAATGTGATTCAAATATGAATTTTTAAAGTTGTTTGAATGTTATTCAAATCTAAATTTTTAAAGTTGTTTGAATGTAATTCAAATATAAATTTTTAAAAATTGTTTGAATGTGATTCAAATCTGAATTTTTAAAGTTGTTTGAATGTGATTCAAATATGAATTTTTAAATTTGTTTGAATATGATTCAAATCTGAATTTTTAAATTTGTTTGAATCATATTCAAATCTAGATTTTTAAGTTGAATATGAGATATTCAATTTAATTTAAGTATGTATGTTTTATTTAATTGTTAAATAGTGATATGCATGATGGATGATCATGGACTATAAAAGACCAATGTGATTGGATTTATTTCTTTTATGTTTTCTTTGGGTTGTAAATTAACTAATTTATTTTAATTTTTTTTTGGGCATGTATTATTAAGGTTGTAATAATTTTGGGTTGTAATTTCATTTATTTAGTTCTTGTAAATTCGCCTTGGTATGCCAAGGATTACTATGTAATTGGATTACAAGAAGATCAAGGAGGTCAAGAGCATTGGTGGGACCAGTGGGAGGAATTCAAGATCAAGTGTTGATTATGTACTCCTTCAGCAACTCTTGTAAAATGAATGAATGAAATTCACCTAGGAATGCCCTGATTCAATTCTTGGTGGCTCAAAATTGAATCCCTTAGAAAGTTCATGATCATACCATATTTACCGTTTATCCATGAATACATGAGATGTATAGGAATGTATACAAGTATATGATATATGCATGCTAAATGGATAATGTGCAAAGTAAAACCTTAATAGTAATTAGGATGACCACAAAATCTTCCAAACAAATGATTAAGTTGGAAATGATATAATTAAAGTAATTATAACATGGGCCCTCCATTGAGGCAATTATTTTAAGAAATTTTAAATACTTGCATGAGATGCAATTAATTTAAGAGATTTTCTTAAGAATAATTGTTAAGCATGAGATGTTGTAAATATGTAAATGGTTTGGTGGCCAATATTGGATGTACCTAAGGACATTAAAATTATTTGCATAATTACTGGCTCAATGGGATCAACTTAACTAATGCAAGATAAGTCAATAATGGATGTACCTGAGATTTTGAGCATTAGGGGCTAGGTAAAGGATTGAACCTCACATAAGATGTGATGGGCAAGGAGTTGCTCACTTATAGTTTATTGTAATTCCAATAATGGATGTACCTGAGGATGATCAATAGAATTATAAGAATTCAATCACCCACTAGAAATCCATCCAACTAGGATTTTCGTTTTCTACTTTGGAAGTGTAGGATTCGCTAAGTTAGTGGGAGGACCAATTTGATTAAAAGACCATAATTATTTTGGTTAATTACATGATACATTTACTAACTAATCTGGTTATTTTCTACAGTTAATTTTCTGATAATAATGAGCACACCACAACCACCACCGTCCAATATCCTTGCAAGCATACTTGATCAAAATAGGTTGACAGGGCCTAATCTATCTGATTGTCTAAGAAATTTGAAACTTGTCCTGAACCTTGAACATATAGGATATGTTCTAGATTCAAATGTTCCTGGTCCCTTACCTCCAGAGGCCACTCCAGAGGAACTTGAAACTTTGGACAAGTGGAAGGAGCATAATATGAGAGCTAAGTGTTACCCGCTTGCTTTTATGAGTAATGAGTTACAGAAGCAGCATGAAAACATGCAGAGTGCAAGTGAGATCCTCCTTCACCTACAAGAGTTATATGGTGAGCACAGCAAGAATGCTAGGTATGAGATATCTAGACAATTGTTCCGCATAAGGATGTCTGAGGGACAGAATGTTAGGTATCATGTCCATAAGATGATTCGGCTGATTGAGCAGCTGGAACACCTTGAGTTTAACATGGATTTCCAACTGCAGACGGATTTGATCCTTCAGTCTCTACTTGAGTCATTTGGAAATTTTGTGACAAATTTCCATATGACTAAACAGGAATGTACCTTGGCTGGTTTACTCAACATGCTGGTTATTGCCCAAAAGAATATGTCGGGCAATAAAGGAAAAGAGGTAGCTTTGATTGCATCTTCTTCTGCTGGAAAGTCCAACTAGAAGAAGGGCAATAAGAAAAAGAAACCTTAGATTCCTGGTCCTTCCAAGAAAATAGCTAAACAGAAAGGGAAGACTAAAGCTGATAGAGACAAAGGAAAGTATTTCCACTGCCAGCAGGGTGGACACAGGAAAGGGAACTACCCAGAGTATAGCAATCTAAAAGAATGCAATGCCATGATGAAAATCAACTCAAGTTCAAAATATATTTGGTACTTAAGATTAGGTCATTGCAGAAGATAAGATTGCAAAATTGGAGAAAATGGGGATTTTATCCTCATTGGGCTCTGAGCCTACTTCAACTTGTGAATCCTTCCTTCAGGGCAAAATGACTAGATCACCCTTTGTTAGAAAAGGACTAAGAGCTGAAAATATTTAGGAACTAATACATAGTGATGTATGTGGCCCATTTAGAGAAATGGCTAGAGGTGGTTTTCATTACTTTATTACCTTTACTGATGATAAATCAAGGTTTCAGTATTTGTATTTGATGAAATACAAACATGAATCCTTTGAAAAGTTCAAAGAATTTAAATCTGAAGTAGAAAATCAAATAGGAAAAAGTATTAAAGCTCTTCGATCAGATTGTGGAGGTGAATACTTGAGTATTGAATTTGATGAATACTTGAGAGAGCATGGCATTGTTTCCCAGATGACTCCTCAAGGAACACCACAACTGAATGGTGTATCTGAAAGGAGAAATCGTACCCTATTGGATATGGTACGTAGTATGATGAGCTATACTGATTTGCCAATCTCCTTTTGGGGATTTGCATTAGAATCAACTTTGCATATTCTGAACAGGATTCCATCAAAATCAGTATCTTCCACACCTTATGAGATATGGCATGGAAGAAAAAATAAGTTTTAAGCATATTAAGATTTGGGGTTGTCCAGCTTATGTCAAAAGCTAAACACTGATAAATTGGAAACCAGATTAGAAAAGGGTTGATTTGTTGGATATCCAAAAGATAGTTTTGGATATTAATTTTATTTGCCTACATCACAAAAGGTTGTAGTAAGTAGAGATGCCACATTTCTTGAATAAAGAGTTTGTTCAAGAAGGAGGCAAAGGAAGGCAAATAGAGTTAGAATTGGAGAATTCTGACCAACCAATAGATCAGATGGATATAGATCCATCTAGTCAACCTACACCTATTGATGAAATATCTATAACTATTCCTCGTAGAACAACTAGGGTGTCTCACCCACCAGTGAGATATGGTTTCCTTCATGAAGAAGAACAAGAGTTGTCTACTCATGAAGAAGTAAATCATGGAGATGATCCACTTACCTATGAAGAAGCTATATCAGATATAGACTCTTCAAAATGGATTGATGCTATAAAATCCGAAATTGATTCCACGTATAAGAATCAAGTTTGGGATCTTGTTGACCCACCTGAAGGTATTGTACCTATAGGGAACAAATGGGTTTTCAAGAAGAAATTTGCTTCTGATGGAAAGCTAAAGACCTGTAAGGCAAGGCTAGTAGCGAAAGGGTTTTGCCAAAGGCAAGGAATCGGCTATGAGGAGACTTTCTCGCCTGTTGCCATGCTTAAATCAATTAGGATTCTATTAGTAATAGCTGCATACTATGATTGTGAGATTTGGCAGATGGATGTCAAAACAGTTTTTCTCAATGGATACATTGAAGAAAACATTTTCATAGGACAACCTAAGGGTTTTGAATCCCAAGATGGTTTCAAAGTGCGCAAGCTAAAATGATCCATTTATGGATTAAAACAAGCTTCAAGGAGTTGGAACATCCATTTTAATGAAGCCATTAAGTCATTTGGTTTTATCAAAAATGAGGATGAGCCATCTGTATATAAGAAGGTTAGTGATAGTGTTATCATTTTCCTTGTCTTATATGTGGATAATATTCTGTTGATAGGTAATGACACAGGTATGTTGACAACTATGAAAATATGGTTGTCAAATACATTCTTCTTGAAAGACTTAGGGGAAGCAACCTATATTCTTGGGATTCGCATCTATAGAGATAGAGTGAAAAGAATAATTGGTTTATCCCAAAGTCTATACTTTGAAAAGGTGTTAAAGAGGTTTAACATGCTTGATTCCAAGAGAGGATTGTTACCAGTGAGACATGGTATCCACCTTTCTAAAGAGATGTCTCCAAAGACACCTAAAGAAAGAGATAAAATGGTCAGGATTCCATATGCTTTGGCTGTTGGAAGTTTGATGTATGCAATATTGTGTACTAGGCCGGATATCGCATATGTTGTTAGTTTGACTAGCAGGTATCAATCCAATCCAGGTTTGGAACACTGGATGGCTATCAAGAATATCCTTAAGTACATGAGAAGAACTAAGGATTTATTCTTGATATATGGAGGTGGAGACTTACAATTGGATGGTTATACTGATTCTGATTTCCAATCAGATATCGATGATAGAAAGTCTACCTCTAAGTTTGTGTTCATTTGTAAACGAAGTGTAGTTAGTTGGAAGAGTTCCAAACAGAGTACGACTGTAGATTCCACTACCGAGGCCAAGTATATTGCTGCATCAGATGCTGTAAAAGAAGCTGTTTGAATATAAGGAACCCCGGTCTCACCAGAAATCCAAACACATAGAAAGGCACTACCACATTGTCAGAGAAATAGTTGGGCAAGGCTATGCAGCCAAGCAGAAAATAGCATCAGCTGCAAATCTAGCTGATCCATTCACTAATCCTTTGTCACAAGCACAGTTAGACCGACATCTTGAGAAGATGGGTCTAAGGTATTGTAATGAATGGCTCTAGTGCTAGTGGGAGATTTTTAGTAGTATGCCCTAGAGCATATCATTTAGTATGTATCTTGTACATGTTTTATTTATAAAAGGCATTTTCACTTTTCCGTTTACATAATATATTTATGTATAATAGAAAAGGTCCATTGATATTTTGTTAGAAATTCTATTCTTAAGTTGTTAAGAATATGAGTGACCGTATTTCTAGAACAAAGTATCATAAATAGGTTCACAATCAAGGATACTTCACAATAAGGACATGACTTATCTAGAAAGATTGTTATCATGTTTGTTCCCAAGTTATTTATATGAGATGTAAATAAGATGGAATTGTGAGTCTCATGCCATATAACAAACATGATAGGCACTTATACATGAGAAGTAGGTCGAACCAATGACATTTATGACAAGCACATGGAGTTTACTCTTGTCAATGCATTATCATAAATCATATCAGTGCATATAATCTTTAGACCTGAGATAGCACAGTTATCTTGTATATAGGTGGTTTGAGTTTGATACTGCTTTCATACTTATACTGTGTATGGGTATATGGGCATGTGTTGGCTCCTACTAGTTATATATGGAGGTAGGTGTTGATCAAGATGGAATCTGTCACCCTAAGTAAATAGGGATAAAATCCTATGTTTATTTAATTTTTCTTGATGTTTCAAGTTCCTCGCTAGGACAGATAGATTTAATAAGAAAAGAGTTTCTGATGAGAAAATCTTTTTAATCAAGAAATAGAATTAAATGAGAACATAATATTCATAGCAAATGGGGTTTGACATAAACCATGACTCTAGCTTGAATTGGGATTTTGTAATAGAGAGATTCTAGTGCATGGTAACATATGATTCTAGGTTCATTTAAGATAAACCTTATTACTAATTGGGTGGCCATGGCATGCTATGCTATGTGTTAACCATTGTAACACCCTTATTTGTATAGTCTAGTATATTTCACTATTCTGGTGACCAGTGTCAGTCCAGACAATTAAGGGGATTAGAACCACATCTAAGACAACTAGATAAGCCCTGAACACAAATGATTAGTAATTGTCAATTAGTTAAGTATAAATAAGAAAAACAGAACATAAGAGGTTAAATGAGTAAAGAGTCATAGCGATGGATGACCTTCTTGGGAAGGATTGCGAGGTGGATTTAAACTCGAATTTCGAATTGTAAAATGTGACGTCGTGGTCCTTAGGACTATTACGAACACAGTGAAAAAGAGAAAATCACTAAAAAAAAATATTAAGCCGATCAAATAATTAGGTCAGAGATCCGGAAAAAAAATATTGAATTATTTGCAAACCGGGTCGAACCGGCGAGGGGCAATTTTGTCAATTGACCCCTAGAGCTGACTCCTGACCTAACTGTCAAATAAAATAGGAGAAAAGAAAATTTTGGAGTCGAGAATTAAATTAAAGAACTAATGAAAAAATAAATAGAAAAAAAAAGAAAAAGGAAAAGTGAAAAGTGATGACATCATGCATGATGCAATAAACATTATAATTAAACATTTAATTTTTGAATAATTATTGGTCTTTATAAGGATTAAAATACATAAAAGAAAGAAAAAAAAAAACAAACAAAGTCCATCTTCCCTAACTTGTCGTTTCCCCTTTCCCTCTCGCCCTCTCCCTCACCAAACCACCATTAAAGCTCATCTTTGAGCTTGCAAATCTCAAAACCTCACCATAGAAAATTGTTTTGCCAAGGTTAAAATTTGTTTGGGCAACTAGAGAAGAAGGTCCAAGAAGAAAGAAAGAAGAAAGGAAGAGATTTGAAGGAAAAGAAAATTCTGCATTCAAGGTTAGTAGTTAAACTTGGAATTTATAGTTTAATTATTGTATTTATAGCTTAATAAACTTAGAAATTAACATTATATAAAATGAAAACAGGTGTTGGAGGACTAGGTATAAATTTCAGCCAGCTAGGGTTGGTTGGATAATGTATGAATTTGATTGAATTAATAGTGTAGGTAAGCTTGTATGAGTGGTGAAGTGGTGTTGGTATGCTTGAAATTAGTTAAATGAAACAAATATGTGAATTAGGGTTTTGACTTAGGGTTTTAGACCTAGGGTTTTGGAAGCCAAAAATTAGAGAATTGGTCAAATGGTGTGTTTGACCTAGTTTGAGCTGAAAAATGGTCATTTGTGACCAATTGAGGTATGTTGGAAGTGTTAGAATTAGGTTCAAATTCGGATTGATTAGGGACATGCTGCAGGCAGCATGACCAAGGTCCCTTTCAGGGACAAAAACTAAAAATTTACCAACCCAATTGGTGTTAGGCAATTGAGAATGGAACTAGACACAAAATAGCACATTTTTCATTTAGAAATCATGCCCAAAAAGTGACCATAGCATAGTGAACAAATTGGCCAAATCCGGATATGAGTGTTCTGCCCTGTATAAAAATGATCAAATGAATAGTATTTTTTCATTTGGCCATAACTTGGGCTAGGCAGGTCTAAATGACCTAAAATTTTACTAGTAGAAAGCTGAGATATAGACACCTAAAACTTTCATGAAGAACACAAGTCCAAATTATTCCCTTAACCAAGTCATTTGGCCACGCAAATTTAGTGATCTAAAACTGCCAAAACCAGAATTTGCCCAGAAAATCTGGGTTAGGCCAATCCGGCAGCCATGATTCAAATGACTATAACTTGAGCTACAAAGCTCCAATTGAAGTGATTCAAAAAGGAGAATAAAGTTAAGACAATAAGGAACAATTTCTATGAAGAAAACTTAGCCAAATTCTAACAGCAACATGACCAATGGAACAGTGCAACATAGGACACCAAAACTGAAAATTTGCAATTTTTCCTTAAGGACTTAAAATTTGAGAAAACAACCAAAACCAACAAGTTAGGTAAATGTGGTATGTGGGTGAAATTAGAATTCCCAAACCTATCAAGCCTTAGAAAGTCAACAAATTGACTTGAATAGTGTCATGAATAGTAACCCCGAAATACAAATTTTAAAGAACGTCAAGTTTAGCATATTTTGAATTTATTTTTGGATTTATGATAAGTTATGATACTGAAACACTATGAAACTATGTGTTTCAGTGGAAAAGAATACCGGGAAAGAACCCGAGGGATCGAGTCAAGGCCAAGAGGCAACTCGTATAAGGTTTGTGCACAACATAGAATTTCTGTAAATTTTCTTCTGCACATTGTTTTGAATGAATTGAAATATTTATTATGCTCTTGATTTAAATTGTTGAAAGTTTATTTGTATATATTTGGAATGGCATTAAATATTTAGTAAATTGTTAAGATAGTTTTGAAATCACAGTGTCATGACCATATATTTGAATACTTCACTAGCATGACTAGTGAGGGAAATCAGTTTCGAATTTTGATTCCTTCTCTGGCTGAAGTGTTGAGGTGTGTGCCAGTAGAAGAAGAAAAAGAATAGGTTCCCATATATTTGAGCTAGCTAGCCTTGTGTTGTTACTTCTTCTTAGCCTCTGGCTATTGAGATTATATTTTTTTCGAATGGCATGATATAATTGTGTATTTTTATGAAATTTGTTTTGAGACTTTTGAAATGAAATTATTTGGATTAAAATCTTATAAATCATGTTTTGAATTTATATTTTATGTTTAGTTTAATTTTTGAATAAATATGATTTAAATTCGGCATAAAGATTATTTTAATATGTTGTGCACCACTAAGTCCTAGTACTCAGCGATGGCTGTTATTGCTGTCACAGATATAGAGACTAAAGGAGCAGCAAAGTGAGCTGCTGAGGATTGTGGAGCTACCTACTCTGAAGTTTATCGGGTATATTTTATACTCTGATTGTAAAAATTATTTTGATGTATGTAATGTATGCAAATGTAGAAGGAGATCGCTCTGTTGAGCAATCTGTTGAAGCTGAGGCACAAGGGGAAGCCCCAGCTCTACAGAATGTCAGTGGGTCTATAGCACCAGCCCCACAAATGCCGCAGTTTCCTGTACAGTTCGCACAGCAAATGGCGGCAATGTTCCAACAAATGGCTGGGGGTATGCCTACTTAAGTCCACCCTAGACTCCTGTGGTGCAACCTCAAGTTCCAGTCAAACAGTATGACAAGCTGTTGAAGTATGGAGCTACAGAATTTAAGGGTATAGTAGACCCTTTAGAGCCAGAACAGTGGCTAGAGAGAATGGACAGAGTATTCAAGAAGCTACACTGCTCAAATGAGTTGAAATTTGAATACTCTGTGTCACTACTATAAGGGGATGCGTATGATTGGTGGAAGACCATTCCCCACAGCTTGGCTGAACCACCAGTACTGACCTGGGATGACTTTATCAGAGAGTTTAGACAAAAATATGTCCCAGATGCATATGTGGATCAGAAGCTACAAGAATTTCTGAGTTTGAAACAAGGCAATAGATCAGTGGCAGAATATGAGAGGGAGTTCTCCCGCTTAAGCCAATATGCTGGGAGTCTCCTTTCTACCAGTAAGGAAAGGTGCAAGAGATTTGAGATGGGTAAGCCTAGCCTTTGAATGCAAGTAGTGGGATTCAGACACACTAATTTTTCAGAGCTCATTTCTCAAGCACTTGAGTTGGAAAGAATTGAATCAGTAGCGACTCCAGCAAAAGAAAAATCAGAGAAAGCTGAGAAATCACAGAAAGATAAGGGGGAAAAGTTAGTAGAGCCAAGTTCTGGTGGTACTTTTGGGAAGAGGAAGAAATTTGGTGGACCTAGCAGAGGTCGAGGTGGAAGATTTGGAAGGGGCAGATTCTCTGGACAGAGACCCCCTAGGTCTGGTCAGCAGTAGAGCAGGGGTTCACAACCTCCCCGCTCCTGTGAGACTTGTAGTAAGATTCATGGGGGAGAATTCTATTGAGCAATAGGAGCTTGTTTTAACTGTGGAGGCAAGGGTCATATTGCAAAAGATTGCACTAGTGCTCCTAGATTTGGTCCAGTTCCTACTACTGTAGAAGGATCTATTTAGAGTCCTACTCTCAGAGGTTCACAACCAGTTGGCAATGGAAGAGGCAGAGGTAGAGGCACTGCTTCTGGTAGTCAGGGTACTGTTGGTCAGACAGCACAAGGAAGTGCTTCATCCAGAGTTTATAAGATGAGACAGCGAGAAGAGGCTGAGACTTCCGATGTGGTAGCCGGTACATTCTCTATCTCTGATCAAGAAGTATTTGTGTTGTTTGATTCGGGTTCAACCCACTCATATGTTAGTGCTAGCATAGTCAGTTCACTTACTGTTCCGTGTGCCAAAATAGATTTTGAAGTGCTAGTAACTAGTCCGTTAGGATAAGAGGTTCGGGTCAACAGAATCTATAGAGACTGTCCTTTGGTGATCCAATGACATGTTTTTCTGTCAGATTTGATTGAAATGCCCTTCAGAGATTATGATATCATCTTGGGCATGGATTGGTTAGCCAGGCATCACGCCATGATTGACTGTAGACTGAAGATAGTCACTTTTGGTCTCTCTCTATACGGTGATGTGTTAATACATGGGGAGAGTCATTTACTGCCATCAAACATCATTTTGGCTGCACTAGCTAGAAGGATGATCAGAAAGGAGTGTGAAGCATACTTTGTAACGATTGAGCTCCAACCACTAGAGGAATTGTCTGCTTTGGCCATAAGCCTCACGGTTTTGTCCCATAGGTGGAATGGAAAACTTCCCAAAAGGTTACCCATCCTAGGATTTCTCTCAAGCGAGCACGCTTAACCCTGGAGTTCTTCCAACTCTCTAGGCCATTCCACCAAAAGGCGCCTCTAGTGATTAGTTCCCCCATTTTATATATCATTACTTTTTGAACCCAAGACCATCTCAGTGCTTTGCCGATGTGGGATTTCCCTAAGGGACCTTTCTCCCCCCCTTTCGAGACTCGGCATCCTTGCTAAGGTTTGCCCCACCATCGCTCAAGAGGACACACGAGCGGCTCTGATACCAATAAACACATTTAAATTCATCATAATATCCATATAAAGGTGGCAACACTCAAATTTCTTAAATGCAAGAGAAAAATCATATTTCAGTCAAAGTAAACTTGTTCAAAGCAAACTCATTCAATTTAACACATTCCAAGCAATTTACAAGTTTAAAAATGAAGAAAATGTTAGTTGTGCACAAACTTTCAATAATTCTCCTTCCTTGTTACCTACTTCTCCTTGTCCGTTCCAACTTCTTTTTCTACTGAAAATATACAAATAAAATACCTCAATACCAATCTCAATTGCCGCCAAAAACTCATTGCATGCATGTCTAATGCATCCCAAGTTAGCTTTATAAATTTTAGAAAATTTTGGTTTTGGACAACTTGGTGCTCCAATCTTCGAACCCAATTTTTACTTAGTTTCGATCATAATTTGGTGAGGTTTTCTTCAAGAAAAATTTTCATTTAGGTTTTAACTTTATTTTCTTTTTTGAATTATCTAATTCAGGAGCTGTGTAGCTCAAGTTATGCCCAAAACATGATTACTGTTCAGGTCACTATTCATGCTGCAAATTTAGTTCTGGAAGATTTATCAATCCAATTTCATTCAGCAATTTGGTCAAGTTAAGTCCATAATTTGGTCTAATGTTCTTCATATGAAATTTTCTACTATGTCTTAGGTTTCCATCGGTTCAAGAATCGCCTAAATCGAAGTTTTTTAGAGAGTGTTATGGCCATGCGAAATTTACTGTTCATATGATAAATCTGCAATTCTGCAGATTCAGTGATTCAACTTTGCTTAGCAATTTGATTGGGTTAAGTCCATAATTTGGCCTCAAGTTCTTCATATGAAATGTTTTACTATGTCTTATGTTTCCATCGGTTCAAGAATCGCCTAAATTGGAGTTTTCTAGAGAGACTTATGGCCATGCAAAGTTTACTATTTATATGGTCAAATTCTGCAGGTTCCAGAATTTTGTCTCTAAGTACAAGGCTCATTTCGGATAGCTTAAGGTCATTTTCGGGGCAGGGTATCTTCATGAAAATTCTAGCCCTATGTATTAAGTTTCATTTCCAATGAGTTTTACACCTATTGGAGTTGTGTAGCTCAAGTTATGGGCTTCCAAACACACTGAATTTAGTGTGCAAAATTCTGCCCCAAGTTAAAATTTTCATTTCTTCAATTACTTCCACTAACCAATCTCAATTCACATTTAATTCACCCAAAATGACTATAATTTAGCATTAACACATCAATGGCACTTCCTAGCACAAAACCTACAATTTTCAAATACCAAAGTTTGCAATTTCCCTAATCCTATCATTTCATTATCTCCATTCATCAACCCAATGTCAATTCAAATTAAATAAACCTTAAATGACCATAATTTAACACTACACATACCAGTTTCACTCTCTAGCACTAAAACCCAATTTTCCCATAAACCCTAATCTTCTATAATTTAATTTATGCAATCCCATAAAATCTTACTACTCCCAATCATGCATACTACCTCAATTTAACTTATATTTATCATCAATTTAACTAAAATACATCAAAACCCTAATTTTCCCTAAGTTAGCCAAAACCCTAGTTTTGGTTCCATGCATGTTTCCTTTCAATTTCTCATGAAATTTCATCATAAGTTAACTTCATTCAAGGCTTATACAACTAATCTAATATGAAAAAAAAACTTACCTTAAGTGACCACTTCTAATCTTCAATTTCTTCAAACTCTTTTGTTCTCTTAGCTTCTAATCTCTCAATGAAAGATAAATTTGATGTTTTCTACCAATTAGATAGAAAACCCGTGGAGAAAAAGTGGGGAAAATCAATGGTTGAGAGAGGTTGTAAGTGGAAGAATGAAGAGAGAAGAAAGAAAAGAGAGGGAGAGGAGGTGTGTGGGGGGACAACAAAATGAGGGAGGGAGGAAGATGGCTTCCTTTTATACTTATCCCAATTATTTATTTATTTAATTAATTTTTATTGAGTTGTCCAAAGTCTATTAGTCCTAAAATTTTAATTGGGTCAAAATGGACCTAAAATTCTAGATTTTTGTTTCTTTTATTTTCCTTTCACTTTATACTTGAATTCTTTTCCTAAAAAAAATTATTCCATAATTCAGTTCATTAATTTCACTTAAATTAATTAATATTTTGGTCAAAAGTCAACTCTTGAGGTGAATTGACCAAAATGCCTCTCATCGGTTCATAATCCCTCTTTTTCAATATACCCGGTGGATCCTTATATTTTTGGGTCACTTGAATTTTTATTGTGTCTATCTCAATTAATTTTCTACTTATTTTTTTATCCTCAAGGTGTCTTTAAATAGTACTAGTCACGGACCAAAAATGTTACTATTTATAACTCGGAGGTTCGGGGTGTTACATACTTGGCACGTGATAGACACCCAAGTGGGGAGTCCAACACTCAGGTACATCCCTACGGTATGTGACTTTCCGGATGTGTTTCCTGATGAATTGCTAGGATTACCTCCAGAAAGAGAAGTGCAGTTTGAGATTGATGTTATGCCTGGTGTGGACCCAATCTCTATAACACCATATAGAATGGCACCTACAGAATTGAAAGAGTTGAAAGTGTTGTTGCAAGAGCTGCTTGACAAGGGCTTTATCCACCCTAGTGTGTCACCTTGGGGAGCGCCAGTGTTATTTGTTAAGAAGAAGGATGACACTCTCCACTTATGTATTGATTATCGACAGTTGAATAAGGTGATAATAAAGAATAGATATCCATGGCCCTGTATTGATGACTTGTTTGATCAGTTGAGGGGTGCAGCTGTATTCTCCAAAATTGACCTGAGATCAGGTTATTATCAGTTAAAAGTACAAGAGCAGAGTATTCTTAAAACTTCCTTCAGAACTTGTTATGGCCATTATGAGTTCTTGGTCATGCCATTCGAGGTTGACTAATGCTCCGACTGCTTTTATGGATCTGATGAACACTATCTTCAGACCATACCTTAACCAGTCTGTTGTGGTATTCATAGATGATATGTTGGTCCATTCGAGGAGTGCAGAAGAGCATGATAGACATCTGCGAATTGTACTGCAGACTTTGAGGGAGAAATAGCTATATGCCAAATTGTCGAAGTGTGAATTTTGGCTGAAGAAAATATCTTTCTTGGGGCACGTAGTATCAATAGAGGGTATTAAGGTAAATCTAAGTAAGATAGAAGCTGTCCTTAATTGGAGGCCACCCAGAAATATCACGAAGATTCATAGTTTTCTGGGTTTAGCTGGATACAACCGTCGATTTGTAAAGGGATTTTCTATGTTGGCATCTCCATTGACCAAGTTACTTTGAAAAGATGTGAAATTTTAGTGGACGAATAAATGCCAGCAGAGTTTTAATGAATTAAAAAGGTGTTTGACTAAGGCTCCAGTCCTGACTTTACCTACTCCGAGTAAAGAATACACATTTTATAGTGATGCTTCTCACAATGGGTTAGGCTATGTACTGATGCAAGATCAAAATGTCGTTGCCTATGCATCACGCCAGCTAAAACCGCATGAGAGGAATTATCTGACACATGATTTGGAGCTTGCAGCTATTGTGTTTGCTCTTAAGATCTGGAAACACTATTTGTATAGGGAGAAGTGCTACATCTACACAGATCATAAGAGTTTGAAGTATTTGGGCACCCAAAAAGAGTTGAATTTGAGACAGAGGAGATGGTTAGAGTTGATAAAAGACTATGATTGTTTGATAGACTATCAGCCAGGAAAAGCTAATGTTGTGGCTGACGCCTTAAGTCACAAGACTATGGCAAGTCTACGGGTTACTCCTTTGTCTATGGTATATGAGTTGAGATCATTACATGCCAGCTTAGAGATTAATGATGAGGGGCAGACAGTAGTTGCATGGCATGTACAGCCAGTGTTGATTGATTAGATCAGAATGGCTACTCAGAATGATCAGAAGTATCAGAAGATGTTGGAAGAAGTCCGGCAGGGCAAGAAACCAGAATTCTCAATTAGAGATGATGGTCTACTGCTACACTAGGGCAGAATGTGTGTTCCTAATGATGTTAATTTGAGGCAGATCATTTTAAAGGAAGTACATGAGTCTCCTTTTGCCATGCTCCCTGGTGGCACAAAAATGTATATAGGGCTAAAGGAGCATTACTGGTGGATGGGTATGAAAAGAGATGTGGCAGAGTTTGTTTCCAAATGCCTAACTTGTTAGCAAGTGAAGGCAGAGCATCAAGTATCCGCTGGGTTATTACATCCACTACCAGTACCAGAATGAAAATGAGAGAGAATAACTATGGATTTTGTGATGGCACTTCTGAGGACACTGAAGATTCATGATGCAGTATGGGTCATTGTTGACAGACTGACCAAGTCTGCTCATTTTCTGCCAGTCCGGATGGACTACAGTTTAGAAAGATTGGTCAAGTTGTACATTGATGAGATAGTAAGATTGCATAGAGTGCCAGTATCCATCGTATCAGACAGAGATCCTAAGTTCACTTCTAGATTCTGGGGTAGTCTTCAGAGAGCCCTAGGAACTAGATTTAACTTCAGTACGACATTCCACCCACAGACAGATGGCCAGTCTGAGAGGGTAATTCTGATATTGGAGGATATGCTACGGGCTTGTGTGATCGAGTTTGAGGGCAGTTGGGACACACACTTGCCTTTGATTGAGTTTGCTTACAACAACAGCTACCAATCAAGCATTGGGATGCCTCCATATGAAGCTTTGTATGGCAGAAAATGTAGAACCTCGTTGTGTTCGGATGACGTGGGTGAAAGGAAGATGATTGGACCCGAAATTGTTCAGCAAACTGAGGAGAAGATCAGGGTGATCAGAGATCGACTTAAGACTGCATCAGACCATCAGAAGTCCTATATTGATTTGAAGAGAAGAGATATTGAGTATACAGTGGGTGAGAAAGTATTCCTCAAGGTTTCCCTTTGGAAGAAAATTATGAGATTCGGTAGAAAGGGAAAACTGAGTCCTCGTTTCATTGGGCCATATGAGGTTCTGGAAAGAGTAGGTCCTTTGGCATATCGTTTGCCACTACCTCCAGAGTTAGAAAAGATACATAATGTCTTCCATGTGTCTATGTTGAGGAGGTATTGATCAGACCCATCTCATGTACTACCAGTGGAAGAAATTGAGGTGAATCCAGACCTCACATGTGAAGAAGAACCCATAGAGATTCTGGCTTATGAGGTGAAGCAGCTACAGAGTAAGCAAATACCATTAGTAAAAGTGCTGTGGAACCATCATTCAGGCCAGGAAGCTACTTGGGAACGAGAGGAGGACATAAGGAGACAGCACCCACAGCTGTTTAAAGACTGATACCAGGTAAAATTTCAAGACAAAATTTATTTAGGGGGGGGGGGGAGAATTGTAACACCCCTATTTGTATAGCCTGGTATATTTCACTATTCTGGTGACCGGTGTCGGTCCGAACAATTGAGAGGATTAGAACCACATCTAAGATAACTAGATAAGCCCTGAACACAAATAATTAGTAATTGTCAATTAGTTAAGTATAAATAAGAAAAATAGAACATAAGAGGTTAAATGAGCCGAGAGTCACAGCGATGGGTGACCTTCTCGGGAAGGATTGCGAGGTCAATTTAAATTCAAATTTTGAACCGTAAAATGTGACGCCGTGGTCCTTAGGACTATTGTGAACATAGTGGAAAAGAGAAAATCACAAAAAAGAAATGTTAAGCCGGTCAAATAATTAGGTCAGAGATCCGGAAGAAATATTGAATTATTTGCAAACCGGGTCGAACCGGTGAAGGGCAATTTTGCCAATTAACCCCTGGAGCTGACTCCTGACCTAACTGTTAAATAAAATCAGAGAAAAGAAAATTTCAGAGTCAGGAATTAAATTAAAGAACTAATGAAAAAATAAATAGAAAAAAAAAAGAAAAAGGAAAAGTGAAAAGTGATGACATCATGCATGACATCATGCAATAAACATTATAATTAAACAATTAATTTTTGGATAATTATTGGTCTTCTATAAGGATTAAAATACATAAAAGAAAAAAAAAAACAAAAAAAGTCCATCTTCCCTAACTTGCTGTCTCCCACTTCCCTCTCACCCTCTCCCTCACCAAACCACCATTAAAGCTCATCTTTGAGCTTGCAAATCTCAAAACCTCACCATAGTGTAGGTAAACTTGTATGAGTGGTGAAGTGGTGTTGGCATGCTTGGAATTAGTTAAATGAAACAAATATGTGAATTAGGGTTTGGACCTAGGGTTTTGGAAGCCAAAAATTTGAGAATTAGTCAAATGGTATGTTTGACCTAGTTTGAGCTGAAAAATGGTCATTTGTGACCAATTGAGGTATGTTGGAAGTGTTAGAATTAGGTTCAAATTCAGATTGATTAGGGACATGCTGCAGGCAGCAAGACCAAGGTCCCTTTCAGGGATAAAAACTGAAAATTTACCAACCCAATTGGTGTTAGGCAAATTGGGAATGAAACTAAACACAAAATTGCACATTTTTCATTTAGGAATCATGCCCAAAAAGTGACCATAGCATAGTGAACAAATTGGCCAAATCCAGATGTGAGTGTTCTGCCCTGTACAAAAATGACCAAATGAACAATATTTGTTCATTTGGCCATAACTTGGGTTAGGCAGGTCTAAATGACCTGAAATTTTACCAGTAGAAAGCTGAGACATAAACTTAAAACTTTCATGCAGAATACAAGTCTAAATTATGCCCTTAACCAAGTCATTTGGCTACCCAAAGTTAGTAACCTAAAACTGCCAGAACCAAAATTTGCCCAGAAAATCTGGGTTAGGCCAATCCGGCAGCCATTATTTAAATGGCTATAACTTGAGCTACAAAGCTCCAATTGGAGTGATTCAAAAAGGAGAATAAATTTAAGACAATAAGGAACAATTTCTATGAAGAAAACTTAGCCAAATTCTAACAGCAACATGACCAATGGAACAGTGCAACATAGGACACCAAAACTGAAAATTTGCAATTTTGCCTTAAGGACTTAAAATTTGAGAAAATAACCAAAACTAACAAGTTAGGTAACTGAAATGTGGTATGTGGGTGAAATTAGAATTCCCATACCTATTAAGCCTTAGAAAGTCAACAAGTTGACTTGAATAGTATCATGAATAGTAACCCCAAAATATAAATTTTAAAGAACGTCAAGTTTAGCATATTAAAGCTAGGTAAAAGTAAATTTGAATTTATTTTTGAATTTATGATAAGTTATAATACTGAAACACTATGAAACTGTGTGTTTCAGTGGAAAAGAATACCGAGAAAGAATCCGAGGGATCGAGTCAGGGCCAAGAGGTGAATCGTATAAGGTTTGCGTGTAATAGCCCTATATTTGGTAGTGCGTTCTACTGTTTCGGTGACCAGTGTCGGTCCGGACAACTAGGATGCCTAGAACTATATTTAATTATTAGTGAGGAGACATAAAATAATGAAATATAAGAAAGGAAAATACAAGAAAAACAAAGGAAAAATAATAACAATGAAATGTAACCAAGTTAAACGATCCAGCGCCGCAGCTATGGGTGACCGCACGGGGAAGTTACGGTGCAAGCAATAGTCGATCCCAGGACTGCAGAGAACCCTCGGAATTTAATTTCGAAACATAATTAAAGACTTATTGAAGTATAAATGTCATTAGAAATATTAAAGAAAAATTAATTAATTAGTACAAAGAAAAATGAGAAATCGAGAAATCGACAAAACTCGGTGTTACCGAAAAATCAGGAATGCAACCCGAATAGGGGCATTGTGGTCAATTAACACCCAGAGTTGTCTTTTGACCTAAATGTCCATTAAAAATAAGTAATATTAAATATTGAAAATGTCATGAAAATAAGAAGTTTTATACATAGTGTGATTAAAGAAATTATGGGGATTAATTAGAATTTATTAAAGTTAATTATTATAATGTTTAAAGTTAATTAGTGGAGCACTAAGTAGGATTTAATGGGATATAAAAAGGGCCATAGTGGATAGATTTCTCCACTTAAAGTCATCTTCAACCTTCATTTCTTCTTCTTGCCGAATTGTTCCACTCCCATAAAACTCCATTGCCACACCTTGCATGGAGCTTCACTCTACCATGATCAAGCCCTAGTTCCTTCAAAAGTTCTTCACTAAACCTTGTCTACAAACCTTGGGCAGCAATAAGGGAGTAAGAAAGATAAGTTTTGGTGAGGTTTTGAAGAAGTCCAAAGGAGGTAAGTGGGTGTTTTCAATTCTTGTTTCATTAAAAGTGTAACCAAAGTTGTGGATAGTTGATTTATGGAAGAATTTTTTATGTTTGATGAATTATTGGAGTTGAGCCATTTTGGCAGCCATGAAACCTCACCATGAACAGCTTGTCCTTGCATGTAAATGGTTGTTTGGATGTTGATTTAAATGTTTAATTGTATTGAAGTTAAATTCCATGTGTAAAGTTTGATTTGTAAGCTTGAAAAGTGAAAATGGAAGTTGATGGGTATGTGTAAACTTGTGGCAGCCTCATGAAGAAGATTGAAGTGTTTAAGTTCATGAAATATTATTGAATTATGTTGCTTATGGTGGCAGCATGTGTATGTGAATAATTGTTTGGGTTTGGACATGTAAATGGGGTATGTTCTTGTGGTTAAATTGTGTAAATGGACTTTGAAAAATTCTGGGTTATAATGTGTATGTTGAGAATGGTTACAAGCTGTCCAAAATGACCAAAATGTGTTGTAAAGTGTGTTAATGGTATGGTATAAACCAGAACTGGTATGAAAGTTAAACTTGGTAAGTATTGGATGTGTAATTGGTAAGTGTTGAATAATATGTAACAGGGCAGTGTACATTTTAGCTTAGAACCTTAAGTGTGTGACTTCAATTGGTATGAGACCAATTGGAGGTGAAACTAGGCACAAAATGTGCCAACTTTCATGAAGGAAGCTTACCTAAATTCTGTCTAGAAGATGACTTGAAAAATGACCAAATCCGGATTAATGACTTGAAAGCCTGAAAATTGACCATTTGGGTAGTAGTTAGTGTTTTGACCATAACTTACTCAAAACAAGTCCAAATGACCTGAAATTTTTACCATGAATAGCTTAGAAATAGATCTACAATTCTTATGAAGACAATAAAGCCCAGAAATGGCCAGAATCAAGCTAAATAGCTTGCACAAGTTCAAGTACCAAAACTGGCCGAACCAAAAGTGACCTAAAAATGACCTAAGCCCACCATTTTAGTGCATTCTGTCCAGCATTGGTAAATTGACCATATCTTGGTCTACACAACTCAGAATAACCTGAAATTTTTCCCCGTGTGCAATAAGACATAGGCCTACAAGTTTGTAGTTTGGACCGAAACCCAAAAACTGAGGGAACTTGATCGTCCGGCTAGGTCAAAATAGTACACCGAAATCCAGTAAATTGCAATAAAGTGCAATACACTTGGAAATGAAAATTGGTAACATATACCAATACTAAAAGGCTATAAAATGTGACATATTGGTAACATTGAAATTGACTCACTTAGAGTGCATCAAGGGTCAACATTATAGGTTAACTAATGAAATGAATTGAAGAGAATAGTACCAAGAAAATTTAAATATTGGATTTTATTGTTAGAAACAAATTTATTGAGTACTGAAACACTTTAAATTGTGTGTTTCAGTTGATAAAGATATTGAGAAGCATAAAGAACATTGAGTCAAGGCCTAGGAGCGACTCAAATCAAGTTTGTGCACAATTAGTTTTTAACTGATTTTGTTCTGAATATTTCATATGATTAAATGACATATTTTTCTTATGTATTTTGTTTAACAAGTATTGGATTTAATTCAATGATTATTGAAATTGTTATAGTATGTATGAATTTAGCTTTGTGAAATGGTATTTCCATAAGTATTAAGCATTGTTGTGGATTGAATAAATTATGTTTTGGAAAATTGTGATAGAACATGTTTTGAATTGTGATGGGCAATTTGCATGAAAAAATGCAAACTTATGATTTGAATTGTGATGAGCATAAAAATTATTGGATATTGGAATTGACTTTGAATCAAATTGTATTGTGATTTATGCTCATAAAAAGGATTGTGATATTGTTTTATATCTCACTATAGATGCTTGACTAGGTTATTACCCATTTCTCTCATTTATTGAGAAGACAATGGAGTTAGTTGTATTTTGATTACCATGGTATGTGCATAGGCTTAGATTCTCCTCTTATTAGAGGTTAGATCTAAGTTTTTTTTTTATGTTATGGCCCTTTCGGAAGATTTATTATTGTGATGTGTACTGTGCACGATGATTCGACCTCCCCGACCATAGGGAGTTAGAATCTGATTCGACCTCCCCGACCATAGGGAGTTAGAATCATCCCGAAGATGGCCCTTTCGGATTAGTCTTGCATAGTTATTGAGATAAATAATGTTTTTTGAGATAAAGAATGGCTTTTGAGATAAAGAATGATTTTTGAGATAAAGAATGACTTTTGAGATAAAGAATAGTTTTTGAATAGTAAAGAATTATGATTTCAATTATGATTTATGTATAATTGATTTTGTTGGAATTAATCTTTATTTCCAATAAATTGTTGGAATTACCTTAAATGGTTAGTTATGATTTGATAAATTGAATTTCGTGATCAAAGTCATTTTATATAAATGATTTATATTATTGGCAATCAATATTTTGAGTTTTGGAATTTGATGAGTATTCAGATTTCCAAATTATTTGCTATAAATTTTGTCAATGTATATTGTACTATGTTTTAAATTATAGTTGTGCACCACTGAGTTCACCACTCAGCGATAGCTTTGTATGCTGTCGCAGGTGAAAAGAGCATAGAGCAATTGAGTAAGCTTCTTTGAAGAGACATTCAGATCAGCTCCAGGTATACCCATGTACACAGGTTTTGATGTATGCATGTAATAATATGTATGTAAATTATTTGAGCAGTTGTATAAAAACTCTTGTAAAATATTTTGGTATGTAATTAAATGTAAATTATTGTAAATATAAATTTAAGATTCCATTTACCTGTATAGTTTTGTAATATTAATTTTTGAGTCTTGTGATCAATGAAATGTTTTTTTTATGATGAGGTTGGTTTGAAAATGAATTGATTTGATTATTGAGATTGAATTGGGAGTATTTTCCTTTTCAGGTTTGAAGAATTGTTTTCTCAAAATACAGGCGGCACTTTGCCGAAATTTTGAAAAAAATTTTATAACACCAGATTTTAATCGATGATTTAAATTTCACGAAAATTGTTTTAAAATCCCTTATAGTATATCTAATGGGTTATCGGTAAGTGAAGTATGGTAATTCATTAGTTGTACTACGGGATCATATTACATCTTACGGGGGAGTAGGGTGTGATATTGTGCACAACATAGAATTTCTGTAAATTTTCTTCTCCACATTGTTTTGAATGAATTGAAATATTTATTATGCTCTTGATTTAAATTGTTGAAAGTTTATTTGTATATATTTGGAATGGCATTAAATGTTTAGTAAATTGTTAAGATAGTTTTGAAACCACAGTATCATGACTATATATTTGAATACCTCACTAGCATGACTAGTGGGGGAAATCAGTTTCGAATTTTGATTCCTTCTCTGGCTGAAGTGTTGAGGTGTGTGCCAGTAGAAGAAGAAAAAGAATGGGTTCCCATATATTTGAGCTAGCTAGCCTTGTGTTGTGACTTCTCCTTAGCCTCTGGCTATTGAGATTATATTTGTTTCGAATAGCATGATATAACTGTGTGTTTTTATGAAATTTGTTTTGAGACTTTTAAAATGAAATTGTTTAGATTAAAATCTTATAAATCATGTTTTGAATTTATATTTCATGTTCAGTTTAATTTTTGAATAAATATGATTTAAATTTCGTATAAAGATTATTTTAGTATGTTGTGCACCACGGAGTCCTAGTTTCAGCGATAGCTGTTATTACTGTCGCAGATATAGAGACTAGAGGAGCAGTAGAGTGAGCTACTGAGGATTGTGGAGCTACCTACTCTGAAGTTTATCGGGTATATTTTATACCCTGATTGTAAAAATTATTTTGATGTATGTAATGTATGTAAATGTAGAAAATGGTCATGAGCAGTTGTATAAAGTTGTATAGAGTTGTATAAAGCTTGTAATAAATTTTAGTTTGGATTTTTCTTAATGTAAATTTTTATAATGATATATATAAATTATTTTATCTTTATTGAAATATGAATGGAAATATTTTGTTTTAATTTGAATGAAATTGAATTGTAGTATTTTGATGATATTGAATTTTGAAAATTGAGAAATGATGTTGAAATTGGTTGGGATGGATGTTAAAATGATGAAGTTATTGAGATAAATCTTTGGAAGTACTTTTTATAGGTACTTGAAGAACTGTTTTCTCAAAATACAGACGGCACTCTGCCGAAATTTTTATAAAATTTGCGAAAAAATAAAATAGGACAAAAATCTTAACTAGTTTTCAAACTCTAATTAAATGTTTTAATACCTATTAGAAAATGATCACCACTTATAAAAGTAAGAAAATTGTTTTTAAAATTCCTTGTAGGGTACTTAATGAGTTATCGGTAGGTGAAGTTCGGTAGTTCATTAGGTATTCTACGAGATCATGTTATGCCTTACAGAGGGGTAAGGTATGACAACCATGGTCTATGAGGTGTATAAAATGATTTAGAGAAATCATTTATGGTAAGAAAGAGTTCTGATGATATTAAGAGTTGATATCATGTCTCATTGCCAATTAGTGATGAGTCTAGTAAGTCACACATATACACACGTAATCACCAAATTAACTATGATTTAATTAATTAATTAAAGAGTTTAATTGATTAATTAAATAGGTTTGGTTTACAATTAGATTGCAAAGTCCCTAGCATGGCTTGAAACCAAATCTAGGTTATTGGATGTATAATATGAGTTAAATTTATATTTAAAGTGTTTAAATATGAATTTAAACTGTGTATTGAGTTGCTTGTGTTGATTTGTGAAATGAGAATGAATAATGGAGTTGTGATTGAGAAAAATATTGGGAGTATCTTTATTTTCAGGTTTTGAAGAATTGTTTTCTCAAAATATAGATGGCACTCTGCTGAAATTTTTGTAAAAATTACGAAGATTTTAAATATCTAAAAATTTGATTTATGTTTGGACTTTAAATAAAGGTTTTTAATATCTGAGAAAATTTTACCCACCAATTTAAAAATGAACGAAAATTATTTCAAAATCCCTTGTAGTATATTTAATGGGTTACCGATAGGCGAAGTACGATAATTCATTAGGTGTACTACGGGAGCATGTTACATCTTACGAGGAGCAGGTGTGACAATGCATGTGACCCTAGATGAAAAATATTGAATTTTAATGATCTAAACTTGTATTTTTCATGCTTCCGCTCCTTCAGTAAGAGCAAAGAATATGGCACTAACCTTGACTTAGTCACTTTTCAAGACTTCAAAACTTCACTTTCTTCCCTTTTTTTTATTGTCTAGAGGTTGTTTAAGATGTAAGAAGCAGTTTTATGAAAGAAGCTAGTGGTTTTATGGTGTGTTTGTATGAGAATTCTAGTGAGAAGGTGGAGCAACAATGGAGGTGTTTGTAGAGAGAGAGGTGTCTCAGCTGAATGAGGAAGAAGAAAGTAGAATTTGTTTCTTTAATTTGACTTCTTTTTCCTATTTTAAATGAATTTAAGTGTGTTGTTAAATTGTAATTGGTTCATAAGTTTTTATTGCATCATTCTTGCATAGGCATCATGTTATAATTGGATATTTATTTCCATTTTCTTTTTCTTTCTTTTCTACTTATTTTCAATTAAATTTTTAGCAATATTTATTCACATTTTATGTCATAATAATTATTTACTTAACTGGACAAGTCAGTCAAAAATCATCTTCGAAGACGAAATGACCAAAATGCCCTTCATTTGGCTTATTAAGCCAAAATCATCTGTACCAATCTAAAAATTTTTCTAACCCTTTTCTTGGCATTATAATGCCATAAAAACCTCAATGACTCTTCTCTATAATCTCAAAAATTATTTTATGAATTTTCTCCCTGGTTTAGGGCTCCTAGCTGCGAAGACCGCAACTTCCCACTGGGTTACTCATCGCTAGGGCACCGGCTCATTTAACTTGGTTGTATTTTATTTCTAAAATTTTTCCTAAATTTTTCATACCATTATTTGAGTTATTTATGACTCCTCACTCTAGTCTAATTATAGTTCCAGACATTCTGGCTGTCCGGACAGACATTGGTCACCGAAACAGTAGAATGTACGGACTTGCTAAAGTAAGGGTATTACAAATGGTATAGAAGGGGAAGCGAAAAAGAAAATGAATAGGGTAAAACAAACAAAATAAGGATAACCCTTTACATGTAAAAGAAAGCAAGGTTTGAAATATAGCTCTTATTATTAAACCAAATGCATATTCTAAAATAAAATGCCAAAAAATCCACTAATGTAATTTTGTATATAAATGAAAGGTATTGCTCAGATGAAAAGAACACTAGTATTATTTTATTCCACACACTTTGTTAGAAAAACAAAACTTGTACATGTTTATATTATTAGTTAGAGGGTACTGCTAAAGAAACCCAAAGTTTTAGAAGTAGAGAATAGGGTGCTTATGGAAGTGTATTAAGATAATAAAGGGAGTGGTTTAATGGTTTGGACAAAGTTTAAGAGGATACTACAATAATTTTCCATTTTGGTAATAAAGGTTATTGCCTAATAGGGATGGAAACAATAAGAAAGGTAGGCTTGAAAAATAATCGATAGCTTAATTTAATATTATTATTAACAACACTTGCTATTGTTTATTCCCTTCATTACTAAAAGTAATTAAAAAAGGGTTATAATAATGGAAAATAGATAATATTATATTGGATAAGAGATATAAGTAAGGGAAATAATTATTCAACTCTACATCTCTTCCCATTAAAAAGGTTAAAAAAAGTCTTTTATAATAATTTTTTTCCCTAGCCATTACATATTTACATTTAGAATAAACCAACCCTCACAATATCAAAGGATTAAGACACTAAATGACAAATGATCAAACTCTAATTGATGGTGGGTTACATTTGTTGATGTCCTTCTCTTTGTTAGAGAACTCCATTTCATTTTCTCAGAAGACTAATGATCAAACTCTCATTTAAGGCATCCTTCTACAGTGGTCTGGCCATAATTTTATTAATTTTAGTAGTCAAGGATAGACTGACTTAAATAGGCGCTTTGCAGCAATTCTTAAAATAGACATGCAATAGTTAAATATGTTTTTTTCATTAAAATTGGCATTTGGAGTAGGTACTTCAAATTCAGGTACAAAGTGCATTAACTTCATTGTCAATCACCGTGTTCCATATCTTAGCTTTCTTTGCTAAACCTAGCAATTTTTTTTCTTAAGTCTCAACCTATTTTATATCTATTTTTATAAAATACATCTGTGCATGCATTGGTGGATCCAGGGTCCACTCATTCATACATCTGCATCAACCTACCCGTAGAAAGGGGGATACTAATAGGGGAGAGTGACCAAGACATTCTGATCACTAATCCATTGGGCCACAGTGTAGTAGTGAATAAAGTGTACAAGGGTTGCCCGTTAAGGATTCAGGGGCATAAATTCTTGGCAGACTTAATTGAGTTGCCTTTTCATGAGTTTAACGTGATTTTGGGAATGGACTGGTTGTCACGTCATCAGGCAATAGTTGATTGCAAATTGAAGAGAATTTCTCTGAAAACTTCTCAGGGTAATGAGATCACTGTTGTGGGTGAAAGGACAGATTTCCTGTCCAATGTTATCTTAGCCACAGTTGCAAGAAGAATGATGAGAAAAGGCTGTGAAGCCTACCTAGCACATGTGGTGGATACTAGGCAGGCTAAGCCAAACCTGAGTGATATACCCACAGTAAGAGACTTCCCAGAGGTATTTCCTGAAGAGTTACCTGGTTTGCCACCAGAAAGGGAAGTTGAATTTGCTATTGAAGTAATGTCGGGTACAGCACCCATTTCCATTGCTCCTTATAGGATGGCACCCACTGAATTGAGGGAGTTGAAAACTCAGTTGCAAGAGTTACTTGATAAGGGGTTCATACGCCCCAGTGTGTCACCATGGGGAGCTCCAGTGCTGTTTGTAAAGAAGAAGGATGGGACTTTGAGGCTTTGCATTGATTACCGGCAGTTGAATAAAGTGACTGTGAAGAACAAATATCCATTGCCTAGAATTGATGATCTGTTTGATCAATTGAAGGGAGCAGGAGTATTTTCTAATATTGATCTCAGATCAGGGTACCATCAGTTGAGGGTGAAGGTTGCAGATGTGCCAAAGACTGCATTCAGGACCCGATATGGGCATTATGAGTTTCTAGTGATGCCCTTTGGCCTAACAAATGCACCAGCGGCATTCATGGACCTTATGAACCGTATCTTCCATCCACACTTAGATCAGTTCGTAGTGGTCTTTATTGATGATATTTTGGTGTATTCCAAGACCAGGGAAGAACATGATGAACATTTGAGGATTGTTCTGCAAACCCTGAGAGAAAAGAAACTGTATGCTAAGTTGTCCAAGTGTGACTTTTGGTTGAATGAGATTACATTCCTTGGACACATAGTGTCAGCTGATGGGATTAGGGTGGATCCCAAGAAAATAGAAGCAGTGATGGAATGGAAGCCTCCCAGGAATACAACTGAGGTCAGAAGCTTCTTGGGGCTAGCTGGGTATTACAGAAGATTTGTGAAGGGATTTTCCTTAATAGCTGCTCCAATGACCAAGTTGTTACACAAGAATGTCAGATTTGATTGGAATGACAAGTGTCAGACTAGTTTTGAGAAGTTGAAGGCTATGTTGACAGAGGCACCAGTGTTAACACAGCCAGTGTCAGGAAAGGACTTTGTGGTCTACAGTGATGCCTCTCATAATGGGTTGGGGTGTGTATTGATGCAAGAGTGGAAGGTGGTCGCTTATGCTTCCAGGCAGCTAAGGCCATATGAACAGAATTACCCTACCCATGATCTAGAGCTTGCAGCAATTATCTTCGCACTGAAGATATGGAGGCACTACTTGTATGGTGAAAAGTGCTACATTTACACAGACCATAAAAGCCTGAAATATTTGCCAACTCAGAAGGAGCTCAACCTTAGACAGAGACGATGGATTGAGTTCCTGAAGGACTATGATTGTGTAATTGACTACCATCCTGGGAAGGCAAATGTAGTTGCTGATGCTTTGAGCAGAAAATCCATGAAAGCTTTGAGATCATTGAATGCCCGTCTATCTTTGGTTCGAGATGGAGCTATTTTGGCTGAGTTGCAAGTGAGGCCAAACCTGTTACAACAGATTTTAGATGGGCAAAAGGTAGATGAGAAGCTAATGGCTATTATGAGCAAAATCTCAGAGGGAAAAACAACTGACTATTGGGTGAAAGCAGATGGGTGTCTGTATTACAAAAGAAGACTGTGTGTACCAGATGATGGGGAATTGAAGGCCAGTATTCTAAAAGAGGCACACACTAGTGTATATGCTATGCACCCAGGAAGTACAAAGATGTATCATGATTTGAAGCTTCAGTATTGGTGGCCTGGTATGAAGAAGGACATAGCTGACTATGTGACTAAATGCTTGACATGTCAGCAAGTCAAGGCAGAACATCAAGTTCCATCAGGATTGCTACAGCCTATACGCATACCTGAATGGAAATGGGATCGGGTCACCATGGATTTTGTAAGTGGTCTACCTCTCACCCAGAAGAAACATGATGCAGTATGGGTGATAGTTGATAGATTGACAAAGTCAGCACACTTTCTGCCAGTTAGGACTGACTACTCACTGGAGAAGTTAGCAGAATTGTATATCAGTGAGATAGTTAGACTGCATGGAATTCCACTTTCCATCATATTTGATCGAGACCCAAGGTTTACATCGAGATTTTGGAAGAAGTTGCATGAATCCTTGGGTACACAACTCCATTTCAGCACAGCTTTCCATCCTCAGACGGATGGGCAATCAGAAAGAGTAATCTAGGTAAACAATTGAAACCAATGGAATTGATACAAATATTGAATTAAAATGATAATAATAACATGAAATATATGTCAGGTCCTTGAGGATATGCTGAGGAGTTGTGTCATTGAATTTGAGGGAAGTTGGGATAAATACCTCCCAGCGCGAATTTGCATACAACAATAGCTACCAAGCTAGCATCCAAATGGCCCCATATGAAGCACTGTATGGGAGAAAATGTAGAACTCCAGTGTGCTTGACTGAATTGGGCGAAGACAAACTGGTGGGGCCAGACCTGGTGAAACAGACTAAGGAGAAAGTGAAACTAATCAAAGCTAATCTGAAGGTTGCCTCAGATAGACAGAAATCTTATGCCGACCTGAAGAGAAAAGAAATAGAATATACGGTTGGCGACAAAGTATTCCTCAAGGTGTCACCATGGAAAAAAGTACTGAGGTTTGGAAGAAAAGGTAAGTTAAGCCCTAGGTTCATTGGCCCATATGAAGTCATTGAACGTGTGGGTCCAATAGCCTATAGGCTAGCTTTACCACCAGAGCTGAACAAGATCCACAATGTGTTCCATGTATCCATGCTCAGAAGATACCGCTCAGATCCTTCACATGTCATCTCCAGGGAAGAAATTGAAATACAACCGGATTTGACATATGAAGAAGAACCTCTATGGATCCTAGCTCGGGAAGTAAAAGAATTGAGGAACAAGCAGATTCCACTGGTGAAGAGACAATGAGGCAACAGTTCCCTCGACTGTTTGCATCAGGTAAATTTCGAGGACGAAATTTAAATTAGAGGGGAAGAGTTGTAACACCCTCCCTGTATCAACTCCGTACATTCTACTGTTCCGGTGACCGGTGTCGGTCCGGACAGCTAGAACGTCCGGAAAAATATTTAAACTAAAGTCAGGAACCATGATTAACTCAAATATTAATAAGAAAAATTTAGTAAAAATTTTAGAAATAAAATACAACCAAGTCAAATGAGCCGGTGTCCAAGCGATGGGTAACCCAAAGGGAAGTTGCGGTTCTCGCAACTAGGAGCCCTAGACCCGGGGAAAAATTCATAAAATAATTTTTGGGACTTTAGAGAAGGGTCATTGAGGTTCCTATGGCATTAGAATGCCAAGAAAATATTTAGAAAAAATTTTCAATCGGTACAGACAATTTTGACCCGTTAAGCCAAACGGAGGGCATTTTCGTCATTTTGCCTTCAGAGGTGATTTTTGGCCGGCTTGTCTAGTTGAGTAAATAATTATTATGACATAAAATATGAATTAATGTTGATGAAAAATTAATTTGAAGTTAGTAGAAAAGAAAAGAAAAGAAAAATCAATAAAATGCAATTTATGACATCATTATGATGTCATTTGAAGTTTCCACCAATTATAATCAAACAACCATTTAATTAACTAATAAAAGAGACAAAAGAAGACCAAAAAAATTCTGCTCTTCTTCTTCTTCTTCTTCAAGCCGTGACCTCCCCGCCATAACCCTCCATGAAAATTTCCTTTAATTACTTCCATTTCCCATGAAATTCCACTACTAAACCCTAAGTCACCTTCACTAAAACTTATCCACACACTCTAAGAAAGTGTTTGGCAGCCTAGAAAAGGAAGGAAAGTGAAGTTTAAGCTTGGAAAATTCTCCCCTGCAAGAGGTTAGTGCCTATTTACACTTATACCTCTTTTATTCCATGTTAATGACTTAAAATAAGTATGAATTTGTGAATCAAATGAATAAAAGTTAAGTGTATGTACCCCATGGATTTCGGCTGCCCCTAAGGAAGGAACAAGATTGAGTGTTTTTGATGGACTTGGAGTGAACTAGAGATTATGTTTAAAGTATGTAAATATAAGTATAATGGATTAGTTAGTTAATTAAGGTATGTTGTGAAAACTCATAATGGGAATTAGGGTTTTGGGAGTGAAATTTAGACTTGGCTTATGAAGTGGTAAGTGAACATTATAAGGGTCAATTAGTGACCATTTGAGGTAAGTTGACCATAATTTGAAGAGATTTAGAGTAATAAAAACTGAATTGGTGGGCTGCCTAATGAGTGCAGCAGGGTGGCTGTGAGTCCAGCCTGTTTGGACTGCCATATCTTTGGCTGTGTAGGTTCAATTGGTGTTTGGCCAATTGGACATGAAACTAGACATATAATGGCACAATTTTTCTGAAGAAACCATGCCCAAAAGACTAAAGCAAGTGGACCAAAAGTTGGCCCCAATCCGGATACCCTGCAAGCAGATTCTGCAGAATGACCAAATGAACAGTAACTGTTCATTTGGCCATAACTCACTGTAAAATGGTCCATTTGACCTGAAATTTTTACAGCAACAAGATAAGACATAGACAAAGAACTTTCATGAAGAAACCTACCCCAAACCTATCCAACAAGGCAGTGGCAGTCACTGTTTATTGTACTGTAGATTTGGTAAATTCTGCAGTTTTCTAATCTGGCCAGCTGTCGTTTTTGGACCATATCTGGAGCTACAAAACTCCAAATGGAGTGATTCAAAAAAAGAAATTCAACTAGACAAAATAAGAAACAACTTTCATGTTTACCATTTCCTCAAATTTCCACTATAACAGTCCCCAATGGAACAGTAAATTTATGGTACAAAAACTGAAAATTCTGCCCCTTAGTGCTAAGCTTAGAAATGGATTTGGTGATTAATTCCAACAAGTTTTAAATGCAAAATGTGGTACATTGGGAGTGTTAAAACTAATGTACCTATTTTCTATCCAAAAGTCAGCATTTTTGTTGACTAATAAAGTGAATAGTGACACCAAAACTTGAAATTCAAAAATTGAAGAATTCAAAAGTATCAAATGCCCTAGTATACCTAACTAGATTAGTTTGGATAGTTTGGCATGCCAATAGGGTTCAGTTAGCAGTACTGCACATGGCATTATGCCATTCTGTGATTTCATGGCTTTTAGCCATTCTGACCTTATGTTGATATTTGGCTTTGTGCCTATTGTCATTACAGCTTATTAGCTGTTCTGTTGCACACCGGGAGATGCACATGTGACCGATGGTGTGACGGCCCGTGGTACTAGATACCCAGTGCCAGTTTACCCGTTTATCCAGTCCAGTCCAGTTGTCCAATATAGGTTACTTGGGCAACCAAATGAATGAAAGTGGACAAAGTTAACGAAATAAATGGATATACAAATACAAAACAAATAAAACATATACATTCAATACATATTTATTTTCTGCTATTTCCTTTTATTTTATTATTGCACCACTAAGCATTATTGCTTAGCGCGTTGCTTTTGCCACGCGTAGGTTCTAGAGATACTGATCGAGAGCCCAGTAGACCTCAGACTGGGTGAGACCGTCCTGCAACTCTGCATAATGTCCGTGTCACCTCACCATCCACAGTGCATTGGTAGGACACTAGGTTTCATTTTGATATTTTGTAACTAATTTCTATTTTCTCATATGTATTTGAACTTATGTAATGTATTTTGATGTTCACGTAAATAATGAAAATTGTGTTTGTGAATGGAAAATGTGAATATCTATCTGTGAATTGTACTTGATTATCACATGAGATGAATGATTTAGAAATGAAATTGAAAAATATTGAGATTTTGATATTGGAGTTGAGATGATTGAATATGATTATAGGAAGTGTTTTTCACAGGTTCCGAAGAACTGTTTTCTCCATTTTTAGCCGGTACTCTGCCGGATTTTCTATAAAATTTTTGGAACCTCAAATAAAATAATAATTTTGATAAATGGCTTAAATAAATAATATTTCACAAGTTATATTCAAAACCATGATAAAAATTAATTAAGGTAAAATAGAGTGTGCCGGTACACCGTGTGACGTTGCTTACTCGGATATACTGTACACGAGTAAGGGGTGTCACATTTAGTGGTATCAGAGCACGGTTTAGGCATTTCTGGGCCTATATTGAGTCCATACCATGCATTGCATTTGTAAGAGTCGAGGTGACACTAATGCAGATCTGTTTGTCTTTGTTATTTTAAATAAGATATGGACCCTACATCTCAGAGGGCAGTTGAGGAGGAAGTGGAGAGTCATGCTCCACCTACAGCAGCTGAGATTGGGGGTAGGGGAGAACCTGCTCCGCTAGCTCAAGCAGAGCCTGCTCAGCCTCCACAGGCCATGTTCCAGCAAATGGCCGAATTCTTCAGACAAATGGCTGGGGTAATGCCCGCAACACCACCAACACTACCTCCACAGCAGAAATCACACTTGGGAAAATTGAGAAAATTTGGAGCAGTGGACTTCTTTGGAAAGAGAGAAGATGATTCTGTTGCAGCCGAAAATTGGTTGAATAGAACAGGCAGAGTTTTAAAACAACTCCACTGCACTCCAGAGCAAAACTTAGAAGCCGCCATATCTCTGTTGCAAGATGATGCATATGAATGGTGGGATACTGTGTCCAGTGAAGCACAGCCAGAAATAGTAACTTGGGACTTCTTCCTCTCCGAATTTAAGAAGAAATATGTGGGAAGTGTATACCTGGAAGAGAGAAGAAGAGAGTTCATTAATCTGAGGCAGAGACAGCTGTCAGTGATCGAGTATGAAAAGGAATTCGTTAGATTGAGCCACTATGGAAGGGAGATAGTCCCTAATGAAGCTGAAAGGTGTAAGAGATTTGAAGAGGGATTAAATGACAACATAAAAATCATGATCACTGCCTTGGGAATCACTGACTTCACCAAGTTAGTGGAAGCTGCAATAAAGGTTGAAAAGGTTAGAATAAGTGAGCAAACCAGAAGAGAGAGACAGCAGAAGAAGGGCCCAGGTCAATCTGGTTCATCTCCTGCATTTGGGAAGAGGTTCAAGGGTCCACCTGCACAAAGTTCAGGTCAGCCACAAGGTCAGGGTCAGTCTCAGGGGCCCAGGCCATAGTTTACCCCTAGGAGAGGTCAGTCCACACCATCAGTGGGCAGCTCTCCAGGGATGGGGTTCAGGGGACCACCCCCAGCATCTTCTGCATGTCCACACAGCCTGAAGTGGCACAAGGGGGAGTGTTGGAGAGTGACTGGTGCCTGCTTAAGGTGTGGGTCAACAGAGCATCAGCTGAAGAACTGTCCACGCAGAACTACTACAGCTGCTCCAACACAAGCAGACAGACCTTCTCCTGCACCACAAAGGGGTAGGAAATCTGGCAAATTTGAGGTAGTGGGACCATCACAGAGGCCTGCATCTGAGCCAGCAGAGAGGCCAAATAACAGACCACCTACCAGAGCCTATGCCATTAGAGCCTAGGAGGAGCAAGATGCCCCGGACGTCATCAAGGGTACATTCTCCCTCTACAATACATCTGTGCATGCATTGGTGGATCCAGGGTCCACTCATTCACACATCTGCATCAACCTACCCGTAGAAAGGGGGATACTAATAGGGGAGAGTGACCAAGACATTCTGGTCACTAATCCATTTGGGCCACAGTGTAGTAGTGAATAAAGTGTACAAGGGTTGCCCGCTAAGGATTCAGGGGTATGAATTCTTGGCAGACTTAATTGAGTTGCCTTTTCATGAGTTTGACATGATTTTGGGAATGGACTGGTTGTCACGTCATCAGGCAATAGTTGATTGCAAATTGAAGAGAATTTCTCTGAAAACTTCTCAGGGTAATGAGATCACTGTTGTGGGTGAAAGGACAGATTTCCTGTCCAATGTTAACTCAGCCACAGTTGCAAGAAGAATGATGAGAAAAGGCTGTGAAGCCTACCTAGCACATGTGGTGGATACTAGGTAGGCTAAGCCAAACCTGAGTGATATACCCACAGTAAGAGACTTCCCAGAGGTATTTCCTGAAGAGTTACCTGGTTTGCCACTAGAAAACGAAGTTGAATTTGCTATTGAAGTAATGCCGGCTACAGCACCCATTTCCATTGCTCCTTATAGGATGGCACCCACTGAATTGAGGGAGTTGAAAACTCAGTTGCGAAAGTTGCTTGATAAGGGGTTCATACGCCCCAGTGTGTCACCATGGGGACCTCCAGTGCTGTTTGTAAAGAAGAAGGATGGGACTTTGAGGCTTTGCATTGATTACCAGCAGTTGAATAAAGTGACTGTGAAGAACAAATATCCGTTGCCTAGAATTGATGATCTGTTTGATCAATTGAAGGGAGCAGGAGTATTTTCTAAGATTGATCTCAGATCAGGGTACCATCAGTTGAGGGTGAAGGATGCAGATGTGCCAAAGACTGCATTCAGGACCCGATATGGGCATTATGAGTTTCTAGTGATGCCCTTTGGCCTAACAAATGCACCAGCGGCATTCATGGACCTTATGAACCGTATCTTCCATCCACACTTAGATCGGTTCGTAGTGGTCTTTATTGATGATATTTTGGTGTATTCCAAGACCAGGGAAGAACATGATGAACATTTGAGGATTGTTCTGCAAACCCTGAGAGAAAAGAAACTGTATGCTAAGTTGTCCAAGTGTGACTTTTGGTTGAATGAGATTACATTCCTTGGACACATAGTGTCAGCTGATGGGATTAGGGTGGATCCTAAGAAAATAGAAGCAGTGATGGAATGGAAGCCTCCCAGAAATACAACTGAGGTCAGAAGCTTCTTGGGGCTAGCTGGGTATTACAGAAGATTTGTGAAGGGATTTTCCTTAATAGCTGCTCCAATGACCAAGTTGTTACACAAGAATGTCAGATTTGACTGGAATGACAAGTGTCAGACTAGTTTTGAGAAGTTGAAGGCTATGTTGACAGAGGCACCAGTGTTAACACAGCCAGTGTCAGGAAAGGACTTTGTGGTCTACAGTGATGCCTCTCATAATGGGTTGGGGTGTGTATTGATGCAAGAGGGGAAGGTGGTCGCTTATGCTTCCAGGCAGCTAAGGCCACATGAACAGAATTACCCTACCCATGATCTAGAGCTTGCAGCAATTATCTTCGCACTGAAGATATGGAGGCACTACTTGTATGGTGAAAAGTGCTACATTTACACAGACCATAAAAGCCTGAAATATTTGCCAACTCAGAAGGAGCTCAACCTTAGACAGAGACGATGGATTGAGTTCCTGAAGGACTATGATTGTGTAATTGACTACCATCCTGGGAAGGCAAATGTAGTTGCTGATGCTTTGAGCAGAAAATCCATGAAATCTTTGAGATCATTGAATGCCCGTCTATCTTTGGTTCGAGATGGATCTATTTTGGCTGAGTTGCAAGTGAGGCCAAACTTGTTACAACAGATTTTAGATGGGCAAAAGGTAGATGAGAAGCTAATGGCTATTATGAGCAAAATCTCAGAGGGAAAAACAACTGACTATGGGGTGAAAGCAGATGGGTGTTTGTATTACAAAGGAAGACTGTGTGTACCAGATGATGGGGAATTGAAGGCCAGTATTCTAAAAGAGGCACACACTAGTGTATATGCTATGCACCCAGGAAGTACAAAGATGTATCATGATTTGAAGCTTCAGTATTGGTGGCCTGGTATGAAGAAGGACATAGCTGACTATGTGACTAAATGCTTGACATGTCAGCAAGTCAAGGCAGAACATCAAGTTCCATCAGGATTGCTACAGCCTATACGCATACCTGAATGGAAATGGGATCGGGTCACCATGGATTTTGTAAGTGGTCTACCTCTCACCCAGAAGAAACATGATGCAGTATGGGTGATAGTTGATAGATTGACAAAGTCGACACTTTCTGCCGATTAGACCGACTACTCACCGGAGAAGTTAGCGATTGTATATCAGTGAGATAGTTAGACTGCATGGAATTCCACTTTCCATCATATCTGATCGAGACCCAAGGTTTACATCGAGATTTTGGAAGAAGTTGCATGAATCCTTGGGTACACAACTCCATTTCAGCACAGCTTTCCATCCTCAGACGGATCGGCAATCAGAAAGAGTAATCCAGGTAAACAATTGAAACCAATGGAATTGATACAAATATTGAATTAAAATGATAATAATAACATGAAATATATGTCAGGTCCTTGAGGATATGCTGAGGAGTTGTGTCATTGAATTTGAGGGAAGTTGGGATAAATACCTCCCACTGGCAGAATTTGCATACAACAATAGCTACCAAGCTAGCATCCAAATGGCCCCATATGAAGCACTGTATGGGAGAAAATGTAGAACTCCAGTGTGCTGGACTGAATTGGGCGAAAACAAACTGGTGGGGCCAGACCTGGTGAAACAGACTAAGGAGAAAGTGAAACTAATCAAAGCTAATCTGAAGGTTGCCTCAGATAGACAGAAATCTTATGCCGATCTGAAGAGAAAAGAAATAGAATATACGGTTGGCGACAAAGTGTTCCTCAAGGTGTCACCATGGAAAAAAGTACTGAGGTTTGGAAGAAAAGGTAAGTTAAGACCTAGGTTCATTGGCCCATATGAAGTCATTGAACATGCGGGTCCAGTAGCCTATAGGCTAGCTTTACCACCAGAGCTGGACAAGATCCACAATGTGTTCCATGTATCCATGCTCAGAAGATACCGCTCAGATCCTTCACATGTCATCTCCATAGAAGAAATTGAAATACAACCGGATTTGACATATGAAGAAGAACCTCTACGGATCCTAGCTCGGGAAGTAAAAGAATTGAGGAACAAGCAGATTCCAATGGTGAAAGTGCTTTGGAGGCACCACAACACCGATGAGGCAACTTGGGAAATTGAAGAGACGATGAGGCAACAGTTCCCTCAACTGTTTGCATCAGGTAAATTTCGAGGACGAAATTTAAATTAGAGGGGAAGAGTTGTAACACCCTCCCTGTATCAATTCCGTACATTCTACTGTTCCGGTGACTGGTGTCGGTCCGGACAGCTAGAACGTCCGGAAAAATATTTAAACTAAAGTCAAGAACCATGATTAACCCAAATATTAATAAGAAAAATTTAGTAAAAATTTTAGAAATAAAATACAACCAAGTCAGATGAGCCGGTGCCCAAGCGATGGGTAACCCAAAGGGAAGTTGCGGTTCTCGCAACTAGGAGCCCTAGACCCGGGGAAAAATTCATAAAATAATTTTTGGGACTTTAGAGAAGGGTCATTGAGGTTCCTATGGCATTAGAATGCCAAGAAAATATTTAGAAAAAATTTTCAATCGGTACAGACAATTTTGACCCGTTAAGCCAAACGGAGGGCATTTTGGTCATTTCGCCTTCAGAGGTGATTTTTGGCCTACTTGTCCAGTTGAGTAAATAATTATTATGACATAAAATATGAATTAATGTTGGTGAAAAATTAATTTGAAGTTAGTAGAAAAGAAAAGAAAAGAAAAATCAATAAAATGCAATTTATGACATCATTATGATGTCATTTGAAGTTTCCACCAATTATAATCAAACAACCATTTAATTAACTAATAAAAGAGACAAAAGAAGACCAAAAAAATTCTGCTCTTCTTCTTCTTCTTCCTCAAGCCGTGACCTCCCCTCCATAACCCTCCATGAAAATTTCCTTTAATTACTTCTATTTCCCATGAAATTCCACTACTAAACCCTAAGTCACATTCACTAAAACTTATCCACACACTCTAAGAAAGTGTTTGGCAGCCTAGAAAAGGAAGGAAAGTGAAGTTTAAGCTTGGAAAATTCTCCCCTACAAGAGGTTAGTGCCTATTTACACTTATACCTCTTTTATTCCATGTTAATGACTTAAAATAAGTATGAATTTGTGAATCAAATGAATAAAAGTTAAGTGTATGTACCCCATGGATTTCGGCTGCCCCTAAGGAAGGAACAAGATTGAGTGTTTTTGATGGACTTGGAGTGAACTAGAGATTATGTTTAAAGTATGTAAATATAAGTATAATGGATTAGTTAGTTAATTAAGGTATGTTGTGAAAACTCATAATGGGAATTAGGGTTTTGGGAGTGAAATTTAGACTTGGCTTATGAAGTGGTAAGTGAACATTATAAGGGTCAATTAGTGACCATTTGAGGTAAGTTGACCATAATTTGAAGAGATTTAGAGTAATAAAAACTGAATTGGTGGGCTGCCTAATGAGTGCAGCAGGGTGGCTGTGAGTCCAGCCTGTTTGGACTGCCATATCTTTGGCTGTGTAGGTTCAATTGGTGTTTGGCCAATTGGACATGAAACTAGACATATAATGGCACAATTTTGCTGAAGAAACCATGCCCAAAAGACCAAAGCAAGTGGACCAAAAGTTGGCCCCAATCTGGATACCCTGCAAGCAGATTCTGCAGAATGACCAAATGAACAGTAACTGTTCATTTGGCCATAACTCACTGTAAAATGGTCCATTTGACCTGAAATTTTTACAGCAACAAGATAAGACATAGAAAAACAACTTTCATGAAGAAACCTACCCCAAATTATGACCAGAGCCTATCCAACAAGGCAATGGCAATCACTGTTCATTGTACTATAGATTTGGTAAATTCTGCAGTTTTCCAATCCGGCCAGCTGTGCTTTTAGGACCATATCTGGAGCTACAAAACTCCAAATGGAGTGATTCGAAAAAAGAAATTCAACTAGACAAAATAAGGAACAACTTTCATGCTTACCATTTCCTCAAATTTCCACTGTAACAGTCCCTAATGGAACAGTAAATTTATGGTACAAAAACTGAAAATTTTGCCCCTTAGTGCTAAGCTTAGAAATGGATTTGATGATTAATTCCAACAAGTTTTAAATGCAAAATGTGGTACATTGGGAGTGTTAAAACCAATGCACCTATTTTCTATCCAAAAGTCAACATTTTTGTTGACTAATAAAGTGAATAGTGACACCAAAACTTGAAATTCAAAAATTGAAGAATTCAAAAGTATCAAATGCCCTAGTATACCTAACTAGATTGGTTTGGATAGTTTGGCATGCCAATAGGGTTCAGTTAGCAGTACTGCACATGGCATTATGCCATTCTGTGATTTCATGGCTTTTAGCCATTCTGACCTTGTGTTGATATTTGGCCTTGTGCCTATTGTCATTACAGCTTATTAGCTGTTCTGTTGCACACCGGGAGATGCACACCGGGAGATGCACATGTGACCGATGGTGTGACGGCCCGAGGTACTAGATACCCAGGCGGTTACCCGTTTATCCATCCGATGCCTAGTATAGGTTACTTGGGCAACCAAATGAATGAAAGTGGACAAAGTTAACGAAATAAATGGATATACAAATACAAAACAAATAAGACATATACATTCAATACATATTTATTTTCTGTTATTTCCTTTTATTTTATTATTACACCACTAAGCATTATTGCTTAGCGCGTTGCTTTTGCCACGCGTAGGTTCTGGAGATACTGATCGAGAGCCCAGTAGACCTCAGACTGGGTGAGACCGTCCTGCAACTCTGCATAGTGTCCGTGTCACCTCACCATCCACAGTGCATTGGTAGGACACTAGGTTTCATTTTGATATTTTGTAACTAATTTCTATTTTCTCATATGTATTTGAACTTATGTAATGTATTTTGATGTTCATGTAAATAATGAAAATTGTGTTTGTGAATGGAAAATGTGAATATCTATCTGTGAATTGTACTTGATTATCACATGAGATGAATGATTGAGAAATGAAATTGAAAAATATTGAGATTTTGATATTGGAGTTGAGATGATTGAATATGATTATAGGAAGTGTTTTTCACAGGTTCCAAAGAACTATTTTCACCATTTTTAGCCGGTACTCTGCCGGATTTTCTATAAAATTTTCGAAACCTCAAATAAAATAATAATTTCAATAAATGGCTTAAATAAATAATATTTCACAAGTTATATTCAAAACCATGATAAAAATTAATTAAGGTAAAATAGAGTGTGCCGGTACACCGTGTGACATTGCTTACTCGGATATACTGTACACGGGTAAGGTGTGTCACATCTAGTGTTCTGCATTCAGGCAACTTAGATGCAAAATTATGAGGTACAGCAAGGTAAAATGCCAAGTATTATTTTTTCTATGAATTATGATACTAATTTGAAAGTGTTATTGGAAAAGTATCATTGTATTTTTGAAGATTCAAAGTTACTACCCACTTTTAAGAGTCACAATCATTCTATTCCATTGATGCCTTTTACTCAGCCTGTAAATATTAAGCCCTATACGTATCCTCATTTCTAGAAAGATGAGATAGAGAAATTGGTGCAAGAGATGTTATAAAGTGGAGTTATACAACCAAATACAAGTCTTTATTATGCTTCAGCAATTTTACTTGTCCAGAAAAAAGATGGGACATGGAGGTTTTGTATTGATTATAGAAGGTTAAATGACCTCATTGTTAAAAATAAATTTCCAATTCCATAATAGATGACCTTTTAGATGAATTGCATGGTGCTTCCATCTTTTCTAAGATAGATTTGAAAGTTGGCTACCACCAAATAAGGATGGATCCTTTAGATGTTCATAAGACAACTTTTAGGACTCATCATGGGCATTATGAGTTTACTATCATGCCTTTTAGGCTGACCAATGCCCATGCCACTTTCCAAGCACTTATAAATCACATATTCCAGCCCTTCTTAAGGAAGTTTGTTCTAGTTTTCTTTGATGATATTCTTATTTATATTTCATCATGGTCAGATCATTTGCAACATTTAGAAGAGGTGTTTAAGGTGTTGCAGCCACTAAAATTATTTGCCAAATTGAGTAAATATTCTTTTGGAAAGTCAAAAATTGAATATTTAGGCCACATCATCTCTAGGAAAAAGGTATCAACTGATCTTCAAGCCATGATTTCTTAGCCAATCCCTTAATCAGTTAAAGACCTCATAAGTTTTTTGGGCCTCACTGGGTATTATAGAAAATTTGTGCAACACTATGGCATCATTAGTAAGCCTCTCACTGATATGCTTAAGAAAGATGCCTTTAAATGGGATGACAAAGCACAATAAGCTTTAGAGCAACTTAGGGCTGCCCTGTCATAAGCTGTCACACCCTACTCCTCCGTAAGGCATAACATGATCTCGTAGTATACTTAATGAATTACCAACTTCGTCTACTGATAACCCATTAAATACACTACAAGGGATTTTAAACCCTTTCTTACTTCTTTTTACAGTGGTGAGCACTATTTACAGGTGTTAAAATTTTTTTTTTTAAACTGAAATGAAACCAGATAACACATTTGAAGTATTAATAATTTCTATAAAAATTTTGGTTGAGTACCATTTGTATTTTGAGTAAAATAGTTCTTTAAAAACCTGTAAAAAGCACTTCCAATATTTTGTTCAATCCCCAAACTCCAATATCTAATCAACACAACAAGTTTCTCAACATTTCTCAACTCAAATCCATAATAATTTTCTAGTGTTTTCAAAAACTGAGATAAAAGAAATATATCATAATATTTACAAGCCAAAATAATTTACAAATTTAGTTTACACCTTTAATGTACAATTTTAATTTACAACTGCTCAAAACCAAGAACAATATATACATACAGTGAATATACATTACAATACAAAATGCAAAATATGGTATACTAAATATACCCAATGAACTCTCAATGTAGCACTAGCAACCTAGTCTGCTGCCCTATCAGTCTGTCTACCTATGACAGCAATGAAAAGCTATCACTGAGTAAAATTTATTCAGTGGTGCACAATAGCAATTTAAAATGCGATATGTAAAACTTTTATTGACAATTTACAATCCAAACAATTCACAATTTTTCAAAGCTCATATAACACAAATTTGATCAAATAACTGAATAACACAGTGTTGCCAATCAATAACATAATTTGATTAAATAACTGAATAACACAGTTTTGCCAATCAATAACACAATTTAGGCCATGACACAAATTTTTCCGAACATGCCGTGTGTACATCACGACAAGGCACACTCATCCCACTAATCGAAATCAATGAGAGAGGAAGCTAGCTAGATAATGAGTACTCATCCACACTCACCTCAGACTGGCAAGTCAAAGAAGAAGGAATATAATCACACTCACCCCATAAATGGAGGAGGAATATAGTAATATTGTCAAGCCAAATGTGAATCAAAACAATTCCAAATCACAATATTTAAATATTTCATACAAATCACAAATCATAAATCATATTTTATCTCAAAATTTCCATTTGCAAAGTAGGCAACACAATAATTTTCAATTAAGATTTCCAAAGCCAAAACAATAAAAAATTATTCATAACTCATTTCTCCAAATAAATTTTCTGGTAAAAGCAGTGAATATAAAAAGTATTGTACACAGACCTTTGATATATGCCTCTTGGCCCTGACTCAGTGTTCCTTATGCTTCTCAATATCCTTTTCAACTGAAACACACAATTTGAAGTGTTTCGGTACTCAATGAATTTGTTTCTAACAATAAAATCCAATATTTAAATTTTCTTGGTACTATTCCCTTCAATTCATTTCATTAGTCAACCTATAATGTTGACCCTTGATGCACTCTAAGTGAGTCAATTCTAATGTTACCAATATGTCACATTTTATAGCCCTTTAGTGTTGGTATATGTCACCAATTTCATTTCCAAGTGTATTGCATTTTATTGCAATTTACCGAATTTCGGTGTACTATTTTGACCTAGCCAGACGACCTAGTTCCCTTGGTTTTCGGGTTTCAGTCCAAACTATAAACTTGTAGGTCTATGTCTTATTGCACGCGGGGAAAAAATTCAGGTCATTCTGAGTTGTGTAGACCAAGATATGGTCAATTTACCAATGCTGGACAGAATGCACTAAAATGGTAAGCTTAGGTCATTTTTAGGTCACTTTTGGTTCGGCCAGTTTTGGTACCTGAACTTGTACAGCTATTTGGCTTAGTTCTGGCCATTTCTGAGCTTTGGTGTCTTCATAAGAATTGTAGATATATGTCTAAACTATTCATGGTAAAAATTTCAGGTTAATTGGACCTGTTTTGAGTAACTTATGATCAAAACACTAACTAAAAATGGTCAATTTTCAGGCTTTCAAGTCACTAATCCGGATTTGGTCATTTTTCAAGTCACCTTCTAGGCAGAATTTAGATAACATTTCTACATGAAAGTTGGCCTATTTGGTGTCTAGTTTCACCCTCCATTGGCCTCATACAATTGGGTTTACAGTTTTGCACTTATGACCTAATTTAGGTGCTGCCAACACACACAACCTGCATTTGACAATTACACTTTCAATTTTGACAATCCTCCTCCTCCCAATACTTCAACATTTAATCATGGCACTTCTATATATATTGTACACAATTCCAGCAAGCATTTTGGGTAGAACACTCAAGTGTTCAATGCGCACAATACACCATTCAAGTTCAACATTCACTTCTACCAAAATTCAATATACCTCAATATCAATATTACACATACACTTTCATATACTCATACCTCAATATCAACTACACATGCTGCCCACAATTTAACATTATGACATCTCATCAATAAATTACATATAATCACATGCAATTTCATGATATTATAGGCTGTCAAACATGGCAGTTTACCAAAGCATCAAAGTCCATTTTCAAACCCTTAATTCAAGCATTAACATGCTCATACTTGAACATTAACCTACTTTAACTTCCATTTGAGCTAATCCACCTTAATTCCCATCAAATACATATAAGAATAAGTCACTAACCATGCATTTTCATGGCTGCCAAAACTAAGGTTCACCAATACTCATCATTTCCTCAATTTTTCTTAGCAATTCAACTTACCCAAAGCTCAACACAAGGATTAATGAAGGAAAATGGAAAGATTAAGCACTAACCTCAACTTAAGCTTGACAAATCCTTGAAGTTTCCTCTCTTTTTTGCTGCCTATAGGTTGCCCATGGTGTAAGGATCATTTTTCATAAAGGAAGCTTGAAGAAATAATGGCTTGATCATGGAGAACTTGAGCTCATGCATGAAACGGCCATGGTGAATTTGGAAGGATTTCATTTCGGCCATGGATGAAAGCTTGAAGAAAATGAGATGGTTTAGTGGAACAATCTATCGCAATTACTTATATAGGTGGCTCAAGATGAGAGTTAGTGGAGCACTTAGGAATAATTTAATGGTTATTTATTTAAAGTTTCCAATTTTTGCAATTTGGCCATCACACTTTCACTATTTACATAACGTATCTCATTTTAATTTTTCATGACATTTTCAAAGTGTAATATCATTTATTTTTAATGGAAATTTTGGTCAAAAGGCAACACGGGATGTCAAATGACCACAATGCTCCTATTCGTGTTGCATTCCCGATTTTTTGGTAATACCTAGTTTTGTCGTTTCCTCGATTTCTCGTTTTTCTTTGTACTAATTAATTAATTTTTCTTTGATATTTCTAATGAAATTTATACTTCAATAGATGTTTATTTAAGTCTTAAAACTATTTTTTAGGGTTTCCCGCGGTCCAGGGCTAGTCAACGGTCCATGCCGCAACTTCCCGGTGCGGTCACCCATCGCTATGGTTTTCGGGTTGTTTAACTTGGTTTCATTTCATTGCTATTATTTTTCCTTTGTTTTTCTTGTGTTTTCCTTTCTTGTATTTCATTATTTTATGTCTTCTCAATAACATTTAAATGTAGTTCTGGGCATCCTAACTGTTCGGACAGACACTGGTTACTGGAACAGTAGAACGCACTACCGAACATAGGGGTGTTACAATTCTCCCCCCCCCCCCCCTTAAAATAAATTTTGTCCATGAAATTTTATCCAATAGCCATCTTACAATAGTCATACATTTATTTTCTCCTTTCTATATGATCGTATAATCCTCTTTCCTTTGAATTTGTATAAAACTTTTAACAATCTAATACAACATTTAATTTGTTTGTATAACACCAATCTTCTCTTACTATTATTCTGTCTAATATTTCAGTTCATGTTTCCTTATTGACTGACGCTTGAGGTCATGTTAGAATTATTTATCTAGTCATTGGTCCACTGACCATTCTAGTCAACAATCTTACTCACATTCGTAACATTTCTTTGTTATATTTGAACCAACTATTCAAATTTTACTTCCACAACTCTTTTTTATCTATTAATATTCTATAACTTACTTCCTTTTGTACTAAACTATAACCTTTCGATATTCTAACTTTTGAGTTTTAAATCCCTAAGTAGGATTTCCAAACTCATTTCCAACAATAAAATTCTGTCCTGGCATAACTATACTAATACAGATGCCATTGGCAACTATTCTCATCTTGGTGTACTATCGAGTAGTATGTAGCTCTACACAATAATCTCAAGTCAATACTATAATCTGCAGCTTACAGTACAAACATCAAGAACATTATATAGTTACTACGATACATTCCAATAGATCAAACTTTCCTATCTTTTATACTTTTCGAATTCACTAATATCCGAAACTTATTCTGATTACAATATCCATTGACAATTACTAACTATAACATCTTTGCCCTCATCTAGAGCAATTCCATTACTATAACTTACTTTTAGGTAACTAACAATTTTTTTTTTTTATATGAGGGACAGCAGGAAGGCAAACAATACTGGCACTAACAAAAAAGTATGTAGACCCCAGGTCAAACAATACATATATATATTAGTTACTAATTTCAAGAGTACTAGCAACGATGTCAAAAGTCTCAGCCTCTTCCCTCTGTTGTATAACATATACTCTAGCTGAAGCATTACCCTGTTCTGGCTGATTCACAGTACTCTGACTTCTATGTGTACTACCCCTACCTCTACCTCTGCCTCTACTAATTGATGGTGAACTCTTTGGGGTAGAAACTTGGGTTGATCCCTCTGGTGTAGTAAATGATCTAGAACGGCGTGGATTTATACAATCCCTAGTAAAATGACCAGTCTCTCCATAATTAAAACATGCTCCTATGGCTCTATAACATACCCCACAATGTGGTTTACCACAAGTTTCACAAAGTCGATCCAACAGTGCATTTCTAGGTCTTTGCTGAGTTTGCTGATCCGATCAAGGTGGTTTCTATCTAGAAGATCTATCTCTACCTGATTCGCGTGAGTTAGATCCTCCAAAGTGCTTCCTCTTTCCTGACCCACTATCAGGAACTTGATCAGTAGTCTTTCTAATTTTCTCTTTTTCTTCTGTACCCTTTTTAACTGTTTCTTCATTCTTAATTCTTTCCAGTTCTAGGGCTTGCGATATTAGCTCTGAGAAATTTTGGTGTCGGAACCCCACAACTTGCATTCTTAGACTAGGCCTTAACCCAGTCTCAAAACGTTTACATCTGTCTCTAGGAGTGGTAAGCAGGCTTCCTACATAATGACTCAATCGAGAGAAGTTTCTCTCATATTCTGCCACTGTTCTGTTCCCTTGCTTTAGGCTTAAGAACTCCTGTAGCTTCTGGTCCACATAAGCATCTGGGACATATTTTTGTCTGAACTCTTTGAGAAAGTCATCCCATGTCAGCACTGGGCGTTCCACCAAACTATAGGGAATGGTTTTCCATCAGTCATATGCATCTCCCTGTAGAAGTGAAACTGAGTATTCAAACTTCAGCTCATAGGTGCAGTTCAGTTTCTTGAACACCCTATCCATTCTTTCTAACCATTGTTCTACCTCTAGAGGATCTACTGTCCCCTTGAACTCAGTAGCCCCATATTTAATAAGCTTGTCATACTGCCTAGCTGAAGACTGTGGTTGTACCACTGGTGTCTATAGTGGGACTTGAGTAGGCATGTTACCAGCCATCTGTTGGAACATCACACCCATTTACTGAGCAAATTGAGCAGGGAACTGTGGTATTGAGGGGATTGGTGTAGCTGATCCACTCACATTTTGAAGGGCTGGGGCATCCCCTAGTATCTCATCCTCTATTGATTAATCAACTGAACAGTCCCCTTCTTCCATAGTCAATTAGAGGATATTACACCTCCTGAACAAATAACACAAGGAGATTTCCTCCTGTTAGTGCATATTTATAATGTAATGTACTGTATGTATCAAACAATGACATTGAGCAGTTGTACTATGAAGGAAAAATATTCAAATTATAGGTCAAAACATAATTTAAAAACCTTGCTCTGATACTACTAAAACATGTTACACCCTACCCCTCCGTAAGGCATAACATGATCCCGTAGTATACTTAATGAATTACCAACTTCGTCCATTGATAACCCATTAAATACACTACAAGGAATTTTAAACCTTTTCTTACTTCTTTTTATAGTGGTGAGCACTATTTACAGGTGTTAAAATTTTTTTTTTTTAACTGAAATGAAACCAGATAATACATTTGAAGTATTAATAATTTCTATAAAAATTTTAGCAAAGTGCCATCTATATTTAAAATAAAACAGTTCTTCAAAAACCTGTAAAAAGCACTTCTAATATTTTGTTCAATCCTCAAACTCCAATATACAATCAACACAACAAGTTTCTCAACATTTGTCAACTCAAATCCATAATAATTTTCTAGTGTTTTCAAAAGTTGAGATAAAAGAAATATATCACAATATTTACAAGCCAAAATAATTTACAAATTTAGTTTACAACTTTAATGTACAATTTTAATTTATAATTTTAATTTACAACTGCTCAAAATCAAGAACAATATATACATATAGTGAACATACATTACAATACAAAATGCAAAATATGGTATACTCAATATACCCGATAAACTCTCAATGTAGCACTAGCAGCCTAGTCTGCTGCCCTATCAGTCTGTCTACCTGCGATAGTAATGAAAAGCTATCGCTGAGTAAAATTTACTCAATGGTGCACAATAACAATTTAAAATGCGGTATGTAAAACTTTTATTGACAATTTACAATCCAAACAATTCACAATTTTTCAAAGCTCATATAACACAAATTTGATCAAATAACTGAATAACACAGTATTGCCAATCAATAACACAATTTGATCAAATAACTGAATAACACAATGTTGCCAATCAATAACACAATTTGATCAAATAACTGAATAACACAATGTTGCCAATCAATAACACAATTTGATCAAATAACTGAATAACACAGTTTTGCCAATCAATAACACAATTTAGGCCATGACACAAATTTTTCCGAACATGCCGTGTGTACATCACGACAAGGCACACTCACCCCACTAATCGAAATCAATGAGGGAGGAAGCTAGCTAGATAATGAGTACTCATCCACACTCACCTCAGACTGGCAAGTCAAAGAGGGAGGAATATAATCACACTCACCCCATAAATGGAGGAGGAACATAGTAATATTGTCAAGCCAAGTGTGAATCAAAACAATTCCAAATCATAATATTTAAATATTTCATACAAACCACAAATCATATTTTATCTCAAAATTTCCATTTGCAAAGTAGGCAACACAATAATTTCCAATTAAGATTCCCAAAGCCAAAACAATAAAAAATTATTCATAACTCATTTCTCCAAATAAATTTTCTGGTAAAAGCAGTGAATATAAAAAGTATTGTGCACAGACCTTTGATATATGCCTCTTGGCCCTGACTCAGTGTTTCTTACACTTCTCAATATCCTTTTCAATTGAAACACACAATTTAAAGTATTTCAGTACTCAATGAATTTGTTTCTAACAATAAAATCCAATATTTAAATTTTCTTGGTACTATTCTCTTCAATTCATTTCATTAGTCAACCTATAATGTTGACCCTTGATGCACTCTAAGTGAGTCAATTCTAATGTTACCAATATGTCACATTTTATAGCCCTTTAGTGTTGGTATATGTCACCGATTTCATTTCCAAGTGTATTGCATTTTATTGCAATTTATCAGATTTCAGTGTACTATTTTGACCTAGCCGGACGACCTAGTTCCCTTGGTTTTCGGGTTCGGGTCCAAACTACAAACTTGTAGGTCTATGTCTTATTGCACACGGGGCAAAATTTCAGGTCATTCTGAGTTGTGTAGACCAAGATATGGTCAATTTACCAATGCTGGACAGAATGCACTAAAATGGTAAGCATAGGTCATTTTTAGGTCACTTTTGGTTCGGCCAGTTTTGGTACCTGAAATTGTGCAAGCTATTTGGCTTGGTTATGGCCATTTATGGGCCTTGGTTTCTTCATAAGAATTGTAGATATATGTCTAAAATATTCATGGTAAAAATTTCAGGTCAATTGGACCTGTTTTGAGTAAGTTATGGTCAAAACACTAACTGCTGCTCAAATGGTCAATTTTCAGGCTTTCAAGTCACTAATCTGGATTTGGTCATTTTTCAAGTCACCTTCTAGGCAGAATTTAGGTAACATTTCTGCATGAAAGTTGACCTATTTGGTGTCTAGTTTCACCCTCCATTGGCCTCATACCAATTGGGTTTACAGTTTTGCACTTATGACCTAATTTAGGTGCTGCCAACACACACAACCTGCATTTGACAATTACACTTCCAATTTTGACAATCCTCCTCCTCCCAATACTTCAACATTTAATCATGGCACTTCTATATATATTGTACACAATTCCAGCAAGCATTTTGGGTAGAACACTCAAGTGTTCAATGCGCACAATACACCATTCAAGTTCAACATTCACTTCCACTAAAATTCAACATACCTCAATATCAATATTACACATACACTTCCATATACTCATACCTCAATATCAACTACACATGCTACCCACAATTTAACATTATGACATCTCATTAATAAATTACATATATACAATTTCATGATATTATAGGCTGCCAAATATGGTAGTTTACCAAAGCATCAAAGTGCATTTTCAAACCCTTAATTCAAGCATTAACATGCACATACTTGAATATTAACCTACTTCAACTTCCATTTGAGTTAATCCACCTTAAATCCTATCAAATACATATAAGAATAAGTTACTAACCATGCATTTTCATGGCTGCCAAAACTAAGGTTCACCAATACTCATCATTTCCTCAATTTTTCTTAGCAATTCAACTTACCCAAAGCTCAATACAAGGATTAATGAAGGAAAATGGAAAGATTAAGCACTAACCTCAACTTGAGCTTGACAAATCCTTGAAATTTCCTCTCCTTTTCGCTGCCTATAGGTTGCCCATGGTGTAAGGATCATTTTTCATGGAGGAAGCTTGAAGAAATAATGGCTTGATCATGGAGAACTTGAGCTCATGCATGAAACGGCCATGATGAATTTGGGAGGATTTCATTTCGGCCATGGATGAAAGCTTGAAGAAAATGAGATGGTTTAGTGGAATAATCTGTCCCAATTACTTATATAGGTGGCTCAAGATGAGAGTTAGTGGAGCACTTTAGGAATAATTTAATGGTTATTTATTTAAAGTTTCCAATTTTTGCAATTTGGCCACCACACTTTCACTATTTACATAACATATCTCATTTTAATTTTTCATGATATTTTCAAAGTGTAATATCATTTATTTTTAACGGACATTTAGGTCAAAAGGCAACTCAATATGTCAAATGACCACAATGCCCCTATTCGGGTTGTATTCCCGATTTTTTGGTAATACTGAGTTTTATCATTTCCTCGATTTCTCATTTTTCTTTATACTAATTAATTAATTTTTCTTTGATATTTTTAATGAAAATTATACTTCAATAGATGTTTATTTAAGTCTTAAAAATATTTTTCAGGGTTCCCCGTTGTCCAGGGCTAGTCAACGGTCCACGCCGCAACTTCCCGGTGTGGTCACCCACGCTATGGTTTTCGGCTCGTTTAACTTGGTTTCATTTCATTGCTATTATTTTTTCTTTGTTTTTCTTGTATTTTTCTTTCTTGTATTTCATTATTTTATGTCTCCTCACTAAAATTTAAATGTAGTTCTGGGCACCCTAGTTGTCCGGACAGACACTGGTCACCGGAACAGTAGAACGCACTACCGAACATAGGGCTGTTACATAAGCACCTATTTTGGCTTTGCTAAATTTCACTCAGCCTTTTTATAATTAAGACTGATGCAAGTGGAGTGGGAATAGGGGCAGTGCTACAACAAAATGGTCGTACAATTGCCTTTATTTCCAAGGCCTTTGGCCCTTGAACAAGGTTCTTCTCAGTATATGGAAGGGAATTATTAGCCATAACCTTTACTATCACAAAGTGGAGATACTATTTGGAAAAGGGTCCTTTCTTTATAAAGACAGACCATGAGAGTATCAAGCACCATCTTGAAGAAAGGCTACATACAAATTTGTAGCTAAGAGGTGTCTCTAAGTTATTGGGGTTGCAGTATAAAATTTTATATAAGGGAGTGGATAACAAGGTGGCAGATGCCTTGTCTAGGAGACCAACACCTGCAAATGGCCAACTTTTGTTATTGCATTCTTCATTTTAGCCCACCTGGATGTCTTAAGTAATGCACAGCTATGATGGGGATAAGCAAGCTAGCAAATTTATTTCTCATTTGTCAATTGATGAGAAAGCACATCCTGGGTATTCACTTAAGGATGGCTTGCTATTTTATAAAACCAAAATCTATGTGGGTAATTCTGGTCATTTGAGGGAACATTTGTTGGTTTTTTATCATTATTTTTAGTTGGGGGGACACTCTGGAATCAATGCAACCTATGTCAGGCTTAGTAGACATTTTTTAGCCTAGAATGTTAAAAGTAGTAGTAGACAGGATCAAAAGTTGTGATATTTGTGCTAGGTGTAAGATTGAAAGTTATGTCGCTCCAAGGTTACTACAACCCTTACCAATTCCCACTCAAGCTTGGCAGTGTTTTACTTTGGATTTTATTGAGCAATTGCCTAAGTCAAAAGGTAAGGACACTATTCTAGTTTTCATTTGAAAATTCACAATGTATGCTCATTTCTTGGCATTACAACATCCCTTTTCTGCCAAGGATGTTGCCAAGTTATTTCTGGAACCCATTTTTAAGTTGCATGGTTGTCCAGTGACATTAATTTTTTACAAAAATAAAGTATTCACTAGCTTACTTTGGAAGGAGCTTTTTAAGTTATTGGGAACCAGGTTAACCTATAGTACAGCTTATTATCCTCAATTAGATGGCTAATCTGAGAGGTTAAATTAGTGTTTGGAGGGCTATTTGAGGTGTATTTATTTTCAACAGCTTCATTCTTGGATGAAATAGTTGTCCCTAGCTGAGTGGTGGTATAATACAAGCCATCATAGTGCTCTAAAGATGTCTGCTTTTGAAGCTTTATATGGATATAAGCCTACTCCTCTGGCTTTTCTGCCACTTGGGAATTCTTCTGTTGGATCCGTCTTAGAATTTGTGTAGCAAAGACAAATATCTCAACTCATTAAGGATAATTTAATGATGGCCCAAAACAGGATGAAACAGTATATTGATAAGAAGAGGTCAGATAAAAGTTTTGAGGTGGGGGACTGGGTGTATCTGAAATTACAACCATATAGACAAACTTTAGTAGTTATAAGGAATAATTTTATGCTTTTAGCAAGGTTTTATAGGCCTTTTCAAATTATAGCAAAGGTGGGGTCAGTATTGTTCAAGATTTACCCTCTTTTAAGGAAGACAACATTATAGTAGCAACAAAGAAAGTGCTTTGAACCAAAACCATCACCAAAAATGGTCAACAAGCCCTATAAGGTCTCATTCAGTGGTGCAATTTACCTGCAGAAGAAGGTACTTGGGAAGATCAGAATTTTATTTTGATAGTTTCCTGAGTTCCAATCTTCTTAGAGACAAGAAGATTCTCTTGGAAGGGGTATTGTTACATATTATAAGAGAAAGAAGAGGAATGGATAGAGAGTCTAGTAAAATGTTTTTTGAGTAAAATATTGTTGTGAGGAGGTTAGGATGATAAAAGGCTATCAAGTGTAACAGAATTAGTTGAATAGCAGTTATTCTACTTTGTATAAGTAGAGATCCTTATCTGTAACAGATTCATTCATTCTCAAAATTAACATTAGAATACTTTCTCTTCTCTCTAGTTTCTTTTTCTCTTCTCATCAAATCTATTCTCATCTCATCTCATCTCAATCTATTATTCCTAAATAATCTCTGATCCTGAGATTGTCTCTAGACTGATACTTAACAATAATTGATTTAATGGAATTTAGAAAAAAAATGAATAACCAATATAAGATCAACATGATAGTGAAAGTTCATGTCACAATACAACTTGATCATAGGCTTAAATGCTACAACCTTTTTTGTAGCTTTTCCCATCTAAATTTAAAAGTCCAAAGAAACGAAGCTGTTGGACACAAAACAATCAAAAGGGAAATTGGAGGACCCAAAAACAAAGGGGCATGCAGCTTAGCCTATGCTACTTTTAAGAACATGAAAGAAATTATGATGGAGCACAAAAATTTGTTAGAAGAAGTCTAATTATACCCATAAAGAATTGAACAATTCATTACAATGTTTTGTGTCTGTCATAATGGGTAATGTGTACTAGTAGCATCCTATTTTAAAATGAGAAAAACTATTCCTTAAATGATACTGAAATTAGGTAATGTGTCTCTCACATTGCCTATTCTTTGATCACTAACTTTGATTTCTTGTCCTCAAATTGCTTACCATCATGCCGTGTTTCTTGTTCTGTTCAATATGATTACTACTTCTGAATTCAAATTCTATCCTAAAACTAAAAAATATTATATGCAAATAAGTATATATTTGTAATGCCCTCACTTTAGGTAATTCGTACATTCTACTATTTCAATGACTAAAGTCTGTTCAGACAGTCAGAATGTCTGAAACTACACTCAAACTAGAGTAAGAAAATATAAATTGACTGAATACAAACTAAGAAAAATTAAAGAAAAGTAAAAGAAGTGAAGTACAACTCAGTTAAATGAGCCGAGGTTCGGGCGATGGGTGACATAACGGGAAGCGATTGTAAAGACATTTATCGATTGGTATACCAATTAGGGACTACAGATTGTAGTACTGCCCACAGGAATGATCATTGATTGACAACATCTATCTGATATGGTTGTTCTACAGGCTTCATGCCTGCCCGTTGGTCATTGTGCCTATTATGATTTCTGGCTTTATGCCTGCCCGCTGGCCTTGTGCCTGACATGACAGATGTATACATGTTAGAGATACGAATGTTTAGCTGATATACTCCCGTGTATCCAGTCTTTATAGTCTGTCATAGGTTACTTAGGCACAGATATCAGTAATAAATCTTAAATTTAAGTAAGTACATGAAAAGATCACATGTATAAGTAATAAGACTGAACATGAAATAAATGAGCAGAAAAGATCCCGATTAACTTAAGTGCTTCCAAAGTTCTATAAACACATAAAAGACAATAAACTCATGAAATCTATATTTCTTTATAAAGTCATATGTGGAAAATTATTTCAATTATTTAGCTATTTTTATTTCAATTTATGCACCACTAAGCAATATGCTTAGCGCATTAGTTCTTACCACGCGTAGGTATGGAAGACTAGTACCAACAACAGCAGCAGCAATAGAGCTTAGACAAGATTTTGATCAGATCTGCTACAGTGTAGATTGTCACCTCAGTAGTCCATTTTGTTAGGGCTCATGTAAATTTAGATTTTGCATTTTGATCATTGTATATAAGTAAATGTTGTAAATTATTTTGAGACATGTAATTAAATTTTGGATTGTATATAATTGTACATTATTGTATGTAATGTTGTGTGAATGAAATGAAAGTTTATTTTCTTGAAAATTTTATGACTAATGATATGATATGGTACATGAATAATTGATATGAGAAATGATATGATGAAATAAATATAATTGATTTTAACAGGTAAATAAAAAAACCCACCATGCACTAATAAAACAAGAGAGACCCTGTCTGGATCTCCACAAAAATAAGATGTGATAAAAAAAAAATTTGTACACATAAGATAATATAATTAAATAGACAATTAAATTAATATTGTACATGACAAGACAGGATAGTGTGCTCCAGCACCGAATGTAGCACACCTTGCTCGACTGCACTATAGACGGGTAAGGGGTGTTACATTTATTAGTATCAGAGCAAAGGTTTAGGCGTTCTTAGACATAGGTAGATAGAAAGATATAGAGTGCATAACATGCATGAGCCTTTATATAGCAGTTCCTCAACTATTTACACCGAGTAAATTTCGAGGACGAAATTTTTATTTAGAGGGGAAGAATTGTAATGCCCTCACTTTAGGTAGTCCGTACATTCTACTGTTTTGATGACTAATGTCTGTTCAAACAGTTAGGATGTCTGGAACTACACTCAAACTAGAGTAAGAAAACATAAATTGACCGAATACAAACTAAGAAAAATTAAAGAAAAGTAAAAGAAGTGAAGTACAACTCAGTTAAATGAGTCGAGGTTTCGACAATTGGTGACCCATGGGGAAACCCTGTGGAATAATTTCTAGGACTCCATGGAAGGATTATTGAGGTTTCGATGGCAATAGAATGCTAAGAAAATGTTAAGAAAATTTTATTTATTGGTACAGACAATTTTAGTCTGATAAGTGAAACGAAGGGCATTTTGATCATTTCACCTTTAGAGATGATTTTTTACCAACTTGTCAATTTAAGTAAGTGAGCATTATGACAAAAAATATGAATAAATATTGCTAAAAATTTAATTAAAAGTGAGTAAAAAAGGAAAGAAAACAAAATGGAATTAAATTTGATTTATTATATAGGTATGATATAGTGATGATGTCATTATAATTTTTCTAACCAATTAAAATTTCTGAAAGATCTACCACAACATAATCAAAATAGATATTCAAAACATAATTTTAAAAAACCCCAAAAATATCAATTTAATTTTCTTCCTATGACATGCAAATTCTTACTTACAGTTAATAAATTGTGTTTCCCTTCTCGTTACACTATCTCTATATGCAATCTTCATGGGCCAACTGAATCAAGAAACCAAGTTTGGAAGAAAATATTAGACAAATGTTTCGTTTAGATCTAGGTATTTTGTATATTTAACTCACGATTTGAATCTTTTTAAAATATTTTTTTATTATTTAAAGGAAAATTTTAAAAGTGTAGACTGCTAATTTTTCAATTTTGTTAGGTCAATAAAAACTAATCTTTTAAAAATTAAAATATATAGTCATTAATTTTTTATTTAATTGGACCAAAGTAAAAACTTTTAAATTACTAACATATTGATGCATTAAACTTTTTGCTTTACTTTACCAATAAAAAGTATCAATTAATGACGATTATAATATTTAGATATGTGGGATCAATAACAAATATAATAACTAGACCTAGGTATTTTATATATCTCATTCACACTTTAATTCTTTTACATTTTTTTTTATACTTAAAAATAAATTTAAAAATATCAACGATCAATATTTCAAATAAATTAGGCAATAAAAAATTAAGCTTCAAATTATTAGAATATAAACTAATTAAATTTTTTATTTAGTTGGGCTAATAAAAAAGTCAACATTTTAAAATTTTATTAAGATTTTTTTGAGACTAAACATGAGAGATAGTTAAGAATATAATTAAATATTAAAATATGAAAGGATTGTGGCTCTATTTCAACCCTCGAATTTGGTGTTAGGCGGATGCAATATTTAGACTTATGTGTTTTGTATATTTAACTCACAAATTAAATCCTTTTAAAATATTTTTTTCATTACTTAAAAGCAAAATTTTAAAAATATGGACCACTAATCTTTTTAATTTTGTTAGGCCAAGAAAAACTAATTTAATAAAAATTAAAATATGCACTCATTAATTTTTTTTCATTTCAGCCAATAAAAAAATATTAAATTACTAGAATATTAGCTCATTAAATTTTTTGTTTTATTAGGCCAATAAAAAAATCGATTAATGATGATTATAACATTTTGATATATGGGGCCAATGATAGATATAAATGAAAACTTCATTCCATTATGCTCTTATGGTTTATCAAACATGCTCTTAGCAAATGTCTCTGTGATAAAGTTGAAACAAATGCCACATCATGAAAATGCAATTTAACAATGAGCATGAAAATTCATTTCATATTCCCATTGCGTTCTGGTACGCCTAATCACTATCTAACAATTTACATTTGAGTTACCATAATATTAGAATATAAGGCATCCAATTTCTTCAATTGAACCAAACTTAAAGCTTGTTTGGTTCAATTAAATTTTGCATTTTAAGTTGTGTAATATCAAAGAATTCATTTTAAATGAATTCTAGCTAGAATTCAATTGAAATGAATTCCAAGTTCCAAACACTATGTTAGTTACACTCCGTATTACAACCTACTGAATACATCCCTAATGGCTCATGCAATCCAATAATAGAAGTGTTAGAAAACCACAATCACTTAAAATCTAACACCTAAAGAACTCAATCCTGGGTGAAATGCAATATTTTACCCCTTGTTTGGATCATGGTTTGCCATGGTTTTATATATATGATATGGTTTCTCCCTTTATTTGGGAAGATTATTCTTGAAAAATTGTGGTTTTGAGATAGTTTAAAGATTTTATATTCCCATATAGAGTGGATTTTGTTGCCAAAAGGAAGATAAAAAATTGAGCTTTCTAAAAGAAAAATTGAGGGAAAGAATATGATGAAAAAGAGGACTTTTGGGAAGGTTAAAGAACGTAAAGAGTGGGAACAAAAAAAAATGGCGGCAGGAAGGCATGGATTGCCTGTGCTAGGGACACTGGGGCTTTTATTCAAAAGTGTACCTCATTAGCAAAAAATCGATTATAAAAAAAGACAAAACCGTTTTAATTTGATTTTTTTTAATTTAATTGATTTCAAGTCGATTATAATTTTATAGAAACTTCATTTTTTGCTCAGTTGGATTCTTCAATAAAAAAATCACTCAATAACCAAATGGATTGAATTTCTTCCTACTTCTAACCTTTAGGTCATATTCCTTTAACTTTAGACCCATAACCTACCAGCCACTTTCCTCTTCCATTCACAACCTGCTCCCTTCTTCGGAATTAAAAGACCTATATCCCTCAATCTCTAGCCCTCATCTCAATCCCTCAATAAGACTGAAAAGACCCATACATGCTCGCAGCTTTCATCCACCCATGACCCTCACCTCTGCCCCCTAACTCCTTACTTCCTCCCCTTGTCCTCTAAGCTCTTGGCTTCTCAAACTTAGATTTTGCAGTGCTCCTGTGCTTGTTTCTTTTTTGTTCACCTTTCGCTTTCCTCACTTCTTCTCCTTCATTTCTAGTTCTCTTTCTATCCCCATATGCAGCACCATTAATGACTATCAAGTTGCTTAAGAGGGTCAAAGCCGAGGAGTTTCAATTACCATGACAGCTGCTAAGGTCTCAACGACACCATTCTTGTGCTATGAATGTGCTCCTTTTGATAATATTGTTAACTTTTCTTTGATTGACTGAGATTCTATGATTAATAATTTTAATTTATATTTTTTTATTTCAATATATAAAAATTAAATAATTTTTTAATTTTTTATTAATTATTTTATTTTTTATTTTTTTATTAATTATTATTTTATATTTTTATTATTTTTTTTCTTAAATTTTTAATAAAAATTTCATAATAAAAATATAATAATATAGTGAAATGATTGCTCAAAGATATAATTATTTTTATATACTTTTTATTAATTAAATATTTTTTTAATTTTTTATTTTTTAAAATTTTTAATAAAAATTTCAATAAAAATATAGTAATATGATAGGAATATTACTTAAAAGTATATTAATTTTTATATATTTTTTTTATTAATTAAATATTATTTTTTATTTTTCACTAGTTTTTTCTCTTAAATTTTTTATTGAAGATTTTATAGTAACATAATAAAAATATAATAATATAATAGTAACATTGCTTAAAGATATAGTCATTTGAAGTCGATTTAATTATATGGTTATTTTTATTATTTTAAATATCAAAATTTTGTTATGCAGTTGAAAGAAGAGAAAAAAAAAAAATAGAGAACGTATAATATTATTGACAATGTTACATGACAATACCGTGAAAAATGCAATAAACTTGGCTCTAATAAGCCCCAACAGACCACATTTGAGGCTTGTCAAGCAATCCATGACATTAGTGGTATTCTCCCTCCACCCTGTTGATCGTTTGGCTATTGTGACTGACTCTTCATCTACTTCCCGCATCTTTCCCTTGAGACGCATAACATCCTATGGTAAGCGAACAGCTTCGCAAGTCATTGACCGTCTTTTCTTCATGGGGCAAGCAGATCCGACTGAAGGCCTCAAGAAAGGTATAAAGATACTTGAAAATTGTGCGCACGAGAATCCAAATTCCTGTATCTTGCATCTCTCTTATAGTACAACAAGATCATACCATGCCATCAACATGCAATATCCCATTCCAATCCATCGGTTTCATGTGGAATTTGGCGTTGGAACTTCTAATAGATTTGTCATGCATGAGTTTGACAAGTTCTTAGTGAGACTGCTTGGAGGTGTGATCAGAGATGTCCAATTGAAAATTGGGAAAAAGGCAGGATAGTAAGGCTTGGAGAACCAAGAGTCAATGAAGACAGGAGAATTTTATTAGAATTAGGCGATTCTGGACATGTTTACGTGGGATACAGCTACATTGAAGGTGTAGTTAATGAGTGCGCCGGAACAGGAGAAAATTGTGATTAGTTTAAGGGATAAACGGTAAGCACATGATCCTAACATAGATGCTGCTGTTGCAAGAAGGAAAGCAAAAATAATTGGAGGGGGGACAACTAGCGTTCAGAGTTGGGATTACCATGATCCTTACATGGCTAGAAGATGGGCTAAACATTTGCATGGTTATAGACTTTGAATTACGCAAAAAAACTTCACCATATATATATGCATACATCAATCAGATCCACAAGAAGATTTGTCATTCTGTGTCAGCTTCCTAATGGTTGAACAAGCAGCTATGCTTAAACTGCGGGAAAAAAAAATTGTTTTAATGAGAGTGCTTTAACAAAATCTACAAATGTAGCTAAAGACTTGTAAAAACATACCTCATCCTTTAATGCATACATCCATTGCAACTTCGTAGGACTTCTTAACATCAGGTGCTTATAAATTTAAGTAAAAGCATTCAGTATACATTTCCCACAAAATTTGCAACTTGGAAGCCTAATGCAATACATACACCAAGTAGCCAACACTGTAGAACACACTTCAATAACTTCCATGATACTCCAGCGAACGCATTCAGTAATGCATCGAGTCGATAATTTTAGTAATCAGTAGTCTTTAGACTTGTGAACTCATGAAATTTATAGCTACAATTAAAACTATGGTTGCCAAGAAAGGTACTTGTTCAAGAAATTGCAAGTTCAAAAACAAAGATCTAATACAAGAATTAGTCATGAAGATAGTCATAAGTTGAGAAATCACTATACAGTAGAGATCCATTCTCAGAGTAGTGAAGAAGGTAATAGCAGTCATTACAGAAATAGCAAGGGTTATCTGGGGTCCATTTGTCATCCACAATCACTTTTGTAGCCCTGAAAATGTTGCAAACATTGCATTTCTGGAAACGTAATTTTAGTTGGAAAATTAATATTGGATAAGCTGCCCGGTTCTGGACATCCTCGGGATGAATCAATCTTAGGTCTCTGATAACAATGGTATGCGTGCAGTCTCCCTGCATCAAGGAGTTTCCCAAATAAAAAACCAAACAAATACATGTTATGAGGATGCCTACAAGAACACAAGCCGACGTCAAAATAAAACCACCAACTCATGCCAAGCAGAAATTTGAGATGATGAAACTTAAAAACTCATGTCATTTGAAGGTCAAATACTATGCAAAAGATTGCTAAAAATTCGAATCAATATTTTAGCCAACTAAATGTAAAGGTAAAATTGTACCTGATGACAGTAGAGGTATCCAGCACCAAGACGAAATCTCAAGTCACAAAACCGTGTTTTCTGCATGTCAACACATCTGAATTTGGGCAACTGTGAAGTGGCTACCTCACCTATGACTGCTTTCTGTTTTCGTTGTAACTCACCACTTATGATACATTCCCATTTTCTAAGGGCATCATCCTTTGAGTTTTTAAGCCAATCAAAAATTGGTTCACTGCAATCTATTGCAGATGGATCCCTTGTATCATTGCAAAACACATCCTACACAATTGCACATTCCATTACGTAAAGTGACAAAATATCGGTGATAAAACCAAACTAGAGTGAATAGAACTTACTTCTATGAGAAAATATCCAGATGGATCATAATGCCCTGCCTTTTGCATCACTTGGTCTGTCATGCAATAAATCCTGTCCCTCATTTCAGTTAACATTTGTCTTCCTAGGACCAAGAACTCTTGTGTCTAAAACAATTCAAAATGAAATCAATAACACTATTGGAAAGGAGAAAGAAAAGCCAAGAAAAAGATTATGTATATTGAGAAACAACAGAAAAGTTGGAGCAAAACCAAATCACTACCCAGAAACTCGCTCATACCCCAAAGAGAGAGAGAGTTACGTTAATTCAATTTAAAAAATATACATATGTGTATTGCAAGAAAAACCATTGAATGTGAGCAAATTTTTACCAAATAGATGAGACAACTGCTATATGAATAATAGCTGATAACCATTCTTAAACAAAGCATAAGATTTTAGAAAGGTCATCAACCAAATAGAATATATACAGAAAATGAAGGGTCCTATTTAGAGAGAAAATTTCAAATAGAATACTATATTACTTCTTAATACATTCTATCCTGATTCCTGAGCAAATTTCATGTAAGGAACTGCAATGATTCTTAATACATAAAAAAAAAAACAAAAAAACAAAAAAAAAAAAACAAAACACTTTATTCTTGGCCATAACATTGAAAGAAGAGTCATCATAGACATGCTACGTTGTTGATAGAGCATCATCTACTCCTCAAAAATACTCGTACTAAGGAAGCATGTCCATTCCCAAATCCCAACAAAGCAACAACCCAAAGAAAGTTTAGACATTTAGTTAACAGTACAGTAGAGTAGCAAAACGCATGTTTCTTTCATGATTAGAATATGCAGAACACAAATTTTTTACACAAGAAACCAGTAAATTCTTTATCAATCCATTCTCAATTCCCATAATCCTAGGACTAGGAGAGCAAATAAATCTTATCTTTTAGCTCTAAGGGCCATATTTTTTTCTACAAGTAATCTTAAAAAAGATTTGCATGCACATGCAAAGCCTTTATTATTTTCCTGATATTTCAAAATAAACAACATAATAATATGGTAAATAGTAAATTAGCAAATAGCAAACTAGTTTGACAGGAAATCTCTGAATCAAAGACTAGACTTGCAATAGATAGCTCTAGAGTACAGACTAAAACGTTAAACTCTTCCAGAATCCTTGGCCTAAAATGAATACATCAACCTGCCTCAGACCTATTTTTTTAGACCCTACAAACATCTAAAAGAAGTATAGCCATACAAAGAAAACAAAATGATCTCCAAATTACAAACCCATAAGACCTAGATAAGTAATATACATTCTTTAACCTTTGCTTATGAACTCCAGGTAAACATCCAAAATTCTGGCAAACTATGACACCATTGTATCATACAAGCCCAATTCACTGAATGACCCTAAAGGTACCAGCATACTATTTATATCCAAAAACATGAATCATGATTTCAAAGCTTCAAAGCAAATTTGTATTCCCATCTGAAAAAGAAGAAAAGCACAGTGGGAGGCTACATAATATTCTAATTTAATGTAGCCCTAAGATACTAGAAATTTTGCTATGGAATCCACATAGGAAAAAATAAATATTTGTTGATTGGTAAACCCTTACAAACCACTCAAAATTGAGAAAATAAACAGAATATAAAGAATTTAGATTACTCCAAAAAATTTAAAATAACAAACAAAATCCAAAACTAGCTATGTATTAAATTTATCACTACACAAAATAAATAAATAAAATCCCATACATCCTACTTCTCTAGCAATTATTGATAGAACACAACCATAATTACATAAGTATCATAATCTCAACTGCGGTAGCCAACAAATAATAGAAATCAAGATAATTTATTTCTAAGACAACTGAATAGAAAGGTATACCTTTAACCAGTGTCGTATGTTGTGGTAAACCTCAATGCAAAGAACAACCTCTGGATGGTGTACAGATATGTGTTCTTGAACATTTGAGGGCTTCGACTGCTATTAATTTGAGCAAAGGCATGGCCAAAGAATAAATGAAAAGTTTTCAGCAGTATGAATGAGCAAATAAACAAATTAGACTATTAGCCCCTTATTTGGTGCATCTGGAATTAATTTTTGGGAATGGACAGTGGACTTTTCAATTCCTTTGTTTGAAGCATTGTCTAGAATTGGAATTACAAAACCCAGTCCATTTCTACATAATTGAAAAATAACTAGAAAAGCATCTTTATATTTCTTGAGAAGGTGCCTAAAAATTAGAATCCAAAATTTCAGTTTCCTCTGTTTTTCAATTACATTTGCTCCATGTCTCCCAACACATCACAAGGTTTCTCTAACCGCTGCCCACACCTCAACCTGAAGTTCACCATCAAGCGCAGTCAGCAGCACTGTCAATGGACAAACAACTGGCTACCAACTTTGCAATCAAGACATTAGTATTGATTTTCTCATTCTTAAGACCACCTATCCCTTTCTTCTTATCCACAATCTTCAGTCCTCAGTCACCACCAATAATTACCAATATGGCAGTATTCATACCAATCACCAGATGTAGCTAGGTTTTCTTTTTTATTTCACCTTTTTAATCTCCTTCGCTTCTCACAACATATAAGATTTCGAAAGTATATCTTCTATTCTTTATATATATATATATATATATATATTTCATATTCATTTGTTTTCTTCACTAGTTAGAGGGATAAGTGGCATCATCAGCCGTTAAGCTTATGGCTTTTCTTCCCTGAGTTCTGGCCTAATTGCGGTAGAGGTTATTTTGTACTTGCAAGGTATTATATATGGGTATGTTTGTACAGAAAGTAGAAAATGGATGGTAAAAAAATTCTAATGGACAATTTATTAGCCAACCTGTTTCCCAAAATTTGTAGATAGTAGAATTTTCAGCCTTTCACCACTCTCTAGCTCTGAGGATGGAATGGCACCCATGTTGGCTTTGCAACTAGCATGAGACAGAAATAAGAGGCAATGATAAAGATAAATTCAAAGGATGCATCAATTACACATAATTGAAAACTTACATAATAAAACATACTTAAATGAATGCAGTCTAACAGTTGCTTTGTCTTGATCCTGCTTTTGTTTGATTTTCAATACTTCATCCACCTTCGCAAAGCAACTCTCCTGGACATGCAAGAATAACAAATTCATCAAATAGACCAAGCATCTACAGTACATTCACCATAAATGAGGGACAATTCAGAACATGTTACACCTACATTTATTCTTGAATGCAATCCATTACTTGTATGGATTTGCTACCATTGTTTATTAATCTAATTAACTGCAGCTAAGCTAATTTCAAACATGTACATGCACTTATGCAAAGATTAGTTGTTATATCATGTTCATTTTCATCTTGGAAGCGAATTAATAAGGTAGGAGTATCAAGCGATCACCAGCATAAAAAGAAAATGTACTTTAGTAGCATGAACAAAAACATCATTGAATAAAGCAAATGTCCATATTAAAAAAAGGAAAGAAATCAACTCTACAATTTATATAGCATATCTTATCAGGCCTCGTTCCAACATGGCAATTATATAGTAGCAGCACACACAAATAGGTGAAAGCTGAACATAGTAGCAGTAGGACAGGTAACATACGCCAACATCACATTTATTTGCCTTCTTTCCTTTTCCCTTCCTTGAATTGTTGCTATTGATAGTTCCGTTACAACTGGTTCCACTATGAGATCCATCTAAAGATTTCAACGGTCTTTGTCTCTTCCTTGACTTCTTGTTAACAATTGTTCCGTTGTAATAGGTTTCTTCATTTAATGATTCCAAAGTGGCTGAAGGATCTCCTACTTCAGAGCTTTCCAAATCAGTATTATTGCTTGAATCCCTAATATCATTTTCTCTCCTGAAGAAAAAAAAAAAGTAAAAATGTTTAGGAGGAAGGGGGAAAAAACACTATGCTACAAAACAATATTTATTTTGGACACAAGGCTATGAAATAGAAGGTAAACCAAATTAACATAGCTTATCAATACAATCTGATGCAATTCAACAATGGTGAAGCAACAAAGACCTAGTTTTGAGATTTCATTTTATTTAATATTGACAAACTAGATCCCCATTCACGCATCATAAACCATGGGAACCCAGAGCTTTCACTCTTTTAGTGTCATCTATTTCCCAGGGATGGGACTCATAGAGATGAAAAGGCAAATATATACATACATGCATGCATGCATACATGAGAAGAAAAGAGGTATTTGATCTTGAATAAACCACAATAAACCTGCACATGAAATGAGTATCGATAACAAGCTGGCTAAGGGAGGGAGTGGAATTTTGATATGTATATGAGTGTACACAAATAAAATGCTAGCAAAAGCACATTTACCTACACTACTCACCTGGTAATCAAGCCCTCTGAGGATGGCCGCAAGGAACTTTCATTCTTCTTCTCATCCTATGATTAGCATCCATGAAACATTAGTCGAGTTTCTCTTACTGCATAATACATAGGTTTTCGAACAAAAATATTTAACTTACATTCAGAGTTTCCTTCAAGGCCAACTCCAGCAAATCCTCGTTGCTATAAATTTTAAGCTCATCAATCCTACAAACAATTAAATTTTTGCAATCAATAATTTGCAAATAGAACGCTGAAAAAAAATTACAAAGAACCAAAGACAAAAGAAACATACGAAATATTATCATCATTGGATGGTGAAATAGCGTGCAAGCACAATTCATCCTTCAAATCCTACATAAAAGGGACAGGATTCCAAATTAATCAAGCTAGCAGTTGATTAAATAATTTTAAGCATAAGAAGATACCAATATGGATAAATCCAAGAGTATATAGTGTATAGCGAACAAGAAACCTCAAGTTCATAGAAAAGAGCAGACTCAAAGTCAGGAACCCTGGTTAGAGGTCCCACTAAGTTGGGAATGTAAATAGGTCCCCCACGAGCAATTGCAACACTCATCTCTTGATCCGCATCTCCATCACTTGAATTTATCATCTCCATCTCTAGCTTTGTTCTTCCTGAATGGAGAAAGAGGGCAAAGGAGTTGACAGGACACCAAAGCAATTGACAATAGAGCAGTAAAGAAGATGAAAAGATGAAGGGAATGTGTATCTTTATTCTCTATCTCTGCATAGTTATACAATTTCGTCAATACATATCCAAGGAAAGGAGAAGGAAGAAAATACTATACATAATTCCCTGAATATAAGCAAATAGATAAGGGTGAAAGAAGTGAAAGTTCGTCTCTCTTCTTACTGAAAGAGTTTTTCTCTAACTTCTCTCTACAATTTCAACCGACTGGTGTTTAAGTAACCCACCTCTGTCCTTAGGGCAGGGGAAGGTCCCTCAACCCAATAGAAGGTGGAACTTCCCTCCCCCCTTAGGTTGGCTTGCATAATCTTGTGTTTGGGTTGTTTTGTTGATCTACGAGTTCTAAGCGTTGTTTGAGAGGGTTTTAGCATAGATCGATGAACTAGTTTCAGTCTCTATTTTAGGGGACCCCCCTGTTGGCTGGCATCTTCGGTAGTAAGAGTACCAATTGGTTATCGTCTCCACCACTGCTTGGACTAGATGAGAATGAGATGTTCGTTGTTCTGCCAAGCCTATTCCCGGTTCAGTCCGGCACTGGTTCCTAGCCTTGGGTTTTCTTGAATTATTGCTTCTTAGCTCTTCTGGATCTCAATTTCTTTAGGGGAAATTGCTTTGTCATACCTCAGATGGCTCAGAAGAGGTGGTTTCTGTCTGAGCTTCCCTGCGTTCATTTACTTGTTTAAGCAATTTCTCCTTGGTTGCCGACGATGAGGTGATGAGATGAAATAAAGTGGTCCATGCAAGAGTGGCTGCCGATGAATTTTTAGGTTTAACCCGTATACATCTAAGGCTCCAATTGGGTTCCTTTATCATGGGTCTGGGGTTTGAGTTTGTAGGAATAATTTTCTATTATGGGCTTCGGACTGTAAATCTACTTTTTTAATGAAATATTCCTCTTTTCTCAATTAAAATGTCATTTTTATTTATTTATATTAAGCAATAGAAAGTGAAAAATTTAAGTAGTAAACTAACTACTAGCACGTAAAGCTGGCTGGCAATTCGTGTTCACAAAGCATAAACAAGTCATGTCAACATATACTTATAACATAAATATGTCTATCTCAAACATGACTCATTTAATTAATTATATCAAAATGCTCAACCCTAGCACGGATACGTTTATGATACAGGTTACAAGATATGTGAACTTGTTTAAATAAATGGATCATTATACATATTGCATGACATAACACGTCACGTTTTACCCTTCAAATAAATGGATCGCGTAAATTTTAACCCATTAATACACAACTGTAAAAAATATCATCCAAATACACAAATATCCAAATATCAAAATTAATTAAAATTATTCCCATTTCTCCATAGGATCCCTTTAAGGAATAGTTGTACTTAAGAAGCTAAAATATCAACAAAAAAGAGAATCAGAGGAAGAGTAGGGTGTAACTAACATGAGTTCCATGTAGCAAATCCAATGAGCATGTCATATTTAACTGCAATTGCCAATTCAATATGCATCTATGATCTAGCAACTCAACTAGGCCCCAATCTGGATCTAGTTGGAACTAGACAACAAAATGTTTATTTATATAAAAAAAAAGGCTAAAATATTTGGAAAGATCATATATTTATTCAGAAATTAACCACAATGCTAAAGAACAAACCTGAAATTGGCAAAAGTACTAAAAGCTAAATAGGCCCAATTAGGAAAGAATTGACTATAATGACAAAGAAATCAGCTTAGATCTTTAAGTTCCCTACTAGAACAGGACATATGTGAATCAAATAGCCAGAAAATCACTAGCTTAACTCTTTTTCATACCCACCAATTGGTTACAACCAATTGCTTAATAAATTGTCGTTATTTCATTAGCCATGAATCCATATACCATAAGCTTAAAAATGTTGAAAAACTCTTATTTCATACATTAGGTTCTCAGATACAAAGTTAATTACGAAAGAAACAAATCAGAAACTAGAACAAAGAATAGCACAATGTTCGGAAAAACTAATTCATCCCATTACTTAACATTTCTTAATCATACAAATTTAAGATAAAACATGTTCCCAAATACACCTAGCATTTCACCACGATCTAAATTTCCAGCTGCAGCTACTTAGCAGTTACATTGTAAAAATAAGCGGCCAAAACTTCTCTACATTTACATTTCCTTTTCCATAAAAATCTAACATGTACATTTAACCTTGTATTGTATTAAGCAACTCCCAATTTCAATTAGAGTAAGCTTTTGTGTTCAACTCAACAACAACTTAATCCCAAACCAGTTAGGGTCCACTATATGAATCCATTTCTCTATTCCACTTACTTCAGGGCAATATATCTTTCAAAATATCTATAGCCACAAAATCATTTATTCTAACTTTCCCCACATCATACTAGATCACCACTCGCTTTCTTACAATTTCAATATGCCCAACCTTCTGCACTAGCGCATTTTTTAGTTTACAATCCACATGTTCAAACCATCTCTATGACATCCATTCCTCATATCTCCATCCTTGCTTTTTGACATATCCATCTTAGCATTCTCATTTCTCCATGCTAATCTTGTAAAAGAGTCATTTCTTCATCGCTAAACATTCATTGCCATATATGCTCAAATTTTGTTCTATAAAGTATTCTCTTCAACTTTTCTTGAGTTTTTTTTTTTATCACAAGGAACTTTTGTCACACTTTTCTACTTAACCATCTTCCTTTAATCTTATGGTTGACATCCTTCTCACTTCAACATTTCTTCGTTAACAGATCCTAGGTATCTAACGTGTGTGCTCTAGGAAACCTCTATTATATCTAAGCTAACCCTAGTTTGATCACTTCCCTTTCTATTGCTAAAATTGCAATACATAAATATATTTAATACTACTTAACATTAAGCAAGCACTGCAATAAAATGTATAGCATTTTATCTAATCTAGATAAAATTAAATATAAAAGAAGTGCAACGTTATCTACAGCCAAATCCAATGCAACATTATCTACATCTATAGACATGTCAGACTGCCAATGCACATGGCAATTGCTAATGGGGAAACAAATCACAGCTACATATCTAATTGTGAATTGAAATTTGGCAACAAAAATCCAGGAACATACATGTCACGAATTCACAATAAAAAAAGAATGAAAGACATGGCTAATGGCAACAAAATTCCCAAGTTCTTTTATACATAAATGTTTCACAATTGGAAACAGGTTTAGTTTTAGTTAAAAACAGTTGATATAAAGTTGATAATCTAAAATTCAGCAAATTTATATACTAACATACAATTAGGAAGTATCCCTAACAGAACCAAGTTGAAGTAATGAAGGTTAGAGAACAATTGGCCCAAATTTTTAATGTTGTAGGATAAGAGTATGCATACATAGGAAAAGAAAGCATGGAGCTACCAAAGTTGTAGGATGATGACTTTCAAACAGCTGCATAAACTAATTACCCTATTACTGACAAACAAAGAAAGAAATAAAGAAAAAGAAAAAGAAACGAAAACGAAGAAGCAACATCAGAAATTTATTATAAACTGTTGTGGTACAATATGTGAAACGGTGCGTTTGCCAAGTAAAACGAATGTCCAACAGCTATTGAAGAGTTGTTATGGGTGTCGGGTATCCCGTTAGTTCAGTAGCAAGTTGCAACGGTAGTTTGTTGTAGGAGAGGGAAAGGGAAGAAGTTGTTTTGAGGTTGTTAGATATGATCAGATACAAAGTTGTAACCAATAATATACAAATTCATTCTTGATTCTTAATGAAATCTGACTGATTGTTGAGTTTCATTCTCTGTATTCTGTTCTCCCCATATTCTGTCACAACACTGGCATCAAAGCGGTGATCCACGGCCATGGCAGGGGTGGAGACGCAGTCCCAAGAGTGGCGGAAGGAGCTAGCTTCTATGGTGATAAAGGCTGAGCATAGTCAAGAGGCAAGATTACAAGAGATGTTGGCAGGCCAAGAAGCCAAGTTTCAGGAAATAATGGATGAATTGAAGTCTTTAATCGCTGGGTTGAATTGTCAGGATGTGGAGACAGTGGAAAGAAGGCAATGGGATGAACAAGTGCCAATTGCGAATAATACTGTAAGTGCTAATTCTTGGAATAGTTCTGCTAAATTGGAATTTCCCCATTTTAGTGGAGAGGGTTTGGAGGGTTGGTTATTAAGAGCAGAATATTTCATTACACATTTCTGAGGATTTAACTCAAAATCGTTCAGAGTGGAAAAAGCGAATCCATATAGCCGACCCCAAATTTTTGGGATAAAGGCTTAGTTGAGTTGAGTTGAGTTGTATAGGATTGAGTATGAGAAGAGAGTTAAGGTTGTTGCTTTACATCTAGAAGGGCGAGCTATTAAATGGCACCAAGAGTCTGTGAAGAGTAACGAAGTGATTGTGAATTGGGATGAATATGTTAGTGCATTGGAGGCTTGCTTTGGGAATTATGTTGAAGAGGATAAACAGATTCAAGATACAGATGAAGAAGAAGATATTGATGCTAAAGAGAATCAAAAGAAGTTTGAGACAGTTTTAGAAGAAGACCAACAAAGAATAAAAGAGTTTAATCAACAGATAAATGTAAGATTTCGAAGATTTGATAACACAATTCAAGAAAATGTTTCTGCCATTGATACCATTGAAGAAGAGGTTCAACAAGTGTGCTGCCATTTTTTGGAACCTTTCAAATGGAAAGAAGGTAGTGCAGATGTTGTAGGGCTGTCATGGTCCAATAGAAAGAGACTTAAAGAATGCACTGAAATCTTGGATAAGTGCAAGATTATGGAAGATGAAGCTTTTCAAGAAGGCAATGATATTGCAGATACTCTGGCTCTTGTAATTGAGAAATATCCTTCAAGAACGCAAATTATTGTTGCTATTAAGGTCGAAAGATTGGGTCTTGTAATTAAGGAAAAGATCTTCCTACATGAATTAGCTTCTCAATTCATTTTTCATGTTGCAGACATATGGTTCTTTTTTAGCTTGGAATTCGACAAGTATTATTTGGGAAGGATTCAGTGTAAAATGAAGAAACAGAAGGACAAGAGGGGGGTGTAACTGGTAAGGACAAGGACATTCGAGAAGAATTCGATGTCAAATTAAAATTGCAGAGATTGTTGTTGGTGTTCTAATGGGAGCTTGCTTTTGCTGTCATTTAAGTTGGTGTTAGTTGCTTTTCCTTTTGTTGGTGTTCAATCTTTTTTTTTTTTGGATAAGAGGATTGTTAAAAGAAAAAATAATAAGGCAGCAAAGTTGATTCAATGGAGAGCTTCTCCAGCAGATTGAACTTGAGTCTTTGCTCATGAAATTCAAACTAGATTTCCAGACTTTGCTCCTTGAGGACAAGGAGTCTTTCGAGGGGTGGGTATTGTTGCGATACAATATGTGAAACGGTGCGTTTGTCAAGTCAAACGAATGTCCAGCAGCAGTTGAAGAGTTGTTATGGGTGTCGGGTATTCTGTTAGTTCAGTAGCAAGTTACAAGGGTAGTTTGTTATAAAAGAGTTGTAGTTTGTTAGAGAAGAGTTGTTTTGAGGTTGTTAGATATGATCAGATATGAAGTTGTAACCAACCATATATAGATTTATTCTTGATTCTTAATGAAATCTGACTGATTGTTGAGTTTCATTCACTGTATTCTGTTCTTCCTGTAAGAACATAAACACCCTTAAAGTAAAAGAAAGAACGAAATTAGGGTTACACAAACTGAGAAAACAGAGGAAGAGAATTAGAACATAAAAAGCAGAGAAGTTTGCGCACGTTAAGCAGTACAAACTGAGGAACCCAACAAAAAGAAAAGAGTAAAAAATTAATCAAGGTAAGAAATAGAAGGGAAAAAAAAAGCAGAAATCATAAACAGAGGATAAAGGAAGGTGGGAAAAAACACGTACCCAGATCTATATTGGACTAATCTCGTGAAATAAGAGATTTTGGAGCTGCTGGCCTTGTATTATTCTTGATAGCTATTGCTTAAGATACAGATTAACCATCAATCTATGATAAAGCTGTTAATCTCAGGTGTTGAATAGATAATTTAGGGAAAGGAATGGAGGGAGAGAGAGCTGAAATTGTGTATCAAAGAAAAACAGAGAGAGAGAGAGACCTGAACCAAATGAAATTAAGAATGTAGAACAGCAGAACCAAGTCCAGCTCCGACCTTCCACGATGATACTTTTTTTTTTTTTTTTTAACAAGCCTCCACGATGATACTTGGGCTTCTCCTGCAACTGCTATTCTTATTTTTTTATCTCACTTTTATTCGGATAATTACTATCAGCTACTTATAATTTATTAAAATTAATTATTTAAACTTTATATTTTAAAATTTTAATTAAAACGTCCTTATCTTTATCAAATTAAAATTTTTTTAATTATTTTATTAAAGAAAATATATATAAACTTATTTTAGTCTTATTCATGTTCTGTAGTTTATATAATTTAATTATTCATATTGCTTAATCCTATAATTAAACTTAACACAAGTTGAAAAATATAATTTAATTTAATTTAACAAAAATCTGAATCATGTTCACTTTAGTCTTATTATATATAAGTGTTTTCTTTTTTTTTTATTTTTTTCTACAAACAGAAAATGAGCAAACCATAAAATTATAATTTTATAAATTTAAATAAAAAAATAATAAAGTATGTTTTTAATATGGAATTAAAAAATATAAATTAGAGGGTTTATTTATGAGAATAAAAATGAAAAAAAAAAAAAATATATATATATATATATATATATATATATATATATATATATATATATATGAAAACAATCTTTTAACAGAATCTATTTTAATTATATTCCGTCTCGCTTTCTCCTGATCATTCAGAAAAAAAGAATGACCTTTCATATGCATATTATTTGATTGTTATGTATTTGGATTATGCAGCATAATACACCACACAGTTTCTTTTGTTGTTTGTTGAATTTCATTCCATAGGTATTTCTGGAGATTTTTTAACATCTCCACAAAGACAAAAAGCTTCCATTTCCTTATTTCCATCGTTTGATGGTCCGAAGAACCTCTGAAGAAACCGCAACCTCCATGGTTCCATTTATGCTATTCGGTTGTGCTTTAAAAAAAATAATAAATAATAATAATAATAATAATAATAATAATAATAATAATAATAATAATAATAATAATAGTAATAGTAATAATAACAAAAAAAAAAAAACATCTTCTATTCTACACCTCTATCATTTTGACTTTTTTTTTAACCCGCTTGTTGTTAACCTTGTTATATACATCTGTGATCTATTACCATCATAAAATTGCTAGGCATCGAGATTCTTCTTCTCCATGTACACTTGGACACGAGCCAATTTTAGTTTGACATTGACTCGAAATTGGCGATCACAGTCCATCAAGGAATACAAACTTGAATCCTCCCACAATTCCAGTTTCAGTTTGAATTCCAGTTTAATTTAATCCAATTTCATTACCAAATCAACCACAATATTGACTGATTTTGATTCTGACACGGTCCCTGGCCAAATGTATCTCCATAGCATACCATATCGGAGAATGATACTTCGTTACTTGGGAACCAAGGGATTCAGGATTTAATACATGCATGTACACACGATTAAGATTAACCTTGTCATTGTTGTCATGCCACAAATAGTCATTGTTAATATGTTGTAGGCCAGGCCGGCTGCAACACAAAGCTTGCTAATGCCTAATTACACTGAATGGCCTTCTTGAAGCTTTCACCTTCAGTCGTAATATGTCTATCCAACACATCGATTTTACTATTTTCCCAGCAGATAAGGGAACAGATGCCTTCCATGCATGCCAATCCTAGTAACAAACTATTGCTACTTGGATTTTGTGAACCCAAAAATTAGCAATATTGAGCATAATGAAACAACTCTAAATAGAACAATTAAAAGATGCAGAATAATCATCAGCAGTGTCTAACATGTCAATATCTAGAAATTTAAATCTACAATTTCGAGATTGCCGCTACTGCTGTCAATACTGTTGACAAAAACACATTAGCATTTTTTACAATTGAAATTGTAACTCAGTGAATGAGCTGAAGACCATGGACGAGTTTTCAGCTCCATATACCATACCCATTGATCCCATGGGGATCAACTGGGCTCATGTTAACCCCCGAGGTTTTTACCTTCACTTCATTCCAAATTAGAGATGCTGTCGTTGAATCCAATCTCAGCATCTGTTTCTTACTTCCAGCTGGAAATCCTTCCAAAGTAAATCCTCCAGGACTCTCATTTGAAGTTAGGCATCTCTCAGAGGAACAATCAGCCCCCTGTTGATGCAGACTAGAGGATACTTCTTCTGGGCCACGCACTTCAGCCACTGCTTCGCTTTGCAAGGAGTAAAAGCCAAGCAGATCACGGGAGGCAATTTTTGGTGTCTTATTCCCTGAACCCTTCTGGCCGTCAGTGTCAATAACTGTACCTCCAAGAAATTGATCAGCAAGCATCTTACAAGCCCTCTCAAGCATGGCCAAATATCTTTGTTCTGCATCCTGGCGAATTTGCAAATGCTTCTCTGCCTACACAATAGAAGTTTCCGATCCGCTAGTTCAGGCACAGGACACCTAACCAAAGAAGCAAGATCCAAAGTCTTGATAGTCCCTAGTTATCGGTGAGTGTAGTTTTGTTAATCATCAGCTAGTTGCTGTTTTGTGCAAATGTGGAAGCATGATTCAGCACCATCAAAAGCAGTAATCAAGAGGTCCAGAATTATTAAATCTATTTTTTTCCCTAAACAAACCCACATCCAATGGTCACCAACAGCAAGGATGTCTTCCATGGAAACAGTCCAAAATTGGGACATAAATAATAATTATGTTCCACGTGAGAAGAAGATTTACCTCAACTTGTAGATATAATTTACTTTGGACTTCCATTTGCACTCTTAATGCCTCCTTGACTTCATAACCCCTAAACATTAACATTTGCATAATTCACTAATTCCAAGCATTTCACAGGTGATTTTTGAGTGAAGAAGAAAAATCATCTTACTCATTCATATCAGAAGTAGTAAAAGTTGGTGAAGAATTACTGCCTGCAGTGCTTTCTGAGAGGTACGAGCCAGAAAACCCTTCAGGAAGTGGGGAAGAAGTCACTTCATATAAACAGGCACAAAGGAAACATTCAGTTTAGATTTTAGGTTTCTCATTAGAGGATTTAATATAAATAGTTTATTCTGTAAAGAAAAGCATCAAAATACAATCAATTACCAACGTCCAGTTTTCTTTTCTTTTGAATGAAAACATCAATGGGCCAATTTGCCATTATCTTCTTTTATTACTTATTCTTTTGGTTTTATCTTTGAATTCCTTTTTTGGGGGGCAGGTGCACCTCTAAAATTTTAAGAAATAATGTCCTCATAAAAATCTCAATTTAGCCAAACTCAAACTGATTACTAATAAAAATTGTGCTAATGATATCGTGCGCTATAATGACAATAGACAGAAATTAACAGGACCAACCATCTTTGGATGCTTCACCAATATCCTTCCCTGATTGCTTACCTAGTCTACATTTCTGCAATACCAAAATATATGTATGGGTTGATACTCAGTACATAAGCTTCCATTTCCACCACAATTTTGAACAATTAAGTAGCATTGCACCAGAAATATTATTGAAAAATGAAACTGTTAGCATAATTACAGCAATTAGCATGATTACAGGAGATTTGTGTAGCATAATTATAGCAATTAGTATGATTATAGGATATTTGTGTAGCATAATTACAGCAATTATTATTCTTGTCTAAATTAGCTCATATTCTCATGTATAAATAGATGTAATATCTCTATAAATAAGACTCAGACAAATACATAATATTTTCCTTCATTACTTGTATTCTTTCTTCTAACATGGTATCAGAGCTGTAAAGCTTTTATTTCTAATTTCTGGGGTCTCTCTTCTCTCTCTACAACCTGTTCTGGTTTATTCTTTCATTCCTGTTATTATACCATTTTTTTTCTCCTCATCTTGTTATCAATGAAGAAATCTGATATTTCAAAACCTATTGCATGATTCCATTGGTTCCAATTATAATCTTTGGGTTCAAGGAATGAAAAGTTTTTTGATAAGTCGCAAGCTTTGGCGTATTGTTACCGGAGATATCACTACGCCGACAAGAGAGAACGATGAAACTGATGCAAAATTTGCTGACCGTCTTGAGGATTGGATAGTAAAAATCATCAGATCATCACCTGGTTTTGCAATACCTCTGTCTTGTCCATCCACATCCAATTTGCTAATTATGACTCTACAAAAGAAATCTGGGATTTTTTGGCTAATCGATATCAGACCACTGGACTTGCCCACTATTATCAGTTGTGGACTACTCTTCATAAACTGAAACAAGAAGCAGGTCAATCTGTGAATGATTTTCTTGCCCAGGTCCAACCCATTTGGAATCAAATATCTCAAGCCAAAATCAGTGAAGATCATCATCATCTCATTCAAGTTCTAATGGCTCTTCGATCAGAATATGAGGTCGTTCGAGCGTCCCTGCTACATCGAAATCCACTCCCATCATTGGATACTGCTATTCAAGAGATTATTTTTGAAGAGATTATTTTTGAAGAGACTCGTCTCAGTTTAGATAAAATTTCTCAATTTGAAACTGCTCTTGCAACTACTCGATCCTCACATAAAAAATCTGGCAATCAACTCTGTAAGAATTGTAATCAAATTGATCATGCTTTTGCATATTGTCCTACTATAGAATGCAGATATTGTCATGGTTATGGTCATATTCTTGAACATTGTCCCACACGCCCTCCAAGACCAAAAGGAGGGCATTCTAAATTCAAGAATGTCTCAAAGCCTGGATCTTCCTCTCACATCTTTGCTTTGCTCATCGAGGGTTCTACTGCCATCACCATGAGTGATCTTGAGGCACTATTCAAACAGGTTATCTCTTCTAATTCTCCTGCTGCCATGTCTGCCACTCCGAATAATTCTTATTGGCTTTTTGACTCTGCATGTTGTAATCATATGACCACTAATCTTAAATTCTTGTCTTCTGCAAAACCTGTATCTTCCTTACCACCAATCCATACTGCAAATGGTACTAAAATGAACATCACACAGAATGGTCATGTGTCTACCTCAAATCTTCATCTTCCTGACACCTATTATATCCCTAATTTGGCACTCAATCTTATTTCTGTTGGTCAGTTGTGTGAAAAAGGACTAAATGTTATTTTTTTTCTCCCCATGGTGTCTAGGTATAGGATCCACAAACGGGACAGATTCTTGGGAAGGGTCGTAGAGTGGGTTGATTATTTGAGCTTGCATCTTTACATCTTCCTCAGAGATTTGTGTCTACAGCTACAATCCCTAATTCCTCCATTCACCAATGGCATTTTCGTCTTGGTCATGCTTCTGCCAATAAAATTCAACTTTTAATTTCTCGTGAATTATTAGGATCTACTAAGTTTGAGTCATTTAATTATTTAAATTGTCAGCTTGCAAAACAACCTGCATTATCTTTTTCTCATAATAATACTACTTCAGACACTCCTTTTGGTTTAATTTATCCTGACATATGGGGTCCTTCTCCTATTTCTTCAATAAATGGTTTTCATTATTTTGTGATATTTATTGATGATTATTCTCGATTTACTTGGATATATTTTTTGAAACATCGATCTGAGTTATCACAAATTTACATCACATTTGAAAAAATGATTAAAACTCAGTTCTCTTGTGACATTAAAATTCTCCGAACAGACAATGCCATGGAATATCGGGATTCTTCTTTACTTCAGTTTCTTAGTCAACAAGGCACCGTTGTTTAACGTTCTTGTCCTCACACCTCTCAACAGAATGGGCGAGCCGAACGCAAGCATCGCCATATTCTTGATTCTGTATGTACTTTTCTTCTTTCTGCCTCATGTCCAGAAAAATTTTGGGGAGAAGCAGCTCTTCATGCTGTTTATATTATTAACCGTCTTCTTACCTTGGTTCTTCATAATTTATCTCCTTTTGAAAAGTTGTTTGGACAACCTCCTGATTATTCCATCCTTAAACCTTTTGGATGTGTTTCTTTTGTTCTTTTACAACCTAATGAACATACCAAATTAGAACCCCATGCTCATCTATGCTGTTTTCTTGGTTATGGCATTGAACACAAAGGGTATCGTTGTTGGGATCCTATTTCTAATAAGTTACGCATCTCTCATCATGTTACCTTTTGGGACAATACTATGTTCTCCTCTTTCCAAATTTCATCACTCTGTCAATACTGACTCTCTATTTTTCACTGACTCCTCCAAAGAGCTGTTTCCAAGTCCTAATCCAGGTGATTATGATTTGCTCAATATTAGCCCAACTACACCTGCCCCTATTGAATCTGCACCAGTTGTTAATCCAGTACCTGCGCCTGCATCTCCTCCTAGCACTACTCTTCGTCATTTACCCGTGTAAGAGAAACTCCTCATTATCTTTCTGATTTTCACTGTTACTTTACTATTGCAACCCTTCATGAGCCTAGTTCTTATTGTGAGGCAAGTACTAACCCTCTTTGGCAGCAAGCTATGACTAACGAACTTCAGGCTTTAGAGAAAACTCATACTTGGGATTTAGTTGATCTTTCACCAAACAAGACCCCTATTGGTTGCAAATGGATTTACAAAATCAAGACCCGTTCTGATGGAACTATTGAATGCTACAAAGCTCGCTTAGTAGCCAAAGGGTACACTCAAGAGTATGGTATCGACTATGAAGAAACTTTTGCTCCAGTGGCCCTATTAACATCTATTCGCAGTCTCTTAGCTATTGTTGCAGTTCGTAAATGGAAACTTTTCTAGATGGATGTCAAAAATGCTTTTCTTCATGGTGATTTAACAGAAGAGGTTTATATGCATCCTCCTCCTAGTTATCATTCTACTCATAAGGTTTGCAAACTTCGACGAGCCTTATATGGATTAAAACAAGCTCCCAGGGCTTGGTTTGCCAAATTTAGTTCCAATCTTGCTCAACTTAGTTTTCTCTCTAGTCTACATGATTCTGCATTATTCACTCGCCGAACTAACAGTAGTATTGTTCTTCTGTTGCTTTATGTGGATGATATGATAATGACAGGAGATGATTCATCTGGTATTTCAGAGTTACAATATTATCTCAATCAACATTTTGAAATGAAAGACCTGGGTTCTCTCAGCTATTTTTTAGGTCTTGAAGTTTCTCAAAATTCTGATGGATATTATTTATCTCAAGCCAAGTATGCATCTAACTTACTTTCTCGAGCAAGCATCATTGATAGCAAAACAGTATCAACCCCATTGGAGCTCAATTGCAAACTTACACCTCTTGATGGCACTCCTCTTGATGATCCTACTTTATATCGACAGCTTGTCGGGAGTCTTGTTTATCTCACAGTTACTCGACCTGATATTTCATATGCTGTTCATCTGGTCAGCCAGTTTATGTCTGCTCCTCGCTCTACTCATTTATCTGTAGTACTTCGAATCCTTCGTTATATCAAAGGCACTCTTTTTCATGGTTTGCACTTTTTCGCTACCTCCTCCCTATTATTATCTGGCTACTTTGATGCTGATTGGACTAGTGATCTGTCAGATTGTGGCTCTACAACTAGTTATTGTTTCTTCTTAGGTAATTCTCTTATCTCTTGGCGTAGCAAAAAGCAAACTGTTGTTGCACGTTTTAGCACAGAATCTGAGTATCGTGCTCTTACTGAGGCTACATCTGAATTACTTTGGTTACGGTGGTTATTAACTGATTTGGGTGTCACTCATTCTTCTGCCACAATGCTTCATTGTGATAATAGAAGTGCCATACAGATTTCTCATAATGATGTTTTTCATGAGCGTACCAAACACATCGAAATTGATTGTCATTTTGTACGTCATCATAATGCTCATGGCACCATATGTTTGATTCCTGTCTCCTCTGTCAGTTAAACCACTGATATATTCACCAAAACGTATCCTCCCGCTCGCTTTCAGGATCTCTTAAGCAAACTCAAGTTGACACCTGTGTTACCACCTTGAGTTTGAGGGGGGGGGTGTTAGCATAATTACAGCAATTAGCATGATTATAGGAGATTTCTGTAGCATAATTACAGCAATTAGTATGATTACAGGAGATTTGTGTAGCATAATTACAGCAATTAACATGATTATAGGAGATTTATGTAGCATAATTATAGCAATTATTATTCTTATCTAAATTAACTCATATTCTCATGTATAAATAGATGTAATATCTCTGTAAATAAGACTCAGACAAATACACAATCCTTTCCTTCATTACTTGTATTCTTTCTTCTAACAGAAACAAAACCAGGAGGTGACTTTTTAAATGGAAGAGTGTAAGTCCCTTTACATTCAATGTTCGCATGATGGCCTTGGTGTAGCTTCTGCAATTATTGCCCATGTCCTCACTTAGTTAGAACACTACCAGCATCATTATCCAAACAGCTAACAGATTCCCAATAGTTGCTAAACTAGGGATGGAGGTAATTCTGGTGAACTAGTAACAAACAAATAAAAAAAAGAGCAGTGTTGGCTTGCTGGTATAAACACCAAAACTATTCCATCTGCCATGTGAACAAGAACAAATTCAAATTTAAAAGCAAAGAAACAGGGATGGAAGTAAAGTATAATCCAAACTTGATCATTTGTTTGTTTATTAAGTTAGTTAAGCTTGGAAATCTACCTATTTCAGGCTAGTCAAGTTTAGCTAAGTTTGTTTGCAAGTTGACCACATAACAACAGCTCTAGCAAATGTAGAAGATGCTAAAATTTTTGGGTTGTAACTTATTTAGCTCAGTTTGCTGTACAGTTAGTTTGTTGGAAATGTTTGTTGTAAGTTGCTGACTTGGACCACTAGTTAGCTAGCTGCTGCTATATATAAACTTTCTTCTTATATTCATTCAAGTGCGGTGAAATAGAGAATCATTTTTCATTTTTCATTTACAATTTTATCATGGTATCAGAGCGGGAAGGGATCTAAGATTTGAAGTGATGGTTAACAAGAAATTACAATCGAAGGATTAGGAAAAAATTAGGGAAAACTTTCTGAGGATGGAAGAAATTGAATCCGTGAAATTGCTGCGAGAGAAGGTGTGAGAGGTCAGATCAATGGAGTTCAAATGTAACACCCCCGTTTGCATAGCCTGGTAGATTTCGTTGTTCCAGTGACCGGTGTTGGTCTGGACAATTAAGGGGATTAGAACCACACTTAAGACAACTAGATAAACCATAAACACAAATAATTAGTAATGTTCAATTAGTTAAGTATAAACAAGAAAAACAGAACATAAGAAGTTAAACGAGCCGAGAGTCACAGCGATGAGTGACCTCCTCGGGAACGACTGCGAAGTCATTTTAAACTCAAATTTCGAACCGTAAAAAGTGACGCCGCGGTCCTTAGGACCCTTATGAACACAATGGAAAAGAGAAAATTACGAAAAAGAACTATTAAACCAGTCAAATAATTAGGTCAGGGAGCCAAAAGAAATATTGGATTATTTACAAACCGGGATGAACCGGCGATGGGCAATTTGGTCAATTGACCCCGAGAGTTGACTCCTGACCTAACTGTCAAATAAAAACGGAGAAAAGAAAATTTCAGAATCCAGAATTAAATTAAAGTACTAATAGAAAAAAATAAATAGAAAAAAAAAAAGAAAGAAGTTAGAAAAGTCAAAGGTGATGACATCATGAATGATGTCATAAAAGATTAATTAAATTATTTTATTAATTTGGGAATTTTGGTCTTCAAAAAGGGATAAGATTAAAGAAAATAAAAGAAAAACAAAAATTATTTTAGCTTCCTTCTTCCTTATTGTGCCGCCCCACATTCTCCCTCTCTTCTCCATGAAAGTTTCTTCCATTGAGCTTACACTTAAGCTTAATTTGCTCCACTTTCATAAATCCCCTAAAAACCTTGTTAGAACTTGCAATCTCAACTTAAGCACAAGGATTACAAGAAGAAAGAGGAGTTAAAGATAGGGTTTGGAGGATTTAAGAAAGGTTAGTGTGCTAACTTTCAATTTTCTACTTCAAATGCATGTTTAGGTATTTAAGTGAGCTTAGAACTTGACTAAATGAAACAAATATGGGGAAGGACCATTGCTGAAATTTCGTCCAGCTTAGAGGGAGTATGATTTTGTATGGCTTGAGGGTTTTGAATGAGTTTAGGAACCTTACTTAGTTGATTGATTAGCATTAAAACCATTAGATGTAATTAATTGCATGAAATGTATGAGTTAGGGTTTGAATGCTAGGGTTTCTGAACCAAATTTTGGAGAAATGCTTAAATGATGACTTTGGTCTATTGTGAGATGAAAAATGGTCAATAATGACCAAAAGAGATGTGTGGGAATTGTTGGAATGAAAACCAAATTCGTAGGTCAAAGCAGCATGACCAAACCTACTTTAAAGGACCAAAACGGGAATTTTACAAGCCCAATTGATATGCCACCAATTGGGGATGAAAATAGACATAAAAGGGCACAATTTTCATTAAGGAACCATGCCCAAAAACTGACCAAAACTTAGTGAAACAATTGACCAAAGTGAAATGAGAGCAGGCTGCCACTGCACCAAACTGACCAAATGAATAGTAACTATTCATTTGGTCACAATTCGAGCTAAACAGGTCAAATTGACCTGAAATTTTTCCAGCAATTAGATGAGATATAGACCTAAAACTTTCATGAAGAACACTACCCCAAATTATGCCATTAACCCATTCAAATTATTGAGCAAAGTTGAGTTACTGTACCTGCGATTCTGCAGAATTCCATTTGAGTAGTAATGTTTGAAGGGCTATAAATCTCTCTAGGAAACTCGGATTTAGGTGATTCTTGAACTGATGGAAACCTAAGACATAGTAGAACATTTCATATGTAGAAAGTTAGACCAAATTATGAACTTAACTTGATCAAATAACTGAACAAAGTTGGATAAAATGCGCGAGAACCAAAATACCGGTATGAGCGATTGCGTGAGCGATAATTGTATTTTGGCCATAACTTGAGCTACAAAACTCCGATTGGGGTGATCCAAAAATGAGAATATACTTAAGACAATAAGGAACATTTCTATGAAGGACGTTTTGCCAAATTTCAACAGTAGATTGACCAATGGAACAGTGCAACTTCGGAGCACCAATACCGAAAATTGGCAATTTTGCCAAAATGACTTAAGCTTTGAGAAAATGACCAAAACCAACAAGTTTAATGACCAAAATGTGGTATGTGGGTGAAGTTGGAGTTCCCATACCTATTAAGCCTTAGAAAGTCAACTATTTGACTTGAATAGTACAGTGAATAGTAACCCGAAACACAAAATTTAAAGAATGTCGAATTTAGCACGTTAGAGCTAGGTAATTGTGAAGCTAAATTTATTTTGGATTTATGTTAAGTTCTAGTACTGAAACATTGTAAAATTGTGTGTTTCAGTTGAAAAGAATATCGGGAAGGAACCCGAGGAACCGAGTCGAGGCTAAAGGACGACTCGTTTGAGGTTTGTGCGCAACTAACTCTTTTGTTATTTTTCAATTCCAAATTGATTTGAAATAAATTTATTGTATGATTTATGATTTTTGTTGTGTTGGAAATTTTAACTTATTGAATGAAATTGTATAATTTGAATATAAATTTTCTTATGCATTTAAGGATTTATTGCATTGTTTTGAGGATTGTAAATTTTAAGTTTGATGTGTTGCCAACCTTGAGCATGAATTTATGATGATTTGTAAACACTTTGTAAATAGAAATTGTTTTGAATATGATTTGAAACCACAATTGACATGACAAAATATGTTGTGAATTCTCATTAGCTTGTCTAGTGAGATAACTCCTCCACTTGATGGGCGAGTTTCTTCCTCTCTGGCTTGCCAGTTGGGGAATGATGTGAATGAGTACTCATATATACTAGCTAGTCTTTGTTTCTCCCTTTTAGCCTTGGTTATTGGGAGAATGTGAAATGTCATGGTGTACAACATGGCATCTACGTGAATTTTGGGTCATGGGTTCGACTGTGTGTATTGTTGGCAACGCCCTTTAAACTATGCATGATTTGATAATTTGTGATTGAAATAAATAATTTGTCAGTGATTCGAAAATTTTTGTATTGTTTCAGAATTTAAAAGAAATGTAAATAAATAGTTATTATTTGATCAAAATGTTATTCAAATGAATAATTTGCATGAATGAAAATGTTGATTTCTGAAGGTCATGGATTTTGAAGAATTTAGAAATTTTAAAATTCTAGTTGTTATGAATTGTCAAGCATAATTTGTATTAAGTTTTAAATTATTAGTTTGTGCACCACTGAGTTCACCACTCAGCGATAGCTTTGCATGCTGTCGCAGATATAAAGACTAGAGGAGCAGCAGACTGAGCTGCTGAGGTGTGATGAGCTATCAGCTTAAAGTCTTCAGGTATAATTTATACTCTAACTGTAAATATTTCTTTTGATGTATATATTGCACATAAATGTATGGACATGTAAAAATGGGTCTTGAGCAGTTTGTATAAAGTTGTAATATATATTGTAGTTTGAAATTCTCTTAATGTAAATTTTGTAATGATGTGTTTTGTTTCTAATGAAATATGAATGGAACTATTTTATTTAATTTGAATGAAATGGATTGCTAGTATTTTGATAATCATTGGATAGTGGATTTGAAATTTGAAAGTGATAAATGTGTTGAGAAATTGAAGCAGTTATTGAGAAAAATTTTTAGAAGTGCTTTTTTTATAGGTATTTGAAGAACTGTTTTCTCAAAATACAGAGGGAACTCTGTCAAAATTTTTATAAAATTTGCGTAAAAATAAAATGGGCCAAAAATATTAACTAGTTTTAATTTTAACTAAATGTTTTAAATACCTATTAGAAAATGCTCACCACTTGTCAAAAGTAAGAAAAATTGTTTTAAAATCCCTTGTAGGGTACTTAATGAGTTATCGGTAGGTGAAGTTCGGTAGTTCATTCGGTATTCTACGGGATCATGTTATGCCTTACAGAGGGGTAAAGTGTGACATCAAACCACTAGAGATCCTTTGTATTTGCAAAACTTGGATCATCCAGGTATGGTTCTGGTCTCTACTCCACTGAATGGAAGAAATTTTCGCTCTTGGAATAGAGCAATGAGAATAGCCCTAGGGGCGAAGTAGAAATTAGGATTTTTTTATGGATCAATTTCAGTGCCGTAAGAAGGAACTGTAGGATTTGAGCAGTGTAAACATTGTGATTATATGGTTACATCATGGATTCTTAATGCCATAACAAAAGATTTGGTTGATGCATTTATCTACACAACTTAAGCAAAAGAATTGTGGCAGGAAATCTTCGAGAGGTATGATGAGAGTAATAGCGTTTTGATCTATTAATTGCATAGGCAGATATCTTCTATTTCACAGGAGAATGCCTCAGTTACTGCGTATTTTACAAAACTTAAAAGGCTGTGGGATGAGTTAGGATCTGTTGAAGTGTTGCCTTTGTGCACTTGTGGCGTAGCAAAAGAAATAGCATATTTGATTGACAGAAATAGGTTGATGCAATTTCTGATGGAACTTAATGAAAGCTTTGATCCTATTAGAAATCAAGTTTTGTTAATAGATCCACTACCATCCATTTATAAAGCGTATTCCACTGTGTTGAAATTTGAGACACAAAAGCAACTATTGAGTAATTTTTTCTGAGATGAATGAATCAATGTCTCTTTATTCAAAGTCACAAGGTCAGTCTCAAGGATATAAGAAGGAACAGAAGAATTACGACCCTAAAAAAGGCCATTGTAACTATTGTGACATGGTTGGGCACATTAGAGAAAATTGTTTCAAGCTGATTGGATATCCTGACTAGTTTAAAACTAGAAATAAAGGGAAACAGAATACTTTTAAACAGTATAAACAAAATGCAGGATAAGGAAATAGGGTGGCTACCATAGCAGAAGGCACTTTTGTTTTTGATACTCTGATTGAGATAAATGGAGAAAGTTCAAAAATTGAAGAGTTTAGCAGTATGCTTGGTTCTCTACAGTTTGGAATTCAAAAACTAGTTAAAGGAAAGGGTTTGTCTTCAACCAATACTCCAAGTGCAACAAGTTGACAGTATTGCAGTTCCACTCATCAAAATGCAACGAATTTTGCTAGTAAAATTAACTCTGTTAGTGCCTATTGTGTAAGAGAATGTGATGATAGTGTTTGGTTCATAGACACAGGAGCCATTGACCATATGACCCCAGTTAAAAACCTTTCACTTCCCTCCATAACCTTCAAATGCCTGTTACTATTTCTCTACCAGATGGCACTCTTAATCAAGTCACTAAAGCTGGAACCATTACTTTACATTCAACCATAGTTCTTAAAAACACATTCTATTTGCCATATTTCAAATACAACCTTTTATCAGTAAGTTGACAAAAACCACAAACACGAAATTAACCTTTTATCCTTCTTGTTGTGTAATACAAGACCTGCGGACTAAGGAAGTACTAACTGTGGGAAAAGAAGCAGCAAGCCTTTACAAATTAGACAAATTGAGTATTTCTCCTAGTATCATTCAAAAATGTTGGACGCATCTTCATAATTCCTTATCTTCTTTCTCCTATGTAAATACCATTCTCTCTAAAACTTGTTCTCCCAAAATTGATATCAATAAAGAGAGTGTTTTGTGTTATACTTCCTCTTCTACCATTAATGTCACTCTCATGCATAACAGGCTAGGTTATGCATCTATAGGAAAATTAAGGCATTTACCTAGTGTCACTATCACAAATAACTTAACCAATTGTCTTATTTGTCCTTTAGCTAAGCAACATAGAGTTCCTTTCAAAACAAATGAGTCTCTTTCTGCAAACAAGTTTGATCTCATTCACGTTGATTTGTGGGGCCTATACAAATTTGAGTCTATCACAGGGGCAAGATATTTTCTTACAATAGTGGATGATTGTACTAGATGTACATGGACCTTTTTGTTACAGCAAAAATCTCAGCGTGTTCATGAATTGTCTAAGTATGTTCTCATGGTAAAAAATCAATTTGGGGTTTCAATAAAGGAAGTAAGGACAGATAATGGGGTAGAATTTTTAAGTGCCACATGTAGAAAGTTGTTTGTTGACCATAGTATTATTCATCAACAAACCAGTCCCTATGTCCCACAACAAAATGGAATTGTTGAGAGAAACATAGACACTTACTTGATATAGCTAGAGCCTTAAGGTTGCAAGCCCATTTACCTAAACAATTTTGGTCTTAGTGTATTTTAGCAGCAACTTACTTGGTTAATAGGTTGCCTGTTAAGAAATTAGCATGGCTAACACCTTATGAAAAACTTTATAATCAGGCACCAAATTACAATCATATGAAAGTCATTGGTTGTTTGTTTTTTGCTACCAATGTCTATCCTCACAAGGATAAATTTTCTAATAGATCTATTTTTGCTATTTTCCTTGGTTACTTCAGTAATAACAAAGGATACAAATTATATAATTTAAATATTGGAGAAGTGTTTGTGTGCAGAGATGTCTTATTTTATGAAGATAATTTCCCTTTCAAAGATGATCCTCAACTTCACAATTCTTTTTCTTCTGATTATTTAGTTCTTCCTCTACCTATTTCTTCTGTTGACTTTAGTCCTTCCTTTTCACAACTCCAATCCCCCACTTCTGAGTCAGCTTCTTCGTCTTATCTTGTCCAAAATCCAGATACTTCACCTCAACCTTCTTTAGCTCCCTCTGTCTCACTTAGAAGGTCCACTAGAAATGTTGTTAAACCAAGTTGGTTAAGAGATTTTGTGAGTATGGCTACTACTACTTCTCAGAACACAACTGTTACAAATGTAGGTTATTTCCCTACTCAAATCTCGTTTAGTCCATCTCATTTATCTTACTAAACTTTGTGTTTGTGATTAAAGAGTATATCACATATGTTCAAGCTTCAACAGACCCTAGTTGGGTTAAGGCTATGCAGCAGGAGTTGTAAGCACTTGAACAGAATGATACTTAGATTTTGACCACTTTTCCTAAGGGTAAAAAAGCTAATGGAGAAGTAGAAAGGTATAAGGCTCATTTAATAGCCAAAGGATAAAATCAGATAGAAGGATTGGATTTTAAAGAGAGGTTCTCCCCTGTAGCAAAGCTGGTTACTGTTAGGTTGTTCATAGCCTTAACCACAGCCAGGAAATGGCCTATCTACCAGCTGGATATAAATAATACTTTTTAACATGGTTACTTGGATGAGGAGGTCTACATGTTACCACCTCAAGGTTATTTTAAAGCTAAGCCGAATGAAGTTTATCTTTTGAAAAGGTCCTAGTATGGGCTTAAACAAGCTAGTAAGCAATTGAATGTGGAGTTTACTTCCTTTCTCAAATCATTAGGCTCTGTTCAGTCACAAAATTATTATTGTTTGTTTACACAGTCCACTAGTACTTATTTCTTGATTCTCTTGATCTATGTGGATGATATAATCATATATGGTACTGATGTGAATGCAATTCAAGATGTTAAGATAGCCTTGAATGAGAAGTTTACTATCAAAGAGTTTGGGTACATTAAGTATTTTCTTGGGTTGGAGGTTACCAAGTCTGAACATGGTACTATTCTTAGTCAAAAGAAGTTTATTAAGGATGTGTTAAATGATTGTGGTATGTCTTCTTGTAAACCTGCCGCCTTCCCATTACCTAAAGGTTTGCAACTTTCAACAGATCCAGGAGAGTTGTTGGATTCTCCAGATGCTTATAGAAGATTGATAGGGAGACTTTTGTATATCAATTTAACTAGGCCTAACATTAGCCATGCTGTGCAACATTTAAGCCAATTTATGGCAGCACCTAGATAACCCCATTGGAATGCAGCTATGCATGTCTTAAGGTACTTGAAATCTACATCTGCTCATGGGTTGTATTTTCCAATAGCTAATGATTTTCAGTTGACAGCATACTGCAATGCTGATTTGGCTTCATATAATTTCTCAAGAAAGTCTCTCACGGGCTTTTGTATATGTCTTGGTAATTCTTTAGTGCCATGGAAGACTAAAAAATAGTCCACTGTCTCTAAATCTTCTACTGAAGCAGAGTATAGATCCATGGCTTCAACAGCGTGTGAGTTGCTTTGGATTTCTTATATTTTTAAGGATTTACAAGTTGGTGATTGGGCATGTAATTTGGGGTTTGAAGGAAGTGGTGATCTTTGGCAGCCTTGATAAACTAAGAAGAGAGAGATTTCATGAATTAAACTGGTAAATTATGGTATTGGTGATTGATGGAAGTGTATGGTAAAATTTTAGATGAGAAATTCCATGTAATTGGTAGGTATATTTATATATTTTATGTTAATTTTGGGACTTTGTGAATTAAGATTGTAATTGTACATTGAGGATGTTTGTATTATACCCAAATTGACCATAATAAGTGTAACACCCTCACCGTCGGTAGTCCGTACGTTCTACTGTTTCGACGATTAATGTTTGTCCGGATAATTCAGGATGTCTGGAACTACACTTCAGTGATAGTGAATAGGCACAAAATGATGAAATAAACAATAAAAAAAATATAAGAAAAATTAAGGAAAAATAAAAGAGAGGAAATTAAAACTAGGTTAAATGAGCTGACACCGTAGCGATGGGTGATTGCACCGGGAAGTTACGGCGAAGGCAATTGCTGACCTTAGGACTGCAGGGAACCCTTGAAAATAATTTTCGGGATATAATTAAAGGCCTATAGAGGTGTAATTGACATTAGAAATATCAAAGAAAAATGAAAAATCAAGAAAACGATAAAAATCGGTGTTACCGAAAAATCGGGAATACAACCAGAAGAGGGGCATTTTGGTCATTTGACACATAGAGTTGTCTTTTGACCTCAATGTCCATTAAAAATAAGTGATATTATACTTTGAAAAGGTCATAAAAAAATAAAAAAATGAGGTACATAATGTAAATAGTGGAAGAATTATGGTATAATTGAAAATTTAATAACTTTGGGATTAATTAATTAATAACCAAGGTTAGTGCTCCACTAACCATGTTGAAGTGGCCATATACAAGCCTTAGTGGACAGAAGTTAAACTCATCTTCAACCTCTCAACCCTTGGCTGAAACCAATCCACCATGAAAATACCATGGCCAAACCTCATTCTACCTTCATGCACTCCACATTTAGCCCTCTTTTACACTAAGTTTCTTCATTAAAGTTGGAGTACACACCTTGGGCAGTATTTTGGGAGCAAGAAGGGAGAGATTTTGACAAGTTCCACTTGAGGTACATGTCCAATTTTCTTTCCTTTCTTTGTTAAAGCTTGTGTTAGTGTTGAGAGGAGTTGATTTATGGAGGAAATTGGAAGAAATGGTTGAGTTATGGGACTGTCCATTTTTGGCAGCCATGGGAGGTGAGTTTGCTTCATGTAATTGATGGGAATTAGGATTGATTTGGTTAAATTGATGTATTAGCAACTTACTTCCCATGTATGTATATTGAGCACTTGAATTTAGGCGTTTGGAAAGTATATTTGAAAGCCTTGGCATATGGCCAATTTCAGCAGCCTTGAATTTTATGCATTAATGTTTGATTTCATGAATTCAAATGATGAATTATGGTATTAATGGATTGAGGGCAGTATATGGAAGTAATGGTTGAAATTGTATGTAGTAAAAGTAAGTGATTTCATGTATATGTGAATGTGGAATGCAACTTTGAGAATTAAAGTTGTAATAAGTGTATTGAAAATGTGTATATTCTGTCCAAAATGACCATGTTGAGATATGATGAATGATGTTAGTGTCTTATAAATCCAGAAATTTGGTAAGGAAAGTTAGGGTGAAGCAAGTAGGATGTGTAATGGTTGTGTATTTGATGAAGTGTATAAGGGCAGTATACAATTGAGCTTATAATCTGATTTGTGTGACCCCAATTGGTATGAGGCCAATTGGAAGTAAAACTAGACTCAATATGGACCAACTTTCATGTGGAGAGCTTCCCCAAATTCTGCCTAGAAGTGACCTAAAAGAATGACCAAATCCATAATTGCATGACATGAAAACCCAGAATTTTAACCATATGAACAATAGTCAGTATTTTCGCCATACTCACTCAAAACTGGTCCAAATGACCTAAAATTTATACCGATGGAAAGCTTAGACATAGGGCTACAACTTCAGTGAAGACTACCAAGCCCAGAAATGCCAATTACTAAGTCAAAATGATCACCAAAACTGGGTTACAAAAACTGGCCGAATTGACTTTGACCTAAAAATGACCTTAACTTAGCAACATAAGTGCAACTTGACCAACAATAGTAAAATGACCATAACTTGGTCCATAGAACTCCAAATGACATGAAATCAGTCCCAAAATTTCAATAAGACATAGATCTACAATATTGGTAATTTGACCAAAACCCAGAAACCAAGAGAAATAGGTCAATTAGTTTGATCAAGTTGATGTATAAAATCTGGAATTGGTACAATTGATCATAAAATCTAGAAAATTTAAATAAGCATATCTCCCACAAGAAGTGTCCAATTTAAATGAGCCATACCAATCTGGAAAGCTAAGAAAGAGACCTAAAACATTATTTTGGATAATTTCCTCAAATTATAAATGTATAAGATCAGAATTTAAGGTCAAAGTCATTGACCTAATTGAGGACCATGCCAATATAGAACCTTTGAGTCCAAGTTAACAATTTATCTATAAAGAATTCTATAATACTTGAAAAATGGTAAGCAAAATTTTTGGTTGTCCCTAAGAGATAGGGCAACAATACTTATGAAGAATGTTAGACCTCAATGTAATTACAAACAGTCCAAATAAATTAGTAAATTCAGAACCGAAAATGCCTAAAAAGGAAACTAAAATTTAGATTTGACCAAGTTATGGTTAATTGACCATAACTTGAACTATACAACTCCAAATGGAGTGATTCAAAAAGGAAATTAAATAAGACACAATGAGACACAATTTAATGAAGAGAAATCTGCTAAATTTACACTGTAGCTTAGTCCAATAAACAGAAAACATTGGCCATGAAATCTGAATAATTGTGATAAAATGCAATAAGCTTTGAAATGAAATTGGCAACATATATCAACATGTGAGGAATGAAAAATGGAACATATTAGTGACATTAAAACTAATTCACCTAGTGTGTATTAAAAGTCAACATTATAGGTTGACTAATGAAAGGAATAGTATTAGTAAAATTTAATTATTGAACCTTATTATTAGAAACAATTTAAATGAGTACTAAAACACTTTAAATTGTGTGTTTCAGTTAGAAAAGACACTGAGAAGGGAAAAGACCCACTGAGTCAAGGCCAAGAGGCGACTCATCAGAGGTTTGTGCACAAATAATTTTTAATTGATTTTGTTCTGAAAATTTCATATGACTAAATGACGTATTTTCCTTATGTATTATGTTTATCAAGTATTAGATTTAATTCAATGATTATTGAAATTATTATAGTATGTATGAATTTAGCTTTGTGAAATAGTATTTCAACAAGTATTAAGCATTGTTATGGATTGAATAAATAATATTTTGGAAAATTGTGATAGAATCTATTTTGAATTGTGATGAGCATAAAAATTATTGGATATTGGAATTGACATTGAATTGAATTGTGTTGTGATTTATGCTCACAAAAAGGACAAAGAGATTCACAATATTACTTTATATCTCACTATAGATGCTTGACTAGGTTATTATCCGTCTCTCTCATTTGTTGAGAAGGCAATGGAGTTAGCTTTGTTTTGATTACCATGGTATGTGCACAGGCTTAGATTCTCCTCTTATTAGAGGATAGATCTAAGTTTATATGTTATGGCCTTTTCGGAAGTTTCATTATTATGATGTGTACTGTGCATGATGATTCGACCTCCCCGACCATAGGGAGTTAGAATTCGATTCGACCTCCCCAACCATATGCAGTTAGAATTCGATTCGACCTCCCCGACTATAGGGAGTTAAAATCACCCTGAAGATGGCCCTTGCGGATTAGCCTTGCATAGTTATTGAGATAAAGAATGGTTTTTGAATAGTAAAGAATTGTGATTTCAGTTATGATTTATGTATAATTGATTTTGTTGGAATTAATCTTTATTTCCATGATTGCTAAAATTACTTTAAATGTCTAGTTGTGATTTGATAAATTGAATTTCTTGCTCAAAGTCATTTTAACTAATGATTTATATTATTGGCAATGAAGATTTTGACTTTTGGAATTTTGTTGAATTTCGAGACTTTCAAATTAATTGTTATAATTTTGTCAATGTATATTGTATTGTGTTTTAAATTATAATTGTACACCATTGAGTTCACCACTCAGCGATAGCTTTGTATGCTGTCGCAGGTGAAAAGAGTATAAAGCAGTTGAGTAAGCTTATTTGAAGACACATTCATATCAACTCCAGGTATATCATAGGTATATCCATGTACATAGGTTTTGATGTATGCATGTAATAATATGTATGTAAATTATTTGAGCAGCTGTATAAAAACTCTTGTAAAATATTTTAGTATGTAATTAAATGTAAATTATTGTAATGTAAATTTAAGATTTCATTTACCTGTATAGTTTTGTAATATTAATTTTTGTGTCTTGTAATCAATGAAATGTTTCTTTTATGATGAAGTTGGTTTGAAAATGAAATGATTTGGTTATTGAGGTTGAATTATGATATAAAATGAAGTTTATTGGAGTTGTATTTGAGAAAACATATTGGGAGTGTTTTTCTTTTCAGGTTTGAAGAATTGTTTTCTCAAAATACTGTCGGTACTCTGCTGAAATTTTGAAAAAAAATTTATAATACCAGATTTTAATCGATGATTTAAATTTCACGAAAATTGATTTAAAATCCCTTGTAGTATATTTAATGGGTTACCGGTAGGCGAAGTACAGTAATTCATTAGGTGTACTACGGGATCATGTTACATCTTACGGAGGAGTAGGGTGTGACATGTTTAGTGGTATCAGAGCAATGGTTTTAAAGTAAATTTTGAATTGTGAAATTAAATTAATTTTATCGGTAAATACAACAGCTCAAATGTTTGATATATATAGTACATTTATATCATAAATATGAACTAATGGAGAGAAATCTCCTTGTGTTTGTTGTACAGAAAATAGAAAATCCTGTGAAAAGAGATGGAAGAGAAGGATGAGACAATAGAACAGTCTGTGACAGCGAAAGTACAAGGTGAGGCCCCAACCCCTCAGAGAGTCAGAAGCTCGACTTTACCAGCCCTACCTGTACAAATTACTGCCCAAATGGCCTAGCAAATGGCCACTTTCTTTCAATAAATGGCTGATAATCTGTTAGCACAAGTCCAAGTACCAACCCAACCCCCACAAGGGCAGCATGAAATAGAGAAGAGGGAGAGACCTATGAGTCTGAGCTCAAATAGTAAATTGGGAAAAAGGAAGAACACTGGAGAGCCTAGTGGTTATGGATCTGATAGAGGAGGATCTTCAGGGCAGAGCCCACCACGGTCTAGTCGTCGAACAACTAGAAGTTCATATCCTCCTGGCATCTGCAACTCTTGTGGCAAATTACATGGGGGTATTTGTCGTAAAGCCACTAGAGTCTACTACAATTGTGGTGAACATGGACATTTTGTTAGATATTGTACTAGAGCACCTCAATCTGCTCTCTGAAATTCACAGACAGTCAGTCTGGACTGAGATAGAAACATAATCGATATTTCTAGCAACCCTAGCACAATAAATCAACCTGAATATAGTAGCGCACTAGTCAGAGCGTCCACTATGTGGCAAGGGGAAAGAGCAAAAGCTTCGGATGTAGCTACTGATAAGTTCTTAATTTTGGAGGAAATAATTAGTTATTATTTGATCCCAGCACTGCTTATTTGTATGTTAGTGTTAGAATTATATGTTTTGTTGCTATTCCTTTACATGAGAATAAATTTTGATGTATTAGTGACTAGTCCTTTAGAATCAAAACTACGATAACAAGTGTGATTGACATTAATTTTGGAAGAATTGTTAGCTAAAAGTATTTTCTAACACACCATAAATTATAAAGCTAATTGGCGAGCTTACTTAATGTAAGGCAAGAGGACCTAAAAGTAAATTACAGAAATAGAATTGCTCTAGATAAAGGCAAAGATGTTACTGTTAGTAATTGTCAATGGATATTGTAATCATAATAAGTTTCGGGTATTAGTGAATTTGAAAAGGATAAGATATAGGAAAATTTGATCTATTGGAATGTATCGTAGTAACTATGCAATGTTCTTAATGTTTATACTATAAGCTGTAGATTATAGTACTGACTTGATATTGTTGTGTAGAGCTACATACTACTCGATAGTATACCAAGATGAGAATAGTTGCCAATGGCATCTGTTTTGGTATAGTTATGCCAGGACAGAATTTTATTGTTAGAAATGAGTTTGGAAATCCTATTTAGGGATTTCAAACTCAAAAGTTAGAATATCAAAAGGTTATAGTTTAGTACAAAAGAAAGTAAGTTATAGAATATTGATAGATAAAAGAGTTGTGGAAGTGAAAATTTGAATAGCTGGTTCATATGTAACAGAGAAATATTATGAATACTAGTAAAAGGGTTTACTAGAATGGTTAGAGGGCCAAATCAGAGTAATACCGAAGTATAGTGGACTTCTTAGGGATGATAAGCGGTGCTAAATTTTGACTCGACAGTTGAGTCAAGGAAGAAGATAAGACCGAGAGATGAACTAATTAAAGTTAAGTTGTGGAATGGAAAGAGAAGTAAATAGGAAAGTAAGTATGAGAATTAGTCAGAACAGAATCTGGAGGGTGCTATGTCTCTACTCCAAGATAATGCGTATCAACGGTGGGACACAGTATCCAGTGAGGTGTAGTCAAAGCAGAGATGACTGAGATTTCACAGAAGGCTATTTTTGAGATGGTTAAAAGGCCCGAAGTCAGGGTGACACCATGGGTGTATGCCATGAAGGCTAGAGAGGAGCTGAACCTAGATATTGATGAAACAACACAAAGAAATGAAGAAGTAAGGAAGTAACAGATACATTAGGTAAATTTCGAGGACGAAATTTTCATTTAGAGGGGAAGAATTGTAACGCCCTCATTTTACGTAGTTCATACATTCGACTACTCCGGTGACCTAATGTCGGTCCAGACAAGTCATGATGTCTGGAACTACACTTCAGTGATAATAATCAGGCATAAAATGATGAAATAAATGAAAGAAAATACAAGAAAAATTAAGGAAAAATAAAAGAGAGGAAATGAAACCAGGTTAAATGAGCCGACACCATAGCGATGAGTGACTGCACCGGGAAGTTACGGCGAAGGCAATTGTCGACCCCAAGACCGCGAGGAACCCTCGAAAATAATTTTCGGGATATAATTAAAGGCCTATAGTGTAACACCCTCCCTGTAGCAACTCCGTACATTCTACTGTTCCGGTGACCAGTGTCGATCCGGACAGCTAGAACATCCGAAAAAATATTTAAACTAAAGTGAGGAACTATAATTAACTCAAATATTAATAAGAAAAATTTAGGAAAAATTTTAGAAATAAAATACAACCAAGTTAAATGAGCCGGTACCCTAGCGATGGGTAACCTAGTGGGAAGTTACGGTTCTCGCAACTAGGAGCCCTAGACCCAGGGAAAAATTCATAAAATAATTTTTAGGACTCCAGAGAAGGGTCATTGAGGTTCCTATAGCATTAGAATGCCAAGAAAATATTTAGAAAAAATTTTCAATCGGTACAGACAATTTTAACCCGTTAAGCCAAACGGAGGGCATTTTGGTCATTTCGCCTTCAGAGACGATTTTTTACCAACTTGTCCAGTTAAGTAAATAATTATCATGATCTAAAATGTGAATAAATATTGTTGAAAATTGAATTGAAAATGAGTAGAAAAGAAAAGAAAAGAAAAATGAAAGAAATTAGGAATAATGACATCACATGATGTCATTAACATACCCCCAACCAATCAAAATTTAACAAGCCTTCTTAAAACACTTAAAAGAGACAAAATGGACCAAAAAAATTCTGGTGTTCTCCTTCTTTTTCAGCCAGCCGAAAATTCTCTCCCTCTTCCTCCATAACTCTTATTTTCTTATACCTTCAATCCTTTGATTTCTCACCCCAAAATCTATAAAATCATTCACTAAAATTTGTCACCCAATCTTGCTAGAGTGTTTAGAAGCCAAGAAAACAAAAGAAAGTGAAGAATTAACAAGAGAAAATTCTGCCCTACTAAGGTTAGTGTCATCTTTCTCTTTCTTTCTTTGGATATCCATGTTAAGACACTAAGTTAGGCTAGGAAATTGTGGGAATTGAAGAGAATTATGCATGCTAGGGTATATGGAAAATTTCGGCAGCCTATTGGGGGTGGTGATTTTGATTGTTTTGATGGGTTTAGAGTGGATTAGAGATGGTGTTTGAAGTGTAAATATATATTGATAATGAATTAGTGTGTTTAACTAATGTATGTTGTGTGAATTGGAATGGGGAATTAGGGTTTTGGAGAGAAATTTGGACTTTGTTTATGTAATGGTGAATGAACATTCTAATGGTCAATTAGTGATCATTTGAGGTAAATTGACCATAACTTGGAGTGAATTGTAGCATTAAAAATTGATTTGGTATGCTGCCTAGTGAGACCTGCAGGTTGGGATGTGAGTCCAGCCTGTTTAGACAGCCATAACTTGGGCTGTGTAGGTTCAATTGGTGTTTGTCTAATTGGACATGAAACTAGACACATAATGGCACAACTTTGGTGAAGAAACCATGCCCATAAGACCAAACCAAGTGGACCAAAAACTTGCCCCAATCCGGGTGTCCTGCAACCAGTTTCTGCAGAATGACCAAATGAACAGTGATTGTTCATTTGGCCATAACTCAGTGTAGAATGGCCCAATTGACCTGAAATTTTACCAGCAACAAGCTAAGATATAGACCAACAACTTTCATGAAGAAACCCACCCCAAATTATGACCAGAACCTATCCAACAAGGGAGTTACAACATCTTTCATCAGATCAGATATCGTCACCCGTAAAAATCCCAATCCGGCCAGTTGTGATTTTTGGACCATAACTTGAGCTACAAAACTCCAAATGGAGTGATTCGAAAAAAGAAATTCAACTAGACAAAATAATGAACAACGTTCATGTTTATCATTTTTCCAAATTCCCACTACAACAGTAACTAATGGAACAGTAAAGATAGGGTATGAAAACTGAAAATTTTGCTCCATTAACTTTGAGCTTAGAAATTGTATTGGTAACCAATACCAACAAATTTTGAATGCAAAATGTGGTATGTTGGGAGTATTAAAGCCAATGTACCTATTGTCTATGCAAAAGTCAACATTTTTGTTGACTAATGAAAGGAATAATAACACCAAAACTTGAAATTCAAAAATTATAAAACTCAAAAGTGTCAAATGCCCTAGTATACCTAACAAGATTGGTTTGGATAGTTTGGCATGCCAATAGGGTTCAGTTAGCAGTACTGCACATGGCATTATGCCATTCTGTGATTTCATGGCTTTTAGCCATTTTGACATTGTGTTGAGATTTGGTCTTGTGCCTGATGTTATTACAGCTTATTAGCTGTTCTGTTGCACACCGGGAGATACATATGTGACCGATGGTGTGACGGCCCGAGGTACTTGATACCCAGTGCCAGTTTACCCGTTTATCCAGTCCAGTCGTCTAGTATAGGTTACTTGGGCAACCAAAAATGAAAGTGGATAAATTTAATGAAATAATGAATATAACAAGTACAAAATAAGTAAATCTACAAATCCTCAACGAAAATTTATTTGCAATGAGATATCAATACATTCACTACATATTTATTTTTTGTTATTTCTTTTTATTTTATTATTGGCACCACTAAGCATTATTGCTTAGCGCATTGCTTTTGCCACGCGTAGATTCTGGAGATGCTGATCGAGAGCCCAGTAGACCACAGACTGGGTGAGACCTCTGCAGCTCTGCATAGTGTCCATGTCACCTCACCATCTTCAGTGCATTGGTAGGACACTAGGTTTCATTTTGGTATTTTGTAACTAACTTTTATTTTCTCTTGTGTAATTGAGATTTATGTAATGTATTTTGATGTTAATGTAAATAGTGAGAATTGTGGTTATGAATGGAAAATTTGAGTATTTATTTATTGCTTATATATATGAGTACCATGAGAAATGAATGATTGAGAAATGTTGTTGAAAAATATTGAGATTTTGATGATTATTGGAGTTTGAGAATGATTGGATATGATTATTGGAAGTGTTTTTCACAGGTTTCGAAGAACTGTTTTCTCCATTTTTAGCCGGTACTCTGCCGAATTTTCTATAAAATTTTCAGAACCTCAAATAAATTATAATTTCAATAAATGACTTAAATGAATTATATTTCACAAGTTATATTCAAAACTATGATAAGAATAAATTAAGGAAGAATAAAAATGATTAAGATAAAATAGAGTGTTTCGGTACACCGTGTGACATATCTTACTCGGATATACTGTAGACGGGTAAGGGGTGTCACATTTAGTGGTATCAGAGCACGGTTTAGGCGTTTTTGAGCCTAGATTGAGTCCATACCATGCATTGCATTTGTAAGAATCGAGGTGACACTAATGCAGATCTGTTTGTCTTTCTTATTTTGAATAGGATATGGACCCTACATCACAGAGGGCAGTTGAGGAGGAGGTGGAGAGTTATGCTCCACCTGCAGCAGCTAAGACTGGGAGTAGGGGAGAACCTGCTCCACCAGCTCCATCAGAGCCTGCTCAACCTCCACAGGCCGTGTTCCAGCAAATGGCCGAATTCTTCAAACAAATGGCTGGGGTAATGCTGCCACCACCACCACTTCCACAACCAAAATCACACCTGGAAAAATTTAGAAAATTTGGAGCCGTGGACTTCTTTGGCAAGAGAGAAGATGATTCTGTTGCAGTCGAAAATTGGTTGAACAGAACAGGCAGAGTTTTAAAACAACTCCACTACACTCCAGAGCAAAATCTAGAAGCTGTTGTATCTCTGTTGCAAGATGATGCATATGAATGGTGGGATACTGTGTCCAGTGAAGTGCAACCAGAAGTAATAACTTGGGACTTCTTCCTCTCCGAATTCAAGAAGAAATATGTGGGTAGTGTATAACTAGAAGAGAGAAGAAGGGAATTCATTAATCTTAGGCAGAGACAGTTGACAGTGGCCGAGTATGAAAAGAAATTTGTCAGATTGAGCCGCTACGGAAGGGAGATAGTCCCTAATGAAGCTGAAAGGTGTAAGAGATTTGAAGAGGGATTAAATGACAATATAAAGATCATGATCACTGCCTTGGGAATCACAGACTTCACCAAGTTAGTGGAAGCTGCAATAAAAGTTGAAAAAGTAAGAATAAGTGAGCAGACTAGAAGGGAAAGACAGCAGAGGGGCCAGTCGGTCTAGTTCATCTCCGCACTGAAGAAGTTCAAAGGTCTACCTACACAGAGTTCAGGTCAACCACAAGGTCAGGGTCAGTCTCAGGGGCCCAAGCCACAGTTTACCCCTAGGAGAGGTCAATCCACACCATCAGTGGGCAACTCTCCAGGGATGGGGTTCAGGGGACCAGCCCCAGCAACTTCTGCATGTCCACATTGCTTGAAGTGGCATAAGGGGGAGTGTTGGAGAGTAACTGGTGCCTGCTTAAGGTGTGGGTCAACAGAGCATCAGTTGAGGAACTGTCCACGCAGAACTACTACAAATGCTCCAACACAAGCGCATGCACTGCTCCTCCACCATAAAGGGGTAGGAAATCTGGCAAATCTGAGGCAGTGGGACCATCACAGAGGCCTGCATCTGAGCCAGCAGAGAGGCCTGAGAGCAGACCACCTGCCAGAGCCTATGCCATGAGAGCCTAGAAGGAGCAAGATGCCCCGGACGTCATCAGGGGTACGTTCTCCCTCTACAATACATCTGTGCATGCATTGGTGGATCCAGGATCCACTCATTCATACATCTGCATCAACCTACCTGTAGAAAGGGGGATACTAGTAGGGGAGAGTGACCAAGACATTCTGGTCACTAATCCATTGGGCCACAGTGTAGTGGTGAACAAAGTATACAAGGGTTGCCTGTTAAGGATTCAGGGATATGAATTCTCGGCAGATCTAATTGAGTTGCCCTTCCACGAGTTTGACGTGATTTTGGGAATGGACTGGTTGTCACGTCATCAAGCAATAGTTGATTGTAAATTGAAGAGAATTTCTCTGAAAACTTCTGAGGGTAATGAGATCACTGTTGTGGGTGAAAGGACAGATTTTCTGTCCAATGTTATCTCAGCCACAATTGCAAGAAGAATGATGAGAAAAGGCTGTGAAGCTTACCTAGCACACGTGGTTGATATTAGGCAAGTTAAGCCAAACCTGAGTGATATACCCATAATAAGAGACTTCCCAGATGTATTTCCTGAAGAGTTGTCTGGTTTACCACCAGAAAGTGGAGTCGAGTTTGCTATTGAGGTAATGCCGGGTACAGCACCCATTTCCATTGCTCCTTATAGGATGGCACCCACTGAATTGAGGGAGTTGAAAATCCAGTTATAAGAGTTGCTGGATAAGGGGTTCATACGCCCCAGTGTGTCACCATGGGGAGCTCCAATGCTGTTTGTGAAAAAGAAGGATGGGACTTTGAGGCTATGCATCGATTACCGGCAGTTGAATAAAGTGACTGTGAAGAACAAATATCCATTGCCTAGAATTGATGATCTGTTTGATCAGTTGAAGGGAGCAGGAGTATTTTCTAAAATTGATCTCAGATCAGGATATCGTCAGTTGAGGGTGAAGGATGCAGATGTGCCAAAGACTGCATTCAGGACCCGATATGGGCATTATGAGTTTCTGGTGATGCCCTTTGGCCTAACAAATGCACCCGCAGCATTCATGGACCTTATGAACCGTATCTTCCATCCATACCTAGATCGGTTCGTAGTGGTCTTTATTGATGATATTTTGGTATATTCCAAGACCAAGGAAGAACATGATGAGCATTTGAGAATTGTTTTGCAAACCTTGAGAGAAAAGAAGCTGTATGCTAAGTTGTCCAAGTGTGACTTCTTGTTGAATGAGATTGCATTCCTTGGACACATAGTGTCAGCTGATGGGATTAGAGTGGATCCCAAGAAAATAGAAGCAGTGATGGAATGGAAGCCTCCCAGGAATACAACTGAGGTCAGAAGTTTCTTGCGGCTAGCTGGGTATTACAGAAGATTTGTAAAGGGATTTTCCTTAATAGCTGCTCCAATGACCAAGTTGTTACAAGAATGTTAGATTTGACTAGAATGATTAGTGTCAGACCAGTTTTGAGAAGTTGAAGGCTATGTTGACAGAGGCACCAGTGTTAACACAGCCAGTGTCAGGAAAGGACTTTATGGTCTACAGTGATGCCTCTCATAATGGGTTAGGGTGTGTATTGATGCAAGAGGGGAAGGTGGTCGCTTATGCTTCCAGACAGCTAAGGCCACATGAACAGAATTACCCTACCCATGATCTAGAGCTTGCAGCAATTATCTTCGCACTGAAGATATGGAGACATTACTTATATGGTGAAAAGTGCTACATTTACACAGACCACAAAAGCCTGAAATACTTGCCAACCCAGAAGGAGCTCAACCTTAGACAGAGACGGTGGATTGAGTTCCTGAAGGACTATGATTGTGTAATTGACTACCATCCTGGGAAAGCAAATGTAGTTGCTGATGCTTTGAGCAGAAAATCCATCACAGCTTTGAGATCATTGAATGCCCATCTAACTTTGATTCGAGATGGAGCTATTTTGGCTGAATTGCAAGTGAGGCCAAACCTATTACAGTAGATTTTAGATGGGTAGAAGGTAGATGAGAAGCTAAAGGCTATTATGAGAAAAATCCTAGAAAGGAAAGCAACTGACTATGAGGTGAAAGCAGATGGGTGTCCGTACTACAAAGGAAGACTGTGTGTACCAGATGATGGGGAATTGAAGGCCAGTATTCTAAAAGAGGCACATACCAGTGTTTATGCTATGTACTCAGAAAGTACAAAAATGTATCATGATTTGAAGCTTCAGTATTGGTGGCCTGGTATGAAGAAGGACATAGCTGACTATGTGACTAAATGCTTGACATGTCAGCAAGTCAAGACAGAACATCAAGTTCCATCAGGTTTTCTGCAGCCTATACGCATACCTGAATGGAAATGGGATCAGGTCACCATGGATTTTGTAAGTGGTCTACCTCTCACCCAGAAGAAACATGATGAAGTATGGGTGATAGTAGATAGATTGACGAAGTCTGCACACTTTCTATCAGTTAGGACTGACTACTCACTGGAGAAGTTAGCAGAATTGTATATCAGCAAGATAGTTAGATTGCATGGAATTCCACTTTCCATCATATCTGATCGAGACCCAAGGTTTACATCGAGATTCTGGAAAAAGTTGCATGAATCCTTGGGTACACAACTCCACTTCAGCACAGCTTTCCATCCTCAGACAGATGGGCAATTAGAAAGAGTAATCCAGGTAAATAATTGAAACCAATTGAATTAATATAAATATTGAACTAAAATGATAATAATAACATGAAATATATGTTAGGTCCTTGAGGATATGCTGAGGAGTTGTGTCATTGAGTTGGAGGGAAGTTGGGATAGATAACTCCCACTGGCAGAATTTGCATACAACAATAGCTACCAAGCTAGCATCCAAATGGCCCCGTATGAAGCACTGTATGGGAGGAAATGTAGAACTCCAGCAGGCCGGATCAAGTGGCGAAGATAAACCGTAGGACCGACTGGTGAAACAGACTGAGGAAAAGGCAAAACTAATCAAAGCCAATCTGAAGGTTGCCTCAGATAGACAGAAATCTTATGCCGACCTGAAGAGAAAAGAAATAGAATATGCTGTTGGCGACAAAGTGTTCCTCAAGGTGTCACCGTGGAAGAAGGTATTGAGGTTTGGAAGAAAAGGTAAGTTAAGCCCTAGGTTCATTGGCCCATATGAAGTCATTGAATGTGTGGGTCCAGTGGCCTATAGGCTAGCTTTACCACCAGAGCTGGACAAGATCCACAATGTGTTCCACTTGTCTATGCTAAGAAGATACCGCTCAGATCCTTCACATGTCATCTCCATAGAAGAAATTGAAGTACAACCGGATTTGACATATGAAGAAGAACCCATACGGATCCTGGCTCGGGAAGTGAAAGAGTTGAGAAATAAGCAGATTCCACTGGTGAAAGTGCTTTGGAGACACCACAACACCGAGGAGGCAACTTGGGAAAGTGAAGAGACGATGAGGCAACAGTTCCCTCAACTGTTTGCATCAGGTAAATTTCGAGGACGAAATTTAAATTAGAGGGGAAGAGTTGTAACACCCTCCCTGTAGCAACTCCGTACATTCTACTGTTCCGGTGACCAGTGTCGGTCCGGACAGCTAGAACATCCGGAAAAATATTTAAACTAAAGTGAGGAACTATAATTAACTCAAATATTAATAAGAAAAATTTAGGAAAAATTTTAGAAATAAAATACAACCAAGTTAAATGAGCCGATACCCTAGCGATGGGTAATCTAGTGGGAAGTTGCGGTTCTCGCAACTAGGAGCCCTAGACCCGGGCAAAAATTTATAAAATAATTTTTAGGACTCCAGAGAAGGGTCATTGAGGTTCCTATGGCATTAGAATGCCAAGAAAATATTTAGAAAAATTTTTCAATCGGTACAGACAATTTTGACCCGTTAAGCCAAACGGAGGGCATTTTGGTCATTTCGCCTTCAGAGACGATTTTTGACCGACTTGTCCAGTTAAGTAAATAATTATCATGATCTAAAATGTGAATAAATATTATTGAAAATTGAATTGAAAATGAGTACAAAAGAAAAGAAAAGAAAAATGAAAGAAATTAAGAATAATGACATCACATGATGTCATTAACATACCCCCAACCAATCAAAATTTAACAAGCCTTCTTAAAACACTTAAAAGAGACAAAATGGACCAAAAAAATTCTGGTGTTCTCCTTCTTCTTCAGCCAGCAGAAAATTCTCTCCCTCTTCCTCCATAACTCTTATTTTCTTATACCTTCAATCATTTGATTTCTTACCCCAAAATCTATAAAATCATTCACTAAAATTTGTCACCCAACCTTGCTAGAGTGTTTGGCAGCCAAGAAAACAAAAGAAAGTAAAGAATTAACAAGAGAAAATTCTGCCCTACTAAGGTTAGTGTCATCTTTCTCTTTCTTTCTTTGGATATCCATGTTAAGACACTAAGTTAGGCTAGGAAATTGTGGGAATTGAAGAGAATTATGCATGCTAGGGTATATGGTAAATTTCAGTAGCCTATTAGGGGTGGTGATTTTGATTGTTTTGATGGGTTTAGAGTGGATTAGAGATGGTGTTTGAAGTGTATATATATATTGATAATGAATTAGTGTGTTTAACTAATGTATGTTGTGTGAATTGGAATGGGGAATTAGGGTTTTGGAGAGAAATTTGGACTTTATTTATGTAATGGTGAATGAACATTCTAATGGTCAATTAGTGACCATTTGAGGTAAATTGACCATAACTTGGAGTGAATTGTAGTATTAAAAATTGATTTGGTATGCTGCCTAGTGAGACCTGCAGGTTGGGATGTGAGTCCAGCCTGTTTGGACAGCCATAACTTGGGCTGTGTAGGTTCAATTGGTGTTTGGCCAATTGGACATGAAACTAGACACATAATGGCACAACTTTGGTGAAGAAACCATACCCATAAGACCAAACCAAGTGGACCAAAAACTTGCCCCAATCCGGGTGTCCTGCAACCAGTTTCTGCAGAATGACCAAATAAACAGTGATTGTTCATTTGGCCATAACTCAGTGTAGAATGGCCCAATTGACCTGAAATTTTACCAGCAACAAGCTAAGATATAGACCAACAACTTTCATTAAGAAACCTACCCCAAATTATGACCAGAACCTATCCAAAAAGGGAGTTGCAGTCACTGTTCAATGCACTATAAATATGGTCAATCCAGAAAAATCCCAATCCGGCCAGTTGTGGTTTTTGGACTATAACTTCAGTTACAAAACTTCAAATGGAGTGATTCAAAAAAATAAATTCAACTAGACAAAATAAGGAACAACTTTCATGTTTATCATTTTTCCAAATTCCCACTGCAATAAAGAATTCAACTAAACAAAGAAAGATAGGGTATGAAAACTGAAAATTCTGCTCTATTAACTTTGAGCTTAGAAATGGTATTGGTAACCAATACCAACAAATTTTGAATGCAAAATGTGATATGTTGGGAGTATTAAAGCCAATGTACCTATTGTCTATGCAAAAGTCAACATTTTTGTTGACTAATGAAAGGAATAGTAACACCAAAACTTGAAATTCAAAAATTGTAAAACTCAAAAGTGTCAAATGCCCTAGTATACCTAACAAGATTGGTTTGGATAGTTTGGCATGCCAATAGGGTTCAGTTAGCAGTACTGCACATGGCATTATGCCATTCTGTGATTTCATGGCTTTTAGCCATTCTGACATTGTTTTGAGATTTGGCCTTGTGCCTGATGTTATTACAGCTTATTAGCTGTTCTGTTGCACACTGGGAGATACATATGTGACCGATGGTGTGACGGCTCGAGGTACTTGATACCCAGTGCCAGTTTACCCGTTTATCCAGTCCAGTCATCCAGTATAGGTTACTTGGGCAACCAAAAATGAAAGTGGATAAATTTAATGAAATAATGAATATAACAAGTACAAAATAAGTAAATCTACAAATGCTCAACGAAAATTTATTTGCAATGAGATATCAATACATTCACTACATATTTATTTTTTGTTATTTCTTTTTATTTTATTATTGGCACCACTAAGCATTATTGCTTAGCGCGTTGCTTTTGCCACGCGTAGGTTCTAGAGATACTGACCGAGAGCTCAGTAGACCACAGACTGGGTGAGACCTCCTGCAGCTCTGCATTGTATCCGTGTCACCTCACCATCTTCAGTGCATTGGTAGGACACTAGGTTTCATTTTGGTATTTTGTAACTAAGTTTTATTTTCTCTTGTGTAATTGAGATTTATGTAATGTATTTTGATGTTAATGTAAATAGTGAAAATTGTGGTTATGAATGGAAAATTTGAGTATTTATTTATTGCTTATATATATGAGTACCATGAGAAATGAATGATTGAGAAATGTTGTTGAAAAATATTGAGATTTTGATGATTATTGGAGTTTGAGAATGATTGAATATGATTATTGGAAGTGTTTTTCACAGGTTCCAAAGAACTGTTTTCTCCATTTTTAGCCGGTACTCTGCCGGATTTTCTATAAAATTTTCGAAACCTCAAATAAATTATAATTTCAATAAATGACTTAAATGAATTATATTTCACAAGTTATATTCAAAACTATGATAAGAATAAATTAAGGAAGAATAAAAATGATTAAGATAAAATAGAGTGTTCCGGTACACCGTGTGATATATCTTACTCGGATATACTGTAGACGGGTAAGGGGTGTCACATATAGAGGTGTAATTGACATTAGAAATATCAAAGAAAAATTAATGAATTAGTACAAAGAAAAACGAAAAATCAAGAAAACGACAAAAATCGGTGTTACCGAAAAATTGGGAATACAACCCTAAGAGGGGCATTTTGGTCATTTGACACCTAGAGTTATCTTTTGACCTCAATGTCCATTAAAAATAAGTGATATTATAATTTGAAAAGGTCATGAAAAAATAAAAAAATGAGGTAAATAATGTAAATAGTGGAAGAATGGTGGTATAATTAAAAATTTAATAACTTTGGGATTAATTAATTAATAACCAAGGTTAGTGCTCCACTAACCATGCTGAAGTGGCCATATACAAGCCTTAGTGGACAGAAATTAAACTCATCTTCAACCTCTCAACCCTTGGCTGAAACCAATCCACCATGAAAATACCATGGCTAAACCTCATTATACCCTTATGCACTCCACATTTAGCCCTCTTTTACACTAAGTTTCTTCATTAAAGTTGGAGTACACACCTTGGACAGCATTTTGTAAGTAAGAAGGGAGAGATTTTGACAAGTTCCACTTGAGGTACAAGTCCAATTTTCTTTCCTTTCTTTGTTAAAGCTTATGTTAGTGTTGAGAGGAGTTGATTTATGGAAGAAATTGGAGGAAATGGTTGAGTTATGGGACTGTCCATTTTTGGCAGCCATGGGAGGTGAGTTTGCTTGAGTTTTTCCTATATGTAATTGATGGGAATTAGGATTGATTTGGTTAAATTGATGTATTAGCAACTTACTTCCCATGTATGTATATTGAGCACTAGAATTTAGGGGTTTGGAAAGTATATTTGAAAGCCTTGGCATATAGCCAATTTCAGCAGCCTTGAATTTTATGCATTAACTTTTGATTTCATGAATTCAAATGATGAATTATGGTATTAATGGATTGAGGGCAGTATATGGAAGTAATGGTTGAAATTGTACGTAGTAAAAGTAAGTGATTTCATGTATATGTGTATGTGGAATGTAACTTTGAGAATTAAAGTTGTAATAAGTGTATTGAAAATGTGTATATTCTGTCCAAAATGACCATGTTGAGATATGATGAATGATATTAGTGTCTTATAAATCCAGAAATTTGGTAAGGAAAGTTAGGGTGAAGCAAGTAGGATGTGTAATGGTTGTGTATTTAATGGAGTGTATAAGGGCAGTATACAATTGAGCTTATAATCTGATTTGTGTGACCCCAATTGGTATGAGGCCAATTGGAGGTAAAACTAGACTCAATATGGACCAACTTTCATATAGAGAGCTTGCCCAAATTCTGCCTAGAAGTGACCTAAAAGAATGACCAAATCCGGAATTGCATGACATGAAAACCCAGAATTTTGACAATATGAACAGTTGTCAGTATTTTAGCCATAACTCACTCAAAATTGGTCCAAATAACCTGAAATTTATACCGATGGAAAGCTTAGACATAGGGCTACAACTTTGGTGAAGACCACCAAGCCCAGAAATGCCAATTACCAAGTTAAAATGATCACCAAACTTTGGGTTACAAAAACTGACCGAATTGACTTTGACCTAAAAATGACCTAAACTTTACAATATAAGTGCAACTTGATCAGCAATAGTAAAATGGTCATAACTTGGCCCATAGAACTCCAAATGACATGAAATCAGTCCCAAAATTTCAATAAGACATAGATCTACAATATTGGCAATTTGACCAAAACCCAAAAACCTAGAGAAATAGGTCAATTAGTTTGATCAAATTGATATATAAAATCTGGAATTGGTACAATTGACCATAAAATCCAGAAAATTCAAATAAGCATATCTCTCACAAGAAGTGTCCAATTTAAATTAGCCATACCAATCTGGAAAGCTAAGAAAGAGACCTAAAACATTGTTTTAGACAACTTCCTCAAATTATAAATGTATAAGGTCAGAATTTAAGGTCAAAATCATTGACCTAATTGAGGACCATGCCAATATAGGACCTTTGAGTCCAAGTTAACAATTTGTCGATAAAGAATTCTATAAGACTTGAAAAATGGTAAGCAAAATTTTTTGTTGTCCCTAAGACATAGGGCAACAATACTTATGAAGAATGTTAGACCTCAATGTGATTACAAATTAGTCCAAATAAATTAGTAAATTCAGAACCGAAAATGCCTAAAAAGGAAACTAAAATTTAGATTTGACCTAGTTATGGTTAATTGACCATAACTTGAACTATACAACTCCAAATGGAGTGATTTAAAAAGCAAATTAAAGAAGACACAATGAGAAACAATTTAATGAAGACAAATCTGCTAAATTTACACTGTAGCTTGATCTAATAGACAGTAAACATTGGCCATGAAATCTGAATAATTGCAATAAAATGCAATAAGCTTTGAAATGAAATTTGCAACATATATCAACATGTAGGAATGAAAAATGGAACATATTAGTGACATTAAAACTAATTCACTTTGTGTGTATTAAAGGTCAACATTATAGGTTGACTAATAAAAGGAATAGTATTAGTAAAATTTAATTATTGAACCTTATTATTAGAAACAATTTAAATAAGTACTGAAACACTTTGAATTGTGTGTTTTAGTTAGAAAAGACACTGGAAAGGGAAAAGACCCACTGAGTCAAGGCCAAGAGGCAACTCATTAGAGGTTTATGCACAACTAGTTTTTAATTGATTTTGTTTTGAAAATTTCATATGACTAAATGACGTACTTTCCTTATGTATTATGTTTATCAAGTATTGGATTTAATTCAACGATTATTGAAATTGTTATATTATGTATGAATTTAGCTTTGTGAAATGGTATTTCAACAAGTATTAAGCATTGTTGTGGATTGAATAAATTATATTTTGGAAAATTGTGATAGAATATATTTTGAATTGTGATGAGCATAAAAATCATTGGATATTGGAATTGACATTGAATTGAATTGTGTTGTGATTTATGCTCACAAAAAGGACAAAGAGATTCACAATATTACTTTATATCTCACTATAGATACTTGACTAGGTTATTACCCGTCTCTCTCATTTGTTGAGAAGACAATGGAGTTAGCTTTGTTTTGATTACCATGGTACGTGCTCAGGCTTAGATTCTCCTCTTATTAGAGGTTAGATCTAAGTTTATATGTTATGGCCCTTTCAGAAGTTTCATTGTTGTGATGTGTACGATGCACGATGATTCAACCTCTCCGACCATAGGAAGTTAGAATTCGATTCGACCTCCCCAACCATAGGGAGTTAGAATCACCCTGAAGATGCCCCTTGCGGATTAGTCTTGCATAGTTAGTGAGATAAAGAATGGTTTTTGAATAGTAAAGAATTGTGATTTCAATTATGATTTATGTATAATTGATTTTGTTGAAATTAATCTTTATTTCCATGATTGCTGGAATTACTTTAAATGTCCAGTTGTGATTTGATAAATTGAATTTCTTGCTCAAAGTTATTTTAACTAATGATTTATATTATTGACAACGAAGATTTTGACTTTTGGAATTTTATTGAATTTCGAGACTTCAAATTAATTGTTATAATTTTGTCAATGTATATTGCACTATGTTTTAAATTATAGTTGTACACCACTGAGTTCACCACTCAATGATAGCTCTGTATGCTGTCGCAGGTGAAAAGAGTATAGAGCAGTTGAGTAAGCTTCTTTGAAGACATATTCATATCAGCTCCAGGTATATCATAGGTATACCCATGTGCATAGGTTTTGATGTATGCATATAATAATATGTATGTAAATTATTTGTGCAGTTGTATAAAAACTCTTGTAAAATATTTTGGTATGTAATTAAATGTAAATTATTGTAATGTAAATTTGAGATTTCATTTACCTGTATAGTTTTGTAATATTAATTTTTGAGTCTTGTAATCAATGAAATGTTTCTTTTATGATGAGGTTGGTTTTAAAATGAAATGATTTTATTATTGAGGTTGAATTATGAGATGAAATGAAGTTTATTGGAGTTGTATTTGAGAAAACATATTGGGAGTGTTTTCCATTTCAGGTTTGAAGAACTGTTTTCTCAAAATACAGTCGGCACTTTGCCGAAATTTTGAAAAAAATTTTATAACACCAGATTTTAATCGATGATTTAAATTTCATGAAAGTTGATTTTAAAATCCCTTGTAGTATATTTAATGGGTTACCGGTAGGCGAAGTACGGTAATTCATTAGGTGTACTACGGGATCATGTTACATCTTACGGAGGAGTAGGGTGTGACATATTGTATATTGGGGATTTATGTATACTGCTGGGAATTGACTAATTTGAGACTTGATGAATGAGATTAGAAGTACTATGAATATTGTATTGTAGTTTGGGAGAAGGAGGATTAAACATTGGAAGTGTAAATTATTGTGCAGGTTGTGTTGTGTTGAAAATAGTAGATAAATTGAGCCATAAATAAAAACGTGCGGCCCCAATTGGTGTGAGGCCAATTGGAGGGCAAATTTGACTTGTAATGGACCAATTTTCATGTAGAAGTTATGCTAAAATTCTACCTAAAAAGTGACCTCATAAGTGACCAAATCCGGATTGCCATTAGTGAACCCAGAATTTTTGACCATATGAATAGTAGTCAATCAAATGACCATAACTCCCTGTAGACAGGTCCAAATGACCTGAAATTTATACCGATGGAAATCTTAGATATAGGGCTACAACTTTGGTGAAGATTATAGAACCCATAAATGTCATTTATTAAGTCAAATTGCTTGCACAAGTTGAGGTATCAAAACTGTCCAAAATTTGACCATATGAACAGTAGTCACTCATTTGACCATAACTCACTCGAAACAAGTCCAAATGACCTGAAATTTATATCAATGGAAAGATTAGACATAGAGCTATAACTCTTATGAAGACACCAAAGCCCAGAAATGACTAGAACCAAGTCAATTTGCTTGCCTAAATTATGGTACCAAATCTGCCAGAATTGAATTTGACCAAAAATTGACCTAACTTTGCATTAAAAATGCAATATGTCCAGATTTAGTAAATTGACCATATCTTAGTCTATACAACTCAGAATGACATGAAATCAATGGCAAAAATTCAATAAGACATAGACCTATAAATTTGCTTCTTTGACCAGAAGCTAAAAAACTAAGGAAAAAAGGACATTTAGCTAGATCAATCTAGCATACCAAAACTGAAAAATTGACAATACTATACAATAAAGCCTAGAAATAAATTGGCAATAAATACCAACTTGTGAGAAATGTATAATGCACTATATTGGCATCATATTGAAATGCAAATTGTGACATATTGATACTAGAATCAATTTATCCATGATATATAAAAAGGTCAACATGTTCATTGATCAGTCAAAGGCATAATGACGTATAAACTCTAAAAATAAAGAATTAAATATGTAATCTTGTAATATGCCCTAGTTTGCCTAGTTGACTAGTTTGGATAGGTTGGCATGCCAATAAGGTACTGACAGTTGTATTGTAAATGGCTTCACACCACACTATGTTTTATGGCTCATTATGCCACACTATGATTTTAATAGCCTATGGCTATATAGATTATGTTATTGTACTCAGCTTATTGCTTGATTGATTATATGGCTTCTTAGCCCCACTGTTTGCACACCGGGAGATACTTTGTGACCAATGGTGTGATAGTTTGCATGTTCCCTACAGCAAACTGCCTCACCAAAGAAGTTAAATCAGAAATTTGTTTCTCAAAGTTAGATGTACTTACCTCATTAACCTTCATAGGTGTGTGATCCATTCTCATTCCAAACTGCTGAGAATTTGCTGCCATGTTAGTAATCAGCCTCCTTGCCTCTTCTGTTGTCTTATTAACCAAAGCTCCTCCACTAGCAGCATCTATCATACTGCAGTTCATTGGTAGAAGTCCCTCATAGAAATACTGAATCAACAGCTGCTCACTTATTTGATGATGGGGACAGCTTGCACACAGCTTCTTAAATCGCTCCCAATACTCATACAAGCTCTGTCCATTGTAGTGCTAGATGCCACAAATTTCTTTTCTTATGTTGGTAGCACGGGAAGCAGAAAAATACTTCTCCAAAAATATCTGCTTCATCCCATTCCATGAGTTGACAGATCCGGAAGGGAGGTAATATAACCAATCCTTAGCTGCGCCTTCTAGTGAGAAAGGGAAAGCTTGAAGCTTGATTTGATCCTTTGAAACTCCTTGAGGTTTCATGCTGGAACACACAACATGAAATTCTTTTAGATGCTTATGTGGATCCTCACCTGCAAGACCATGAAACTTAGGCAACAAATGGATTAATCCATATTTCAACTCAAAAGCAACATTTAAAGCAGGGTATTGGACACAAAGGCTGTTGGTTTAGATCAGGAGCAGCCAACTCTTTCAAGGTTCTAACAGCCATGGTTTCATTTTCAGAATTTGAATCTAAATTCGAATACGAACTTATCTCCCTTAGAAATTGGACTCCTTCAGATGTACTCGGAATCTGCTTAGCCTGCTTAGCCAATTTTCTCAACTATTTAGCTATTTTTTCTACTTCTGGATCAAAGATCAACTCACCAGATTGAGAAATTCTTGTCATAAACAAAAAGAAATCAAAGTAAAAACAGAAGAATGCCTCAAAACCCTAGAAAACAATAGAATTTGGCCTCAAGAGGCTAGGGCCAAGGAATCCTATGGATTGATTAATCTTGATCAGAGCGTCGTTTCCTTCAAAATAGGTATGGGCCGCCCTCCAAATTCAACCAAAATTCTTAATGAATAGTAACACCGTAAATTTTTTTTTTTCAAAAACCTGAAACAAAATTAATAACATAATACACAAAACACAAATTCCAATAAATTTTAGTCCCCAGCAACGGCGCCAAAATTCTTGATGGGTGTCGAATCCACCAAAAATTAAATTAACTGAAATTACCAACTATAAAATATTTTATGTAGTAAGTGGTAAATCCAGGTCGAACCTTAGAGACTGAATTATTAAATTTTATGCACTTGTGTAATGGAAAACGAAAGAAACAAAGGTTGAGGGGGGAGGGGGGGTTTGTAACACAAAATCAGAAGAAATCAGAAATTCAAGAACTAAATATGAAAATCTCAATTTAAACAAACTTCAGTCCAAGGTAATTCTCATTCCAATGCATTGATTTGATTATAGACAAAAGAAATACAATTATATCTTATTGAATACTTAACGTAGATTTACCAAACAGCGAGGTGAACCCCTGACTTCCCTATACTCATCAATTCGAGCCCAGCACTCTTATTGACTCTAATTATTAATTGAGTTGGTATTAAGCAATCCTCATCAAATTAATAACTGCTTTAAGAAAAGGAAGTAGTTAAGGTGAACAACAATTTATGAAGCATAAATCATTTAATCCACCCTATTGTTTTCTTCAGTTATTATCGAAAACTGAGATCATAATCAATAAAACCTAATTGCTACTCATGTTCAATCTTACACAACAATTATGGATTATGAAGATGAACTAGCAATTGATCTCATCAAACAATTAACTAATAGGCCTTTTTAGCAAATCATTCAATAGATTAAAGACAATGAAATAAGAAAATAATAAATATTCAAACAGACATAAATTAAATTAAGAACCTGATCTCACAAATCAAGCAAAAGAACTTGAATCCCTTGAACTGAATTAAAAACTTAGCCACTAATGTTCATGGCTTACAGAAAGATAAAAATAAAGAAGAAAATTGAAGAAATCTCGAAAGAAAGAATGGAGAGGCTGCTGAATTGTTTTGGAGGCGTCTGAATTGGATCCTTTTGTTGACTGCTACCTCTTCTATTTATAATAAATGGATTAGGGTTAGGTTTTTAGAGTCTCTGTCAAAAACTGCAACTGGAGCAAAATCAGGAAACTGACTGTTGACAGATACATGGCCCGTGTATCACTACACGGCCCAGGGCCGTGTAACTTACTAAAGCTAAATGGGTATGTCTCGCATTGGCACAGAAAGTTACACGCGTCTCTAGGATTTACACGGGTCAAATTACACGGCCCATGTACTTTGTTTCTTCCTCGGTTCTCTGGATTCCTTCTGGCAGAATGTTACACGGGTCTCTGGTTGTGCTTACACGACCCGTGTATTTTGTATCAACAATGCTTCTCAATCCTTCGACCTTTCCAAGCTTCCTTCCACACTTCTATGCTCCAGAACTTCACCAAAACCCTGAAAAATACAGCAAGAGTCAAATTTCTCCATTTAACACAATTATTTTGACAACTCTCTAAACATATGCCTAATAGATAAATATACTTTAATCAACTAAATTAAGCATAAAGATACCCTAGAAACATTAAATGTGATGGGAATAAAATTAATAAATTATATACTTATTAAGGACCTAAAAGCAAGTTACAATAGTGGAATTGCTCTAGATGAGGGCAAGGTTGTTACTGCTAGTAATTGTTAATGGATTTTGTAATCAGAATAAGTTTAATATATTGGTGGAAATGAAAGGATAAAATATAGGAAAAGTTGATTTATTGGAGTGTATCATAGTAACTATGTAATGTTCTTAATGTTTGTACTGTAAGCTGCAGATTATAGTACTGACTTAGGATTATTGTGTAGAGATACTTACTACCCGATAATGCACTAAGATGAGGATTATTGCAAGCAACATCTGTTTTGGTAGAATTCAGCCAGGACAGAATTTTATTATTGAAAGGGAGTTTGAAAATCGTAACCCGGGATTTAAAACTCTAAAGTTATAGAATATTGATAGATAAAAAGAGTTGTGGAAGTGAAAATTTGAATAGCTGGTTTAAATGTAACAAGAAAATGTTACGAATATTAGTAAAATGGTTGACTAGAATGGTTAGAGGGCCAAATCAGAGTAATACTAAAGTATAGTGGATTTCTTAGGGGTGATAAGCAGTGCTAAATTTTGACTCGACAGTCGAGTCAAGGAGGAAGATAAGACTGAGGAATGAAATAATTAAAGTTAAGTTGTGGAATGGAAAGATAAGTAAATAGGAAAGTAACTGTAGGGTGCTGTGTCTCTACTCCAAGATGATGTGTATCAATGGTGGGACACAGTATCCAATGAGGTACAGTCAGAGCAGAGATGACTGAGATTTCACAGAAGGTTATTTCTGAGACAGTCGAAAGGCCCGAAGTCAGGGTGACACCATGAGTGTATGCCATGAAAGTTAGAGAGGAGCCGAACCTAGATATTGATGAAACAACACAAAGAAATGAAGGAGCAAGGAAGTAACAGATACATCAGGTAAATTTCGAGGACGAAATTTTTATTTAGAGGGGAAGAATTGTAACGCTCTCACTTTACGTAGTCCGTACATTCTGCTACTCCGGTGACCTAATGTCTGTCCGGACAAGTCAGGATGTCTAGAACTACACTTCGGTGATAGTGAACAGACATAAAATGATGAAATAAATAAAAAGAAAATACAAGAGAAATTAAGGAAAAATAAAAGAGAGAAAATGAAACTAAGTTAAACGAGCCGGCACCGCAGCGATGGGTGACCGCAGCGATGGGTGACCGCAGCGGAAAGTTACGGCGAAGGCAATTGTAGACCCCAGGACCGCGAGGAACCCCAAAAAATATTTTCGAAACCTAATTAAAGGTCTAATGAGGTGTAATTGACATTGGAAATGTCAAAGAAAATTTAGTAAGTCAGTTCAGATGAAAACGAAAATTAAAAAAATTAGCGGGTCAATGATTAAAATCGGTATTATCGAAAAATCAGAAATATAACATGAGAAGGGGCATTTTTGTTATTTGACACCTATAGTTGACTTTTAACCTCAATGTCCATTAAAAATAAATGGTATTAAATTTTGAAAATGCCATTAAAATAAGAAATGAGGTACATAATGTAAATAGAGAAAGAATGGTGGTAAAATTTCAATTTAGGAAACTTTGGATAAATTAATCATTTAATCTAAGTTAGTGCTCCAGTAACTCATATTATGGGACACATATATAAGCCTTTGGATAGCCATCTCCACTAAGTCACTTTCTTCTTCATTTTTCTTCTTCATTGTCGAAACCCAGCTTGCTCTCTCAACTCTCCCATGGCCGTCCACATGCAATGGCCAATCCACCATCTTCAAGCCACCATTTCTTCAAGAGTTCTTCATTAAAGTTAGTCTACACATCATGGGCAACACATAGGTAGCAAAAAGAAGAAGTTTGGGTGAGGTTTTACAAAGTTCAAAATAAGGTTAGTGCTAATTTCCCTTCCTTCCTTAATTAATCTTTAATTTAAGGTTGTGATGAGTATAAGTGTTGAGAAATTTGAAGAAAAAGATGAGTATTTGATAGAGCATGAAATTGGCAGCCATGGAAATTAAGGAGTTTTAATTTATTTTAATATGAATTGGATGGGTAATGACATTGATTGTGGTAATTAGATGGTTTAGTGAATTGATTTCATGTGCAAGTGTTCAATTTCTTCCTTTTGCTTAGGTAAATTTGGAATTGATGTTATGGTAAGTAATTGGGTTAAGGAATTTGGGGAATTAATTGAGTATTGGATGTGAGCAAATTTGGCAGCCATGGAAAGGGAAGGTAAGTAAATTGTTCTTACATGAATTTGATGGTATTTAATGAGAATTAGTGTTAATTAAAGTAATTTGTTATGTTAGTGAGCTAATTTCATGTATAAGTGGTGATTGGGCATGTGATTTGGGGTTTGAAGGAAGTGGTGATCTTTGGTAGCCTTGATGAACTAAGAAGAGTGTGAGATTTCATGAATTAAATTGGTAAATTATGGTATTGGTGATTGATGGAAGTGTATGGTAAAATTTTAGATGAGAAATTCCATGTAATTGGTAGGTATATTTATGTATTTTATGTTGATTTTGGGACTTTGCGAATTAAGATTGTAATTGTACATTGAGGATGTTTGTATTCTGCCCAAATTGACCATAATAATATGTGATGAATGAATATAGTATGGTACAAATTTAGAATTAGGTATGGGAAGTTAAAGTAGAACAAGTTGAATGTGTATTTGATTTGTGTTTGAGGAATGTGTTAAGGGCAGTGTGCATTTGAGCCTATAACCCTAAATGTGTGATCCCAATTGGTATGAGGCCAATTAGAGGTGAAACTAGACATAAAATGTGCCAACTTTCATATAGAAAGCTTGCCGAAATTCTGTCCAGAAACTGCCCGTAAAATTGACCTAATCCAGAATTGCAAACTTGGTAACCCTAAAATCTGACTATATGAACAGTAGTCAGTCTTTTGGCCATAACATATTCAAAACAGGTCCAAATGACCTGAAATTTATACCCTTGGAAAGCTTAGACATAGAGCTACAACTCTTATGAAGACACTAAAACCCAGAAATGACCAGAACTAAGTCGAAATGCTTGCCCAAGTTAGGGTACCAAATCTGCCATAATTGAATTTGACCTAAAATTGACCTAACTTTGCATTAAAAATGTAATCTATCTAGCTTTAGTAAATTGACCATATCTCGGTCTATACAACTCAAAATGACTTGAAATCAGTGGCAAAAATTCAATAAGACATAGACCTACAAATTTTCTTTTTTTACCAGAACCTAAAAACCAAGGAAAATAAGACAATTAGCTAGATAAATCTAGCATACAAAATCTGGAAATTTACCATTACTATACAATAAAGCCTTAGAAATAAAATTGGCAATAAATGCCAACTTGTGAGAATTGTAAAATGTACTATATTGGCAACATATAGGAATTATTATGAGATGTGATACTGAAACACTGTAAATTGTGTGTTTCAGTTGAAAAGGATATTGAAAAGCATAAGGAACATTGAGTCAAAACCTAGAGGCGACTCAAATCAGGTTTGTGCACAAAATTTTAAATTCATTGTTTTTATTAAAAAGCTAATTGAATAAGAGTTATGAATAATTTTTTATTGTTTTGGCATTGGGAATTTTATTTTAAAACTTGTGTGCTACTTATGTTGTAAATAGAAATTTTGAGATAAAATGTGATTTGTGGTTTGTATGAAATATTTAAATATTGTGATTTAAAATTATTTTTGAATCACACTTGGCATGGCAATATCACTATATTCCTCCTCAATTTATGGGGTGAGTTTGACTATATTCGTCCCTCTCTAGCTTGCCAGTCTGAGGTGAGTTTGGATGAATACTCATTAGCTAGCTAGCCACCTCCCTCATTGATTTCGATTAGTGGGGTGAGTCTGTCTTGTCGTGGTGTACAACACGGCATTGTTCGAAAATTTTGTGTCATAACCTAAGTTGTATTATTGATTGGCAACACTGTGTTTATTAAATTGTTTAATCAAATCTGTGTTAGATGAGCTTTAAAAATTGTGAAAAGAAATTGTGAAATATTTGAGTTGTGATTTGTCAATGGATGTTTATGTTAAGCATTTTAAATTATAGTTGTGCACCACTGAGTTCACCACTCAGTGATAGCTTTGCATGCTATCGCAGGTAAAAAGAACATAGAGCAGTTGAGTAAGCTTCCTTGAAGACACATTGGGACTAGCTCCGGGTATATCATAAGTATACCTTTGTACATAGATTTGGATGTATGCATGTAATTATATGTATGTAAATTATTTGAGCAGTTGTACAAAAACTTTTGTAATGTTATTTTAGTGTGTAATTGAAATGAAAATTATTTGTAATATTAATTTTAGTACTTTAATGAATATACTATTTAATTTCTTCTTGAGTGTGAATTTATGTATGGTTTCCTTTATGATGAGTTTGGGTTGAAAATGAATTGAGATAGTTAATGCAACTGATTTATACATTTTTGAGATTGAATTGTGTTGAGAAATGATTTGAAATGGAGTTATGATTGAGCAAAAATATTGGAAGTGTGTTTCTTTACAGGTTTTGAAGAACTGTTTTCTCAAAAATACAGCCGACACTCTGCCAAAATTTTTATAAAAAATGCAAAAATTTTAATTACCTAAAAATTTGATTTCTGACTTAGTGTCAAATAAAGGTTTTTAATATTTATGAAAAATTTACCCACCACTTTCAAAATTAACGAAAATTATTTTAAAATCCCTTGTAGTATATTTAATGAGTTATCGGTAGGCGAAGTACGGTAATTCATTAGGTATACTATGGGATCATGTTATGTCTTACAGAGGGGTAAGGTGTGACATAAAAACTTTAATGATATCGCTTATATGTGCACTTAGATGACACTTTTTTTCAAATTTCAGCGAAAAATTCTCATAATTATGAAGATAATCATGAATTCGATTCTCATCATGAAATTCTAGGACAGGTACTACAATGCCCTACACTAATTATAATGCCCTACACTAATTACAGGTACTACAATGCTATCTTCTTCTGTTGAAAAGTCCAACAAGAAGAAGGGCAATAAGAAAAAGAAACCTCAGATTCCTGGTCCTTCTAAGAAAATAGTTAAACAGAAAGGGAAGACTAAAGCTGATGGAGGCAAAGAAAAGTGTTTCCACTGCCAGAAGGATAGGCACTGGAAAAGGAACTGCCCAGAGTATCTTGCTTCTCTGAAGGACAAGAAGGATACACCTTCAGAAGGTATGTCCATATCTTGTTATTTAGATTCTGATGATACTCATAGTTCATCTACAGCTTGGGTTTTAGATACTGGTGCCAGTTCTCACATTTCTAATGATATGCAGGAACTAGCAAATGTAGCAGCTTACGTTCTCAAGATGTTAGAGTCCGGATTGGCAATGGTTCAACTGTTGAACCTTTAGCCATAGGATCTAAATCTTTTTATATGTTAGGACATGTTTTGTGTTTGGATAATATTTTATATATACCTGATGCTTTTAAGAACATCATTTCTATACTAGTTTGACTAGAAATGTCTATAAATTTCAATTCACAGATGATGTTTGCAATATTTATTTTGGAAATAAATATGTTGGTTCGGGTTAAATGAATGATGGTTTTTATTATTTGGATAATAATGACAGACAAACACAAAATGAATGCAAGTGATCTAAATGAATGCAATGCCATGGTAAAAATCAACTCAAGATCAAAATATATTTGGCACTTAAGGTTATGTCATGTTGCAGAAGATAGGATTGCAAAATTGGAGAAAATGGGGATTTTATCCTCATTGGGCTCTGAGCCTACTCCAACTTATGAATCTTGCCTTCAGGGCAAAATGACTAGATCACCCTTTGTTGGACAAGGACTAAGGGCTAAAAATATTTTGGAGCTAATACACAGTGATGTATGTGGCCCATTTAAGGAAATGGCTAGAGGCGGTTTTCATTACTTTATTACCTTTACTGATGATAAATCAAGGTTTGGGTATTTGTATTTGATGAAATACAAACATGAATCCTTTGAAAAGTTCAAAGAATTTAAATCTGAAGTAGAAAATCAAACAGGAAAGAGTATTAAAACTCTTCGATCGGATCATGGAGGTGAATATTTGAGTACTGAATTTGATGAATACTTGAGAAAGCATAGTATTATTTCCCAGCTGGCTCCTCCAGGAATGCCACAGCTGAATGGTGTATCTGAAAGGAGAAATCGTACCCTATTGGATGTGGTACGTAGTATGATGAGCTATACTGATATGCCAATCTCCTTTTGGGGAATTGCATTAGAATCAGCTTTGTATATTCTGAATAGGATTCCATCAAAATCAGTTTCTTCCACACCTTATGAGATATGGCTTGGAAGAAAACCAAGTCTTAAGCATGTTAAGATTTGGGGTTGTCCAGCTTATATCAAAAAGCTGAACACTAATAAATTAGAAACCAGATCAGAAAAGGGTCGATTTGTTGGATATCCAAAAGATAGTTTTGGATTTTATTTTTATTTGCCTACATCACAAAAGGTTGTGGTGAGTAGAGATGCCATATTTCTTGAACAACAGTTTGTTCAAGAAGGAGGCAAAGGAAGGCAAATAGAGTTGGAATTAGAGAATTCTGACCAACCAATAGATTAGATGGATATAGATCCATCTAGTCAACCTACACCCATTGATGAAACATCTACAGCTGTTCCCTGTAGAACAACCAGGGTATCTCACCCACCAGTGAGATATGGTTTCCTTCATGAAGAAGAACAAGAGTTGTCTACTCATGAAGAAGTAGATCATGGAGATGATCCACTTACCTATGAAGAAGCTATATCAGATATAGACTCTTCAAAATGGATTGATGCTATGAAATCTAAAATTGATTCCATGTATAAGAATCAAGTTTGGGATCTTGTTGACCCACCTGAAGGTATTGTACCTATAGGGAACAAATGGGTTTTCAAGAAGAAAATTGGTTCTGATGAAAAGGTAGAGACCTATAAGGTAAGGCTAGTAGCGAAAGGGTTTCGCCAAAGGCAAGGAATCGACTATGAGTAGACTTTCTCGCCTGTTGCCATGCTTAAATCAATTAGGATTCTATTAGCAATAGCTGCATACTATGATTATGAGATTTGGCAGATGGATGTCAAAACAGCTTTTCTCAATGGATAAATTGAAGAAAACATTTTCATGGAACAACCTAGGAATTTTGAATCCCAAGATGGCTCCAAGGTATGCAAGTTAAAGCGATCCATTTATGGGTTGAAGCAAGCTTCGAGGAGTTGAAACATCCGTTTTGATGAAGCCATTAAATCCTTTGATTTTATCAAAAATGAGGATGAGCCATGTGTATATAAGAAGGTTAGTAACAGTGCTATCACTTTCCTTGTCTTATATGTGGATGACATACTATTGATGGGTAATGATTGACAACTGTAAAGATATAGTTGTCAAATGCATTCTCCATGAAAGACTTAGGGGAGACAACCTATATTCTTGGGATTCGCATCTATAGAGATAGAGCGAAAAGAATAATTAGTTTATCCCAAAGTCTATACTTGGAAAAGGTGTTAAAGAGGTTTAACATGCTTGATTCCAAGAGAGGATTGTTACTAGTGAGACATGGTATCCACCTTTCTAAAGAGATGTCTCCAATGACATCTGAAGAAAGAGATAAAATGGCTAGGATTCCATATGCTTCGGTTATTGGAAGTTTAATGTATGCAATGTTGTGTACTAGGCCGGATATCGCATATGCTGTTAGTTTGACTAGCAGGTATCAATCCAATCCAGGTTTGGAACACTGGATAGCTGTCAAGAATATCCTTAAGTACTTGAGAAGAACTAAGGATTTATTCTTGATCTATGGAGGTGGAGACTTGCAATTGGATGGTTATACTGATTCTGATTTCCAATCAGATATCGATGATAGAAAGTCTACCTCTGGATTTGTGTTCATTTGTTATAGAGGTGCAGTCAGTTGGAAGAGCTCCAAACAGAGCACGACTGCAGATTCCACTACCGAGGCTGAGTATATTGCTGCATCAGATGCTGTAAAGGAAGCTGTTTGGATAAAGAAGTTCGTGACAGAACTTACAGTAGTTCCTTCCATTGAGTTAGCAATTCCACTACACTATGATAACAATGGAGAAGTCATACAGGCTAAGGAACCCAAGTCTCACCAGAAATCCAAACACATAGAAAGGTGCTATCACATTATCAGAGAAATAGTTGGACGAGGCGATGTAGCCATGCAGAAAATAGTATCAGCTGAAAATCCAGCTGATCCATTCACTAAGCCTATGTCACAGACTCAGCTAGACCGACATCTTGAGAATATGGGTCTAAGATATTGTAATGAATGACTCTAGTGCTAGTGGGAGATTGTTAGTAATATGCCCTAGAGCATATCATTTAGTATGTATCTTGTACATATTTTTATTAATAAAAGGCATTTCCACTTTTCCGTTTATATAAGATATTTATGTGTAATAGAAAAAGTCCATTGATATTTTGTTAAAAATTCTATTCTTAAGTTGTTAAGAATATGAGTGACAGTATTTCTAGTACAAAGTATCATAAATAGGTTCACAATCGAGGATACTTCATAATAAGGACATGACTTATCCAGAAAGATTGTATTCATGTTTGTTCCCAAGTTATTTATATGAGATATAAATAAAATGGAATGGTGAGTCTCATGCCATATGACAAACATGATAGGCACTTATAAATGATAGGTAGGCCGAACTAGTGACACTTATGACAAGCACATGGAGTTTACTCTTGTCAATGTTTTGTCATAAATCATATCAGTGCATATAATCTTTAGACCTGAGATAGCACAGTTATCTTGTATATAGGTAGTTTGAGTTTGATACTGCTTTCATACTTGTACTGTGTATGGGTATATGGGCATGTGTTGGCTCCTGCTAGTTATATATGGAGGTAGGTGTTGATCAAGAAGGAATCTGTTCCTCTAAGTAAATAGAGATAAAATCCTATGTTCATTTAATTGTTCTTGATGTTTCAAGTTCTGGCAGACAGATAGATTTATTCAGAAAAGAGTTTCTGATGAGAAAATCTTTTTAATCAAGAACTGGAATTAAAAGAGAACATAATATTCATAGCAAATGGAGTTTGACATAAACCATGACTCCAGCTTGAGTTGGGATTTTGTAACAGAGAGATTCTAGTGCATGGTAACATATGATTATAGGTTCATTTAAGGTAAACCTTATTACTAATTGGGTGGCCATGGCATGCTATGCTAGGTGTTAACCATGGTCTATGAGGTGCATAAAATGATTTAGAGAAATCATTTATGGTAAGAAAGAGTTCTGATGATATTAAGAGTTGATATTATATCTCATTGCCAATTAATGACGAGCCTAGTAAGTCACACACATACACAAGTTATCACCTAATTAAATATGATTTAATTAATTAATTAAAGAGTTTAATTGATTAATTAAATAGGTTTGGTTTGCAATTAGATTGCAAAGTTCCTAGCATGACTTGAAACCAAATCTAAATTATTGGATGTAAAGTATAAGTTAAATTTATATTTAAAGTGTTTAAATATGAATTTAATTAATGAGAAATTAATTAATAGAGATTAATTAATTAATTTATATTTGATATAAATTGATTAGAAAAAGAGAAATAATTATTTTGGGTTAAGAACTCAAAATTAAGACACAGGGGCATTTTGGTCATTTCACAGGGTGACATATGGCACCATGAGATGGTGACACATGGCATTACACATAAGCTTGCCAAATGTCTTTTAATCATGTAAGATGATTAAAATTAAGATTAAATATAGGTTTGACACTTGGCACAATGTGATTGGGTCAATTAAACCTAGAACCAATCAAAGGGTGACATGTGGCAAGGGTTTAAGTGGTGACCTAGCTATATAAGTGTTGTTATGAAAAATTAAAACACACAAGCTGCTGCTCCCAAAGGTGCCGCCACCCCTTGGCTGCCTCTCCCTTCTTTTCTTCTTCATCTCTCATTCATTCCAAGAGATTAGCAAACAATCTCTTGAATTAAAAATACTAGAAATTGTTTCTAGTGTCCTATTTACATCTTTAATCTCTTAAAAGGCAGAACTTAATTTTCTAAATAATAGAAAAAGCTTTAGAAGCTATTCAAGGGCTACCATAGGTGTTCTTGGTGTGGACAAGCTAGAGGGACAACATCTGGTGTCCTGAAGACGCATCTCAAAAGCGCAAATACACTGCAGTGCATCAAGAGGTTAGTGTGTTTGTTCTTGATTTAATCTAGGGTTCTAAAATTAATCTGATTAATTTTAAAATCTTAAATGGCAAATACAGATCCAAAAACATATTAAAAGAGTTTTAATATGTTGTTTATCATTGAAATCAAATAGATAAAAATAAATCTTGCATGATGCATGTGACCCTAGGTGAAAAATTTTTGAATTCAATGGTATAAACTTGTGTTTTTCACGCTTCCATTCCTTTAAGTCGCCCAACCATGGGCTGGGACAAAGGTTGTAAAAGGTTCAGGTTGCTCGCTCGGTCTGACCACCTCACCTTCGTCCGATGTCCATGAGATATGCACGAAAGGAGGACTAGCAGCTCTCTGACCATCAGTACCACTCATTTTTAGAGAACGAAAGTGAAACCAATCAGAAAAATATCAAAATTCTTATCAGAGTATAAATCGACACCAGAAAACTCTAGAAAATAAGGGGGAGTGTCGAAGTCACTAGGGGAAGGTCTAAAAATGACATAAGGGAACAAATGGCTAACCTCCTCCCTATTTATGCTCGCCAGAGCATTAAATGCTCACAAAGTCCCAAGTGAAGCATCAGTTAGCGGAACCGGGCCGTTTTAATGACACATCGAAGGAAGATTCCAGAAACATGGTAAAAGGTCGAACAATGAGATCAGTTAACGAAGGTCATCAGATCGAACAGGGTTCCAAACCAACGGATCGATAAATGGTGATTCGTCCAGGGACCAAATCGGGCACATTTATCAGAGATCGGAATAATAACCAATGCAATAATAAAACAAACATTCAAGTAAAATTTCATTTCATTTCCAAAAGATCATATCACATCATTTGGGCGATCTTTTAAGATCAGATTGCATCATTTGGGTGATCTCTTAAAAGATCATATTACATTATTTGGGCGATCTCTCAAAAGATCATATTACATCATTTGGGCGATCTCTCAAAATCAACACTACATTCTATCTAACTTAGACCACTCCTGAGCATAGAATGAGGGCCTATGTCAAAGCTTAGTCTTGTGGCTGAATAAAAAAATGTGTTTCATCAGAAAGCCAGCAATAAATACTGGGTAAATGTACAGCTCAGATGGGGTGACTATGACTCTCATGATATTGAGCGACGTCATTATCGATGTCATAGACTAGAACCAAGTTGCAATCGGGACCCTCAAAATGGTAAGGAGCCAAGTAAACTTCAAGAGGTTGTCACTGATATTAAGATTAAAATTAACGGCCCTCTTCTCAGAGATCGATCTACAAGCCATACCGATGGGCTGACCCGAGATCGACGTGGTAGTTAGTTTTGACCTTGATAGATCAATCAGTCTAGTTCCCTCATTGTCATCGGATGACACCCTCATGAACCTCTGATCACTAGAATTGCTCATTTTCAGGATATGAACAAAGAAAGCATTCAAAAAAAGATTAAAGTGGTTGCCATGAGAAGAATTCTTACCGGAAAGGCCAAGAACTGAGAAATAAAACATTGAAGATTCACTGGAGAAAATTGTATGCAAAGGAAAATCCGTCAACATATATATATAGGGCCTTGGCATTTATTGCATACAGCACTTGAAGCGAACACATCGATAACTGAAGAATTTATTGCTTGGACCAATACAGGTCAGAATGAAAGGAGAGATCAGGAAATAAGAGAGATCGAGAAGTAAGAAGGGACCAAATGCAAGAGATAGAGATCAGAATAATAACCCTAAAATTGGTCAGTCACAATAGGAAGATCAAAAAAGCGAGGGATGACCTATAAAATCAGAGAACTCAGGGAGTTGAATAACTTATGATCATGACCTTTAATTAGCTCCTTTCACCGTTAGATCCGAGTTAGTTAAAGCATTGTAGGCATGATCTAATCCTTGCCACACATCTCATTTGTAAGGATGCACTCCTAGCTGCCAGATTCCAAACGGTTAAAGCAGCCTAGTACATCCCAATCTAAACCGTTGATTATAATTGTAAAGATGGATTTGGAGCCTTCGGATCAAAAGCAGATGACAGATTCGGCACTTCTTGTTCCCAGCCTTTGGATCCATTTTGTAAGGCAAGCCCTTTGACCATTGGATCAAGGGGCGAAAGGACAAAAATTCTGAATGAAATCCCGACCCTCAATTTTGATTCTCTTTAATTCCCAAACATTAGATTATGTCCTTTTGAATCTAGGCCTTCCGTCTCCTCCTAATGTGATCCTGACCCTCCACTTTGAGCTCTCATTCCCTAGAAATACCTACATTCAATACTGTAGAAAGGAGGTGGTGATTACCATGGAAAGACTCTGAACTTTGATATAGCCTTATTGCCTGTCATTTGAAGCTCTCAAAGCTTTGAGAAACTTTAAAAACCAGTTTTCTAGAGTATCTCATTCGAAAGAGCTTTAAACCCTGTTATCTCATTCTCAATATCTGTGCATTGTCCTACGAGCTCAACTCCACTTCACTTCATCCCTATCACCTCGGGTCAGCTCTAATTTTTTGGCCCTCTCAGTCCTCAGCTCCCTAAGATTTGCTAGTATCGGCATTGGCTCACTCGTCGTCCTAACTTTCTACAGGTAAGCGTCTAACCAATTGTTTGTTGAATATCCTTGGTTTGTTTTCTTTAGTTTTTTTAGGGTATCTAATCACGCTAAGTCTTAGGATAAGATTGTCTTAGCTCGCAATCATTATCTTTGTCTCTTTTTATTCATTCGCAAATTTCATCTTTATCATCACTTCATTTTATTTCCCTCGAAAATAAATGTTCGAGTCATCAGCGACTCGTAAATACTCTAAAGAGTACAGGTAGAAGTACTGACCCGGTAGCTTTTAGTCCAAATAAATGAAAATAATAGGAAAACGAGCATGACTCGAGTAGTTATAGAAAAGTCAGAATAGGCTGAAGGGGTCTAGCTGAGAAAATAATTCAAGAGATCGGGTCCTAGAGTGAGCCCAGAAGATAAGACAGTGGATTGGGAATCGAGACCAAGTTCGGACCTCGGACAGGCGACCCAAAAGGGACAGAGTCTATAACCAAAGAGTTCAGGTAAAGCAACCATGTGGAAGATCGGCAAGGAGTTCAGCTCAAAGTTCGCCATCCAGTTACAAAATTCCATAGTCCAGGAAAAGCCTTTCAAAGGGGCTTCCATGCCTTCGGTAATTCTTTCCAATATGAAAGGGATCGGGACAGAACCCTTACCTGAATCCCCAGGTTTAAATTCTAATAAAACACCATTCTTATAAACATAGGAGATCGAGAGAGAGATCTCGCCTAAGTTATCAATGAGCTTTAACAAAATATATTAAGAGATCGGGGGAGAGTTCCTACCCGAGTTCTCAGCTTAATTTTTCAACATACATTAAGAGATCGAGAAAAAGTTCTTACCCGAGTTCTCAGCTTAAATTTTCAATAAAATTAATTAAGAGATCGAGAGAGAGTTCTTACCCAAGTTCTCAGCTTAAACTTTTAACAAGACATATTAAAAGATCGGGGGAGAGTTCTTACCCGACTTCTCAGCTTGAACTCTAACAAAATATATCGAAAGATCGGGAGAGAGTCCTTTCTTGAATTCTCAACTAAAATTGTAATAAAATGTTTCAGAGCGGGAGAAAGTCCTTCCTCTAATCCTAATGCTTTTATTATAAAACTCTATATATGCTTTAAACAACAAGTCTACGGGAGAGTTCTTCCAAAGTATCCCGAATATTATGTTGAGGCTCGATGGAGGGTCCTCCCCAAGGCACACATACTTATGAGGAAAAATTCCCCCCTAAAAATATCACGACTACAATATTCATATTAATCCTCGAAATACCCATTATACAGCACCTATTCACTGAAGGGTCATCTCATGTACTCGTGTTCTTGAGCAACCTGTAATAGTGAAATATTAAACATTCCTTTTATTCATTACAACGGATTAACATCATCATTCTACTCCCCCCAAATTATCAATTTCAATTTATAAAGAGCACATCATTAAATCTGCTTACCCTTGTTGAGGGACGAGGTGGGGTGCCTAACACCTTCCCTACCCATATATGGACTCCGAACTTAGAATCTCTGTTTTCGAAGTAGTTCTTAATTTATCTTTACAGATGGTTTTCTTTAATTTCCCTTAAAATTAAAGTGGCGACTCTTCACTTTTTCTATTTCGGTGAGAATCATCCAGCGACCGTAAAGTCCTTGCGACAATATATATGTTGTAACATTTTAATTTCTATTTCTTAGTGAAAATACAATATCCAAACTTATTTTCACCTAATGCATATATTCATAAATTTCATTTATATGATTCACAATTTATCAATCATATCATCTATTTATCATTTATAATTTCTTATCTAATTTATCACACCATTTCACATATACCTAGGTTCAATATTTTCATTTATAGTAATTTACAAATCACATTTCAAATTATATTAACAATGTCTCTTAAGTTTTATTTGTGATGAGAATACAAATTCCATCTACCTATGCATATAATTTAAGTATACATTAAATTATTTAGGTAGGGTACCATTAGCAATTTAGGTTTTTGGTAGTTACTATTTACCTTACTAGTCAAACATAAATATTGACTTTTTCATACTTAATGGATATGTTAATTCTAATTGCACTAAGATTCCACATTTTGGGATTAACACTTGTTGGCATCAATTGCCAATCTCAATTCAAGGCTCATTACATGTTATTTCAAATTTTCAGATTTCATGGCCAATGTTTACTGTTTCATTGGATATTGCTACAATAGAAATTTGGCTAGACTCTCTTTATCAAAGTTGTTCCTTATTGTGTCTTCTTTAATTCTCTTTTTGAATCACTCTATTTGGAGTTTTGTAGCTCAAGTTATACTAATTTCTTTAAGACTGGCCGGATTGACTCTTACCCAGAATTTTCTAGGCAGAAATGGCTATGGTAGTTTTAATACCCTGAATTTGGCTAGCATTTTGGATAGGTTATGGTTAGAATTTAGGTTTATATTCTTCATGAAAGTTGTTATAAATTGTCTAAGCTTTCCATTGATATAAAATTCAGGTCAATTGGACATTTCTACACTAAGTTATGACCATTTGAATGAATACTGTTCATTTAGTTATTTTCCAGGGACAGCTTATGTGTTACCCGGATTGAGGCAAAAATATTGTATTATGTGTCTAATTTCACCTCCAATTGGCCTTACATCAATTGAAGCTATATAACTCAACTTATTACTGCCCAAAGCCACTGGACTCAAGGTCCAAAATTTCCAGCAAAATGGCAGCCTACCCCATCCATAATGCAATCTCACAACCAATGCCAATTTAAGGTCAAACAACTTCAAATAGTCACTAATTGACCTTAATAATTTCAATTCATCTACAATTTAACAAAATCCCTAAATTTTCACCAAAACCCTAACTTCAAATTTTCAATTCATGGCATACACACACCAAACTCATACCAATCACTTTATCCATCATCTATACTCATCAATAACATAAATAACCACTTAATTTCAGCAAAAACCAATAATTCTCAAACTTTCTCATGACTGCCAAAATTTAGAGGTTCCATTTACTCATGGTTTTCTTTTGATTTCGTGTAATTTTTACTTAATTTAGCATGCTTACAAATATTAAAGAAGAAAGAGAACTTGTTTAGTGCACTAACCTTGAATTGGCTACTCTTTGGGCTTATTACAACTTCAATTTTTTTTCAAATTTCTGCTACCTAAAGCTTCCTCAGAGTGCAAGGTTAATTTTTTGTGAAGAAAGCTAGAGTTTTTATGGTAGAATTACAAGGGATATAAAGCTTTTAGAAGGCTTTAATAGTGGAAGGGTTTAAGGAGTTTCGGCCAGCCTTAGTTGAAGAAGAAAAAAACTGATTTTATTTGTTTTTTTATCCTCTTTTCATTTGTTTTAAGTGTGCTTGCTGTATTTTAATTGGTTGGGAATTTTAATTGCATCATCATGGCATCATGCTTATGTCATAAATGCCTTTTTATTTGATTTTTCTTTCTTCTTTTTTTAACTCATTTCTAATTAAATTTTTACCAATATTTATTCATATTTTAGAACATTAACCTCACTCACTTAAATGGACAAGTTGGTCAAAAATCGTCTCTGAAGGCGAAATGATCAAAATGCCCTCCGTTTAGCTTAATAAACTAAAATTATCTGTACCGATCTAGAAAATTCTCTGACCATTTTTCTTGTCATTCTATTGCCATCGAAGCCTCAATAATTCCTCACTGGAGTCTCAAAAATTATTTCACACAGTTCTCCACATGTATAGGGTCGCTAATTGTCTTCACAGTAACTTCCCGTTAGGTCACCCATCACTGGAGCTACGGCTCATTTAACTTTGTTGTATTCTATTTCTTAAATTTTTCCTAAATTTTTCTTATCATTATTTAGGTTATTTATGACTCCTCACTCTAGTCTAAATATAGTTTTAGATATTCTAGTTGTCCGGATCGACATTAGTCACCAGAATAGTAGAATGTATGGACTAGCTAAAGTGAGGATGTCACAATTCTAGTAATTTAAAAGTTTTTTCTTTAGCTCAATTAAATAAAAAATTAATGACTATATATTTTAATTTTTTAAAAGATTAATTTTTATTGACCTAACAAAATTAAAAAATTAGCAGTCCACACTTTTAAAATTTTCCTTTAAGTAATAAAAGAATATTTTAAAAAGATTCAACTTGTGAGTTAAATACACAAAATACCTAAGTCTAAATGAAATATTCGTCCAATATTTTCTTCCAAACTTGGTTTCTTGATTCAGTTGGCCCACGAAGATTGCATACAGAGATAGTGTAACGAAAAGGGAAACACAATTTATTAACTGTAGGTAAGAATTTTCATGTCACAGGAAAAAAATTAAATTGATATTTTTGGGGTTCTTTAAAATTTTGTTTTGAATAACTATTTTGAATATGTTGTGTTAGATCTTTTAGAAACTTGGTGATATTATTTATTAAAATTTTTTGCAGCCCTCTATGCTTTTTTCATCTTCTGGTTTGAATAGGGTTGATTATTGTTCTTTGAATCCTGGGTCTATTATTTTTCCCCCGCCTACTGGTTAGAATTGGCTTTGATTTGGGTATCATTGCATTCCTTCATGCTTATATCTAGGTATTTTTTCATATTAATATATAAGGCAAGAATCTTATTGCAATCTTTGTGGTGGTTGATTTCTCTTTCCCTCTCTCTCTCTCTCTCTCTCTCACACACACACACCCCACACGCACGCACAAATATAAAAGATTATTGGGCTTTCAATTTCTTTCATTATGATTTATTTACTCTATTTTTAAAATGTTTTAGAAGCCCCAGCAACTAAAAAAGCATAGTGTATGTTGCTCTGTTATTTGTCCCTCAATTGAGAGCTTTTGGTCTTCTTTTACTGTCCATGCTTCTATTCCATCCTTCTTTTTTATTGCATTTATAGCTAATTTAGCCATACGCATGTCTTTTTAGTCACCTTCTTCTAGCTAAGTTTCCTTGGGCAATAATTTATTGAAAAATGAGAGAGTTTGGAGTCTGTCAATTTGCTTACCAAAAGAAAAGTCTATGTGGCTCATGAACTGAGAAAATAAGTTATGCCCATATATAAGATGGGAGTTTATATGATATACACTTATTTGCATATAATATTTTTTAGCTTTAGGACAGAATTTGAATTCAAAAGTAGTGCTCATATTGAACAGAACAAGAAACACGGCATGGCATTGCATTAAGCAATTTGAGCACAAGAAATAAAAATTAATGATCAAAGAATAGGCAAGGTGAGAGACACATTACCCATTACCCATTATGACAGACACAAAACATTACAGTGATTTGTTCAATTCTTTGTGGGTATAATCAGACTTCTTCTAACAAATTTTTGTGCTCCATCATAATGTCTTTCATGTTCTTAAAAGTCGTTGACCCTTATTTTGTGATGAGTATGTGCATTGAGATTGTGGAAAATCCGATGATGAAAAATTATATGACTGTAAAATATAATTTGAGGCATAGAGCTGAATTATTAATTCCATGACATAATCTTAAAAAAAAAAATAAAATAATAATATGCTTTTTTGAAAATTAATTTAATTAAATTTAAATAAAATTTTGTTTTGTTGAAATTTAATATAGGTAGTTCTTAAATGGACTTATTTAAATTTAATTAGGCCCCATGGGCCTAAGAAAACCTTATTAGAAATTTTAAATAAAACACATTTAATTTATTTTCTGAAAATTAAAATAAGAAAATATCTTTTTCTCTCTCCCTATCCTATACAAACTCTCTTTCCCACATGGCTTCACTCTCTTCCTTACTCCTTATTGGTATTACCCTTTTCCCTCTCTTTCTATTAGTTGAAACACCTTATCCATATCCTAGTCTCACCCAAATTCTCTAATCCCAGTTTTTTAAGTTATCTGAACCTTATCACCCAAGGACTCCAAACCCTACCACACATCTTTTTCAAAACCTTATAAATACCCTAATGAGGTAGAGAGAAAAAAAAAAGAAGAGGGGGGGAGAAATATTAAGAAAATTCAAAGGTATTTAGAGATATTTTAGAGCTATAGGAAATTTAGAGATATTTAAAACTCTTTTAGTTCTTTCTTGTTTTTTTTCTTTTCTTCAAGAAGATTTTCATGCAAGATTTCTTGAAGGTTGGTTTTTGTTGTTTTCTTTTCAAGATCTATACTACGTAATATTTAATTTTATGTTCTTTATTTTTTAATTTATCTTGCACGTTCATGTGGATCATGTAATCATATTTAATTTGAGGGGATACACAACTCTGTACATATTCAGTTTTCTGTCTCTCATATTTTTATTATTGTTTATTATTTCTAAATCTATAAAAATTTTAATAAAATTATATTCATATTCTTCATGAAATTTTATTAATTTTAGGCTCAAGAATTACTGAAAAAGCTTTTTTATTTTACAAGTTATGGCTATTTGAAGTTAGGGTTTCTGCAAAATCTAATTTGTAGCATACCCGAATTGTGAAGCCTATATCTCCCTTGTTTATTAATATTTTTATATGAATATGGTGTCTAAAATTAATTTTAGAATCTTATGAATCTTTTTCAATTGGTTTTGCATTCATATCTATTGAGGTTGATGAGTTATGAATTTTGTAAAAAAGTAGTATGATTCTGTCACTTGGAAAAATTACGATTTGTGTGGACCACTCGGCTAAGGTTTTGTTTGGTCTATAAATTTTATAATCTTGTATGATGCTTTAGCTGTCTTTTATAATTGTTTCATGATTTTTAGGCATGTATAACTATTTTTCAAAACTCAGATTTCTTACTACCATCAATCTGCCAGAATTTAAAAATTGTATGTTTATGCATATTCTTGTATTTTCTTAGGTTCCAATTGATATTTGATCTATTTTTCTGTGTTTTTTTTTTAATTCAAAAAGTGTTTTGAAGTGTTTGGAATATGTTAGAAGACATGGACCCTTAGGTAGTTATAACTAATTAGGAATCTTAACCATTTAGGAGACTAGAGTTAGAACCCAATGTGAATTGTTATGAGCATTTTCTTATTTTCTTATTTTCTTTACTTCCTTTATTTTCTTATTACAAATAAAATTGGTAAATAGCCCTAAGGTAAGTACCTAAAAGGGCATTTACGTGGAGCTAAGTCGGAGTAAGCCAGGGATATCATTGCCATATTAGAAGAGAATGCCATTTTTTAAGGGTAGCTTACCCTAATGGCAACTACAATTATCAACAAGTAAGTAGCCCTAAATTCCTAAAGTAATTGTTGGCATGAAAATACAGTAATAATAGGATTTTTATTTGGTAAATTAAAATTAACTTTATTTTTAATTTAACTGACTTTTTGCATGTAATTAATTTAAACAAATACTTGGTAAATTAAAATTAATCTTGTTTGTAAATTAAACTAACCTTGGCATGTAAAATAAATTTAATTTAATACTAGATAATTGTAAAATAAATTTGTATGTTAGAAATCTTTATCAGGTTATGATTGTTTGGGCCTTATGTGATATTAAAATAAATTACACATGTACATAATTAATTTAGTTTAATTATCCTTAGGGTAACTTGATGAAAATTTAATTAATTAGGTTAAATAGAAACTTAGAGTTATTTAAATTTAAATTTGTTTGTAAATTAAATTCTCAATAATAAATTAATTTTAGTCATCTGGTAAATATCATTTAAATAATTAGCAACGCCATAGATAGGAATTACTTGTGCATGAAAATTGTTTGTAAACAATAGCCCTTTTGTGAATTACTTGCGCGTGTAGGATTATAATTACATTTTTAGGATAAAGTTTAATAGAGGAATAATAAACAAGACTTTTAGAAACATTAGTAGAGGACTAAGACTCGAATTAACGAGGTTAAACCAAGCGTAAGGGGTGCCTAACACCTTCCCCTTATGTACCCACTATCCCGAACCTAGACATTGGGCTATGGTAATGACAGTTGTGAAAACTCTGCAAGGAATAAGTTGCCATCCATGACCCTCGGAAGAAATACTGAATATGTCCTAGTTATTAACCGGGATGCGACTCCTGTCTATCTAAGCCTTCGTGGCATAAATCTTTAGTACCGTGGTAGTGTTATGGGAAGACGGTACTTACCAGTGGTTTAATTCTATTAGGATTGTACGAAGTGCATGTCTAGGAAATACTGTCTAAGGAGGTGGTACTTTAGTGAGACCATTGTGACTCCATCATCTTTCTTAGGCATTACTTGGTGCATTTTATATAATTCTAGTGGATGATATTTTGCCTCATGCCTTACTACGACCCCCCCATCTTACAATTTGGCGACTCCACTGGGGACTAAATGGATAGGTACTCCAACATGTTTCTATTAGTCTAATATTATTCCTTTATTAAACTTTTTGCATTCCACTACACTATCACATGGATCACCCTTACCCTTTTTAGCCCCACTAATACTAGCCAAGGAGACCATAGTTCCACTTGAGCTATGACAAATTAGTGAATGCTAGCACCCCATGCCCATACCTTCAAGTATATAAAAGAGCCGCAGCTTCGGCCGTTGTGCTTAATGGACAAGCTCTCACATGTGTGACCCTTTTTCTACCCAATGAAGCCCATGAGCTATAGATTTCAGCCCTAGGTACCTCGTAGATTTTTGTTGTACTGGATTTATAACCTTACTATTCAAGCCATAAGTTCAAGTGGTAGTTGAGATGAACCTAGGCCTATGCATAAACCTAATGTATGTATAGGCCCACATCCATTTTCAAAACCCGAGTTAAGAAAAGGGATGCTTACTTATGGTTAAACTTTAAGGATATAAATCCTTTGTTTATGAGGGAAGGATCGTCCTGGACCACTCCTTGTTATTGTGTCTAGTGTATCGTAGCCAAGGATAGAATTTTTTTTCCTACCCTGCAAGTGAGATTTAGAGGTATAAGGGGGTGAAGATTCAGTTCTGGAGATATTCTTTTTGGTTTTTATTCAGTCTCTAGTCCGATTTTAGTTCAGTTTATATGGTTTGGTTTTGGTTCAGTTAGTAGGGTTCGATTTTGGTTTTGTAAAGGTAAAGGTAAAAATGAAAGTGCACATTTATGCATTCATGCATTGCATTTGTACATAGCATAAGTTGTTAAAACCTTGTATTTTTATTCTCTTGTAGTAAACATAGCTTTAGAACACACCGAAAAGACTTCTAGGGAGGGAAAGAGACTAGTAAGGATTTCACCTACACTACTTAAGATGGAAGAAACTATGGCCATGCTTGATGAAACCTTGAATGCTAAGATGTTTGAGCTGTAAGAGAAAATTATGGTCAACTTTGGAAAGAAACCCTGAGGTAGGCTAATTAAGTGGTATTAAAGTTATTGAGGTTCAGATTGTATCTCGCACCCCAAGGAAATTTTCCCATTTCAAACAACTCTTATCCTAAGTTTTTTAGCATCCCAAAGCTTAAGACCTCCTGCAGCTCTTAGCACCCAGACCACCACCAAATCCACTCCCACCTAGCTATGATATCAACTAATATTACCAATTTCACCAAACCCACAGTCATGACACTGACTGATGCTTTCAACTTAAGCATGATATCTAAGAACTAATTAATGCTAAAAAGATAATCGACCCAGAAAATTGACCAAATACCCACACCAACCCTATGCCTAACCAAACACCTCCACCAGGTCTCTACATGATCTCTACCACCCTAAATAACCCTTAAAGAATTATTGACTTTATCCAACCTATCCAAAAAGCCCAATGAACCTTAGTCTACAATGGTTGTTGACATTTGTGATCATTTTAGCTATGATGAGGGTCCTTTGGATGTCTGGACTGATTTTGATGAGGAGGTAGTTGCATTACGAGTAGATGGTTCAGCTCTACTAATGTCTGGTTTTCAAGTTGCTATGATCTATGAAAACTTGATGGATATAAAAGTGGCTACTGTGAAGAAAGGGATGAAGTTTTTTTTTTTTTTTCTGGCATGGGCCTAGAAAACATATAGATGGCCTAGTAACTTTTCCTGAGATCAAAAGGCAAATCCCAAGGTATGATTTAGGCTATGAGCCAACTAAAGATGAAGAAGAGCCAAAGCCTCCTAAGTTCTTGAAAGAGGAGGCAATTAACTGGACAAATGATCAAGAGTTACAAAATGAGAAAGTGCTAGAGCAAAAAAAATCAGAATCACTGATCTAAAGGCTGCATGGAAAGCCAAGCACCTAAAGCTACACCCCTAAGTTTGAGTTTGTCTTTTGTAATACTCAGAGTAATGATACTGATGCTTCCATTTCTGATGTATTTGATGAAGATTTCGAGGCAAAAATTACTAATATGACTAGTCCTTTCGCTTACTTGTTTGATGTTTATTCTAATGGACATATGCATGGCATTCATAATCATTTAGAATCTATTTCTGTTAATGTATCAAAATTGATCTCTATTAATTTGGGTACACCAAATAATCCTAAAGACATTAAGTTAGCTGAAGATTTAACCCAAGAAGAAAGAGATAAATTTATAGCTTTATTGACAAAGTATCAAGAAGCATTTGCCTAGTCTTATAAAGATATGTTGGGAATTGACTGAGACATAGTACAACACAAGATCCCTACAGATATGAATATGAGGCCTGCATCCGTGGCCTATAAGCATTGATAGATATTAGGGCAAAGAAAGAAGAGGTAATTGGAGATTCGATGCCAATGGTTTCTTATATTAAAGTTGAATGGGAATTGAAGGAAGGAAAATTGAGGCCATTCTTGGGATATATAAAAAAAACTATTAGCTAATTTTTGATAAAGTGACCACGAAGCACATGCCTCGAGCTTAGAATCAAATGGTTGATTCCCAAGCCACACTGGTGTCCCTATAGGAAAAGGGTGATCAAAATTTAACTTGGTTAGTTATCCTAATGAGGAATAAAATTTCATGCTATGAAGGATTAGTCTTAGTATATGTGAACTTAGAGGTTTAATGAAAATGGCATGTAGGCATAAGGAGATATCTGGAAATGAGGGAATACCCATAATCAGCTAACAAAAGAGATAGAGTAACAATTCGTCGATTAGCCACTCAGTTCACTTTGGTTGGGAGGCAACTCTACAAAATGTTCTTTGAATGACTCTTTCTCTTCTGTGTGATAGGGTTAAGCTGATAATGGAATAAGCACATGCAGGAATGTGTGGTCCCCATATGAATGGAAAGGTTTTGGCTAGAAAAGTTCTAAGGTTGGGTTACCACTAGTCTACCATGAATAATGACTACGCTAAATTCGTGAAGAAATGCCATGAGTGCCAAATCCATAGGAATTTGAATCACCTACTGCCCAGTAAACTCTACGGTATGACTTTATCGTGGCCATTCTCAATCTGGGGCATAAACATTATTGGGATGATTTCTCCCATGGCTTCTAATGGCCATAAATTTATCATTGTAGCAATTGATTATTTCACCAAGTGGGTTGAAGCTGAATCTTATAAAGTAGTAGGGGCTAAGCAGATAAGCAAGTTTGTGCGAAAGAACTTGATCTGCAGGTTTGAGGTACCACATGAGATAGTATCAGATAACAGCACCCAGTTCAAAGGTGATTTCTTAGAATTAATTGCCAAATTCAAGATTAAGCATTACAAGTCTTCACCATAAAGGCCACAGACTAATGGAGTAGTAGAAGAAGCAAATAAGAATGTGAAAACCATTCTGAGAAAAATGGTTGAAACCTATAAGGATTGGCTTGAGAAACTCCCTTATGCTCTTTGGGGTTATCGCACTACTGCAAGAACATCCATTGGGGCAACCCCATTCTCTTTAATGTATGGGACTGAAGCAGTGTTACCCATTGAGCTAAAGGTCAAATCCTTGAGAATGATACTAGAAGCTAAGATCCTAAAAAATGAGTGGGCCTAAAAAAGATATGAAAGACTAGGTTTGATTGATGAAAAGAGGATGCAAGCCTTGTATCATATGTAGGTTTATCAGAGAAAGATAGCCAGAGCCTTTAATAAGAATGTAAAGCCAAGAAAGATCAAAGAGGGAGACATGATTTTGAAACAAGCTCGGCCCATCTCTTTTGATCCAAGAGAAAAGTTTAAGCCATACTAGGATGGTCCATACATAGTCAAAAAGATCTTGCCAGGAGGTGCTATAAGAATATCAAACCTGGATGAGAATGAATTTCAAGAACTAGTCAACTTAGACTGGCTTAAATAGTACTTTGTGTGAGAGAGGCTTGCTAGACTAAAAACCTACAAAAGGCAATATAGGCAAAAGTAAGGGTAAAAAAAAAATGCTAGATTGAAAATCTGCAAAAGGCGGTCTGGGCAAAAGGAGAGATGAGAGAAGATCTAGATGGAAAACCTAAAAAAGCCATTTGGCAGGTTATAAAGTTTATTTCTAACTTTGAAAGGTTGAAAATTTGGCAAGACTAAATATAAGAGAGAGTAATGGTGTACTTGAATAAATAAAGAAGTTTTTAATTGCATTAACCAGGAATTAATTGCATTAACCAGGAATAGGTTTTATTTAATTATGATTGTGAATATTTGTGTCTTAAGGCATACATCAAATGATTAAGTAATTGAACTGCATTGTTTTGATTTAATCTATGTCTTGTGAGCATGACAGAATAGGTCCTTAATATGAATGCCGTGGTAATTGTCTAATTTAAAAAAAAAAAGAGCTCGCTAGGTGGAAAACCCGAAAGGGCCGCTTAGGCAAAAGTAGAGCAAGCCCGCTAAGATGAAAACCTGAAAGGGTATTTCAGACAAAAGTTAGGGCACAAAGAATGAAGTTCATGGAAGAGAAATGAGTCAAGGCAGAACAAGATTTTGAAATAGCTTTAGAATAATGAACCATGGGGGAGAGAAGAAAAAAGAAAAATCATAGGAAAATTATATTGTGACCTTAAAGAAGTCTTTTTTTGTTGAACAGTTTTCCTTAAAAATTTTGAGGCTAAAAGAAAGTTTTTACAAAAAGAAGTCCCTTAAAGGACTAAGCTTTTTTTAAGAATCTTCAATAAAATTAGCATGCCCATGACAAGAAGCAGCATACAAGAAGCACAAAAATTAAAGTTTTGAGACCCAGTCATCCCAATTTTTTTCAAATCATGAATTAGATTTTTTTTTTTTTGGTAAGTCCTTAGACGTTGTTAAGGGCGCACGACATAGTTGTGTAAGGCATAGAAGAACAAGCATCAACATATCACCTGTAGGTGTGTGAGGCATAGAAGAACATGCATTATGACAGTTTCAAGTGTCGAACTACGAGTGGGTCTGATTCTTTCTCAGGATAACGAGGGGGATACATAGACAGTTTAGGACCATGGTCCTAAATACGAACCCATAACATTTCAAATCATACAGTTGCCATTATTATGAGACCGTAGCTAGTCTCATGATGAAGAGTGCATTGACAGAGCAAGATGCACTCGATTTCATATGACACAGTTATCACGATTATGAGACCATAGCTAGTCTCATAACATAGAGTATGTCGATCGAGCAAGATGTACTCGATCCTTATAGCCAATGTTTTATAGTTATTAGAAGATTGAGTTACATTTTGACAAAACTTGAGCAATGCCTTCGCATTCATTTCAACTTTCACCAAAGTGGGGGGTAAACTGTAAACCATTATTTTGTAATGAGTATGTGCATTGAGACTGTGAAAAACCCGATGATGAAAAATTATATGACTGTAAGATATAATTGGAGGCATAGAGCTAAATTATTAATTCCGTGACATAATCTTAAAAATGAAATAAAATAAAATAAAATAATAATACGTTTTTTTGGGAAATTAATTTAATTAAATTTAAATAAAATTTTGTTTTGTTTAAATTTAATATGGGTAGTTCTTAAATGGACCTAATTAAGTTTAATTGGGCCCCATGGGCCTAAGAAAGCCTTGTTAAAAATTTTAAATAAAACCCATTTAATTTATTTTCTGAAAATTAAAATAAAAAAAATATCTTTTTCTCTCTCCCTTTTCTATACAAACTCTCTTTCCCACTGGGCCCTACTCTCTTCCTTACTCCCTATTGGTGTTGCCCCCTTTCTCTCTCTTTTCTATTAGTTGAAACACCTCACCCATATCCCAGTCTCACCCAAATTCCTCAATCTCAATTGTTTAAGTTATATGAACTTTATCACCCAATGACTCCAAACCCTACCACACCTCTTTCCCAAAACCTTATAAATACCTTAATGGGGTAGAGAGAAAAGAAGAAGAGGGGGGGGGGGAAGAGAAACATTCAAAAAATTCTGAGGTATTTAGAGATATTTAAAACTCTTTTAGTTCTTTCTTGTTTTTTTTCTTTTCTTCAAGAAGATTTTCATGCAAGATTTCTTGAAGGTTGATTTTTGTTATTTTCTTTTCAAGATCTATGCCATTAATATTTAATTCTATGTTCTTTATCTTTTAATTTATCTTGCATGTTCATGTGGATCATGTAATCATGTTTAATTTGAGGGGATATACAACTCTACACATACTCAGTTTTCTATCTCTTATGTTTTTATTACCTTTTGTTAATTTTTGAATATGTAAAAATTTTAGTAAAATTATATTCATATTCTTCATGAAATTTTACTAATTTTAGGCTCTAGAATTATTAGAAAAGCTTTTGTATTTTATAAGTTATGGCTATATGAAGTTAAGGTTCCTGTAAAATCCAATTTGTAGCATACCGATTTATGAAGCTCATATATTCCTTGTTTATTAATATTTTTGTATGAATCTGATATCTAAAATTAATTTCAGAATCTTATGAATTTTTTCCAATTGGTTTTACATTCATATCTATTGAGGTTGAAGAGTTATGAATTTTACAAAAAAGTTGTGCAATTCTGTCACTTAGAAAAGTTATAATTTGTGTAGACCACTCAGCTAGAACTTTGTTTGGTCTATAAATTTTATGATCTTGTGTGATGTTTTGGCTGTCTTCTACAATTTTTTCATGATTTTTAGGCATGTCTAACTATTTTTCAAAAATTAGATTTCTTATTACCGTCAATCTGCTAGAATTTGGAAATCGTATGTTTATGCATATTCTTATATTTTCTTGGGTTCCAATTGATATTTGATCTATTTTTCTGTTTTTTTTTTTTAATTCATGAAGTGTTATGAAGTGTTTGGAATATGATAGAAGATATGGACCCTTAGGTAGTTGTAACTAATTAGGAATCTTAACCCTTTAGGAGACTAGAGTTAGAACCCAATGTGAATTGTTATGAGTATTTTCTTATTTTCTTATTTTCTTTACTTCCTTTATTTTCTTTAAGTTTTTTTTATTACAAATAAAATTGGTAAGTAGCCCTAAAGTAAGTACCAAAGACGGCATTTACGTGGAGCTAATGGGAGTAAGCTAGGGATATCATTGCCATACTAGAAGATAACGCCCTTTTTTTTTATGGGTAGCTTGTTCCAATGGCAACTGCAATTATTAACAAGTAAGTAGCCCTAAATTTCTAAAATAATTATTGGCATGAAAATGCAGTAATAATAGAATTTTTATTTGGTAAATTAAAATTAACTTTGTTTTTAATTTAACTGACTTTTTGCATGTAATTATTTTAAACAAATACTTGGTAAATTAAAATTAATCTTATTTGTAAATTAAACTAAACTTAGCATGAAAATATTTGTATGTTAAAAATCTTTATTAGATTGTGCTTATTTGGGCCTTATGTGATATTAGAATAAATTACACATGTATATAATTAATTTAGTTTAATTATCCTTAGGGTAATTTGGTGAAAATTTAATTAATTAGGTTAAATAGAAACTTATGATTATTTAAAATTGAATTTGTTTGTAAATTAAATTCTCAATAATAAATTAATTTTAGTCATCTGGTAAATATCATTTAAATAATTAGCAACCCTATAGATAGGAATTACTTGTACATAAAAATTGTTTGTAAACAACAACCCTTTTATGAATTACTTGCGTGTGTAGGATTAGAATTGTATTTTTAAAATAAGGTTTAATAAAGGAATAATAAACAATACATCTAGAAATATTAGTGGAAGACTGACATTCGAATTAATGTGATTAGACCAGGCGTAAGGGGTGCCTAACACCTTCCCCTTATGTACCTACTATTCCAAACCTAGACATTAGGCTATGGTGATGATGGTTGTGGAAACTCTATAAGGAGTAAGTTGCCATCCATGACCCTTAGAAGAAATACTGAATATGTCTCGATTATTACCTAGGTGGCGACTCCTGTCTATCTATGCCTTCATGGCATAAATCCTTAATACTGTGGTAGTATTATGAGAAGACCGGTACTTACTAGTGATTTGATTTTATTAGGATTATACAAAATGCATGTCTAAGAAATGCTGTCAAAGGAGGTGGTACTTAAGTGAGACTATTGTGACTCCACCATCTTCTTTGAGTATTACCTGATGCATTTTATATAATTCTAATGGATGATATTTCTCCTCTCGCCTTACTGCGACCCCCCCCCCCACCCCATCTTACAAAAGTAGCATAGGCTAAGTTGCAAGGCCCTTTGTTTTTGGGTCCTCCAATTTCCCTTTTGATTGTTTTGTGTCTGACAACTTCATTTCTTTGGACTTTTAAATTCAGATGGGAAAAGCCACTAAAAGGTTGTAGCATTTAAGCCTATGATAAAGTTGTATTGTGACATGAAATTTCACTATCATGTTGATCTTACATTTGTTATTCATTTTTTTTTTCTAAATTCCATTAAATCATTTATTCAATATTTCAATATGTTAAGCATTAGTCTAGAGACAATATCTGGATCAGAGATTATTTAGGAAGAATATATTGAGATGAGATGAGAATATACTTGATGAGAAGAGAAATAGAAACATAGAGAAGAGAAAGTATTCTATTATTAATTCTGATAATGAATGAATCTGTTACAGATAAGGATCTCTACTTATACAGAGTAGAATAACTGCTATTTAACTAATTCTATTATACTTGATAGCCTTTTATCATCCTAACTTCTTCACAGCAATATTTCACTCCAAAATACATTTTACCTGACTCTTTACCCATTCCTCTTCTTTCTCGTATAGTATGTAACAATACCCCCTCCAAGAGAATCTTCTTGTCTCCAATAAGACTGGAACTCAGGAAATCGAGTCAAAATAAAAGTTTGATTTTCCCAAGTACCTTTTTCTGCAGGTAAATTGTACCACTAAATGAGACCTTGTAGGACCTGCTAACCATTTTTGGTGAGGCCCAAAAAACTTCTGAGGTCTTTAACTGATTAAGGGATTGGCCAAGAAACCATGAATTGAACCTTAGAAGGATCAGTTGATACCTCTTTGCTAGAGATGATGTAGCCCAAATATTCAATTTTTGACTTGCCAAAAGAACATTTACTCAATTTGGCAAACAATTTTTACTGCTTTAACACCTTAAACACCTCTTATAAATGTTGCAAATGATCTGATCATGATGAACTATAGATCAGAATATCATTAAAGAAAACTAAAACAAACTTCCTTAAGAAGGGCTGGAATATGTGATTCATAAGTGCTTGGAAAGTGGCAGGGATATTGGTTAGCCCAAAAGGCATAATAGTAAACTCATAATGCCCATGATGAGTCCTAAAAGCTGTCTTATGAACATCTAAAGGATCCATCCTTATTTGGTGGTAGCCAACTTTCAAATCTATCTTAGAAAAGATGGAAGCACCATGCAACTCATTTAAAAGGTCATTGATTATGGGAATTGGAAATTTATTTTTTACAGTGAGGTTATTTAACCTTTTATAATCAATATAAAACCTCCATGTTCCATCTTTTTTCTTGACAAATAAAACTAGTGAAGCATAATAAGGACTTATACTTGGCTATATAACTCTTTAACATCTCTTGCACCAATTTCTCTATTTCATCTTTCAGGAAATGAGGATACCTATAGGGCTTAGTACTTACAGGCTGAGCAAAAGGTATCAATTGAATAGAATAATTGTGACTCCTAAAAGTGGGTAGTAACTTTGAATCTTCAAAAACACAATGATACTTTTCCAACAACACTTTTAAAAAAAAATACTTAGCATTTCAGCTTGCTTTACCTCATAATTCTGCATATGAGTTGCCTAAATGCAGAACACTAGAGTTTGGAAATCCCCTCCATGCTTATGACAAAACTGATCACCGCTCACACAATTCAATAGTTTATATTGAGATTTTTCCTTAGTGATGCCCTGCAACACTACCATTTTCCCTTCTTTCTTGAAGTTTACTATACAATTTTAGAAGTCAAACAAAACACGGTTGAAAGTTCTCATCCAGTCCACCCCCAAGATCATATCAAAACTTCCCATCTCCAAAAGCCTAAAATCAAAACTGAATGAATAATGATGGATTTTCCAACTAAAAACAAGGGACATGTTCGTGTTGAAAATCTTCTTTCCATCAGCAATAGTAACAGCAAATGGAGGTACATTTACCAAAAGGAATCTTTAATTCCTTGGCTACTTTAGCATGTAAAAAATTGTGGGTACTTCCACTATTTACCAAAATTAATAACTCTCCTTTTTTATATTTCCCCAACATTCTGATCGTTTCAGCCCCTTGCCTACCTTCTATGGCATGAACAGAAAGGGTTATCTCATTCATAAAACCATTAGAGGTATCTGAAGGAGCGGAAGCATGAAAAACACAAGTTTTGAATTCAATGATCTAAACTTGTGTTTTTCATGCTTCCGCTCCTTCAATTGGTATTAGAGCCACTATATTTGCCATTTAGATTATTGATTATATGATTTAATTGTGTGATTTAATCATGAGATGATTAAATCATTGCTAGTTGCAAGGACAAAGGTGGCGGCTTGGTGAATAACACCATGGTGCGCATGGTTTGATTCATTCAACCATGCGCATGGCTATTTGGGTTTGTTTGTGGGCTTAGTTCCAAGGCCCATAATGAGGCCCATGACTAATTAAAGTGTTTAATTAGGAGTTTTAATCATATAATTAAATTTTGATTCAAATATGAATTTTTAAATTTGTTTGAATGTGATTCAAATCTGAATTTTTAAATTTGTTTGAATCATATTCAAATATGGATTTTTAAGTTGAATATGAGATATTCAATTTAATTTAAGTATGTATATTTTATTTAATTGTTAAATATTGATATGCATGATGGATGATCATGGACTATAAAAGCCCAATGTGATTGGATTTATTTCTTTTATGTTTCTTTGGGTTGTAAATTAATTAATTTATTTTAATTTATTTTGGGCATGTATTATAAAGGTTGTAATATTTTTGGGTTATAATTTCATTTATTTAGTTCTTGTAAATTCGCCTTGGTATGCCAAGGATTACTATGTAATTGGATTGCAAGAAGATCAAGGAGGTTAAGAGCATTGGTGGGACCAGTGGGAGGAATTCAATATCAAGTGTTGATTATGTACTCCTTCAGCAACTCTTGTAATATGAATAAATGAAATGCACCTAGGAATGCCCTGATTCAATTCTTGGTGGCTCAGAATTGAATCCCTTAGAAAGTCCATGATCATACCATATTTATTTATTATCCATGAATGCATGAGATGTATGGGAATGTATGCAAGTATATGATATATGCATGCTAATTGGATAATGTGCAAAGTGAGACCTTAATAATAATTAAGACAACCACAAAATCTTCCAAACAAATGATTAAGTTGGAAACGGTATAATTAAAGTAATTATAACATGGGCCCTCCATTGGAGCAATTATTTTAAGAAATTTTAAATAGTTGCATATAATGCAATTAATTTAAGAGATTTTCTTAAGAATATTTGTTAAGCATGAGATGTTGTAAATATGTAAGTGGTTTGGTGGCCAATATTCGATGTATCTGAGGACATTAAAATTATTTGCATAATTACTGGCTCAATGGGATCAACTTAACTAATACAAGAAAAGTCAATAATGGATGTACCTGAGATTTTGAGCATTAGGGGCTAGGTAAATTATTGAACCTCACATGAGATGTGATGGGCAAGGAGTTGCTCACTCATAGTTTATTGTAATTCCAATAATGGATGTACCTGAGGATGATCAATAGAATTATGAGAATTCAATCACCCACTAGAAATCCATACAACTAGGATTTCCGTTTTCTACTTTAGAAGTGTAGGATTCACTAAGTTAGTGGGAGGACCAATTTGATTAAAAGACCATAATCATTTTAGTTAAATATATGATACAATTACTAATTAATCTGATTATTTTCTGTAGTTAATTTTCTGATAACAATGAACATAGAATAACCACCACCATCCAATATCCTTGCAAGCATACTTGATCGAAATAAGTTGACAGGACCTAATCTATCTGATTGGCTAAGAAATTTGAAACTTGTCCTGAACCTTGAACATATAGGATGTGTTCTAGATTCAAATGTTCTTGGTCCTTTACATCCAGAGGCCACTCAAGAGGAATATGAAACTTAGGACAAGTGGAAGGAGCATGATATGAGAGCCAAGTGTTACATGCTTGCTTCTATGAGTAATGAGTTACAGAAGCAGCATGAGAACATGCAGAGTGCGAGTGAGATCCTTCTTTACCTACAAGAGTTGTATGGTGAGCACAGTAGGAATGCTAGGTATGAGATATCTAGATAGTTGTTCCGCATGAGGATGTCTGAGGGACAGAATGTTGGGGATCATGTCCACAAGATGATTCGGCTGATTGAACAACTGGAACATCTTGACTTAACATGGATTTCCAACTGCAGACGGATTTGATCCTTCAGTCCCTTCCTAAGTCTTTTGGAAATTTTGTGACAAATTTTCATATGACTAAATAGGAATGCACCTTGGCTGGTTTACTCAACATGCTGGTTATTGCCCAAAAGAATATACCGGGCAATAAAGGAAAAGAGATAGCTTTGATTGCATCTTCTTCTGCTGGAAAGTCCAACAAGAAGAAGGGCAATAAGAAAAAAAAAACCTCAAATTCCTAGTCCTTCCAAGAAAATAGCTAAATAGGACTAAAGCTAATGCTGGCAAAGAAAAGTGTTTCCACTGCCAGCAGGATGGGCACTGGAAAATGAACTGCCCAGAGTATCTTGCTTCTCTGAAGGACAAGAAGGATAGACCTTCGGAATGTATGTCCATATCTTGTTTTTTAGATTCTGATGATACTCATAGTTCTTTTATAGCTTGGGTTTTAGATACTGGTGCCAGTTCTCATATTTCTTATGATATGCAGGAATTAGCAAATAGTAACAGCTTGCGTTCTCGAGATGTTAGACTTCGGATTGGCGATGGCTCAACTGTTGAAGCTTTAGCCATAGGATCTAAATCTTTTTACATGTCTGGACATGTTTTGGGTTTGGATAAGATTTTATATGTGCCTAATGCTTTTAAGAACATCATTTCTATATCTAGTTTGACTAGAAATGGCTATGAATTTCAGTTCATAGATGATGTTTGCAATATTTATTTTGGAAATAAATATGTTGGTTCTAGTTATATGAATAATGGTCTTTATTATTTGGATAATAATGACAAACACAAAATGAATGCAAGTGATCTAAATGAATGCAATGCCATGATGAAAATCAACTCAAGTTCAAAATATATTTGGCACTTAAGGTTAGGTCATGTTGCATAAGATAAGATTGCAAAGCTGGAGAAAATGAGGATTTTATCCCCATTAGTTTTTGGACCTACTCCAACTTATGAATCCTGCCTTCAAGGCAAAATGACTAGATCATCCTTTGTTAGACAAGGACTAAGTGCTAAAAATATTTTGGAGCTAATACATAGTGATGTATGTGGTCCATTTAAAGAAATAGCTAAAGGCGGTTTTCATTATTTTATTACCTTTACTGATGATAAATCAAGGTTTGGATATTTGTATTTGATGAAATACAAACATGAATCCTTTGAAAAGTTCAAAGAATTTAAATCTGAAGTAGAAAATCAAACAAGAAAAAGTATTAAAGCTCTTCGATCAGATCGTAGAGGTAAATACTTGAGTACTGAATTTGATGAATACTTGAGAGAGCATGGCATTGTTTCCCAGCTGACTCCTCTAGGAACACCACAGCTGAATCGTGTATCTGAAAGGAGAAATCGTATCCTATTGGATATGGTACGTAGTATGATGAGCTATACTGATATGCCAATCTCCTTTTGGGGATTTACATTAGAATCAGCTTTGTACATTCTAAATAGGATTCCAACAAAATTAGTATCTTCCACACCTTATGAGATATGGCATGGAAGAAAATCAAGTCTTAAACATGTTAAGATTTGGGGTTGTTCAGCTTATGTAAAAAAGCTGAACGCTAATAAATTGGAAACTAGATCAGAAAAGGGTCGATTTGTTGGATATCCAAAAGATAGTTTTGGATATTATTTTTATTTGCTTACATCACAAAAGGTTGTGGTAAGTAGAGATGCCACATTTCTTGAGCAACATTTTGTTCAAGAAGGAGGCAAAAAGAAGGCAAATAGAGTTAGAATTGGAGAATTTTGACCAACCAATAGATCAGATAGATATAGATCCATCTAGTCAACCTACACCTATTGATGAAACATCTACAGCTATTTCTCGTAGATCAACCAGGGTATCTCACCCACAAGTAAGATATGGTTTCCTTCATGAAGAAGAACAAGAGTTTTCTACTCATGAAGAAGTTGATCATGGAGATGATCCACTTACCTATGAAGAAGCTATATCAGATATAGACTCTTCAAAATGGATTGATGCTATGAAATCCGAGATTAATTCCATGTATAAGAATCAAGTTTGGGATCTTGTTGATCCACCTAAAGGTATTGTACCTATAGGGAATAAATGGGTTTTCAAGAAGAAAATTGATTCTGATGGAAAGTTAGAGACCTATAAGGCAAGGCTAGTAGCGAAAGGGTTTCGCCAAAGGCAAGGATCGACTATGAGGAGACTTTCTTGCCTAATGCCATGCTTAAATGAATTAGGATTCTATTATCAATAGTTGCATACTATGATTATGAGATTTGGCAGATGGATGTCAAAACAGCTTTTCTCAATGGATATATTCAAGAAAACATTTTCATAGAACAACCTAGGGGTTTTGAATCCCAAGATGGTTCCAAAGTATGCAAGCTAAAGTGATCTATTTATGGGTTGAAACAAGCTTCGAGGAGTTGGAACATCCGTTTTGATGAAGCTATTAAGTCATTTGGTTTTATAAAAAATGAGGATGAGCCATGTGTATATAAGAAGGTTAGTGATAGTGCTATCACTTTCCTTGTCTTATATGTGAATGATATTCTGTTGATGGGTAATGACAAAGGTATGTTGACAATTATAAATGTATGGTTGTCAAATACATTCTCCATGAAAGACTTAGGGGAGGCAACCTATATTCTTGGGATTCGCATCTATAGAGATAGAGCGAAAAGAATAATTGATTTATCCCAAAGTCTATACTTGGAAAAGGTGTTAAAGAGGTTTAACATGCTTGATTCCAAGAGAGGATTGTTACCAGTGAGACATGGTATCCACCTTTCTAAAGAGATGTCTCCAAAGACACCTAAAGACAGAGATAAAATGGCTAGAATTTCATATACTTTGGCTATTGGAAGTTTGATGTATGCAATGATGTGTATTAGGCCGGATATCGCATATGCTGTTAGTTTGACTAACAAGTATCAATCCAATCCAGGTTTGGAACACTAGATAGCTGTTAAGAATATCCTTAAGTACTTGAGAAGAACTAAGGATTTATTTTTGATTTATGGAGGTGGAAACTTGCAATTGGATGGTTATACTAATTCTAATTTTCAATCAGATATCGATGATAGAAAGTCTACCTCTAGGTTTGTGTTCATTTATAATGGAAGTGCAGTTAGTTGGAAGAGTTTCAAACAGAGTACGACTACTAATTCCACTACAGAGGCTGAGTATATTGCTGCATCAGATGCTACAAAAGAAGTTGTTTGGATATAAGGAACCCCGGTCTCACCAGAAATCCAAACACATAGAAAGGAGTTACCACATTATCAGAGAAATAGTTGGGCGAGGCGATGTAGCCATGCAGAAAATAGCATCAGCTGAAAATCCAGCTGATCCATTCACTAAGCCTATGTCACAAACTCAGCTAGATCGACATCTTGATAAGATGGGTCTAAGGTATTGTAATGAATGGCTCTAGTGCTAGTGGGAGATACTATACATCCAATAACCTAGATTTGGTTTTAAGCCATGCTAGGGACTTTGCAATCTAATTGCAAACCAAACCTATTTAATTAATCCATTAAACTATTTAATTAATTAAGTAAATTATATTTAATTTGGTAATTACTTGTGTATGTCTGTGACTTATTAGGCTCATCACTAATTGGCAATAAGACATGATATCAACTCTTAATATCATCAAAACTCTTTCTTATCATAAATGATTTCTCTAAATCATTTTATGCTCCTCATTGACCATGGTTAACACCTAGCATAGCATGCCATAGCCACCCAATTAGTAATAAGGTTTACCTTAAATGAACCTGTAATCATATGTTACCATGCAATTCAAAAATTTTTCATCTAGGGTCACATGCATAATGCAAGATTCATTTTTATCTATTTGATTTCAATCATAAACAATATATTAAAACTCTTTTAATATGTTTTTAGATCTATATTTGTTATTTAAGATTTTAGAATTAACAGATTAATTCATTAGAACCCTAGATTAGATCAAGAACAAGTGCACTAACTTTTTTAATGCACTGCAGTGTGTTTGACACCTTTGGGATGCGCCTAGGCCACCAGATGTTGTCCCTCTAGCTTGTTCACACCAAGATCACCAATGACAGTCCCTTGAACAGCTTCTAAAGCTTTTCTAATCAATTAGAAAATCAAGTTTTACCTTTTGAGAGATTACAGATGTAAACGGGACACTAGAAACAATTTATAGTATTTTTAATTCAAGAGATTGTTGGCAAATCTTTTTGAATTGATGAGAGATGAAGAAGATGAGAAGAAGAACACTCCAAGGGTGGCGGCACCAAGAGAATACAACAGCTTGTATTTTTTGTTCTTTCATCCTTACACTTATATAGCTAGGTCACCACTTAAAACCCTTGCCACATGTCACTTTCTGATTGGCTCTAGGTTTAATTGACCCAATCACATTGTGCCAAGTGTCAAACCTATATTTAATCTTGACTTTGATCATCTTACATGATTAAAAGACATATAGCAAGCTTATGTGTAGTGCCATGTGTCACCATCTCATGGTGCCATATGTCACCCTGTGAAATGACCAAAATACCCCTGTGTCTTAATTTTGAGTTCTCAACCCAAAATAATTATTTCTCTTCTTCTAATTAATTTATATCAAATATAAATTAATTAATTAATCTCTATTAATTAATTTCTCATTAATTAAATTCATATTTAAACACTTTAAATATAAATTTAACTTATACTATACATCCAATAACCTAGATTTGGTTTTAAGCCATGCTAGAGACTTTGCAATCTAATTGCAAACCAAACCTATTTAATTAATCAATTAAACTCTTTAATTAATTAATTAAATCATATTTAATTTGGTGATTACTTGTGTATGTGTGTAACTTACTAGGCTCATCACTAATTGACAATGAGACATGATATCAATTCTTAATATCATCAGAACTCTTTCTTACCATAAATGATTTTTCTAAATCATTTTATGCAGCTCATAGACTATGGTTAACACCTAGCATAGCATGTCATAGCCACCCAATCAGTAATAAGGTTTACCTTAAATAAACTTATAATCATATGTTACCATGCACTAGAATCTCTCTGTTACAAAATCCCAATTCGAGCTGGAGTTATGATTTATGTTAAACCCTATTTGCTATGAATATTATGTTCTCTTTTAATTCCAGTTCTTGATTAAAAAGATTTTCTCATCAGAAACTCTTTTCTGATTAAATCTATCTGTCCTGGCCAGAAACTTGAAACATAAAAAACAATTAAATGAACATAGGATTTTATCCCTGCTTACTTAGGGTAATAGATCCTATCTTGATCAACACCTACCTCCATACATAACTAGTAGGAGCCAACACATGCCCATATACCCATACACAGTACAAGTATGAAAGCAGTATCAAACTCAAACCACCTATATACAAGATAACTGTGCTATCTCAGGTCTAAAGATTATATGCACTGATATGATTTATGACAATACATTGACAAGAGTAAACTCTATGTGCTTGTCATAAATATCACTGGTTCGACTTACTTATCATGTATAAGTGCCTATCATGTTTGTTATATGGCATGAGACTCACCATTTCATCTTATTTACATCTCATATAAATAACTTGGGAACAAACATGATTACAATCTTTCTGGATATGTCATGTCGTTATTGTGAAGTATTATCGATTGTGAACCTATTTATGATACTTTGTGCTAGAAATACTGTCATTCATATTCTTAACAACTTAAGAATAGAATTTCTAACAAAATATCAATGGACCTTTTCTATTACACATAAATATATTATGTAAACGGAAAAGTGAAAATGTCTTTTATTAATAAAACGTGTATAAGATACAAACTAAATGATATGCTCCAGGGCATACTACTAACAGTATCTCCCTCCAACAAATCATGCCACACTTCTTCTCCTTCCTCCCTTTCTTGCCCTTGCAACTTAAAGACATTTCTCTAATCTTCACAAGCTTGTAAAGCCATCATAGATTTTTGTTGTTTACATTGGTGCCCAGGAAAGTACTTGTCCCCACATCTAAGACATGGCCTAGTTTGCCTTATAGTATTGGTATTAGTATTACTGGTGGTATTTGGTTTAGGTGCAGATTGGTTTACAGAAGATTAACTTATTGTAAGGGATGGTTTTTGAACAGATGCAAGTTGTTTTAGGTTAGTATTTTGATTAATAAAGGGTGGTCTTGGTGCATAAGGGTAATTTGAGTATTTGAAAGAAGTTGCAACTGAACCAGAGGAACAAGGTCTAAAATTACTTTAGTGAGGTTTAGGGTAAACATTTGTTTTCTTGTTACAATTCAGAAACTATTCTTGAAACTTGGCAGTCTCTAAGGCATGAGAAAGCGAAGTAAGCCTCATCATTCTAACTACAGTCTAAAAAAAATAACGAATCCTCAACTCCAATAAGCCATTCAGATAAGAAAACCAAACATTCTCAAATAAAACCAAACATATGGTATTTGAGTGAGCATCCTCAACAAAATCACTAGCCGTAAACATGACTTATTAAATCATTCAAGTATTAGTCCTCTCACTCTGTTTGCTTCCTCATTTGCTGCGATAACTATATGGACCTTGACATAATACATCTCCCTAAATCAACGAAGTAAAAGATTTATATACCTAAACTCATATCCACGTAGTTTAATCTTGAAACAGAAACCATATTATTTGGTTTTTCAGAAATCTTGTCCATGAAATTAATCTAGCGAAAATAAAGCGTGTAAACTACGAAAAAATAAAGTAAACACACAAAACATCAATATTTACGTGGTTCACCCTGTCAACATAGGGTTACATCTACGGACATGCCATCTTCCACTATCAACAATAATAAATCATTATTATAAGCTCAAAACTATACTATCCATAAACCCAATTACATGTAAGAAAACCTATACTACATAACTGCTCATAGTAAATATATTAGTTAGCCCATCTTAATCTCCTTTAGAAATAACTTAATATATTTACTATTACAACACTATACCACAAAGGGTGCCTTCAACTATATAGACAAGAGCCCTCTCATTAATGGACAAGAATCCATTCCTTTTGAATTTTATGTCCTTATTCTACCTTAGGCCAAAGCCTCTCTTCATTGCAATGGGCAAATGGCTCTCATCAATGGCCAGAGCTAAATCCTCAGCAATTGGCAAAGCCACTTTCTACAATGGGTGACAGTCTCACTCCATGAGCTGAAACCTAAATAACCTTTTTCACCATTCTCCTATTTATAGTGTTAATTATCTCAATCATAACACTAAAATAAGAGTTGTAATTTTTATAAGAAATATTCATTTATCCTATTTAGGAATATTTCTCTCATACAAATTAGGAAAAGATCTCTCCAAATCCCACTAGAATTTCGAGTCATAATTCTAACAATCTCCACCTTGACTCAAAATTCATAAACCATTACATATCTCAAAATTTTGGGTGCCTTCAATCATCACATCTCTATGCTTGAGCTTAAACCCTTCAAATCATCAATCTCTCCAATCTTCATCTTGGGTGTAACTTGCTTCTTTCTTTAAAAAATCTTCACGTCATCAACTTTTCGATTTTGCATCAAGAGCTTCACCTTAAATTTAATTCTCCACCATCACCATTGTTGCATGTGCGACTTTTCACATGTTGCAGTAGCTCCACCTTCAATCAAACTCACCAAGATCATTCCATGCTCTGATATCAATTGTTATGCACTGCGAAAGTGTGTAAACTGTAAAGAAATAAAGTAAACACACAAAATACTAATATTTACGTGATTCATCCTCTCAACATAGGGTTATAGTCACGGACATGCCATCTTCTACTATCAACAATAATAAATCATCGTTACAAGTTCAAAACTATACTACCCATAAACCCAATTACATACAAGAGAACCCATACTATATAACTGCTCATAGTAAATATATTAGTTAGTTTCTCTCAGTCTTCTCTAGACATAACGCGATATATTTACTATTACAACATTATACCACAGAGAGTGCCTTCAACTATATAGATAAGGGTCTTCTCATGAATGGACAGAGCCAAATCCTCACTAATTGGCAAAGCTCCTCTCTACAATGGGTGACAGCCTCACTCTATGAGCTGAAAGTCAAATAAATTTTTTCACTATTCTCCTATTTGTAGTGTTAATTCCTTCAATACTAATCTGATTAGGTATCCCACTTTAGGGATAACATTAAAATAAGAGTTATAATTTATATAAAAAATATTCCTCTATTCTATTGATAAATATTTTTTTTCACTCAAATTAGGAAAAGGTCTCTCTAAATCTCACTAAAATTTTGAGTCATAATTCTAACAGAATCTGTCACATATATTTATCTTTAAATTAATTGAGAATAAGTTATTTTATTTTTAATATTTTTATATATTTTATTCTTATCTATTAATTTTTTATTTTTTAGATATTATATTATTCAATTTTTATTTCTAATAAATAGATATATTTTTCTTTATTAATAAATATTAAACTTAAAATATAATATTCAATATATCTCTATTTACATTAAAACTTATGAAAGTGTTTATAATTGGCAAAAGTAGAGACAGATGGAAGGCAGAAGATGTATAATAAAATTAATTAATATGGTGTAAATACTAATTTTTTCGATGTCTATATTACTCACGTTGCAGGACATAAATTCCGTTCAAGTGAGCCGACCTTCTTGTTTTTAAATCATCCGCGTTGCTTTCCCTCTCCTCTCAATCCCTTTTCTCCAACAAACGACATGGGCAAAAAGAAACCCAAGGAACTAGACGCAGCCTGCGTTTCGCAAAACGACACCGTTCCTGCTTCCTCTGACATTTTCAAGAGCCTTTTCGGCGATGTTGAGCAAAACGAAGCCGCTTCCTCCATCTTCTCCGATAGGAATCCGTTCAAGAGAAAACCCCAAGAGTCGAGCTCTGGATTAGGTAATGTCAAATTCAATGAAAGCCCTAAACTTAGTGATACTAAAGATTCCAATCTTGATTTGGTGAAGAGAAGGCGAAACGAAGAGAAAAAGCACAATCTTGATGAAGTTTCAATTGAAGGAGAAGCCATAGGGACTCCTTTGGTTGCCAGGAAAATGAAGAAACTAAAAATCCAAAACTCTGGTTTCATTTCTGAGGTGTCAGAAGGAAACCCCAATATGGGTTCTGGTTCTCGTCCAGAAAACGGGAACAAAAACTCTAGCTTGGTGGTTGAGCCAAAAGCAGAGATAACCCATAATGAGAAGAGCAACAAGCGAAAGAAGAGAAAGAGAGATGAGTTGGAGAGAGAGTACGAGACCCAAAAGTATGGCCCGAAGCCCGAAGATGATGCAAATGTAGTTATTGTTGGAGAGAAGAGGAAAAAGGTGGATAATGAAGCGGATTTGTTAGTTTCAAAGGATGGAGAGGAATTTGATGATGAGAGTAAGCTCTTGAGGACGGTGTTTGTGGGTAACTTGCCTCTGAAGACGAAGAAGAAGGCGCTAATGAAGGAGTTTGGCCAGTATGGGGACATTGAGTCTGTGAGGATCCGGTCTGTACCCATTGTAGATGTGAGTATCGTATGCATTTTGCTTGTGCTGCTTTGAGACATCAAAATGAATTTGTTTCGTTCTTATTGGGGTATGATGATTAATGATTTTGTTTGGTTGTTGCTATTTATGATATTTTTGTTATTGTTTTTGTGATTGGGCAGACCAAGATACCGAAAAAGGGGGCCATTATACTGAACAAAATCAATGATTCTGCTGACAGGTATTGGTGTTGATTTGAAATTGGCTCATTAAAAATAATGGTTTATATTTTCGCAAATGTTTCTCTTTTCTTTTTCGCAATTCTGGAATTGGATTAATCCAGGGTTTATGCAGTTCATGTGAATGCGGGGAAAAACTAGTAATAAGGCTGCGTACAAAAAAAGTGATTAGTTGATCCACCTCAAATAACCCATACTTTCTTTCTGAGCTCAAACACCTAGTTGACTTGGGAGATATGTTAATTGAGATAGAAACAACAAAGAATAAATAGGGTATAAAAAAAAAAAATCCATATGCAATACACCAGTTTTGCCTTCCAAATTTGAATTTGATCAGTGGCCTGCTCATATGCCTGCAATCAGACGATGATCATTTTTGGTTTTACAAATGAGTGGTTGGAATGCTATTAATAAGAGCTTCAATTTAGTTAATGACTGTGTTACTGTTATGCTTTTGTTTTTGATGCTTTATAAGATAATGGTTATCAATTTCACTCTCTGGTGACAAAAGTCCTGTATTGCAGTGTCCATGCTTACGTTGTTTTCAAAGCACAGGAATCTGCAGAGGCTTCTCTGGCCCATAATATGGCTTTGGTATGTTCTTCTAATGTTTGCTAGTTAACTTGATTTTGAGTAAAAATATGATGTTACAACTTCACCATCCCTCCCCCTCTCTCCCTCTCACTTTCTCTCTCAAACAAGCGTGCGCGCGCACACGCGCGCACACACACACACACACACACACACACACACACACACACACACACACACACACAAAATAGATTAGCCTGCCATAATTATAAGGTGAAGGTGGTACATGTGAGATGATCATGTATGCGCGCCCGCGCGCACGCTTGTGTGTGTTTAGGTTGGAGGACATCACATTCGTGTTGACAGGGCATGCCCACCTCGTAAGAAATTAAAGGGTGAGGATGCTCTGCTTTATGATAACAAAAGGACCCTTTTTGTGGGTAACCTCCCATTTGATGTGAAGGTAATCAGTTTCCCTGTGATCTTTTTATGTGCACGCTTTCCCTTTGCATTTGTATTTGCCTATCCTTATCTGTCTGGACATTTTTTGCTGCAGGATGAAGAAATTTATCGGCTTTTTTCTGATATCAAAGATCTTGAGTCTAGTATTGAAGCTGTTCGGGTTGTTAGGCATCCTCATATTGGTCTGGGGAAAGGTATCGCATATGTATTGTTTAAAACAAGGGTAAGAATAAGATCAATTTTTTTATAATACTTATTTGGAAATAGGATCATCAATGTTAAAATTTTAGAATTGGCGACAGTAATATGTGCTCTTAACTTGGTGATTATTGGTGTGTTTTCCTCTTTTCTTTGACATGACAATTTAGTTTTAGTTCAAAAACTTAAAGGTAGTGCTGGTCTTATGCATCTTGTTGTCTTATGTTTCAAACATTCTTTTTCTTTCCTTTTCTTTTTTTTTTTAAAATTTTTTCCTTGGTGCCATTGTGATTAGCAATTTGCTTCTCCAGAAGTGAACAAGTAGATCCAATACAAAATGCCCATCCTGCCTTCATCTCTCTGTAGATTTCTGTTTCCAATGCACTTTTAGCTGCTAATTAGGTCTATGAAATTGACTTTGAAGTGTTGACTTATTATCTTTGAAGAGGAAAATAACATAACTGCTATTATTGTCTTGTGGCTTGCTGGTGTCAATTCATCATAGAGTGTGGGAAACTAATCATGGATCTCATGCGCTCATATTTGTCTTTCTGCAGTCTTCTTCCACATTTGTAAATTTTTATTTATTCTTTTGTCACCTTGTGCATGAAGTGAACAAGCGCATCCGATACAACATTCCCATCCTTCCTTCATCTCTCTGTACATTTCTTTTTCCAATGTTCTTTTAGGTGCTAATTAGGTATATGAAATTGACTTTGAAATATTGCCCTGTTATCTTTGAAGGGGAAAAAAAAAATTGCTGTTGTTGTCTAGTGTCTTGCTTGTGTCAATTCATCATAGAGTGTAGGAAACCCAATCATGGATCTTCATATGTACTCATGTTTTCTGCAGTCTTCTTCCACATTTATTACTTTTTATTTATTCTTTCATTACCTGGTGATGTTCCATTTGTTGTAATAATTTTGGAAAAAATTCTAGAGTTTTGCCCATGCATTATCATTTCATCCACTTAAAAGAGTTTCACATGCCAGGTTTTAGCTTAAGTTTCTGTGCACTCATTTATTTGTTCACAATTTAAAACCAAATAAGCAGATGGTGGGAAGCAAAAAGTTAATTGGTTTAAATTATGGTTTGAACTTTTCTATAAGTTGAAATTGCAGCACTCCTGGAACCCTAATCTATATATAACACTGAAAAAAGTTGAAAGCTACATTTTCTTTTGTGTTGTTCAGAGCTTTTCATGCTTCTTTTTCTATTCTTCCACGGTATTTCTTTCAATTGACTTTGATTCTACTGTATTTTTTGGTTTGGAGTGGCTGTGTCCTTAATTTTTTTAAAATATTCAAATTTTGTCTGGATAATGCTAAGATTTAAAGAGTTCAGATTTCAATATAGTGTCTGTATGGTTGAGCGGTTGGGTGTCAGTTTTTAGCTTTCAGGCTCTCAAGCACTGGCCTGTACTGTTTTGTAAACATGACTTTCAATTAACTTTTCGGAAGTTATCAGTCAATAGTTCAAAATTACAACTGTATTGAAAGCCATAGTTATTAAAGGTGCGCCTAGACTCAAGGTTCACCAAGCTCCAACTCTAGCACTTTATGCGCTTAGACGAGCGCCCTTGTTCCTAGCACAAGGCTTTGGAAACACACGCCTACTTTATTTCCACCTTTGGCGAGCACTTTCATTGGCAAAAAAACATTACCGCTTAAAATTGATATTTGTCGATCTTTTAGAATTCTATATTGACGTACTAGAAAGTTTTCGGAATTAGTATCATTGGTGATAACTAATAATCAAAATCTCATCAAACCAAAACTTTTAATGGTTTATTTTATTTGGATTGCAAAATTATTATTATTTGATTATTTATTAGTTATTATTATTTTTTAATTTCATGTTATTTGAAGTTTGATGGAATATTCACATTTATTTGACTTTTATAGATTTTTAAAATCGATTTTTACCTTTGCACCTCAACTCATTTAGGTGTGCGCCTGCACCTTGTGTGTTGTGCTTAGGCTCCAGGACTCCTTGGCGCCGTAGTGCGCCTTGATCCTTTAATAACTATAGTGAAAGCTAGGATTTTCAGCTGTCAGCTTTTAGCGTTTGAATCAAATAGTCATGTAGGTATTTTCTAGAATTCTTTAGTCATATTCTATGCTCAATTTCAATTCTTGAAGCTATCATTGTTCCCATGTGAACTGTGTTGAAGTTTGAAGCTCTGACCTCATAACTGCTTTGGGAAACCATTTGGCGGATACTATTTAAGTCTGAGCTGGAGCTTTGTTGGCATATATGATTTTTTGTGGCTGTTATTGCATCAGATGCTTGACAGCATTGAAGAGCTGACTCATTAGGGATTCGATTGATTTTGTGTATCTAGTTATCTTCTTTTAGCATCTAGAATTGGCTAGTGTATACCTCATAAACAGATGGATTAAAGGTTAACTTAGGAGTTCTAAGATACAGTTTTACTATATTCAAATGTCTGAAAAATCATCTGAAAGCTCAGTAGTGATATTGTTTGGTTAACAAAGGCCATTTAAATTATATTGACATTAAATAAACCTGAACTTTTACTCTTATGTTATCGTAATTCATTGTCTACCTCATCTTTTTAATAACTTATGGTGGGATGCAGGAAGCAGCAAATTTGGCATTGAAGAAAAGAAACTTGAAGATTCGAAATCGAGAGTTGAGGCTCTCTCATGCCAGACAAGATAGTACACCATCTAAGAGAAAGAAGTCTTTCACTGCTGACTTACCAACCAAGAGATTGGCAGTCGATTTGAGGACTCCTGACAGAAACAGTGGATCAAATACAAAGGATTCTTCCATTTCCTACCAGGGTTTTCGTGCTAGCAAATCTGGCGTTCAAAAGAAATTGAACAATCCAAAACGCAATCGAGCCCTAAGGATGAAATCCAAGAATCAGCAAGGAGAGAAGAGCAAGGAAAAAAGACCAGCTGTTGCAGCAAGAAAGGCAAAAGCAAAAGCACGTCAAGATAGTGGCACTGCAAAACAAGCAGGTCAAAAGCGCAAGCTGGATAGCCGGACTCCACAAAGTTTCAACGCGAAGAAGAAAGCCAGAAAATTTAGGTAGTAACACAAGAAATGCTTCGTAGTCATGCGTTACTCATCTTCTTTACATTTATGTTGGTTTGCTTATTTAGTGTATTTCGTGTGAAAGTGAAATCATATGATATATTTATGTTTTTAAAATATTATTATTTTAAATGTTCTTTGAAGTAAGTTGAAAGGAATATTTTCTTATTTTTTTAGAGGAATTTTCTTATTTCAATTATATTAATTTCGTATGTTTTATATTCTTATTAATTATATTTATATTTTCTTTCTTATTATTTTGAATTATCATTAAAAATTTTATTTCTTTAAATATTTGCTAAATTTTCTGAATTATGTCATAATTATAATTAAACAATTTTTCTTAAATAGCTCGATTAAAATTTTTTGTAATTATATTGCAAGCTATCTCATATATTAAATTTCTTCTAATATTTTAATTTTTTTTATAATTCTTTTGGTTTCAAGATCAATGGCTCCGGTTGTGTTTTTTAATTTTCAAATCTCGGGCATGCCTATTAGCTGTATGATTTTAGCATATATAGGCATGTTTGGTATTTGATTCTCTGCTGTTGTTATTTTGAAATTGTTGTTTATGAATTTGCTGTTCTAAAAAAATAGTTTATAAAAAGCTGTTTGTTAGTGTTAAATAATAAAAAAGGACTAACTATAAATATACTATTTTAGTTTTATTAAAAATTAACTATTTATTTTATTCTTATTATTTTTTATAATTATATTCAATTTATATAATAAAATTATTTTTTTTAAAAAAATTATTAGTTAAATTTTAATAAACATCAATAAAATCCTTGACTAATATTTTGCAAAATAATTATCAAAACTAATATTTTATTTACTTAATTAAAAAGTATAAATATTTATTACGATTAATCTCTACGTGTCATTAAACTCTTTGCAATTTGATCGCAAATGATATTCATGTAGGATGATTCATTATCTCTATGACTATCAATTGGAATACTTTTAACATCAAGCAAAATGTTGAAAGGTACATATTTAGGATTCCTATCAAATATTTAAAAAACTCTATCGCATCTTGCCATCTTTTTGATATAATTGTGCAAAGTCATTAAAGCAACAACAATTTTCATTTGTACTTTAAAAGGATAAGCAGACATATTATCCAAAATGTGCCGTCTATTCTTTCACACCCAAAGATCCTTTCAATTATGCTTCGCAATGAAGAATGTGTATGATTAAAAATTTCTTCTCATCCTGATGGTAGTTGACCACGTCTAAATTCTATAAAGATTTAAGATAACTATTTATATTTGGATATCCAGTGTCAATCAAATAATTTTTTTTCTAGAATTCATCAATAATATTTTGCAGTTAAAATAATATGTATAATAAAAAAATATTTCCTTAAAAATTGAGCTTTTTTATAAAATACCTTCAAGGAATTTTGGAAATTTAATAACCAAATCATTAATAGCTGCTAAAAAATATTCCTGCATTGTGCACTATTCCCTCTCATCCTGTCCACACAAATGTAAACTGCATATCAAAACTACAAGCGGCTATAATGTTATGTCAGAATTCCCTTTCTCCCAATGTATGAAATTTGCTTTTCTGGGGCTATACTTGCCCACACTTGCACAATCAATTGCACCAATACAGTCTTATAGAGTGTATAAACCATTCAGATACAAATTGTTTTAAGTCAAGATATTTTAAAAAAAAATGATTGAGATAAAAACACATTACCATAAAATGAGGCATATATTTTCTATCATTTAAAATCTTTGGTGGTGTGTCATTGAACACAGGGTCTATAGGCTTTATTATATCCATTGACATCAAGTAGACAACATGTAATACTTGCTTAAAAACTCCACTAATTGTTTCACTAGAATGTTGAAATCTTTCTCGTGCATGCCTATTTGAAGAATTAAGGGCAATGGTGTATAGAAATATTTTAAAATTTTCAATCACAGACATCCTTTTTGATGATTTCAACCCATATTTTCTTTCTAAGTTGAAATATAATTGGATCATTATATCTTTGTCCATCCTCAACATATTAACACAGCGATCTCGATGGCCTTGTAATCCTTCCAATAACCATTTCAAACCTGTTTGGTAAGAAACCATACAAGGCTCTTTATATATATATATATTTATAAAAATATTCAGTAATAGCACTAGCAGTTGCTATTACTAGTTGCCAAGTTTCATCATCATCATCATCATCATCATCAAGAGGATTCAATGCTTCCTCTTCTTCATCATTATTATTAGTTTGTAGATCAATATCTAAATCTAGAAAGAACAACATAAATATATTATTATTAATTTGCAAGCCAAATTAATATAATTAAAACAACATATATATTAAAAAATTCAACACATCCTACATAATACAAAGTATATAGCATAAAGTTCATTCTATATAATACAAAGTAGTTCTACATAGTGAATAATAAAAATTTTACATTTTAGCCTTAGCTTGATGATGTTTCAACCAAGTTAATCTGGCTTCAGGTTTTTTAATGGAAGTACAAATCTCTCTTTTTGACTTCATTTCTAAAAATTCAGTGGCAAACAACCAGAGCTCATTTCTTTCCTCAATTTTTGACAAGGCATTTAGTTGCTCATATACTTCAGGTATGGTACATCTAGGTAAATCATTCCTCTTAGAAATAATAGTACCTCTACTCTTAACCGTTGCAACCAATCTATCAATTTGTTGTGATAACTTAGCCGAACCACTAGATTGCGTCTTCAATTTTTTTTTTTTTCCTTGTTATCCTTTTTACCTTGCTTGCTTGACATGTCTACCCTTTTACCTTTTTGACCTTGAATTCATTCTGTTGCTAGGTTATCACTGTGCATCCTTTGGGTGCCTTGAATTTCATTGTTAACTATTTGATCCAAGTCCTTAAGAAAATTAGATTCCTCCTCAGAGTCACTAGCTCCTTCCAATCAAATAGCATCCTCGCTATGTGCTTTCTCAACATTATCACCTAGACCATTATCATCATCATCATCATCATCATCTAACAACACATTAATGGATGGAGCCCAAGCATGCTTTCCAGTGGCTACAGTATCCATAAATAAGATGTCATATTTTTCAAGCAATCTAGTTGGTACCCTTTGATTTCAAAACTTTTCAAACAATGGTTTAGCCTACAATTTAAAAAAAAAAAAGAAATCAAATGCATAAACAAAGATAATTGAATGTATGAAAAGATGGATCAACATGAGACCCAAATAGCTAGAAATACAAACTAACCTTAATTTTTTCCTCCCACCGATCATCTGATGCAGCAATAGTATTTTACTTAGCTTCCCATCCCAGGCTAGTCTCTTTGCTTATCAATTCTCGAAAAAGTCTCTATTCTCTTTTCATCCAATCCCACTTATTTTTTAATTGAAGCTTATCATAATCTAATCCAGTTTTATTACAAAAAGTAGCAAGTACAAATTTCCATTCTTCCTTGGATAAATGAGACCCAAGTCGAAATCCTCTTTGAATAGCTCTTACACAAATATTAATAAAATTTTTCAATGTCTCTGGTTGCCATTTTGCCTTTGCAGATTTATTTTCATTTGATTAACTTGACGGATTTTGTTTTTGCTTTCCCATTTCTTTTATAACAAAAAAAAAAAAATCAAATTAATACTACAAATTATCATGCTAAAACATATCAAAATAATTAAATATATCTTGATAAATTAATATTATGTATGAAAAAAAATAGTAACTTTTAAATAATTTTTGAATTAAAAAAAATATATTTTTCGAGTTGACTCGATTGTGTAGCCCGTGATGAAGACATGGAACTGCAAAGGCATAATTCACAATTTTTACTTAACAAATCAGGAGCACTTAATTTTAAAATTAAAAAAAAATTCAAAATTTCATAAAATAAACATTTAATTATTAAATTGTTTATTAAATAATTAAAACCAAGGTTATAGGATTATAAGCAATGTTTGATCCTGTGTACAATGGAGATATTATAGATAATGTCCAATAGCAAGCTAGAATAATGATTGGTCTCATGTTTCATTGAGAGCACTTTAACCCAATCATTAAGAAGTTCCTTAATTTTGATGTCTTCTAGTTTACCTTTTGTGACTTACATGAATGAATCCCAATGCTCCAATCCAATGCTTTTAAGATTACAAATGAAAATAAGAAATTAATAATAAGAAATTTTAATGCAGAGGGAGATAAACAAATGCCAAACATTGTTTTGATATTCCTAAAAGTTTTAGCTAAATTCCTAAGATTAGTTTCTTCTACTGTTTAGTTTCTCGTATTGATATTCTTAAAAATAAGAAATTTTGCAGGGCTTGATGTATGAGCTTCAAAATTCTCTTCTACCATTAAGTTTCTCGGCCCGAATTTGTATCTTTGCCTTATTGGCCATGAAAATGCAATAGCTACTATTCGCCGATTAAAAAAATATACATCTAAAATTATAAAATATTGATAAATATTATCAAAATATGGATTATAAAAAATGATTAATTATAGTTTTTTTATTCTATTTTATTTATAATTATAGATTGATCATTTTTTTTACTCGTATAATGTATGAATATTTATTAATTTTTTTAAAACATGTAGTGTATAATTTATAATAAAATTTTAAATAACTAACATAATTTAAAATAGTAAAAATAAAAGTTTTAATAAACTTAAAATAAAAATATGGATGAAGATAACATTAAACCAACTTGACTATTGGTGTGTATGTGACAAACGTTGTCCACCAACAATAAATTTGAATTTTTTTAATTAAAATTTTATTTTATAATTTTGAAAATTATAATATTTTAAAATATTATAATTATGTGCTTTTTTTTATATTTATTGTTATATCTTGAATTGATTAATAATCAGGAAATTTGCTTGCAAAAGAGAGAGCATAGAGGCTTGAATTATCTAGTATTCTAATTATTAGAAAGCTAAGAATCTCAACTACTTCCCCCTTGATTAACAATTATTTATTAGCATTACTAATTAATTAGGGATAGGAAGGCTACCAAACTTTGTGTTTCTCAAGGAGGGAAAGGAATGTTTTCTGAGCTTTACTTGATTGTTCTTTGCTTTTGTTTAATTGTTTAGATTAATGAAAAGGAAAACAAAATTCTTTAAAGGCAAGAAGAGTACAACATTAATAAATTTATAATTGGAACGCATTTCCAATTCAAAAAATTGGATTAGTTCAATTGTATGAACTAGGATTACTTGTAAAAAGCACACCTAGTCTTTAGACATTCTTTTCTTCATTTAACAAACTAGAACTGGAATTTCCTAGTGATGCGTTCATTTTCTTGAAATCCTTATGCACAAAATGAAATCCCGCAAGTTCTCTTAATTTTAAAATTCAAACTGCTATATCAACATGAAGGTACCATGTTTAAAGTTAGAACTAGTTACACTTGATGCAAGCATCAATTTCACCTTTTATGTTGTATATATATATATATATATATATATATATATATATATATATATATATATATATATATATATATATTGTAATACCCTCACACTAACTAGTTCATACATTCTACTGTTCTGGTGACTAATGTTTGTTCGGACAGTTGGAATGTTAAGAACCATAATTAAATTACAGAGAGAAGTCATAAATTAAATTAATAAAGATTAAAAGAGGTTGGATATATATATATATTGTAACACTCTCACACTAACTAGTTTATACATTCTACTATTCTGGTGACTAATGTCTGTTCGGACAGTTAAAATGTTGAGAATCATAATTAAATTACAGAGAGAAGTTATAAATTAAATTAATAAAGATTAAAAGAGGTTGGATAGAAATAAGAGAAATAAAGCACACAATAACATCCTCATTTTCGTAGTCCGTACGTTCTACTATTCCGAAATGACTAATGTCATCGGAAAGTCAAAATATGCGGAACTACACTTTATGTGTGATGAGGAAGTATAAAATAATGAAATATGTGATAAGAAAAATTAAGAAAAAAATAAAAGAGATAAAATGTGACTAAGTTAAACGAGCCAAACCCGTAGCGATGGGTAACCGCACTGGGAAGTTACGGCAAGGATCGTTGACTAGCCCTCGACTGCGGGGAACTCAGGAAAATATTTTCAGGACATAATTAAAGGTCTACTGAGGTGTAATTGACATTGGAAATGTCAAAGAAAAATTAATAAGTTAGTATAAATGAAAAACGAAAATTAAAGAAATTGACGGTACAAGGAGCAAATCGGTGTTACCGAAAAAGTCCGAATTTGACTCGAAAAGGGGCATTTTGGTCAATTGACACTTAGAGTTGACTTTTGACCTAAATGTCCATAAAAAATAAATAGTATTAAAATTTGAAAACGCCATGAAAAATTAGAAGTCATATATATAGAATAATTAAGGAAAATTAAAGGGGTGTAATTAGAATTAATTAAAGTTAATTATTATAATGTTTAAAGTTAATTAGTGGAGCACTAAGTAGGATTTAATGGGATATAAAAAGGGCCATTAAGGACAGATTTCACCACTTAAAAAGTCATCTTCAACCTTTTTTTTTTCTTCAAGCCGAATTGGTTTTCTTCTCCCTAAATCCTCCATGGCCGGCCACATGCAAGAGCTTCATCCACCCATCTTCAAGCCATGATTCCTCAAACTTCCTTCACTAAAGTTGATCTACACATCATGGGCAGCATGTAGGAAGCAAAAAGAAGAAGTTTTGGTGAGGTTTAGCAAGCTCCAAATAAAGGTTAGTGCTTAATCTTTCCAATTTCCTTCACTAATCCTTGTGTTGAGCTTTGGGTAAGTTGAATTGCTAAGAAAAATTGAGAAAATGATTGAGTATTGGTGAACCTTAGTTTTGGCAGCCATGAAAATGCATGGTTAGTGACTTATTCTTATATTTAATGGATGGGAATTAAGATTGATTAACTCAAATGGAAGTTGTAGTAGGTTAATGTTCAAGTATGTGCATGTTAGTGCTTAAATTAGGGGTTTGAAATGAGACCTTGATGCTTTGGCAAACTACCATATTTGGTAGCCTATAATATCATGAATTTGTGTGTGAATATGAAGTTTGTTAATGAAATATGATAGTGTTAAATTGTGGGCAGCATGTATAGTTGATATTAAGGTATGAGTATATGGAAGTGTATGTGTAATATTGATATTGAGGTATATTGAATTTTGGTGGAAGTGACTGTTGAACTTGAATGGTGTATTGTATGCATTGAGCACTTGAGTGTTCTACCCAAAATGCTTGCTGAAATTGTGTACAATATATATAGAAGTGCCATGATTAAATGTTAAAGTATTGAGAGGAGGAGGATTGTCAAAATTGGAAGTGTGATGTTCAAATGCAGGTTGTGTATGTTAGCAGCACCTAAAGTAGGTCATAAGTGCAAAATTGTTAACCCAATTGGTATGAGGCCAATGGGTCGTGAAACTAGACACCAAACAGGCCAACTTTCATGTAGAAATGTTGTCAAAATTCTGCCTAGAAACTGACCTTAAAAATGACTAAATCCGAAATGGTAACCTTGCAACCCAGATTTTTGACCATATGAACAGTAGTCATTAGGATGACCATAACTCACTCAAAACAGGTCCAATTGACCTAAAATTTTTCCCATGGATAGCTTAGACATAGAGCTACAATTCTTATGAAGACACAAAAGCCCAGAAATGGCCAGAACCAAGTCAAATAGCTTGCACAAGTTTGGGTACCAAAACTGCTAGAACTAAAAGTGACCTAAAATTGACCAAATTTTGCACTAAAGGTGCATTCTATCCAGCTTTAGTAAATTGAGCATATCTTGGTCTATACAACTCAGAATGACCTGAAATTTTGCCCAGGGTGCAATAAGACATAGAGCTACAATTCTTATGAAGACACCAAAGCCTAGAAATGACCAGAACCAAGTCAAATAGCTTGCACAAGTTCAGGTACCAAAACTGCCAGAACTAAAAGTGACCTAAAATTGATCAAATTTTGCACTAAAGATGCAATCTATCCAGCTTTAGTAAATTGACCATATTTTAGTCTATACAACTCAGAATGACCTGAAATTTTGCCCAGAATGCAATAAGACATAGAGCTATAATTCTTATGAAAACACCAAAGCCCAGAAATGACCAGAGCCAAGTCAAATAGCTTGCACAAGTTCGGGTACCAAAACTGCCAGAACTAAAAGTGACCTAAAATTGACCAAAATTTGCACTAAAGTTGCAATCTGTCCAACTTTAGTAAATTGACCATATCTTGGTCTATACAACTCAGAATGACCTGAAATTTTGCCTAGAGTGCAATAAGACATAGAGCTACAATTCTTATGAAGACACCAAAGCACAAAAATGATCAGAACCAAATCAAATAGCTTGCACAAGTTCGGGTACCAAAACTACTAGAACTAAAAGTGACCTAAAATTGATCAAATTTTGCACTAAAGGTGCAATCTGTCCAGTTTTAGTAAATTGACCATATCTTGGTCTATACAACTCAGAATGACCTGAAATTTTGCCCAGAGTGCAGTAAGACATAGAGCTATAATTTTGCTTGTTTGACTAGAAGCTAAAAACCAAGAGAAATAGGACTTTAAGCTAGACTAATCTAGCACACAAAAATTGAGAATTTAACAATTACATAAAATGATGCTTGAAGTAATTTGGCAATGAATGCCAACTTGTGAAAAGGAAATTTTGCATTACATTGACAGCATATTGAATTGTAAATTGTGACATATTGATACTAGAATCAACTTATTTATGATGTATGAAAAGGTCAACATTTTCATTGACCAGTGAATTGTATGATTACCAGTAAACCCTAAAAATAAATATTTAATCTTGTAATATGCCCTAGTTTGCCTAGTTGACTAGTTTGGATAGGTTGGCATGCCAATAGGATTCTGACAGCTGTTCTGTAAATGGCTTTATGCCATACTGTATTTTTACGGCTTATTATGCCGCACTGTGACATTAATAGCCTACGACTATACGTATTGTGTTATTATACTTGGCTTATCGCCAGATTTATTATATGGCTTTTTAGCCACACTATTTGCACAGCGGGAGACACTTTGTGACCGATGGTGTGACAGCCCGAGGTACTAGGTACCTAGTGCTAGTATATCCATTTATCCAGTCTGGTCAGTGTATAGGCTACATGGGCAGTCAATTAAAACATTATTCAATTTAGGCAGCTAAGTTAAGTTAAGTATAATGAAATTTCAGTACAATTAAATTAAGTATTGAATAAATGAGTAAAAGAGATTAGCAAAAGAAACATAACAAAAATATAAATTGCAGAACCGTAGAGATTTGAAATACAATACAGTTAGAATAATTTGTATACTGAGTAGTATTACTGAAAAGTTATAAATTAAGCACTTCCAAAGAGGAACAAACTAGTATATAAGATCGTTGATACTAGAAATACCATACCAAATTAAATTGATTCCTGAGTATTCGAATTATGATTTATTTCTTTCTTTACTTGTATATATTATTTCTTATTATATTATTGCATCACTAAGAAGAAATGCTTAGCGCGATGGAATTGTTTCCTCGCGCAGGTGCTGAAGGTAAAACCAGTAGACAGTTGACTGAGATTTTTGGAGTCCAGATTTGCAGAAGTGTCAGAAGAGTTCAAGATTATCACCTCCTCAGTAATGCATGTAGATAGGGCTCATTTTAAGCATGTTTTCTAATCTGTACATTATAATTACTGCTTATATTGTAATGTGAATTAGTAACTGTAATTTCATTTGTATATCCTGTACTTGATAAATTTATGTACTTAATTGGAAAATTATATAAGTTAATGAAATATAAGAATTATGATATTTGAATTGATTATCTAATCACAATGATTCTGAATGAGTTTGAGTTTGAGAAATTTTGAGACTAAATCTGAGTTTGAGAAACTGATGAGAATGTTTGAGATAATGTGAGTTATGAATTTGAGCATATATTGAAATTATTTTTGGCAGGTTCAGAAGAACTGTTAGTCCAAATTACAGTCAGCACTCTGTCGGATTATCGTTAAAATTTTTAAAATTTTCAAATTAATTAGATTTTGATAAAAGTAAAAATAGCCTAAACCTTAAATAAAGTTTTTGAATAAATAAATCAAGAACTGTAATGAAATCAGATAAGATCAGGTGCTCTGGCACTCTGTGTGACACACCTTGCTCGGCTACACTGTAGACGGAAGAAGGGTGTTACAAATTGATTAAATGAGCCTAGGTCTCGATGATGGGTGACCTACACGGGAAGTGACTGTAAGGTTAGTTGCTATCCTAAATTTGTGTGGAACTCTGTAGAGCCCTAAATCAAGGATTAATTTAGACATTATTGGGAAATTGAAAAACAAAGAAATGAAAAAGGAATAAGCACCAATAATGAATCAAAACCTAAAAACCGATCGAGTATTATTGAAAAAGATAGACTATAACCTGATGATGAGCATTTTGGTCAATTCACTTCTAGAGTTAACTTTTGACCTAAATGTCAATTAAAATGAGTGAGATTAAAATAATGAAAAAGAATTAAAAATATGAAAGTGTGTAGGAAAATTTAAAGAGGACACATATGGAATTAGGTGAAATGTTAAAATTATAATAATTAAAATTAAAATTAAATTAATATATAAAGAGATATTTTAATATAAGAGACAAAAACCATAAATTCAAGTCTATCTTCCCCTTTCTCTTTCTCCATATGGCCGGCCACCTCCTCCCACACTTCTCCCTCCATTTTTGTCTTGAATCAAGCTTTTAACCTTACATTTCTTCCACAAATCTCATAGTTTATCCTTAGAAAACTTGAAAGTGGGCCTTGGTTTGAAGATTTGAAGTGAAGAAATCAAGAGATATTGAAGGAATTGGAAGATACAAATTTGTCAAATAAGGTAAGTGGTCTTCTAAGCTTGAATTTCCTTTATATTCATTGAATTAAGTTTAGTTATGGAGAAATAAATTGAGAAACCATAAAAATCATGCTTGAATATTGGAAGGGAAATTCGGCCAGCTTTGGTATGGTTAGTGTTTTGACTTAATTAAGCATGAATTCTAGCTTAGATTGAAGGGTATACATAATTGGTGTATTGAAATTGCATGAATTTGTATGAATTTGGAAGATAGAAAATTAGGATTATGAATTTGGAAGATAGAAAATTAGGATTTTGGTGAAATTAGGGGTTTTGTGATATAAAGTACAATTAGGGTTTTTGATACCAAATTAAGGTCAATTGAGGTGTAGTGAATATGGAATGAAGTTAATTGATGAAGGAATTAGTAGTAATGCAATTGAACAATTAGTGTTGAATCTGAATAGCTTGTGTCCAGTGTGCTTGGATGCTTATAAGTTGAGCTACACAACTCAAATTGGTGTAAAACCAATGGAAAATGAAACCTAAGACATAATGCTCCAATTTTCATGTTGGACACTTGCCTAGAAACTGACCATAGGGAACCTTAATTAGAGCTTGAATCTAGGTTACCAATTCTGGACCTAGAGAAAATGATCAAATAAACAGTACTTATTCAATTAGGCATAACTCACTTTAAAAAACTCCAATTTAGGTGATTCTTGAACCTATGAAATCCTGAGACATAAAAGAATAACTCTTATGAAGATCATGAAATCAACTTATGATCCTAACCCAATCAAATTGCTAGAAAAATTTAGTCCAGCAAATCTGTCCTAATGCTAGACTAAAACTGGAAAATATGAAGGATTAGGCATCCGACCAGTTTTGGCAAAATTGCCATAACTAAAGCTACACAATAGTAAATTAAGTGATTCTGAAGCCAAAATAACCATAAGACATAGAACTAAAAACTTCATGTTTGGACCTAAACCCAGTTTGTCACACCTTACCCCTCTGTAAGGCATAACATGATCCCGTAGAATACCTAATGAACTACCGAACTTCACCTACTGATAACTCATTAAGTACCCTACAAGGGATTTTAAAATCATTTTCTTACTTTTTAGAAGTGGTGAGCATTTTCTAATAGGTATTAAAACATTTAATTAGAGTTTGAAAACTAGTTAAAATTTTTATCCCTTTTTATTTGTCCATAAATTTTAAAAAAATTTCGGCAGAGTGCCGTCTGTATTTTGATAAGACAGTTCTTTAAATACCTGAAAAAAACACTTCCAATGATTTATCTCATCAACTCAACAACTTCAACATCCACCACAACAAATTTCAACATCATTTCTCAAATTCCAAAATTCAAATCAATAATTTCTAATTAAATATCATCCAAAATAATAATAAGTAATTTCATTCAATTAAAACAAAATAATTTCATTTCCAATTTCATTAAAGTTAAAACAATTTACATTCAGCAATCCAGAATTTACATTAGAAAAATCCAAACTAATATTATTACAAACTTTATACAACTGCTCATGACCAGTTCTATATGTACATACATTTACATACATCAAAATAATTATTACAATCAGGGTATAAAATATACCTGATAGAACTTCAGGGAAGGTGGCTCCACAATCCTTAGCAGCTCACTCTGCTGCTCCTCTAGTCTCAATATCTGTGATAACAATAACAGCCATCGCTGAGTACTATAACTCAGTGGTACACAACATACTAAAATAATATTTATACAGAATTTAAGTCATATTTATTCAAAAACTAAACTGAATATGAGAAATAAATACAAAACATAATTTATAAGCTTTTAATCCAAACAATTTCATTTCGAAAGTCTCAAAACAAATTTCATAAAAATACACAATTATATCATGCCATTCGAAACAATAATCATCTCAATAGCCAAAGGCTTATGAGAAGTCACATCACAAGGCTAGCTAGCTCAAATATATGGATATCCATTCAATTTCTTCTTCTACTGGCACACACCTCAACACTTCAGCCAGAGAAGAAATCAAAATTTGAAACTGATTTCCCTCACTAGTCATGTTAGTGAGGCATTCAAATATATGGTCATGACACTGTGGCTTCAAAACTGTCTTAGCAATTTACTAAACATTTAATGCCATTTCAGATATATACAAGTAAACTTTTAATAATTTAAGTCAAAAGCATAATACACATTTCATGCACTTTATAAATGAATTTTAAAGAATATTGATGTTGTGCACAAACCTTATACGAGTCGCCTCTTGGCCTTGACTCGATGCCTCGGGTTCTTTTCCGGTATTTTTTTCCACTGAAACACACAGTTTCACAGTATTTCAGTATCACAACTTATCATAAATCCAAAAATAAATTCAAATCTACTTATACCAAGCTTAAATATGCTAAACTTGACGTTCTTTAAAATTTGTATTTCGGGGTTACTATTCACGATACTATTCAAGTCAATTTGTTGACTTTCTAATGCTTAATAGGTATGGGAATTTTAATTTCACCCACATACTACATTTTGGTTACCTAATTTGTTGGTTTTGGTTGTTTTCTCAAATCTTAAGTCTTTTAGGCACAAATTTCAAATTTTCAGTTTTGGAATCCTATTTTGTACTGTTCTATTGGTCATGTTGCTGTTAGAATTTGGCTAAGTTTTCTTCATAGAAGTTGTTCCTTATTGTCTTAACTTTATTTTCATTTTTGAATCACTCCATTTGGAGTTTTGTAGCCCATGTTATAGCCATTTGAACATGGCTGGCCGGATTGGTCTAACCCAGATTTTCTGGGCACTAATTTGGTTCTGGCAGTTTTAGGTCACTAATTTTGGGTGGCTAAATGACTTGGTTAAGGGCATAATTTGGACTTGTGTTCTTCATGAAAGTTGTAGGGCTATGTCTCAGCTTTCTACTGGTAAAATTTCAGGTCATTTGGACCTGCCTAGCCCAAGTTATGGTTAAATGAACAAACACTGTTCATTTAGTAATTTTTGTACAGGTCAGTTTGCCTAATCCGGATTTGGCCAATTTGTTCACTAAGTTATGGTCACTTTTTAGGCATGATTCCTAAATGAAAAATGTGTCATTTTGTGTCTAGTTTCATTCCCAATTGACCTCACACCAATTGGGTTTGTAAATTTTCAGTTTTGGTCCCTAAAAGGGACCTTGGTCATGCTGCCTGCAGAATGACCATAACAAATATGAATTCAAACTTAATTCCAACACTTTCTACACACCACAATTGGTCATACATGACTATTTTTCAACTCAAGCAAGGTTAAACACATAATTTGGCTAATTCTTACATTTTTATCTCCCAAACCCTAGGTGCCAAAACCCTAATTTTCATAAAATTCAAATCTAATGCATTCTAAACACCTATCCATAGTCTATATACATAATTCAACCTAAACAACCATTCAAATGCATCAAATTCACTCATTTCAAGCCCTAACCTACTGCTGGCTGAATTTCTATTTGGTCCTCAAGGATATTTTTCTTTTAATTTTAAGTATATTTCTAAGTTAATTAAACTAAGAACATAAATATTTAACTAAAATATTCAAGTTTGGATTACTAACCTCAACTTTGACTTCCAAATTTTCCAATCTTCAATTTCTTCCTTTTCTTTGTCCTCCAATCTTCTTTTCTACTTGAGTTAACAAGGTTTTATGAAGAAATTTGGGAGAAATTTGAGGTATGTGCATGGAAATCAAGCTTGAAACCAAGCTTTAATGGAGTTATGTGAGAGAGAGAGCTTTGGGAGAGAGTGTTACGGCTTAAAGAAGAAGAAGAGTGAATTTTATTTTTTTTTTCTTTTCTTTTATGACTTTTTAAATCTTTAGTAAGACAAAAATTATCCTAAAATTTGAATTTTAATTTTTAGGTTTATTGCATCATGCATGATGTCATGCATGATGTAAAAAACCTTTTTCAACTTTTCTTTTTCCTTTTTTTTATTTATTTTTCCTTAGTTCTTTAATTTAATTCTTGATCCCAAAATTTTCTTTTCTCCAATTTTATTGGACAGTTAGGTCAGGAGTCAGCTCTAGGGGTAAATTGACCAAATTGCCCCTCGCTGGTTCGATCCAATTTGCTAGTTCTTTGATATTTCTTCCGGATCCCTGACCTAATTATTTGATCGGCTTAACAATTTTTTTTTTTGTAATTTTCTCTGTTCCACTGTGTTCATAATAGTCCTAAGGACGGCAGCGTCACATTTTACGGTTCGAAATTTGAGTTTAAATCGATCTCGTAGTCCTTCTCGAGAAGGTCACCCATTGCTGTGACTCTCGGCTCATTTAACTTCTTGTGTTCTGTTTTTCTTATTTATACTTAACTAATTGACAATTACTAATTATTTGTGTTCAGGGCTTAACTAGGTGTCTTAGACGTGGTTCTACTTCTTTTAATTGTCCGGATCGACACCGGTCACCGGAACAGTGAAATATACCAGGCTATGCAAATAGGGGTGTTACACAGTTCATAGGGCAAAGTAGGGGAAATGTTGGGGTAATTCAGAAATGCCAAATCTGGAAATCCTGCATTTTAACAAAATTACCCTGTGACCTCTGGATGGTTATCAAGCCATAACTTCCTCTACAAAGCTTTAATTAAAGTGATTCAAAATGATTTGAAAACCTAAGACAAAGGCTTAAAATATTGTTTTAGGGACCTGATGCCAATTCTTACCCTAAGGTACTTAGATATTAGATGTAAAATTTAGTGAAATTTTAGAAAACTGGAAAAGGATAGTATTTAGTACCCTGGAGCAGTATTTAGTAATTTAACCATAACTTGAGCTACAGAACTTCAAATTAAGAGATGCAAATTGGAAATTAAACCTAACACATAAAGGAACAATTTTCATGAAGATCACCTTAGCAAATAATGATTGGAAGTAGGTTAGAAATTAGTTCTAAAGTCAGGGTCCAGAACTGCCCTGAACCCAAAATTTAGTGAAATTTTCAAAGTTAACTTAGAGATTCATTAGGCATTTCTTTGATTAGTTATTGGTGATGATTGTGATGAGTATTGAGACATTCAATTGTGTGTTTTCAGTAAAAAAGGTGCTTTCCAAAGAAGGGAGAAGTAGAACTAAGTCAAGAGAAGTATAAGAAGGTTTGTGCACAACTAGCTTTTCCTTTGTTTTTAAATTTGTATTGGGATTGAATGAATTAATTGTACTTTTTCTTTGCATTTGAGGACTTTAAATTGTTGAATGAATTTGTATGATTCAAATATGATTTTTCTCATGCATCTAAGAATTATTTACATTTTTTTGAAGATTTTAAATTGTGAAATATTTTTATATTATCGAAAGGCGGATGTTGGCCCTTAATTTCAATGTAGCAAGGGGGTGGGCCGGTATTTGAATGTGTTTTGAAGTGTTTCTATGAACATGATGTGTTGCCAACCATGTGCATGAATTTGCAATAATTAAATGTGTTTATTGGTTTGTAAATGCATTTTGTGAATGAAAATTCCTTTGAATATGTTTTGAAACCACAGTTGACATGGCAATATGATTTGTGGTCCTTATTAGCTTGCCTAGTGAGATGTATTGGATGTGATCTCCTCCACTCATGGGGTTGAGTTTCCTTCTCTGGCTTGCCAGTTGAGGTTGATTCGGATGAGTACTCATATATGTTAGCTAGCCTTTGGTGCCTCCCTTTAGCCTCGGTTATTGGGGGGAGTTTGCTTTGTCGTGGTGTACAATACGACATTGATCGTGAAATTTTATGTCATGAGTCTAACTATGTGAATTGTTGGCAACACCTTTGAATTGTGATTACTTGATAAACATGTGATTGAAAAATAAATGTTTTATCAATGATTGCAAAATGTTATGATGATTTCATGAAAATGTGAAGAAAAATAGAAATATTGAAAATGATTTATGATGATTTAGTATATAAAATGGAATTGAAATAATGATTTGTAATGTTTACAAAATTGTGATATTGGTTTCATTACCTTATGAAAAGAAAAAAATTTGAATATTGCAAATCTTTTGTTATGATTTGATGAACTATGTTCTACTTTGAGTTTTAAATTATTAGTTGTGCACCACTGAGTTCACCGATCAGCGATAGTTTTTGTATGCTATCGCAAGTGAAAGAAAAGATAGAGTAGTTGAGTGAGCCTACATGAAGCTCTAATTTAAAGCTGAGTTGGAGTTATCTTCTGGTATATATTTGGTATACCCTTTGTAATTTCCATTTTGATGTATTTATAGCTATATATATGAAACAGTCAGTTGAGCAGTTGTATAAAACAGTTTGTACACAAACATTGTAATAATATTTTTGCAACTTTGAATATTTGTAAAATTGTAATTCAATATTTCTTTTGGATTGTAAATTTTTGTAATGTTACTTTCTTAATTTCAATGAATGTAAATGTTTAAACTCCTTTTTGGATTATGTAAATGATGAAATGTTTTTTTTTTATGATGGAAATTGAATTGCACAAACTATCACAGGTTATTTTTAATAGGTGTAAAAATTGGTTTATTGAATTTTAAGCCACCACCACACAGATTTTTTGAAAAATTTTAAAAATGCTTATTTCTTTCCAAATGAATTTTATGACACACACTTGAATATGAAGACACTTAAATAATTCTTTTACCACCATACTAAACCTAAAAATGAATTTGTTTTGTTAAAATCCCTTATAGTACATTTAATAGATTATTGGTAGGCGAAGTTCGGTAATTTATTAGGTATACTATGGGATTATGTCATATCTTACAGAGGAGTAAGATGTGACACACACACACACACACACACACACACACACACACACACACACACACATATATATATATTAATCAATCTATGTCTTTTCTAGTACAATTCACAACTATACACTTGTAATGCCCTATAACTATATAAGATCTCTTATGCCATTAGGTCAGTAGTCGAGTAGTTTTAGCTAAATTAATGGTATTCATAAGTACTGGAACTCAAATCCCAAACTGTCCACTATTTATTAAAGTGGTCTTAGCAATATGCAAATGGCATCTATGCATTAAAAGAATCTAGTTAAAATCACAAGTTCTTTGGAGCATGCTAGAATGTTCCTAGGAAGTGCCAGAGAAGCAACCATGTCTAACATATATTATGATTCTTTTTTAAGTACCCAATCTATTTTGATAGTTAGAACATAACTCTCTCATCGTACATTCTGTTATCTACTTTGACTCATCTTTATTGATCTTGACCACTTAATATTAAATTCTGGCTAATTTTGTTTGTTTCCTTCCTATTTCTTTTTCGTTCCTTTAATTCTTTTCTTATACCCTAACTACGTACTTTCTTGTACATTACCTAGGTAATTCAAGTGGCTAAATGGGCAAGGAAAACCAAAGGAAAACCAACACTTTTAATTGTTGTTGTGTCATATTTCCCTTTCTTTTGACAATTGTTTGTTGGTTATCTAATTCTACACTTGATGCTGGTCACACAAACAAGCCATTGGTATAGATATAAAAATAAATAAAATAAAATCCTACTGAATCCTAAATCTATATCAAACTCTAATTATCTACAATTTTAAAGAGAAAATCAGAGTCTCAACCAGATCAATGAAACACTATATTCTTCCCATCAGCTCTACTTAAAAGGCATTAAAAAGTACAATTAAATCAAATCAACAATATGCATATAAGCACATGCAATCAATAGAGGTAAGTAATAATTAGGTCTGAAGGATTTTTTAAACTACTTACTTGAAGCGATGGGCACCAAAACAATTTGAAAAGAGCTAGAGCTTAGTGTTAGGGTTAAAACCAATAGCTAATGCAAGAGCAAGCGAAGTGGTTAAATTCTGCTTAACTACAGTAAGTCATACAACAATAGCCTGCAGAAGCTCCTTCCTATATGGCAAAACAAAAATAAAATCAGAAAGCTCTTTCAACAGAAATGAAATATAACACAAATATGTTCAAGCTTGTTGATTGGCTATATCATGGTGTAAATATTGGAGTGTGATTGGAGAAATAACATATTGGAGTGTGACACTAACCTTTGGAGCCAAAATTACTGCATTTAACTATGAAAAATATAGAGTGAAGAGAGTTGAATGAGAAAGTGAAGGTGAGAAAGATGAGACAGCGAAGAGAAGTGAAAGAGGCAAGAGAGGTCTGTTAGGTTTCATTCAAAATAATAGAAGCCTTATAGTGGCATAATAGTAAATAAGATGACTTATTAGGGATATTTTTGTCTTCAAAACATTAAAAAACTGCTACCCACTTTTCTATCAAAACTGATTTTCTTTCTCAAACTTGAGTTTTTAGGGCTAAAAAGTGATTTTTAGTATTTAACCAAACACATATGAAAACTGATTTTTACTTCAAACAAACTTTTTAACCCTCAAACAACAATCCCAAACAGGGCTTATATATATATATATATATATATATATATATATATAATCTTTGAAGCACGTACATCAAATTAATAAAATATTATAATAGATATATGATATGATACATATAAACATGTAATTATATTATTTATGTAAAAGGGAAACATTGGGAATGTCAATAATACTCTTCATTATTTATAATTATATAATTTTTTATTATTTAAATTAATTTTAGTGTTATTATAAATTTAGAATTTTTAGTTGTAGACACCATATTTTGGTCGATCTACAAATGCATGACTAGTGTAATTAATATACAATTTTTAGGTAAGGGTTGTAATTTAGTCGATCTCCCATTTTAGTGTTTTATCCGATCTCAACTAGTTACTTGACCACAGGTCATTTTATGACACCCCTTACCCGTCTACAGTATAGCTGTGATGGCCCAGCCCACTAGTGATATTGTCCGCTCTGGGTCGAAGCCCTCACAGTTTTAAAACGCGTCAATAGGGGTTACGAACCTCCATCTTATGAACCCAGCATCTCTCCCGTGTTTTTTCAATGTGGGATTTGCCTAGGGTGTTACAATCTACCCCCCTTATGGGACTCAGCGTCCTCGCTGAGGTTTGCCCCACCATCGTTCAAGGTTGCACGCGGAGCGGCTCTGATACCACAAATGTAATGGCCCAGCCCACTAGTGATATTGTCCGCTCTAGGTCGAAGCCCTCACGGTTTTAAAACGCGTCAATAGGGGTTAGGAACCTCCATCTTATGAACCCAGCATCTCTCCCGTGTCCCTAGGCAAATCCCACATTGACAAAACACGGGAGAGATGCTGGGTTCATAAGATGGAGGTTCCTAACCCCTATTGACGCGTTTTAAAACCGTGAGGGCTTCGACCCAGAGCGGACAATATCACTAGTGGGCTGGGCCATCACATTTAGATTAGTGCCTATTATGCATACATCTTTCTCTTTCCATGATTAGAGACCTAAAATAAGCAAGAATTTGTGAATTAAATGAATGGAATTTATGTGTATGTATACAATGAATTTTGGCAGCCCTAGGGAGGAACAAGATTAAGTGTTTTTGATGGACTTAGAGTGGACTAAAGATGATGTTTAAGGTATATATATATATATATATATATATATATATATATATATGTATGATAAATTGGTGTGCTAACTAAGGTAATTGGTGTAATCCTTGAAAATGGAGCTTTGGTTGAGATTCAATGGAGGAAGAGGGGAGGGGGTGTAAAACGTTTTTTAAAGCAGAAGAAGGGCTGCTGTTTGCTTTTTAATTCTTTGGTCTCTTTTGACTCTTTTTATTAGTTAATTTGATGGTTACTTAATTGTGATTGGTGGACAATTTTAAATGACCTCATAATATGTCATAATTGGCATTTTATTGTATTTTCTTTTCTTTTCTCTTCTACTAACTTCAAATTAATTTTTCATCAACATTAATTCATATTTTAGTTCATAATAATTATTTACTCGACTGGACAAGTCGGCCAAAAATCGTCTCTGAAGGCGAAATGACCAAAATGCCCTCCGTTTGGCTTAACGGGTCAAAATTGCCTGTACCGATTGAAAAATTTTTCTAAATATTTTCTTGGCATTCTAATGCCATAGGAACCTCAATGACCCTTCTCTAGAGTCCCAAAAATTATTTTATGAATTTTTTTTCTTGGGTCTAGGGCTCCTCGTTGCGAGAACCGCAACTTCCCTCCGGTTACCCATCGCTTGGGCACCGGCTCATTTGACTTGGTTGTATTTTATTTCTAAAATTTTTACTAAATTTTTCTTATTAATATTTGAGTTAATTTTGGTTCCTCGCTTTAATTTAAATATTTTTCCGAATGTTCTAGCTGTCCAGACCGACACCGGTCACCGGAACAGTAGAATGTACGGAGTTGTTACCGGGAGGATGTTACAATAGCCGAGCAAGATATGCCACATAGTGTACCGAAACACCATTTTTTTTATCTCAATTATTTTATCCTTTCTTAATTTATTTCTTCATGGTTATGAAGAGTAATTTGTGGAATTTAACTCATTTAAGTCATTTATTGAAATTTTAAATTCATTTGAGGTTCCGAAAATTTTATAGAAAATCCGGCGGAGTACTGGCTAAAAATGGATAAAATAGTTCTTCGGAACCTGTGAAAAACACTTCCAATACATTCTCAAACTCCATTTGTATCAACATAATCTCAATATTCTCAATCATTTCTCACAACTTCTTCTATTTGACATTCATTAATTTCACATGATAATCATGTTCAAATCATCAATAAATTCTAAATTTTCATTTATAAACACAAATTGCAAATATTTGCATTACCACTAAAATATATTACATGAGTTTCAATTTATACATGAGAAAATAAAAGTTTAATTACAAAATACAAACAGTATCAAAATACCAAAATGGGACCTAATGTCCTACCAATGCACTGTACTTTGTGAGGTGACATGGATACTATGCAGAACTGTGAACGGCTTCACCCAGTCTGTGGTCTACTGGGCTCTCTGTCCAAATCTTCAGTACCTACGCGTTGCAAAAGCGACGCTCTAAGCATAAAGTTTAGTGGTGCCAATAATACAAGAAAATATTGTATGCAAATAAAAGTAAAAATTTCCTGGTTATTGTGTTTATAAGAAATGAATAATTACTAACTTATTGTTTAGTTGAAGGCTAATTGTAACATCCTCCCGGTAGCAACTCCGTACATTCTACTGTTCCGGTGACCGGTGTCGGTCCGGACAGCTAGAACGTCCGGAAAAATATTTAAACTAAAGTGAGGAACCATAATTAACTCAAATATTAATAAGAAAAATTTAGGAAAAATTTTAGAAATAAAATACAACCAAGTTAAACGAGCCGGTGCCCAAGCGATGGGTAACTAGAGGGAAGTTGCGGTTCTCGCAACTAGGAGCCCTAGACCCGGGGAAAAATTCATAAAATAATTTTTGGAACTCCAGAGAAGGGTCATTGAGGTTCCTATGGCATTAGAATGCCAAGAAAATATTTAGAAAATTTTTTCAATCGGTACAGACAATTTTGACCCGTTAAGCCAAACAGAGGGCATTTTGGTCATTTTGCCTTCAGAGACGATTTTTGGCCGACTTGTCCAGTTAAGTAAATAATTATTATGACTCAAAATATGAATAAATATTGCTAAAAATTAAATTGAAATGTGGTAGAAAAGAAAAGAAAAGAAAAATAGTGGAAATTAAGGATAATGACATCACATGATGTCATTTACTTTCTCCCAACCAATCACCTTTTAACAAGCTTCCTTAAATCACTTAAAAGAGTCAAAGAAGACCAAAAAAATTCTGCTCTTCTTCTTCTTCTTCCTCAAGACGTGAACCTCTCCTCCATAACCCTCCATGAAAACTTTCTTCAATTACTTCCATTTTCCCATGAATTTCCACTATAAAACCCTAAACACCTTTCATTAAAACTTGTCCACTCATCTTGGGCAAGTGATTGGCAGCCTAGAAAAGGAAGATAAGTGAAGTTTGAGCTTAGAAAAATCTGCCCTACAAGAGGTTAGTGCACCTATTTACTTAAAACTCTTTAATTTCATGATTAGGGACTTGAATTTAGTAAGGAATTGTAATTTAAATGGACAAAAACTCATGTGTATGTGTACATGAAATTCGGCAGCCCTATTGAAGGAACAATAATGGAGTGTTTTGATGGACTTAAAGAGGATTAGAGATCATGTTTAAACCATGTATGCATGTGGTTAGTGAATGAGTTAGTAATTAAGGTGTGTTGTGAAAACTTATAATGGGAACTAGGGTTTTAAGAGTGAAAATTGGACTTGGCATTTGAATTGATTAATGGACATTCTAATGGTCAATTAGTGGCCATTTAAGGCAAGTTAATCATAATTTGAAGTGAGTTAATGCATGGCAAAACTGAAATGGAAGGCTGCCTAAAGACAGAAGAAATGAGGCTGAGATTCTAGCCCACTTAGACAGCCATAACTTTGGCTGTGTAGGTCCAATTGGTGTTTGGCCAATTGGACATGAAACTAGACTTATAATGGCACATTTTTTCTGAAGAAACCATGCCCAAAAGACCAAAGCAAGTGGACCAAAAGTTGTCCCAAATCCGGATACCAGCGGCACTGCAGAAATGACCAAATGAGCGATGAATCGCTCATTTGGCCATAACTCACTGTAGATATGGTCAATTGACCTGGCAACAAGTTAAGACATAGAAAAACAACTTTCATGAAGAAACCTACCCCAAATTATGGCCAGAACCTATTCAAACATGCAATCACAGTCACTATTCATGGTACTGTAGATTTGGTAATTCTGCAGTTTTGGCAATCCGGCCAGCTGTGGTTTTTGGACCATATCTGGAGCTACAAAACTCCAAATGGAGTGATTCAAAAAAGGAAATTCAACTAGACAAAATAAGGAACAACTTTCATGTTTACCATTTCCTCAAATTCCCACTGCAACAGTGCTTAATAGAACAGTAAAGTTAGGCTTCAAAAACTGAAAATTCTGCCCTCTTGGTTTTAAGTTTAGAAATGGTATGGGTGCTCAATTCCAACAAGTTTTAAATGTAAAATGTGGTACATGGGGAGTGTTAAAACCAATGCACCTATTTTCTATCCAAAAGTCAACATTTTGTTGACTAATAAAGTGAATAGTGACACCAAAACTTGAAATATGAAATGTACTTACATGAATAAATTGTTGAATGAATAAATGTGATAAAAGTGTCATTTATGATTTAGGTTCCCATCAAGAGAGAAAGGTTAGCCCAGTTTCCACTCTAAAATTGTCCAATGGAATAGTAAACTTAGGTAGTAAAAACTAAAAATTTAGAAATGCATCTAGGGGACTTTAAATTGCAATTGGCAATTAATACTAGCAAATGTAAAACTCAAAATGTGGGATCTTGGTGTAATTAGAATTAATATATCCATTAAGTATAAAAAAAGTCAACATTTTGGTTGACTAGTAAGGTGAATAGTAATCAAAATGATTAGTAAATTAAGATGAAGATCTAGAACCAATTCTAAGCTTAAATGCTTAGAATTGTATGACAAATGTGGACTATGCATCCTAGTCAAAATTGTTAAAAAGAAATTAAGGCCATAAATTTGAAATCCATGAAATATTCATGGATTAATTGAAACATGAAAAATAAGTCACCTAATTGATGTGAATAGATAGTTAGGGCTTATATGCCCATCACAAATGGAATTCATAAAATATTAGTAACTCAACTTGAAATATAAAATTTGTAATTACATAAGTAGATTCTTGAATGTATAAATGAGAAAGGAAAAATGTTTTGAATACAATGGTACATATGAACCATTGTTTAGAATTGTGATCAATATGAATAACATAATGAATGAATAAATGAACTATACTAATGTATGAATGAGACATTAGTTCTCATTATTATAGAAAGGAGAAGTATTTTGAGTACAATGGTATAAAAGGATAATTGATGTGAATTGTGATCATATAAATGATCAAATGAATGTATGAATTATAATTGAAATTTATCATGAAATAATGAATTCATAAAACACAATATATTAATATTTAATGATATTATGTGCCCTTGTATTGCCTAGACACGTGTGTCAGATTGGATAGATTGGCATGCCAATAGGGTATTGTTTTAGCAGTACTGCGAAAGGCTTTGTGCCTGTATTCATGGCTTTATGCCCGTATTCATGACTTTTATGCCCGTATTCATGGCTTTTATGCTCGATTATGTGATATCATGGCTTTTTAGCCATACTGACTGCATACGTGGTTGACGTTCTGCATCCCATGTTATGACGGCCCGAGGCACCGCGATGTCCTGTGCCAACGACCTGTTATCCAGTTTAGTCAGCCTGTCATAGGTTACTTGGGCAGTATAATTTATTGAAACAAATTAAGACTATTAGTAATTAAAAATATTAGAAATCAAATAAATGAGTTAATAAGACTTCAAAAGAATTAGTTACAATTATGAAATGATCCAAACCACATAAAAATTGTTAAGTAAAATGATAAAAGAGTTGCAAAAATAGGTATAACTTAACTAAATATTTTAAATGTACCTTCTATTGCCATATAAATATAAACTGAATATTTTTATTTATTCTGTATGTTGTACATTATCACTGCGAATTTCAGAATTAAACGCTTCCAAAGCGAAACAAGTGAGAACAAAAGATAATTAATATCGGACACATTGTATTAAATTAAATTGATTCTTAAATATTCAAATTATGCTTCGTTCTTTCTTTATTTGTATATTTTATTTTCTTGTTCTATTATTGCACCACTAAGCAGCAATGCTTAGCGCGATGGATTTGTTTCCTCGCGCAGGTACTTTGACTAAGATTTTTGGAGTCCAGATCTACAGAAGAGGCTGGAGTATTCAAGGTTGTCACCTCCTCAGCAATGCATGTAGATAGGGTCCATATAGATCATATTTTGTATTTAGTATAAAATGCTAGATATTGTATTATAATGTAGATTATGAGCAGGTAATTAATAGAAATGTAATGTAATTTAATAAATTAGCTTTTTCATATGTAATTAATTTATATATCATGTAAATTATGAAATTATGTAAATTAAAGAAATTTGAAAACTTTGCTTATGTAATTTGAGAATGTTTACATATGAATTGAGTATGAATGGAAATGATTATGAAATTGAAATGTATAGATGAGATTTGAAATATGAAATAATTATGATTAGCATGGATAAGATTTTATTTTAGAAATATTGTTGAATTGAATTTCAAACAGGTGAATATTGAAATATGCCAAACGATAATAAAATAAGGGAAAATCTGCTAGTTTATCCATCAAAAAAAAATAATTGATATTAAATTAAATGAATTCAAAATTATTAAAGAAATAAAGTAAGATAAGTTAGGGTGCTCCGGCACCGATTGTAGCACGCCTTGCTCGGCTACACTGTAGTCGGGTGAGGGGTGTTACATTAATTACATTTTATGATATTAACTCCTTCTAGCATTTTATTAATCGTTTTCTTGATGATTTTGAGTTTTTTTATTTTATTGTAATCATTCTTGTTCTTTATCTTGATATTTAATTTCCTTATTTTATTTAATAATCAATTCAATTACAATTATACTTTTCCATACCCAAGTAACCTATACAAATTAACCGGACTAGATAAAAGGGTAAACTAGCACTGGATACCAGGTACCTCGGGCTGTCACACCATCGATCACAATGTGTCTCTCGGTGTGCAGACAGAATGGCTAATAAGCCATAAAAGCAATAAGGCATAAAGCCAAGTATAACATCATAATCAGTATAGCCATAGGCTATCATATCACAGAGTGGCATGAAGCCATACATCATACGTAGTACTACTATCAGAACCCTATTGGCATGCCAACCTATCCAAACCAATCACATTAGGCCTACTAGGGCATATTACAAAGTCATTTCTTGAATATTTGTTCTTAACATGTAAGGTTACTATTCATTTGGTCATTTAAGTCAAAATATTGACTTTCTCATATATAATAGTTACTTGAGTTTTAATCACATAGATTTACCACATTTTGGTTCCCTAAAGTGTTGGCATTAGTTGCCAATCCATACTTCTAACCATTGGAGAATAATTCAAAATTTCAGTTTTTTGGTGCTAGAGTTTACTGTTCTATTAGGCCATTCTACAGTGAGAATTTGGCTAAATGTTCTTCATCAAAGTTGTTCCTTATTGTGTCTAGTTACATTTCTTTTTTTGAATCACTCCATTTGGAGTTTTGTAACTCAATTTATGGCCTAAATACCATAACTGGCCGGATTGTAATTTTTCCAGAATTTCTGGGGCAGAATCAATTCTGCAGTTTTTTGTATACTGACTGCATGTCAGTTTTTGGACATGTTATGGTCAAAATTTGGGTTTATTTTCTTCATGAAAGTTGTAGGGCTATGTCTCATATTTCTACTGGTAAAAATTCAAATCAATTGAACTTTTCTACACTAAGTTATGACCAAATTCATTTGGTTATTTTCCAGGGATTGCATATTGGTCACCCAGATTAGGTCAATTTTTAGAGCCACTTAGGTTAGTTTTCTAGGACAGTTTCCTTCATCAAAGTTATTGCATTTTGTGTCTAGTCTAACCTCCAATTGGCCTTGCACCAATTGGAGTTAACTAGCTTGAGTTATAACCCCAAGAGCACACTGGACTCAAGTCTAGTATTCTAGTACCTTTAGAGGCAGCATACCAATACACTTCTTAATACCACAACTCACTCCAATTTAAATTCAATTCACCATAAATGGTCACTAATTGACCATTAAAACACTAATTCACCCTCAAAGCACAAATCTCTCAATTTAGTTCAAGAGCCCTAATTCTCAAATTTCAATTCATGCACATACATCAATTAAACATACTAATTCACTATCAATTTTATATCAACACCTCAAACACCATTTCTAACCCATTTTGAATCCATCAAAACCATCAAAACTACTACACCCATAGGGCTGCCAAATTCCATCTATACCTCTACACAAATGTTTTATTCAATTTCTTACAATTTTCTTACTCAATTTAAGTCCCTAACATGAAAAGAAAGAGAGAGATGTGAAAATAAGCACTAACCTCTCTTGTGACCTAACTTGGACTTGCCCAACTTCAAAATTTCCTCAAATTTCTGCTGCCTTATGCTTCCTCAAGCTTTAGGGATAATTTTTTGTGAAGGAAGTTTAGGGTTTTGGGGTGGAAAGTTTAGGGAAAATCAAGCTTGAGCAAGAGCTTTCATGGAGGCCTTTTGTTCTCTCTTTCTCTCTCTCTCTCTCTTGGTTTGGCTCATATGAAGAAGAAGCAGCTAGTTTCATTTTTTTTTTTCATCTCATTTTAAGTTCATTTTTTATCCCTTTTTATTAGTCGTCAAATGGTGATTAGGTGGAAGTGCTATAGTGACATCATGTGATGTCATAATTTCCAATTTCTTTTATTTTTCTTTCCTTTTCTTTTCTACTCAATTTCAATTTAATTTGTAGCAATATTTATTCATATTTTATGTCATAATAATTATTTACTTAACTGGACAAGTCGGTAAAAAATTATCTCTGAAGAAGAAATGACCAAAACGCCCTCTGTTTGGCTTATTGAGCCAAAATTGTCTGTACCGATCGAAAAATTTTTGTAAGCCTTTTCTTGGCATTCTGATGCCATAAAAACCTCAATGACTCTTCTCTGGTATCTCAAAAATTATTTCATAAATTTTTCCCTGGGTTTAGGGCTTATAGCTGCGAAGACCGCAACTTCCCACTAGGTTACCCATCGCTAGGGTACTGGCTCATTTAAATTGATTGTATTTTATTTCTAAAATTTTTTCTAAATTTTTCTTATTAATATTTGAGTTATTTATGATTCCTCACTCCAGTCTAAATATTTTTCCAGACGTTCTAATAGTCCGGACAGACACTGGTCATCGGAACAGTAGAATGTACGGAATTGCTACAGTGAGGATGCTACACATTTTCTCTGAACTGGTAACCTCCCAGATAAATAATAAATTACAAGTCTATTCGACCACATGTACGTTCAAATCAAATTTTCTCCGATCTCTCTGTCTCTACTCAACCTGTTCAGATTGGTGTCGGATCTTCGGAGCACCTAATCTTACATTTTGTTGTTTTTCAATCTCTCTGTGTTTAAAATCCCAAATTGCGGGTAATTTCATGATCAAACATCTCTTTCAAATTGTTCAAGCATTTCTTAACTTAGTTGATATTTTATCTGATCTCTAAATAATTATCCTAACCCTAATAAGTTATTTTCACTAGGACCCAAACTCAAGTCATTTAAAAAAAAAAATCTTTACAATTTTACAATTCATTCTTTGAATGTTTCAAAGTTTCAATCGATACTCGGTCACAAGGTCTTCCGGTCTCATGTTCGCGAGTAATGTTCTTCCGATCTCTTTAAGTGTCCTTAGGATGATTAATAACCAGTCTCAAGTTCTATGATTTTATTCAATCGCTTAGGAGTTCAGTACTCATGCAAACTTGGTTTGATACTTTCTCATCTCATCAAGAATTGGTCAAAGGAAAAAAACTTAATTCATTTCAAAAGGAAAAATACAAAGTCATTCAGCAGGAGGGTCTTCCCTAGCCCGCTCTTCTGGTATATTTTCAATATCCTCTCCCTCCACTCTCTCTTGCTCCTCTTCACTCTCGGCCTCAACACCGGGGGAGAGCTTTTCCAACCAGGTGAAGTCTTCTTTAAGGTAGCGCTTTACTAGCTCAGCTAGAAGATTGCTATGGGCATTCACATAGGCACCGGTTTCCTTCATCAGAGCTTCGTCCTCCTTGGCCCTTATCTCTTTAGAGAATTGGGCTAGATCGGTAGCCTGGTAGGTTCGAGTGTCTTCCAGCTCCCTCTTCAACTAAGCCGTTCTTTCCTCATAAGTCAACAATCTAATCATTGGTAGCCGAGAGTTGAGTCTTTGCAGCTACCACATCCTGGACTGCCTTGATGATCTCGCTCCTTAAGAGATGGGCCTTCTCTCTGATCACTTGCTGGTTCGCTACCACCTCTAAGCCCAAATTCATTATCTGAGTCAGAAGATCGTCAATGCTATCCTAGGCCATCTGAGTTTGATCTTCTGGAAAATAGATTGAAGTGCCCAAGACTTTAGCTAGATCAAGATTTCCCCAAACTGAGCGATTCCTCTCCAGTGATTGAAGTAGAACCTAAGCACCCTGAGAAAGCGGTTGAGCGGCCATAACAACTAGTCTAGAAAAATTGCCTTTTGTATTCGAAGAGATCGAAGGGTGGAGGAGGAGGTTCAGCAGGTCTAGGTGGGGGCTCCGAAACAATGACGTCTACTTCTGAGGCTGGCTGCCCTTGAGGTCAGAAAGGGGAGCTTGGCACCTCTACTAAAGCCTGTCTTTGCGCTTGGGCAGCAGTAGCGGCTTCTTTCATCTCCAACACTTTTCGAGCGAGCTCCCTCTTCTGCTTGCGACTCTCCTTTGCGGATTCGCCCCCTAGCCATACCTGCACATAAAACAAGTTTGTGAGTTTGCTAAGACTAAAAGACCTAAGGTTCAGGTTTTACCAGGGCCAAGGTCAGAAAGTTGCAGTTCGTAGTTTTCACGGGCGATCACTCGAATCATCTACCATTTTAGTTTAACCATAATCATGTCCGAACATGAATATTTGTCAGTGATCGTCTGGTTCTTCAATTCCTTCACGATGGCATCCTCGACACTATTCAGAGTGATCTTCTTTGGTGCTTTGGGAACCAAATAATTCTAGCTACATGGAGCGCCCTCGAAACCATTAGGATCTTTACTCCTAAGTATGAAAAACTGATCTTTCTAGTTCTTGAGCGAGGAAGGGAGATCGGTGAAGAGCCCGTAGTTCTGCTTTGCTTGGAAAAACCAATATTCATAATTTTTTTGCCGAGCAAGCCTGTGTAGTTCATCACAAACCTTTACTGTGGGCTCAAGTCCCTTAGCTCAGCAAAGACCTCTAAAGGCCACCATAGTTTGCCAAGAATTCAGATGCACTTGAGCTACACTGACTCGGTGGAAATTTAGAATGTCTTTATAAAATTCATCCAAGGGAAACCGTAGCCTAACTTTTAATTATTCTTCATACAACATGATCAAGTTGGTTTCGTTAAAGAAATGATGGGCTCGAAGATCCCTATGACATTTGATAAGTTCGAAAGAGTCAATTGGGAGATTGTATTCTTGGTTAATGGATTGGAGTTCGGCGTCCCCGAGGATAGATGGCAGTTCATCCAGGAGTAGATTTTCTTTCCTTGTGGTCAAAGCTTGTGTTTGTTTTGACTTGGCTGGCTGACTAGAGATCGAAATAATCGGTGTAGTAGGTTCAAATCGCCCACTCAGCCCGGTAGCATCGCCTTCTTCTAAGGTCCATGAAATGTGAAAAGAAGGAGGGCTTGCAACTCTTTGACCTTCTGTACCGCTCATTTTCATAGAATAAAGATAAATTTGATTAGAAAAAGATTAAGACCCTTACTAGAGTGTAAATCAGTGTCGGAAAATTCAAAAACTGAGGGAGAATGTCGAGTTGCTTAGAGAAATTGGAAATGGCATAAGTGTGTGATTGACTACCCCTCCCCTCCTATTTATACTTGTCTAAGCATTAATTGCTCACGAGGCCTTAGGTGACGCATAGGTTTGTCATTTTAGTTTTGCATTAAGAGAAAATTCTAAAAGCCTGGGGAGGAGATTGGATAAGTAAGGTCGATTGCGGAGAGTGACCATAGAGCAGATAGCAATGGGATTCGGATGAAAGAGATCGATGGAATTTGGGTTCAATTAGGGATCAGATCGAACACAGTTATTAAAGATCGGAAAAATGATTAATGTGATGTGAATAATAAAGATAAAATAAAATAAAAACAGAATAAATAAATAAAAGTCAACTTTAAATAAAAGTCCATTTCATTTCCAGAAGGTTAGAGTACATCATTTGGATGATCTCTTCAGATCAGCAATTACAAATATCCCTTACCCTACACTCTATCTATCTTGCTCCCACGGTTCGGACTCCTCCTGATCTCAAGATGCTGTTTTAGAGATACGTGGAGATCGGGAAGGTAGCTCTCGTTAACTATGGTACAGAATACGGGAAGCTCAGTGCCATTGTTGATGTCATCGACTAGAACCGAGCTACAATCGAGACCTCTGAAATGGTTAGGAGCCAAATGAACTTCAAGAGGTGGTCACCGACATTAAGATTAAAAGAAGCAGTTCCCTTGTCTAAGATTGATCCTTGGTTCAGACTAATAAGCCAATCAAAATCCAGATCGAGTAGTAATTTTGGACCTTGAATGGTCAATTAGTCCGGTTCCCTCGCAGTCATCAGGTGACGTTCTCATAGTTCTTTGATAGCTGGTATCGTCCATTTTCAGGCGATGGGTAAAGAAGGCCATCAAAGAAAGATCGAGGTGGTTGTCTTGATAAGAATTCTTACTGAGAAAACAAGGTCCAGATAGAAAGCACATCAGAAATTTACTAGAGAAGGAAAGGTGGAATGTGAAAATGACAGAGTTACTTCTCTTGTATATATAGGCCTGGGCATTTAATACTTGCAGAACTCGAGCGGCTCATCGGTAAGTGGAGAATTAAATGCTTCACCATTATTCGAGGTTTACAGACATAGACTAGATACAGAGAAAAGATAGGATGGAAGTCAAGGAGTAAGAAGAGATCAGACGTGAAAGGAGTTGGGTTAAGAGATCGGGATAGGAAGTCCCAAATTTGCCAACCATAGTAAGAGATTGGGTAGACCAAGAAATAGCCAATAGAAATAAGAGGGTTTGGGGAATTGAATCGCTCTCAATCATGACCCCTTAATTTATAATATTAACTCCTCACCATCGGATCTCAAAAGGTTAAAGCATCCCAGTACGTCTCAATTTACACCGTTGATTGCACTTGTAAGGATGGATCTAAGACCTTCATATTAAAAGTAAATAACTAATTTGACACTTTTCATTCCTAGCCCTTGGATCTATTCTGTAAGGTAAGACCCCTGACCGCTGGATTAGAGAATGAAGGATAAAAATTTTGAACCAAATCCCAACCTTCAATTTGATTCTCTTTAATTCCAAGACATCGGATCGTGTCCTTTTAAATCTAGACTCTTCATCCTTTCCTGCTGAAATCCTGACCCTCCAATTGGAGCACCCGTTTCCTATAAATACCTGCATGCAATACTGTAGAAGAAAGGAGAAAAAAAAAGGAAGAGAAATCGCTAGTCTCCATGGAGAGTCTCTGAAACTGAATATTATTGTAGTTCATCACCTTCATTCTGAGTTTCTTTAAACTTCTAAGGGCGTTTAGAAATAGGTTTTCTAAAGTACTTTATGACTAGAGGTGTTAATACAGAAGACCTGCACACTAGCTTGATGATCCAATCTCAGTTTGTCTCCGAAAGCTTGTTCTCATCAAGCCACTATCACCTTAGCATTAGCAGTTCTAGCTTCGTGATATCGACCCACACACCAGCTTGGTGGTCTAATTTCAGTTCGTTTCTAAAATCTCGTTCTTCTAGCCTACGGTAGTTCAAGTCACTGTCACCTTAACATTAGCAGTGTCACACCTTACCCCTTCGTAAGGTATAACATGATCCCGTAGTATACCTAATGGATTATTGAACTTCATCTACCAATAACCCATTAAATACACTACAAGGGATTTTAAAACAAATTTCATTCATTTTAATTTCTAAAGTAATGTTAAAACATTATCAAAAAGCCTTTAATTGGAATTTATGTCATAATGGAACATTTTGGGTTAAGTTGATTTTCTGCAAATTTTATAAAAATTCCGACAGAGTGCCAGCTGTGTTTTGATAAAACGGTTCTTTAAAAACTTGAAAAGAAAGCACTTCCAATAAATTTTTCTCAAACCCAACTCCAACAGTTCTCATTTCAACACAATTCAACACAAAGCAACTCATTTTCAATAAAGTTCATCATCATTACATTCAATTTAATTTACATACACAAGTATCAATTTATAAAAAGAAAATAAAAAATAATATTATTACAAATTTTACTATACAACTGCTCAATAAGTTCCATAAATACATATGAACCAAAAATATTTACATCAAGCAAATTTATAAGGGTATAAATAAATACCCATACAAAATCCTCAAGATTTACTTGTCACAATAGCAGCTCACTCTGCTACCTTGTCCTTTCTCTTATCTGCGACAGCAAAATAAAGCTATCGCTGAGTAATTTTACTCAGTGGTGCACAATAAAAATTTAAAATTTACTAAAACAATCATTCATAGATAAACAGTAATTTTAAAACCTTTAACAAGCATTTTTCACAAAACTGAACTTAACACTTATAATACTGTTTTATCAAACAATTTACAATTCATAGTGTTGCCAATCAATAACACAACTTAGATCATGACACAAAATTTCTAAACAATGCCGTGTTGTACACCACGACAAAGCAATCTCAGCCCTACTAATCGAAATCAATGAGGGAGGTGGCTAGCTAGCTATATAAGTACTCATCCAAACTCAACCTCAAACTGACAAGCCAGAGAGGGAGGAAAATAATCAAACTCAACCCCATAAATGGAGGAGGCACATAGTGGTATTGCCATGCCAAGTGTGAATCAAAAGCAATTTCGAAATCATATTATTCAACATTTCATACAAAACATTAATTAATTTTCATTTCAAATTTCCATTTACAAAGTAGGCAACATAACATTTCTCAAGGCATTATTTAGCATAAATTGTTCCAAAATGTATTCAAATAAATTTTCTAATAGCAAATCAAAAGTGAAGAGTTATTGTGCACAAACCTTGTAAATTAGTCTTTCCTACTTCACTCCTTTAGATTCCCTTCCTTGGAAGGCCCTTTTTCCAGTGAAGCACAAAATTAAGGTGTTTCAATATTTATCCAAATTATGTCTAACCATAATTCTAGCAATTGTACTTTGCATTTTAAAGTTACTTATAAGGTCCTTTAAATTGAGCTCCTTGTATTCTTAGTTATATAGGTAACTATTCATTTGACCAATTGGGTAAGATATTGACTTTTTCATACTAAATAGGTATACTAGTCCTAATTGCACTCCCATACCACATTTTAGGTCATAATTATTTTGGCATTGATTGTTAATCTAAATTCAAAGCTTATTGGGAGAAATTTCAAAAATTCAGATTTGGTTTCCTAAGTTTACTGTTCCATTGGCCTTTTCTACAGTGGGAATTTGGCTATATTTCCTTCATCAAAGTTGTTCCTTAGTGTGTCTAGTTTATTTTTCCTTTTGAATCACTCTATTTGGAGTTTTGTAACTCAAGTTATGGCCACTTAACCATAACTGGTCGGATTGACCACAACCCAAGAATTCTGGGCAATTAGGGTTCTGGCAGATTTGGGGAACCAACTTTGGTTGGCAATTTGACTATGTTATGGTCAGAATTTGGATTTGTTTTCTTCATGAAAGTTATTGGGCTATGTCTACGCTTTCCATTGCCATAAAAATCAGATCATTTGGACCTTTCTACACTAAGTTATGACCATTTGAACAAGTACTATTTATATGGTCAATTCTGTACAGGGGCAGGGAGCCTAATCCGGATTTGACCAAAATTTTCACTCACTTGTGGTCAGTTTTAGGGTAGGATTTCTGCATGAAAATTGTAGCACTATGACCCTATTTTCATCTCCAATTGGCCTAACACCAATTGTAACAACAAAATTCAATTTATAGCCACCTAAGTGGACCAAGGTCAAACTGTCCAGATTGGGACAGCACCACCTTCACACTTCAATCCAATCTATACATTTAATCACACTCCAAATCACACCAATTGACCAATTTAGACCTCAATTAGGTCAATTGGTAGCAATTTACCAAACCCCCAAAATTTCCCCCAAATTTCTAATGTCAAGAACCCTAATTTCACTAATTAGCATAATTCATGAAATTAAAGTATTCAAATCACATCTACTAATTCATCTAAGCTTGCCTATGTCTTTAATTCAATCAAATTCACTCAAATCCTATCCAATCTAAAACTGACCAAAATTTATGGGATTCCATACTTGCATGATTTCTTCATTTTTCTTTACATAAATTCATTAATTTCAACCTATTTTCACACATGGATGTTTAAGCAATTAGAGAGAGAACTTACTTCTTTGTGAGTCTTTACAACCTCCAATTTCCTTCAATTTTCTTCAATTTTCTTTCTTCCAATCTTCTTCTTGAAGTTTAATTTAAAGTTTTCTACAATTTTTCTAAAGAATTGAGGGTGTAATTTAGGGTTTAAGAAGCTTTCAAGGAAGCTTCAATGGAGGAAATGAAAACAATTGATAGAGAGGAGAGAGAGATGAGGGACGACAACTTGAGGAAGAGAAGACCAAATTTTGTTTTCTTATTTTTTTTTGTCTTATTTTTATATATTTATCCCTTAATTTTCATAATTAAAAATTATAAATTTATTAAGTCATGCTTTCATCATTGGGATGATGTCATAATTCCTTTTTATATTTGAATTTCTTTTCTTTCCATCACCTCTTTAATTTGAATCTATCTTTCATAATTTTAATTTCCTACATTTTATTAGACAATTATGCCAAAAGTCACCTCTAAGGGTGAATTAACTAAATTGCCCCTTACCAGTCTGTTCCAATTTTCCAATAACACTGTATTGCTTCTTGAACCCTAATCTAATTATTTAAGTTATTTTTCAATTCTTTTCTGTGATTCTCTCACTTCCACTAGCTTCGTAATAATTCTTAGGCCTGGGGTGTCACAATGTCTCATACGAAATTAAGGTTTTGACTGACCTCATAGTCACTTCCCAGTACACTCACCCATCGCTGTGGCCTTGGCTCATTTAACTTTTTATGCTTTGTTTTTCTTTTTTGTATTTTACTTTTAGGTAATTACTATTAATTTTTATTCTGGACTTTTCTAGGTGGTACAGACATAGTTCTAGACATCCTAACTATCCGGACAGACACTAGTCACCGGAATAGTAGAATGTATAGACTACTTAATATAGGGGTGTTACAATTCTCCCCCCCTTAAATAAATTTTGTCCCGAAATTTTACCTGGTATTAATCTCTGAATAGTTGTGAGTGCTGCCTCCTCATAACCTCCTCGCGCTCTAAGTAGCTTCCTGGCCTGAATGATGGTTCCACAGCACCTTAACCAGTGGTATCTGCTTGTTCCTCAGCTGCTTCACCTTATGTGCCAGAATCTCAATAGGCTCTTTCTCATAAGTGAGGTCTGGATTTACCTCAATCTCTTCTACTGGTAGTATATGAGAGGGGTCTGATCTATACCTGCTCAACATAGATATATGGAAGACATTATGTATCTTTTCTAACTCTAGAGGTAGAGCCAATCTATACGTCAAAGGACCCACTCTCTCCAAAACCTCATATGGTCCAATAAAGCGATGACTCAGTTTTCCCTTTCTGCCAAATCTCATAATCTTCTTCCAAGGGGAAATCTTGAGGAATACCTTGTCACCCACAGTGTACTCAATATCTCGTCTTTTCAGATCAATATAGGACTTCTGACAGTCTGATGAAGCTTTAAGTCTATCTTTGATAAGTCTAATATTCTCCTCTATCTGCTGAACAATTTTGAGGCCAATCAGCTTCTTTTCACCCACTTCATCCCAAAACAGAGGAGTTCTGCACTTCCTGCCATACAGTGCTTCATATGGAGGCATCCCTATGCTTGATTGGTAGCTATTATTGTAAGCAAACTCAATCAAAGGCAAGTGTGTATCCCAATTACCTTCAAATTCAATCACATAAACCCGTAGCATATCCTCCAATATTTGAATCACCCTCTCAGACTGGCCATCTGTCCGTGGATGGAATGTCGTACTGAAGTTCAATCTAGTTCCTAGGGCTCTTTGCAAACTACCCCAGAATCTAAAAGTGAACCTTGGATCTCTATTTGACACAATCGATATCGGCACCCCATGAAGTCTCACAATCTCATCTATGTACAGTTTAGCCAATCTATCCAAACTGTAATCCATCTGCACTGGCAAAATGAGAGCAGACTTGGTCAATCTGTTCATTATGACCCACACTGCATCATGATTCTTTTAGGTTCTCGGAAGTCCCATCATAAAGTCTATTGTTATTCTTTCCCATTTCCACTCAGGTACTGGCAGCGGATGTAGCAACCCTGCTGGCACTTGGTGTTCTGCCTTTACTTGCTGACAAGTTAGGCATTTAGATACAAACTCTGCTATATCTTTCTTCATTCCATTACACCAATAATGCTCTTTAACAGTCTGGTACATTTTAGCTCCACCTGGGTGCATAACAAAAGGAGACTCATGTGCTTCCTTCATAATGATTTGTCTCAATTCCACATCATTAGGAACGCACACTTTGCCCTTGTGTAGCAGTAGGCCATCATCATTTTCTGAAAATTCAGGCTTCTTGCCATCCCGAGCTTCTTCCTCCAATTTCTGATACTTCTCATCATTTTGTGTAGCAATTTTAATTTCATCCATCAATACTGGCTTCACTTGCCAAGCAGCTATCATCTGTCCCTCATCATCGACCTCCAAACTAGCATGCTGTGCTTTTAATTCATGCACCATAGACAAAGGAGAAACTTTTAAACTAGCCATGGTTTTACGGGTTTTACGGCTCAGAGCATCAGTGACCACATTTTCCTTCCCTAGTTGATAGTCTATCAGACAATCATAGTCCTTAATAAGTTCTAACCACCTTCTTTGCATTAAATTCAACTCCTTCTGGGTATCCAAATACTTTAAGCTCTTGTGATCTGTGTAGATATAACACTTTTCCCCATACAGATAGTGTCTTAAGATCTTCAAAGCAAAAACAATGGCAGCAAACTCTAAGTCATGTGTAGGATAATTTCTCTCATGTGGTTTCAGCTGGCGTGATGCATAAACAATGACATTTCGATCTTCCATCAGTACACAGCCTAACCCATAATGAGAAGCATCGCTATAAATAGTGTATTCTTTACCTAGAGTAGGTAAAGTCAGGACTGGAGCTTCAGTCAAACATCTCTTCAATTTATCAAAACTTTGTTGGCATTTATCCATCCACTGAAATTTCACATCTTTTCGAAGTAGCTTAGTCAGGGGAGATGCTAACATGGAAAATTCCTTGATAAAGTGTCGGTAGTATCCTGTTAAACCCAAAAAACTATGAACTTCTGTAACATTTCTGGGCAGCTTCCAATTAAGGATAGCTTCTACCTTGCTGGGATCTACCTTAATGCCCTTAACTGACACAATGTGCCCTAAGAAAGAAATCTCTTTCGGCCAAAATTCACACCTCGACAATTAGCATATAGCTGTTTCTCCCTTAGTGTCTGTAGCACAATCCTCAGGTGCCTATCATGCTTCTCGGTATTCCTCGAATTTACCAAAATATCATCAATAAACACAACCACAAATTGGTCGAGGTATGATCTAAAGATAGTGTTCATAAGGTCCATAAAAGTAGTCGGAGCATTGGTTAACCCGAATGGCATAACTAGAAACTCATAGTGGCCATATCGAGTTCTAAAAGCAGTTTTTGAAATACTCTGCTCTTGCACCCTCAACTGGTAATAGCCTGATCTCAAATCAATTTTAGAAAACACAGCTGCACCTTTCAATTGATCAAACAAATCATCTATGTGGGGCAACAAATATCTGTATGGTGTAATGGAGATTGGGTCCACACTAGGCATAACCTCTATTTTGAACTGCACCTCTCTTTCCGGAGGTAATTGTCACAAGGTATTTTGCGGTCGCCTAGATGAACACTCACCGAAGTGGGAAAGAGTGAGGAGTCGCCACTTTAATTTTGAGGAAAATTGAAGGAAACCATTTATGAAAAAAAACTAACATAAAACCACTTCGAAAACATAGATTCTAGGTTCGGGGTCCGTATACGGGCGGGGAAGGTGTTAGGCACCCCGCTTCGTCCCTCTATGAGGGCAAGCATATTTAACATTATGCTCTTTATAAATTAAGATTGATAGCTAGAAGGGTTGGGCTAGAATAAAAATGTTAATCCCTTTGACAAAAGAAAGTATTTAATTTTTCACTAGTTTTTCGGGTTACCCAGATACATAAGTAAATGAGACGACCTTAGTGAATTGATGTTGTGTTGCAGTTTTCGTTTATGGGATTACTTTGCGTGTTTATTAAAATTTGATCTTGAGGATTGGATAAGAACTCTCCTCCAATCTCTGTATATCTATTAAAATTTGATTAGAGAATCGGATAAGAACTCTCCTCCGACCCTCGTATATTTGTTTGGTTTGATTTGAGAATCGAATAAGAACTCTCCTCCGATCTCTTTTAATATTTAAAATCTTTAATTGAGAATCGGATAAGAACTCTCATCCGATCTCTTTGAAATATTTAAAATTTGGATTCAGAATCGGATAAGAACTCTCCTCCGATCTCTTTTAATATTTAAAATTTTTAATTGAAGATCGGATAAGAACTCTCCTCCGATCCCTTTTAAAAATTCAATTTGAGAATTTTAATGAAGGATCTCGGATAAGAACTCTCCTCCGATCTCCTTTCGTTTGGATGAGGATCAGGTAAGAACTCTCCCCCGACCTCTTGAAATTTAATTACGATTGTATCGCGCACGGACCTTAAGCTAAGGGTTCTGGCATCCGAAGACACTGGGAACTCGGATTAGGCTTCTTTTAACTCATTGGTGCCTTGTGACTATTAGGGGATACCGAACTGAATTTTTACCGATCTCCTTTGCGATCGGCTTACCAATACCTTTCAGAGATCGTCATCAATGTTATCGCTAATGTAATCCGATCTCTAGAGATCGCCCAAATAATGTAATCTGACCTTTAATGTAATCCGATCTCTTGAGATCGCCCAAATGATGTAATCTAACCTTTAATTCACCGATCTTTAACTAGCCGATCTCTCCTTATTCATTTATGAAATTTCTGGAATATTCGTGAGACGTGTCAGAAAAAGCTGGCGAATCCCACCAACCGATGCGCCGCTTGGGACACCGTGAGCATTAAATGCTCAGACGAGTATAAATAGGGGATGGGTCCGCCTGTTGTCCCCTTATGTCATTTTCAGCCTCTGGCGAGCGATTCCAAAATCCTCTCTTTTTTTCAAGTTCTTCCGACATCGATCACACTTCGGTAAGGACTTTGATCTTTCTTTTAGTTTAAATTTTCTCTTTTCTTTGAAAATGAGCGGCGCCAAGGGTCAAAGAGCGGCGAGCCCCTTTTCCGTTCACGTCTCGTGGTCGTCAGATGAAGTTGAAGTGGTCGGACCGAGTGGGCGATCTGAACCTCCCACATCCTCTGTTCCAGCCCGTGGTCAAGCGGGACCCTCAAGACGAACGCATTCTTCAGGGAGAGAAAACCTTCCCGTGGATGAGCTGCGGTCAATCCTTCAAGAAACCGATCTGCAGTCGTTTACCCAAGAATATAACCTTCGGGCAGATTCGTATGAGCTTATCAGGTGTCATGGCAATCTCCGAGCCGATCACTTCTTCAAAGAGAGATCGGAAATGTGATTGACTGGCTGAAAAACTTGGTAATTGATTCGAGAGATCGGATAGGATTTAAATGATATGAATACTTAGTACTGATTTGATTCCTTTTGAAGAGAGATCGGAAATGTGATTAACTAGCAAAGAGAGACTTGGTGCTGGGGATCGGTTTCAAAGTTTATTGATTCTTGGGATCGGTTTCAAAGTTTATTGATTCCGGGGATTGGCCAAAATATGGTGTCGACAGTTGTCCCTCTTTACATAATTCCTACTGAAGGGAAAAATTTTCACGTGTAGGGATTATGTAAAGATTCAGACCCATATTTTGGGCGATTAAAATTTGAACTTCGAAATTAAAGTTAGGGAACTAAAACCTACTTAGGTCAGTGACCCTGAGGTTGGTAACAGGAATTTAAATGCTGAAAAATTAAAGTCAACTTAGATCAAGGAACCAGAGGTTGATTAACAAGAAATTTAAATGCTGAAAATTAAAATCAACTTAGATCAAGGAACCAGAGGTTGATTAACAAGAAATTTAAATGCTGGAAATTAAAATCAACTTAGATCAAAGAACCAGAGGTTGATAACAGAAATTTAAATGCTGGAAATTAAAATCAACTTAGATCAAGGAACCAGAGGTTGATTAACAGGAAATTTAAATGTTGAAAATTAAAATCAACTTAGATAAAGGAATCAGAGGTTGATAACAAAGAATTTAAATGCTGGAAATTAAAATCAACTTAGATCAAAGAACCAGAGGTTGATAACAGAAAATTTAAATGCTGAAAATTAAAATCAACTTAGATCAAGGAACCAGAGGTTGATTAACAGGAAATTTAAATGCTGAAAAATTAAAATCAACTTAGATCAAGGAATCAGAGGTTGATAACAAAGAATTTAAATGCTGGAAATTAAAATCAACTTAGATCAAGGAACCAGAGGTTGATAACAAAGAATTTAAAAATTGAAAATTAAAATCAACTTAGATCAAGGAACCAGAGGTTGATAACAGAAAATTTAAATGCTGAAAATTAAAATCAACTTAGATCAAGGAACCAGAGGTTGATTAACAGGAAATTTAAATGCTGAAAAATTAAAATCAACTTAGATCAAGGAATCAGATGTTGATAACAAAGAATTTAAATTCTGGAAATTAAAATCAACTTAGATCAAGGAACCAGAGGTTGATAATAAAGAATTTAAATGCTGGAAATTAAAATCAACTTAGATCAAGGAACCAGAGGTTGATAACGGAAAATTTAAATGCTGAAAATTAAAATCAACTTAGATCAAGGAACCAGAGGTTGATTAACAGGAAATTTAAATGCTGAAAAATTAAAATCAACTTAGATCAAGGAACTAGAGGTTGATAACAAAGAATTTAAATACTGGAAATTAAAATCAACTTAGATCAAGGAACCAGAGGTTGATAACAGAAAATTTAAATGCTGGAAATTAAAATCAACTTAGATCAAGGAACCAGAGGTTGATTAACAGAAAATTTAAATGCTGAAAAATTAAAATTAACTTAGATCAAGGAACCAGAGGTTGATTAACAGGAAATTTAAATGCTAAAAATTAAAATCAACTTAGATCAAAGAACCAGAGGTTGATTAACAAAAAATTTAAATGCTGGAAATTAAAATCAACTTAGATAGCAAGTCCAACCTAACACGAGAAGTTCTTCCGCGATGAAGTATACTTAATAGGATCCCGAGGGCCAACGATTAATGAAAGACGAGTTACAAGACTTGACCTACGACCTCCTTTTCCTTACTCACTTCTTCAGATGCCCCTTTTCTGTTCTCGACTTTCTTCTTATTTTGCGAAAAGCGCCCTTGCCGGTTTTCACTTTCCTTTCGCCCATCTGACTAGAAGCGCCCTTCCAGGTTTTCACCTCTAGTTTTCTTTTTGTTTTTTTTGGCCATTCCCTGCAAATCTCATAGCAAAGTACATGAGGTTATCAATATTCAAATCCTAATCTTATGACAAAATTTTAACAGATTAATAGCGCATTAGATAAAGAGGTTAAAAAAGGACAATATTAAAGAGAGAGTATATGAAAAAAATAAAAGCAAAAAGACAAATGCGAAGAAATTATATCAAAATGACTTTATTATGGTTTGGAAAATAAAGGTACAGTTTCAAAGGAAAAAGGAGTACAGGGACATATCTCACAGATTCCTTGTAGTCAGCTTTGAAGTCCCTTAACTGCTATTATTTCAAGTATTCTACTGACGGAGAATCATGTCGTGATGGTTTATTTTCCTTCCCTGGTCCCCATATCTTTTTCCCTATTTCTCCATTTTCTGGTTCTAAGGGCGCCCTTTCGGGTTTTCACCCTTAGATTTTTTTTTTTTTTTCAGGGCGCCCTTTCGGGTTTTCGCCCCCACCCCCTTTTTATTATTTTTTAGGCATAGTATTTCTTGACGGTATCAGCATTCATGGGTCTTGGAAGTTCCTCGCCATCAATGTTGGTCAAGATCAAGGCCCCACCAGAAAATGCCCTTTTGACCACGTAGGGTCCCTCATAAGTTGGTGACCATTTGCCCCGGGTATCGTTTTGATTCGGGAGCACTTTCTTCAGGACTAAGTCCCCAGGTTGAAATTCGCGTGCGCGAATGCCTTTGTTAAATGCCCTGGCCATTCTTCTCTGATATAACTGCCCATGACATGCTGCCGCTAGCCTCTTCTCGTCTAGCAAATTTAATTGGTCCAACCTTGACTGGATCCACTCCGACTCATCGATCCCTGATTCCTTCAAAATCTTTAGGGAAGGAACTTCAACTTCAAAAGGCAGTACAGCTTCTATTCCGTAAACCAGTGAGTAGGGGGTTGCACCAATTGATGTCCTTACAGAAGTTCGGTATGCGTGAAGGGCGTAGGGAAGCATATCATGCCAATCACTATAAGTGACTGTCATTTTCCGGATTATTCTCTTGAGATTTTTGTTTGCTGCTTCTACTACTCCATTCATCTGGGGACAGTACGGGAAGGAATTGAGATGTCGAATCCTGTATTGATCACATAACCTCTGGATCTTCGGACCATTCAAATTCTTGGCATTGTCAGTGACGATTTCGCTGGGGAGGCCATGCCGGCAAATGATATTATTCCTGAGGAATTTGAGGAACGTGTTCTGCGTGATGTGAGCATATGATGTCGCTTCGACCCATTTAGAAAAATAGTCAATAGCTACCAAGATAAACCTATGCCCGTTGGATGCCTTAGGGTTGACGGGACCAATTACATCAATGACCCACATTGTGAAAGGCCATGGTGAGATGAGGTTGAACAATTGGTGAGGCGGAACATTTATCGGATCCGCGTAGATCTGACATTTATGGCACTTCTGAAAGTATTCAATGCAATCCTTCTCCATGGTAATCCAAAAGTATCCCCGTCTCATGATTTGTTTGGCCATCATATGCCCATTGGCATGGGTTGCGCAATTTCCCTCATGAGTCTCGAAAAGGATCCTCTTTGCTTCTTTTGCATCCATGCATCTCAACAATTCGCCGTTGAAGCTCCTCTTGTATAGAATTTCTCCAGTGGGGAAGTATCCCAACGCTAATCTCTGGATCATTCTCCTTTCATTTCTGCTTGCCCCTGGAGGGAATTCTCTAGTTCTGATGTAGACCAAGATGTCATGATACCAAGGTTTACCATCAGGTTCTTCCTCAATCATGAAGCAGTATGCTGGCTCACTCCTTGCTTTGATATGCAATTCCTGAGTCGTCTGCCCTTCTTCTATTTGAGCCATGACAGCCAGGGTGGCTAAAGCATCTGCAAATTGATTCTTGTCTCGACTGAGGTGAGTGAAAGAGATTTCCTCAAATTTCTTGATCAATTCCAGTAGGTATTTCTGATATGGGATTAACTTCGGATCCTTGGTTTGCCATTCTCCCATGACTTGATCAAGGCTGAATCTCCATATACTTCCAACTTCTTGACTTTCATTTCAATGGTAGCCTGTAAACCCATCACACAAGCTTTGTACTCTACAACGTTGTTGGTGCAGTCAAACCTCAATTTGATAGCTATCGGGAAGTGTTTTGCATCCGGGGATACCAACACAGCTCCGATTCCACTACCGGACAAATTGACAGCTCCGTCGAAATACATTTCCCATACATCAACTGGTTCTTTTTCTCCGCCGTCTACTTCGTTAACATGCTCATCAGGAAACTCAAAATCCAGAGCTTCATAACCCTGGATAGGGTTTTCTGCTAGGAGATCAGCGATTATGCTACCTTTCACTGCTTTCCGGGTCATATAGACAATGTCATATTGGGAGAGTATGACCTGCCATTTGGCTATCCTCCTTGGCAAAAATGGGCTTTCGAATACATACTTAATAGGATCCATCCTAGAGATGAGCCATGTCTTATGATTCAACATGTAGTGTTTAAGTCAATTTGCTATCCAGGCTAACGCGCAGCAAATTTTTTCTAGGAAAGAATACCTTGACTCACAATCGTTGAACTTTTTGCTCAGGTAATAAATAGCCCTCTCCTTTCGACCGGTATCATCATGCTGCCCCAAAACACATCCCATTGAGCTTTGTTGGACTGCCATATACAGAATCAGCGGCCTTCCTGCCACCGGAGGAACCAATACTGGTGGGTTTGACAGGCACTGCTTAATTTTCTCGAAAGCCTCTTGACAAACGGAATCCTATTGAGTGGTGTTGTTCTTTCGGATAGTCTAAAAATTGGCTCGGCTTTTGCAGTGAGGTTGGAAATAAATCTCAAGATGTAGTTCAACTTCCTCAGGAAACTGCGCACCTCCCCTTTTGTTTTTGGGGATGGCATCTCTTGAATAGCTCGAACTTTGTCTGGATCTACTTCTATTCCCTTCTCACTCACTATGAATTCCAACAACTTCCCAGATCTAGCACCGAATACACATTTAGCTGGGTTCAGTTTCAACTGATACTTCCTGAGCCTCTCGAATACTTTCCTTAGCACCTGCACATGGCTTTCTCCTCCCCTGGATTTGATGATCATATTATCCACATACACCTCCACTTCTTTTTGCATCATATCGTGGAATAATGTGACCATAGCACGCTGGTAGGTAGCGCCAGCATTCTTTAACCCAAAAGGCATGACCCGGTAACAAAACACCCCCCATTGAGTGATAAAGGCAGTTTTTTCCTTGTCTTCATCATCCATTGGGATTTGATTGTACCCCGATGCCCCATCGATACACGAACATCTGCCCAATCTCGCAGCATTGTCTACTAACATATCTATATGTGGGAGAGGGAAATCATCTTTCAAGCTTGCTTTATTAAGATCCCTGTAATCGACACACACCCTGACTCTCTCGTCCTTCTTCATCACCGGGACAACGTTAGCTATCCATTGGGGATATTTGACCACTTCCAGAAACCCAGCATCATATTGCTTCTTGACTTCATCCCTAACTTTGAGCAGCGTGTCAGGGTTCATTCTTCTTAGCTTCTGCTTCACTGGGATCGTCCCGGGAATTAGGGGAATTTTGTGTGTCACTATGTGAGGGTCAAGGTCGGTCATATCGTCATAGCTCCATGAAAATATGTCTAGGAATTCTTTGAGCAAACTGACCATATCTTCTAATTCTCCACTCTCCACAACTTTAAGTTCACTTTTTATTTCTTCTGTGCCTAAATTCACGGTGTACGTTTCGTCCCCGCAAGGCACTAGGGAATGTTCATTTTTTTCATCCCTTTCCTCTACGAGTTCTCCCTCAGAATCACTTGAAGTAATGGTAGTTATGGGGGTTTCAAAATTAACTGGAGGAATTTCTGAGCCTATTGAATTATTAGGTGTTAATTGATGAGTGGTCCTGAAGAAACGAAAATGGAATATATTATAAGGATGGATTTTAAAAGGAAAGGAGAAGAGAATTGGATATAAAATGCGCTATTAATTCATTAACATTTATAACATAAGAAAATGGTCCATTTACAATATTACACTTGTCACCATGGACAAAATGATCAAGTGTTGATAACCAAAAGTAATTTACTCGAAATTAAGTACAGGGATGTCATCTGCTGTCCAGTTGTCCAGTTCTTGCCCTTCAGTTATTGGTGAGACTAGAGCTTCATACAAGGAATCAAGATGGATGACATCAATGGATCGTTCATCAGGCGATTCTTCAGTTTCCACTGGATTCTCAATGACCGGTTTGGTGAAGACCTCCGCGATTCTCGGGACTACCTTCATTTTCCCGTTTTTCTGATCAAATCTCTGGTCCCGAAGCATATTTCTCATCCAGAATCGTCCATCCATGAGGGTGTCTTCCTCATAACCCAAACCGCAATGGCCAACCTTCTGGATAGCCGGTATAGGTTCGACAATCCCTTGCAATGCGGCGCCTAACCCCTTGCCCTTTTCATACCCATTCCTCAACATCACCTTGGCTACCATAGCCGTGGCCCCTTTGTTTCTTGAAGTGTTTTCTTGTAATTCAAGAGCCTAGAAAGAGCTTTCCAAGGATTCCTCGGTTACTTCCACATAAGGAAGTGATTGCGGCTTGGTGACCAGCATGGCTTCTTCCCCTTTTACAGTGATGATTTTGCCGTCCATAATGTATTTAATCTTCTGGTGCAAAGTTGAAGGAACGGCATTTGCCGAATGGATCCAAGGCCTCCCCAACAACATAGTGTATGCAGGTTCAATGTTCATCACTTGGAATGTGACGTTGAAAGTGCATGCGCCGATTTGGAGTGGCAAGTCAATGTCTCCCAGCACCTCCTTCCTTGTACCATCAAAAGCCCTTACCACCATAGCACTTTGACGTATGTTTGATCGGTCAATCGGTAACCTAGCCAAGGTGGCATTAGGCAGTATGTTGAGCACAGATCCATTATCAATAAGGACCTTGGCAACTATGCAACCTTTGCATTTCACTGTCACATGCAGAGCCTTAGTGTGCGTTAAGCCTGCCGGGTCTATCTCTTCTTTTGAAAAAGTGACAAAGCTTGATGCCTGAAGTTGTCCCACTATCTTTTCGAACTGCCTCGGTGTGATGTCGGGGTTCACGAAGGCCTAATCTAGAATTTTCTGCAGGGTTTGACGGTGCACCTCTGAGCTCAGAATTAGGGACAATAGTGAAATTTGAGCAGGTGTCTTCCTTAACTGTTCCACCACGTCGTACTCACTTTGCTTCATTATTTGAAGCAATAGTTCCTCCTCTTCTTTTAGTCCGGCAGGTTCTTCTTTCTCCGCTTTCTCAGCCTCTTCTTCCGTATTTTCCTGTGGCTTTCCCATTTTTGCTTTCCCTCTCTTCTTTTCCCTTTCTTCATTCTCGTAACACCTCCCACTTCGGGTTATAAACTCAACTTCTTGCTCAGGTGGAGAGGATCTTGTGGTAGTGACTGGCTGGGGGTTTGATTGGGGAGTAGCATGACCGAAAGGTCCGGCGTATGTCATCTTGAAGTGTTCATGAGGAGCGAAACACGGTTTAGGTGGTATTGAAGGTGAGGTAAGGCTAGGAGCCGGTATACTGCTCAATGCTCCTTGGGTGAAAACTTGGAAGTTATAGTTCCAAGGTACAGCATGGGTGTTTGTGACTGGGAGCTGGGGCAGGGTTTGGATAATGGTTACTGGTGGCGATGGTGTTGGGGGAGAGAAGGTCATTTTGTGGTTAGAGGTGGAGGCATTCTGGCTGAGCCGGGCTGTATTTACTCCGCCCTCCATCTCCGACTTTGCTTGGGATCTCAGAACTTTGAGGGACAGCAAGTTCTGTACCTCTTGTTTGAATTTCTCACAATTTTGCAGCTCATGGTCAGCCGCTCTCCCGCGATAGGAGCATCCCACATTGTCTTCAGACTCTATCATTTGGGGGTGGAGGTAACCTTCCCTCACTGCTATTGTCAAAATTTCCTCAAAGTGAGGAATCAGTTGATCTACCTCCAAGGTTGACCCTTCTCCTTCCGACTCTATCATATTTACACCATTACTTATACTATGATTGGGCAATGGGTTTGAGGTAACATTGGGGAGGGAACCATTCCCTTCGATTTTAAGCCATCCGTTTCTGATTAGGGCGTACACTCTCCCCCTGAGCGCTCTACAATTATCAGTAGAGTGCCCTTATGCCCCTCCATGATACTCGCATCGAGCACTAGCATCATACCACCTGGGGTATGGCGGCTGAATCAGGTCAAGGGGAATCGGCACTATTTGATTTATACTGACGAGGTAACAGTATATTTCGCTAAGTGGCAGGGGAAGAGGTGGATCAGGGTTTCTTTGGGGTCTTGGGTTGTTTTGGGGTGGTCTGGGTTGAGTGGGTTGTGGAGGAGGTCTGGGCTGGTAAGTCGACGGTGGCGGATATTGTGGGCGTGGGTGAGGATAATTTGGGAGAAGGGGTGGAATATTTGCAATGGTTGGGCCATGAGGGGGAGGATATGGCCGGTAGTTATTTGGAGGTAATGAAAATTGGGTGTTCTGTCGGGTGATGGAGTGCACATCACCCTCTTTCTTCTTGCCAAAACTGGCAGTTTTCTTGGCAGGATTCTTAGTCAACTCCTGCATTCGTCCCATCCTTAATTTAGCTTTTATCCTCTCGCCAGCTTGGATGATGTCCGAGAAGCTGTTGGAGGTATTTCCAATCATCAGATTGAAATAAGGAGCCTTCAACGTCTCAATGAACAAGGAGCATAGCTCATTGTTAGTCACTGGAGGATACACTTCTGCGGCCTTCTCCCTCCATCTCTGGGTATATTATTTGAAGCTTTCCCTATCTCTCTGCACCAGGTTTTGGAGGTCTCTCCTTGTGGGGGCCACGTCGCAGTTGAACTTGTATTGTTTTAGGAAAGCATCAGCCAAATCTTTCTAGGAGCGCAATTTGCTCCTGTCCAACTGAATGCACCATCTCAGGGCTGCCCCGGAGAGACTTTCATGGAAAAAGTGGACTAGGAGTCGATCATCCTTTGTCAGGGCAGACATTTTGGCAATGTAGGTGGTCAGGTGAATGCGGGGGTTTGAGTTCCCAGTGTATTTATCGAAGTCCGGGATTTTGAACTTAGGCGGCACCACCACATCAGGCACCAATCTAAGTGATGCCACATCAATCGAACCATACATGTTCAGCCCCTCTATCGCTCTTAATCTCTCTTCTAGAGTGGATAGCTTCTCGTTTTCTCTTGTCTTATTCTCTCCACCTACTACATGAAATACTCCCCCAGTCGGGAGTTGAGGAGTGGAATAAACCGGAGGGATCAGGATTGAAGGGTGTGGCTCGGCATTTGGGATAGCCGGGTAGTAGGAGAAAGGTGGGTCATTATTCAGGGGGACTGGATTGATGATGATTGTCGGATCCGGGATAGGTGGCTGAAAAGTGAAAGAGGTTGAAGCATGATGAGAATCAACCGTTATAGGAGGTGGGAGAGGTAGTGGTAAATTAGGCTCTGAGGCAGACTTATTATGGGACATCTCTCTCATTAGTCTCATGAGCTCTGAGACCTGGTCTTTCAACTCGGACACTTGTCCTTGTAGGTTCTGGACTTGTTCCTGGTCTTCCATTAGCCTTTTTGTTCGTGATCTTGTTAAGTACACTGCAGGTTGAATCACAGAACTGGTCAGGCTTGCTTTGTTTGAAGCAATATTGATTTTCTGCAGGAAGTTGAAAAGTTTTTAATGAATTTCGAATTTTGTAAAAAAAATTGAAGGTCCTGGTTCGGACAAAGGATACAGTGGCATTTGGGAGCCAAAATGAAATCTGCAGAAGAATAATTGCATCAATTTTATCATGGCATCGTTCGATAGTCCGACTGTGAATGACTAGATTGAATGCGCATTTATGATACTTGTCCATATGGCGCATCCAATTTTTCGCATAACCCTAGCGAGGGGGTTCCTACGGGAGTCATGCTATTCATTCACAATTTTGCTAAACAATGACCCAAAAGTTATTCCATTAATTGAATAATTCATACACAACATTCTTTACATCGGCCTAGGCTCAGGGAGGTTCTTTATAATGTAATGACATTTCCTGAGATATTCATATAGCCTTTCTTCTTGTCTGGCAGGGTTGAACACTTTCAGGGCATACTCAGATTTAGGTAGGAGTTCTTGTTTCCCCTGTGCTATCATTCTCTCCAGCTGGTCAACATTTTCTTTCAGCTCCTGATAAAGAGTGGCTTGTCTTTCTTTTTCCTTCCTTTCTTTAGCACATTCTCTCAGGATATCATTGATAAGCTGTGCTTGCTCTTTTAGTTCAAGCTTCTTCTTTTTGCTTTCTTATTTATACTCCTCTACGAGTATCTCCTGGTATTTCATTTTCTCTTGAAGCTTGCCATTCTGTACTTCTACTTCTTTCATTGCAGCTTGGAGAGAGCTCTTTTCCCTTTCCCATCGTGTTTCTTGCTCTTCAAACCCCATCTTTTCGGTTCTTGCCTCCTCCCTAAGCCTTCTTACTTTTTTTTGAGGATCTACTGTTGGTCCTCTAACCATTTTATTCGTTCTTATAACTGCGAGTTTTCGGTATTCGCCTTTTGCAGAGAGTCGGCCAAATGAACGCTAGCTTCTTCTGAAAGGACGTTTTGACGAGGGTTGCTGCCTTCGAATTTGGTTGGATCTGCTGTTAAGTGTCCTTGATCCCTACCAGCTCTCCATTTAAGATAATCGCTCGTGACACTCGGACCTTTAGGAGACCTTTCCAACATAGTGATGTTTTCCCAGGATTTGCGAGCTACTTTCAATTCTTCTTCATTACCGAACTCATGATAGAAATGACCTCGGTGGTATTCTTCAATACCGATTGTGGACTGGGTTGAACCGAACTGTCACATTACTAATGCTGGAGTATAACTTGTGTATCTGGTCACTCCAATTAGGGATACTGATTGATTACACCCCGTGCTGACCAAAATGGATTGACCCGACGTCCACAATTTCCTCCAATAGTAGTCATGGCTGTTGAAGCTCAAAATCCGTTCTTGCCATTACAGCTCATCCTTTGGGCTGATTACTAATCTGGTCATCTTTTCGATAAGAGGCTGATCAAGATACCAAGTTAACCCCTTTGTCTCCACAGGACATATGTGGCTAATAATCCAGAGGTATAATAATTGAGAACAACACTTAATGGACCCCTTGCCTTATTGTCGATAGTAAGTAAGAGTCAATAAAGTCTCTGCAAGAATTGCCGGTATCGGGTTGACTTTCTATTTCTCTACTGCCCAGAATATTTCCATAACGCTGCAGGTTATAATTCCCGGAGGCCCAGGGAATAAGATCAGACCATAGATCCCCAAAGCAATCACTAACGAAGCTTGCGCCCATTGTTCATCCTGGATGTATCGGTCTAACCACTTCCCGAGGTAAGTCCAATACCATCCATGCGTGTTTCCTTTGACAGTTTCTCTTACCTTCGCTTCTTACGGGGGAATTCCCAACACATGTGCGAACCGTTTCTAGGTCTGCCTATGCTCAAGGTGTAAGTAAATCCGATTCTGTACCACATAAGGAATTTCTAGCAATGCCTGATATTCCTCCAGAGTGGGGGTCGTATCAATGTCATTGAAGGAGAACACCCCATACTTGGGATTCCAAACTGACAACATGGCCTTTAATGCAGAAACTTGGACTTTGACTCGTATCAAGGTCGCAATCCTTCCATATTTTTCCTCGAATTGTGCCTTGATGGGATCGGGAAGCGACCTCCAACCATTAGATAGACCCTCGAGACCGGTCATCCTAACCTCGACTTTGCTTAGGTCCAATGGAGGCAACGGGCTAGTATCTGCCCTGGTGACATCACTTTGCGGGGATAATGAACTATGAGGCAGTTCGGACCACGGTTTAGCATTCTATTCTGGTCTTTCTTCTGTCGACTGACTCGAGGATGCCATGTTAAAAATGATGCTTATCCTTTTACAGACCTTAATTTGGTGATGCCTGTAGTAAAAACTTGTTAGTAGAGTAAATTCGGGTAATTTTGAATTATACTGTTGGCAAAGTGACACCTATACACTTATCAAAGTAGGAAAGCGTGTAGGTCTTTCTAACAGTGTGATCCAAGATTACCCTTAAAAATAAGAACATAAGAAAACACAAACAGAATAGGGTGAGAGCAAGTATGTCCCTTTTGTCTAAAATAGGGAGAGTCCTGGTACCAGATAGGTGCTACCTAATTGGATAGTTCTATCTTATGAGGTAGTTTGCTACGGTTTCTAGCTATTGTGATAGTTTAGCTCAAGGTCTAATTTTATAAAAGCCACAGGTTCCCAGATTGCCCCTACTGCAAACAGTAGAGCCCCATTCTATCACCATGATACTAACGGGAGAATTCCACTGTATCACAAAGAATAGAACAAGTTTCAATCTGAGAAGAAGCCTTCACGGATACTAACGGGGTAAAACCCACGGGTACCGCTACATGACTCCCTCCTATTTTCCTAAATGGGATAAGAAAGCCTGGGTATAGGGCTGGAGTGTGTGAGGACATTGTGTGAGTGTTTAATGTGTGAAGGGACACCTTTACCTCTTCCCAATATGGGGGAGTTTTTTCCTTTTTCTCTTTTTTTTTAGACGAAGAGTACTGTAATAAGACAATCAAGACAAGTAAAACGGTTAGCAAAAACAACAATAAGAAATTTTGTAAATTAAGCCCACCTAACGATGGTTTGAGCATAAAATTAAATCTGCTTTTGGACCTCTGAACTGGGGTTAAGGTGAAGGTTTATAAATATCCCCAGTGGAGTTGCCAAGCTGTCGCAAGGTATTTTGCGATCGCCTAGACGAACACTCACCGAAGTGGGGAAGAGTGAGGAGTCGCCACTTTAATTTTGAGAAAAATTGAAGGAAACCATTTTTGAAAACAAACTAACATAAAACCACTTCGAAAACAGAGATTCTAGGTTCGGGGTCCGTATACAGGCGGGGAAGGTGTTAGGCACCCCGCCTCGTCCCTCTATGAGGGCAAGCAGATTTAACATTATGCTCTTTATAAATTAAGATTGATAGCTAGAAGGGTTGGGCAAGAATGAAAATGTTAATCCCTTTGACAAAAGAAAGTATTTAATTTTTCACTAGTTTTTCGGGTTACCCAGATACATAAGTAAATGAGACGACCTTAGTGAATTGATGTTGTGTTGCGGTTTTCGTTTATGGGATTACTTTGCGTGTTTATTAAAATTTGATCTTGAGGATCGGATAAGAACTCTCCTCCGATCTCTGTATATTTATTAAAATTTGATTAGAGAATCGGATAAGAACTCTCCTCCGACCTCTGTATATTTGTTTGGTTTGATTTGAGAATTGAATAAGAACTCTCCTCCGATCTCTTTTAATATTTAAAATCTTTAATTGAGAATCGGATAAGAACTCTCCTCCGATCTCTTTGAAATATTTAAAATTTGGAATGAGAATCGGAAAAGAACTCTCCTCCGATCTCTTTTAATATTTAAAATTTTTAATTGAGGATCGGATAAGAACTCTCCTCCGATCCCTTTTAAAAATGTAATTTGAGAATTTTAATGAAGGATCTTGGATAAGAACTCTCCTCCGATCTCCTTTCGTTTGGATGAGGATCAGGTAAGAACTCTCCCCCGACCTCTTGAAATTTAATTACGATCGTATCGCGCACGGACCTTAAGCTAAGGGTTCTGTCATTCGAAGACACTGGGAACCCGGATTAGGCTTTTTTTAACTCATTGGTGCCTTGTGACTATTAGGGGATATCGAACTGAATTTTTACCGATCTCCTTTGCGATTGGCTTACCAGTACCTTTCAACAAGCAACATTTGCTCTATTTCATTTACTAGTCTGAAATCTAATTTTACTCCGACTCTCCATCTTACCCAGCCATCTTCTTGAGCTAGTCTAGTGGTTCGACTTCATAACTCTCTGATTTATTATCCGATCGTTTTTTTTAAAAAAAAAACGCTCATGTTAAGATACTGCTACCAACACTTTATCAAACTACCTATACGTTACCCGAAACCAAAACACCTACATTAGGAGATAATAAAAAACCAAGAACAAATAAATAACATGAACCAATATATCAAAGGTAAATTCAAGAGAATAACCACCCATGTGGGACCTTCCAACGTAAGACAAACTTTAACGAAAATTACGAGCGTAAAAGAAAACAAAAACAAACACTGGATAGGGCAACGGGTCAGACACTCACCTGTAGGAAGTTGAACCTATTGAACTAACTATGAAGTCGCGAATGTTGCAGAGTTGCGTGCTAATAGTCTGAGGACTAATGCTTGCCTTGAAATGACGAATGCCTAGCTAGCATGTAATGGAGCCGGAATGACAATGAATGAGATTGAGCTCAGAAAATAAAAGTGGATATAAAGGTGATGAAAACAGAACTGAAACTTAAGAAAGGGTATCGCAGAGCGATGAACAAACTGAAAATCAAGAGTTCCAGTGTCCAACACTTCTTCAAAGAAAACACTTTAGAAAACTGGTTTCTAAAGTCTTTCTAGCTTAAAAATAGCAGAGTAGCAGAATTGAATCAATTTTCAAAGCCTTTCCACTATAATCACTACCCTTTTTCTTCGTCCTCCCCCCTTCAACAATTTTCATGCAGGTATTTATAGGGAACGGATGTTCCTAATGAAGGGTCAGGATTTCCTTTGAGGGAAATGGAAGGTTTGGATTTTAAAGGACACGATCTGATGGTTGGGAATTAAAGAGAATCAAAACGAACGACTGAGATCCTTTTCTGCATATTTGTCCTTTCTCTTTTTTAATCTAACGGCTCAGAATTTTCTTATCAAGGGCGATCCGAAGGCTGGGAATAAAAAGCGCCGGTCTTGTCGTCTTCTTCTTTGATCCAAGGGCTCTGGACTTGTCCTTACAAGTAAGATCAACGGTGGAGATTGGGATGTACAGGACTGTAACACCCCTATGTTCGGTAGTGCGTTCTACTGTTCCGGTGACCAGTGTTGTCCGGACAGCTAGGATGCCTAGAACTACACTTCGATATGAGTGAGGAGACATAAAATAATAAAATACAAGAAAAGAAAATACAAGAAAAACAAAGGAAAAATAATAGCAAAGAAATGTAACCAAGTTAAGCGAGTCGATAACCCTAGCGGTGGGTGACCGCACCGGGAAGTCACGGCGTGGACCGTTGACTAGCCTTGGACCGCGGGGAACCCTGGAAAATATTTTTAGGACTTAAATAGACACCTATTGAAGTATAAATATCATTAGAAATATTAAAGAAAAATTAAATAATTAGCACAAAGAAAAGTGAGAAATCGAAAAACGGACAAAATCCGGTGTTATCGAAAAATCAGGAATGCAACCCGAACAGGGGCATTGTGGTCATTTGACATACCGAATTGTCTTTTGACCTAAATTTCCATTAAAAATAAATAATATTACACTTGAAAAATATAATAAAAAATTAAATTGGTGGTACCTAAAGTAAATAGCAAAGATTATGGGTTTAATGTGGAATAAATGAAAGTTAAACATATAATATGATTTAATTTGTGTAAGTGGACCACTATGGAATAAATTAAGAACTAAATGGCAGGTGTACACCCATTATACAATCTGCAACTTCATCTTCCTCATTTGGTTCATCCATGCCGAAATGAAGAACTTGAAAACCTCCATTGCCGTTTTGCTTCAAGCTTCATCCTCTCCTTCATTTCACCTCTAAACATCTAGGTTTCTTCATCAAAGTTTATCCTCACTTCACAAGGAAGAAGTAGATACCAATATTAAGAAGTTTTAGTGAAGAATTAACAAGTCCTAACAATAGGTAAGTTTGTATTTTTGAATATTGCCTTGTTAAACTTTGTAAGCATGTTATGGGTGTTTGCTTTGTGAAGAAATTTTAAAGTTTTGAGGAGTTATTGACATATCCAATTTTGGACAGCCATGAAGTTGTATATTTGATGAACTATTTTTACATATATTTGGTGGGAATTCATGTTGAGTAGAGTGATTTAATGTCCTAGTAAGTTATTCCACATGTATATGGTGATTGTGCATTTGAAATTGAAGTTGACGAAATTATGGGAAACTTTGGCAATGTGGAGCATTTCGGTAGCCTTGAGACTCCTTGATGAATGTTTGAATTCATCAAGATATTGGATGAATTGTGATGTTGAGGATTGATGAATATGTATGTAAATTGGTTGTGGAAATTGTATGTAATAATTAGGAGTGTTTATGTGAATATATTGTTGTATTTGGACTTTGTGAATTAGAGTTTCATTTGGTGTATTGAGGATATTTGTATTCTGCCCAAAGTGACTTTAAAGTGAAGTGATATATGGTTTTGGTAATGTACCAAATCAGAATTAGTAAGAGAAGTGGACTTATAGCAAGTTAGATGTGCAATTGATAGATGTTAAGCAATGTATTTAAGGACAGTGTGCATTTCAGCCTGTAACTCTAAATGTGTAACTCCAATTGGTATGAGACCAATTGGAGGTGAAACTAGGCACAAAATGTGCCAACTTTCATTAAGGAAGCATACCAAAATTCTGTTTGCAAGGTAGCTTGAAAAATGACCAAATCCGGATTAAGTGCAAATGAGGCCTGAAAATTGACCATTTGGGCAGCAGTTAGTATTTAGGCCATAACTCACTCAAGACAGGTCCAATTGACCTGAAATTTTAACCATGAATAGTTAAGACCCATATCTACAAGTCTTATGAAGACACCAAAGCTCAGAAATGACCATAAGCAAGTCAAACAGCTTGCACAAGTTCGGGTCCAAAAACTGGCCGAACCAAAGTTGACCAAAATTGACCTAAAATGACCAAATTTGATGCCATTTGACCAGCAATAGTAAAATGACCATAACTTGGTCTACTTAACTCAGAATGATCTGAAATTTTTCCCCGTGTGCAATAAGACATAGATCTACAAGTTTGTAATTTTGACCGAAACCCGAAAACTGAGGGAACTAGGTCGTCCGGCTAGGTCAAACTAGTATCCCGAAATCCAACAAATTGCAAGAAAATGCAGTATACACGGAACTGAATTTGGTAACACGTACCAACCCTAAAAGACTATCGAATGTGACATATTAGTAACACTAAAACCTAATTTACCTAAAATGCACCAAGGGTCGATATATTAGGTTGATTAAGCAAATAATGGTATTCAGTGAATTATTTATCAAACATTATCGTTAGAGACAGTTTAATTAAGTACTGAAACACTTCAAATTGTGTTTCTCAGTTAGCAAAGACTCAGGAAAAGGGAAGGAAATACTGTGTCAAGACCAGGAGACAAATATCAGAGGTTTGTGCACAACAGCTATTTCTTTTGAATTATTTTTCAATTGAAATAAATTATGACTATTTGGATATTATTGTTTTAAATTGTGAAACTGTGAAAAATTGTTTGAATGATATTTGATGGATACTTATTGATTGAAAAGCACTGTAAATGGTTTGAAACCACAGCTATCATGTACATTGATTGTATTCCTCGCTAGCTTGTCTAGTGGGATGAATTGAATTCCCTCTCTGGCTGAAGTGTTGAGGTGTGTGCCTGTTGAGGACGAATAGAATGAGTACTCATGTTTTTGCTAGCTAGCTATATTATACCTCATTAGCCATCGGCTTTTGGGACGAATTGAATACCTCAATAGCTATCGGCTTTTGGGATGAATTGAACTTTGGAACATGATTTCAAGCTGTGTGTGATTTATTGATACGTATTGTAAGATTGTGAAATGGATTTTAAATTCTTATTGACATTCACAGTCTTTTGAATTAAACTATGTTTTGATTACTGAGAATGATTGTGATATTGTGTTAAATTCTTTATGACATTATTGTCTTAAATTTAACTATGGTTTTTAAGTATCCACTATTTATTTAACTTATGAATTGTGATTTAAAGTTGTATTTGGTTAATATTGTGCACCACTGAGACATTGTCTCAGCGATAGCTTTTTATTGTTGTCGCAGGTAGAGAGACGGACAGGGCAGCAGACTAGGCTGCTAGTACATCTAGCGAGGGATTACCGGGTATAATGAGTATACCAACATTTTGCATTTTGTACTGTAATGTATGACCACTGTATGTACATATTGTTTTTGGTTTTGAGCGGTTGTAAATTCAAATTGTACATTGAAGTTGTAAAATAATTATGAGTTGTTTTGACTTGTAAAATTTATATTATAATTTTTGTATCTCAGTCTTTGAAAAATTACTATGGATTTGAGTTGAGAAAAATGTTGGAGTTGAGATTTAAACTATATTGAAGTGCTTTTTACAGGTTTTTTGAAGAACTGTTTTATCCAAAATACAGATGGCACTCTGCCAAATTTTTTATAGAAATTCCAAATAATTCAAATATGTTAGTTCTATCACTTCAGTTCAAAAAGTTTTTTTTTAACACCTGTAAATAGTGCTCAGCACTATAAAAGAAGTAAAAAAAGTTTTTAAAATCCCTTGTAGTGTATTTAATGGGTTATCAGTAGACGGAGTTGGTAATTCATTAGGTATACTACGGGATCATGTTATGCCTTACAGAGGGGTAAGGTGTGACATGTTTTGGTGGTATCAGAGCTAGTTTTTAAATTCTATTTTCACCTGTTATTTGAATATTCTTTCTTCATAGTACAACTGCTCAATATCATTGTTTGATACATACAGTACATTACATTATAAATATGCACTAACGGGAGGAAATCTCCTTGTGTTATTTGTTCAGGAGATCTAAGATCCTCGCATTGACCATGGAAGAGGGTGATCGTTTAGTCGATCAATCTATAGAGGCTGAGGTGCAAGGGGATGCCCCAGCCCTACATAATGTCAGTGGTTCAAGAAGACCACCCGCAGATCAGTAGTTTCTCGCTCCGCCACAGATGGCTGCAATGTTCCAACAAATGGCTGGTTATATGCCTACTTAAGTCCCAATACAGACACCAGTGGTACAACCACAGTCTCCTGCTAGGCAGTATGACAAATTGATGAAATATGGGGCTACAGAGTTCAAAGGGACAGTAGATCCTCTAGAGGCTGAACAGTGGTTAGAGAGGATGGATAGGGTGTTCAAGAAGCTACATTGTACAGAGGAGCTTAGATTTGAATACTCAGTATCTTTGCTACAGGGGGATGCTTATGACTGGTGGAAAACCATTCCCCACAGTCTGGTAGAACCTGCAGTGCTAACATGGAATGACTTTCTCAGGGAATTCAGACAGAAATATGTCCCTGATGCTTATGTAGACCAGAAGTTGCAAGAGTTCCTAAGTTTGAAACAGGGGAGCAGATCAGTGGCTGAGTATGAAAGAGAATTTTCCCGCCTGAGCCATTATGCAGTAAGTTTACTTGCTACCAGCAGGGAGAGATGCAAGAGGTTTGAAACCGGCTTGAAGCCCAGTATCAGATTACAAGTAGTCGGATTCAAACACACTAACTTCTCTGAACTTGTTTCTCAAGCCCTAGAGTTGGAAAGAATTGAGTTTGAAGCTGCTCCTGAGAAAAAGAGATCAGAGAAAACAGAGAAAGAGGGAAAATCAGTAGAACAGAGTTCCAGTGGTCCTACTGGAAAGAGGAAGAACTATGGGGGGACATGGCAGAGGTGGCAAGAAGTCTGGTAGGGGAAGATATTCAGGACAGAGACCTCCACTATCTGGTCAGCAGAGTTCCAGAAGTTCCTACCCTCCCCGCCAATGTGAAACTTGTGGAAAAAATCATGGTGGGATATGCTATAAGGCTATTGGAGCCTGTTATAACTGTGGAGGCACAGGACACTTTGCCAAGGACTGCACCAGTAGTCGCAGAGTTGGACCACCTCCTACTACTGCAGAAGGGCCGCCTGAGCCCCGCACTAGAAGTTCACAACCACCCAGCAGAGGTAGAGGTAGGGGTAGAGGTAGCCCAGCAGGCAGCCAAGGCACAGTAAAACATTCAGAGCAGGACAGTGCTCCGGTCAGAGTCTACGCACTGAGACAGAGGGAAGAGGCCAAGACATCTGATGTTGTGGCTGGTACCTTCTCAACTTTTAACCAAGATGTGTTTGTGTTATTTGATTCGGGTTCTACCCATTCTTATGTGAATGCTAGCATCATTGATTGCATTGCTGTTCCATGTACAAAAATGGACTTTGAGGTGCTAGTAACAAGTCCGCTAGGACAGGAGGTTAGGGTTAATAGGATGTATAGAGATTACCCTTTGGTGATCCAAGGACACACTTTTCTGTCGGATTTCATTGAAATGCCCTTCAGAGATTATGATATCATCTTGGGCATGGATTGGTTAGCTAGGCATCATGCCATGATTGATCAGAGGTCAAGATGTCACTTTTGGTCTCCTCGCATGTGATGTGGTAATACATGGGGAGAGGCAGTTATTGCCATCAAACATCATTTCGGCTGCACTAGCCAGAAAAATGATCAGAAAGGGGTGTGAAGCATACTTGGCACATGTGGTAGACACCTAAGTGGGGAGTCCAACATTGAAAGACATCCCTAAAGTATATGACTTTCCAGATGTGTTTCCTGATGAATTGCTAGGATTACCTCTGGAAAAAAAAGTGCAGTTTGAAATTAATGTTATGCCTGGTGTGGATCCAATCTCCATAACGCCATACAGAATGGCACCAGCAGAGTTGAAGGAGTTGAAGATACAATTGCAAGAATTACTTGAAAAGGGCTTCATCCGCCCTAGTGTGTCACTTTGGGGAGCACCAGTGTTGTTTGTTAAGAAGAAGGATGGTACTCTCCGCTTATGTATAGACTACCGGCAGTTGAATAAGGTGACAATAAAGAACAGATATCCATTGCCTCGCATTGATGATCTGTATGACCAGTTTAAGGGTGCAGCTGTATTTTCCAAAATTGATTTGTGATCTGGTTATCATCAGTTGAAGGTGCAAGAGCAGAGTATTCCAAAAACTGCTTTCAGAACTCGGTATGGCCACTATGAGTTTCTAGTAATGCCATTCGGGTTAACAAATGCTCCAGCTGCTTTTATGGATTTGATAAACACTATTTTCAGACCATATCTTGATCAATTTGTGGTGGTGTTTATTGATGACATTTTGATATATTCGAGAAATGCAGAGGAGCATGACAGACATCTACGGATTGTACTGCAGACTTTAAGGGAGAAACAGCTATACGCCAAATTATCGAAATGTGAATTTTGGCTGAAAGAAATCTCCTTTTTGGGACATGTTGTGTCAGCTGAAGGGATCAAGGTAGATTCCAGCAAGGTAGAAGCTATCCTTAATTGGAAGCCGCCCAGGAATATCACTGAAATTCTCAGTTTTATGGGTTTAGCTGGATATTACCGTTGGTTTGTGAAAGGGTTCTCTATGTTATCTTCTCCACTGACCAAGCTGCTTCGGAAAGATGTAAAATTTCAGTGGACAGATAAATGCCAGCAAAGTTTTGATAAGTTGAAGAGGTGTTTGACTGAAGCTCCAGTTCTCACTTTACTTACTCCGGGTAAAGAATACACAGTTTATAGTGATGCTTCTCACAATGGGTTAGGCTGTGTAATGATGCAAGATCGGAATGTCATTGCTTATGCATCACGCCAGCTGAAATCGCATGAGAGGAACTACCCAACACATGATCTGGAGCTAGCAGCTATTGTTTTTGCTCTGAAGATTTGGAGACATTATTTGTATGGAGAGAAATGCTACATTTACACAGATCACAAGAGCTTGAAGTACTTAGGCACCCAGAAGGAATTAAATTTGAGGCAGAGGAGATGGTTAGAACTCATTAAAGACTATGATTGCTTAATAGACTATCAGCCAGGAAAGGCAAATGTGGTGGCTGACGCCTTAAGTCGCAAGACTATGGCAAGTCTCAGAGTTTCTCCTTTGTCCATGGTATATGAATTGAAAGCACAAAGATGCCGCTTTAGAGATTGATGATGAGGGACGCATGAGTTGCATGGCATGTACAAATTAGTGTTGATTGATCGATCGTAATGGTCGCCAGAGTGATGAAAAATATCGGTTACCGAAAGAAGTCAAAGCAGGCAAGAAACCTGAATTTTCTGTGAGAGATGATGGTTTATTACTACATCAGGGCAGAATGTGCGTTCCTAGTGATGTAGAATTGAGACAAGTCATTATGAAGGAAGCACATGAGTCCCCTTTTGCTATGCACCCTGGTGGAACTAAAATGTACAGAGGGCTGAAAGAACATTACTGGTGGATGGGTATGAAGAGAGATATAGCTGAATTTGTTTCCAAATGCCTAACTTGTCAGCAAGTAGAGGCAGAACATCAAGTTCCAGCTGGTTTGTTACATCCTTTGTCGCACTGCAGTGGAAATGGGAACGAATAACTATGGATTTTGTTACAGGACTTCTAAGGACACAGAGTAGTCATGATGCAGTATGGGTTATAGTTGACAGATTGACCAAGTCTGCTCACTTTTTGCCAGTTCGGATGGACTATAGCCTGGAAAGATTGGCCAGATTGTACATATATGAGATTGTAAAATTGCATGGAGTGCCAAGATCAATTGTGTCCGACAGAGATCCTAGGTTCACTTCTAGATTCGGGTAGTCTTTAGAGAGCCCTAGGAACTAGATTGAACTTCAAAGACAAGATTCCACCCACGCACATATGGCCACCCGAGAGGGTTATTCAGATATTGGAGGATATGCTACGGGCTTGTGTGATTGAGTTTGAAGGTAGTTGGGATACACACTTGCCTTTGATTGAGTTTGCTTATAACAACAGCTATCAATCAAGCATTGGGATGCCTCCATATGAAGCTTTGTATGGCAGAAAGTGCAGAACTCCCTTATGTTGGGATGAAGTAGGTGAAAGGAAGATGATTGAGCCGTAAATTGTTCACAGACAGAGGAAAAGATCGATTGATCAGAGATAGACTCAAGGTGCATCGACTGCATCAGAAGTCCTATGTTGATATGAAGAGAAGAGATATTGAGTATGTAGTGGGTGATAAAGTATTCCTCAAAGTTTCTCCTTGGAAGAGAATTGTGAGATTTGGCAAAAAGGGGAAACTGAGTCCTCATTTCATCGGACCATATGAAGTTCTGGAAAGAGTGGGTCCTTTGGCATATCGGTTGGCATTACCTCCAGAGTTAGCAAGGATACACAATGTCTTCCATGTGTCCATGTTAAGGAGGTACAGATCTGACCCATCTCATGTACTATCAGTTGAAGAGATTGAGGTAAATCCAGACCTCTCATATGAGGAAGAACCCATAAAAATTCTGGCTTATGAGGTGAAGCGGTGAGGAATAAATGTGATACACACAGTTAAAGTCTTTGTGGAACCATCATTCAGCCAGAAGCTACTTAGGAACGTGAAGAGGATATGAGGAGACAGACCCACAAATGCTCGAGACTAATGCCAAGTAAAATTTTGAGACGAAATTTATTTAAGGGGGGGAGAATTGTAACACCCCTATGTTCGGTAGTGCGTTCTACTGTTCCAGTGACCAGTGTTGTCCGGACAGCTAGGATGCCTAGAACTACACTTCGATATGAGTGAGGAGACATAAAATAATGAAATACAAGAAAAGAAAATACAAGAAAAACAAAGGAAAAATAATAGCAAAGAACCAAGTTAAGCGAGTTGAGAACCCTAGCGATGGGTGACCGCACCGGGAAGTCAAGGCGTGGACCGTTGACTAGCCTTGGACCGCGGGGAACCCTGGAAAATATTTTTAGGACTTAAATAGACACCTATTGAAGTATAAATATCATTAGAAATATCAAGGAAAAATTAAATAATTAGCACAAAGAAAAGTGATAAATCGAAAAACGGACAAAATCCGGTGTTACCAAAAAATCGGGAATGCAACCCGAACAGGGGCATTGTGGTCATTTGACATCCCGAATTGTCTTTTAACCTAAATGTCCATTAAAAATAAATAATATTACACTTGAAAAATATAATGAAAAATTAAATTGGTGGTACCTAAAGTAAATAGCAAAGATTATGGGTTTAATGTGCAATAAATGAAAGTTAAACATATAATATGATTTAATTTGTGTAAGTGGACCACTATGGAATAAATTAAGAACTAAATGGCAGGTGTACACCCATTATACAATTTGCAACTTCATCTTCCTCATTTGGTTCATCCATGCCGAAATGAAGAACTTGAAAACCTCCATTGCCGTTTTGCTTCAAGCTTCATCCTCTCCTTCATTTCACCTCTAAACATCTAGGTTTCTTCATCAAAGTTTATCCCCACTTCACAAGGAAGAAGTAGATACCAATATTAAGAAGTTTTAGTGAAGATTTAACAAGTCTTAACAATAGGTAAGTTTGTATTTTTGAATATTGCCTTGTTAAACTTTGTAAGCATGTTATGGGTGTTTGCTTTGTGAAGAAATTTTAAAGTTTTGAGGAGTTATTGACATATCCAATTTTGGACAGCCATGAAGTTGTATATTTGATGAACTATTTTTACATATATTTGGTGGGAATTCATGTTGAGTAGAGTGATTTAATGTCCTAGTAAGTTATTCCACATGTATATGGTGATTGTGCATTTGAAATTGAAGTTGACGAAATTATGGGAAACTTTGGCAATGTGGAGCATTTCGGCAGCCTTGAGACTCCTTGATGAATGTTTGAATTCATCAAGATATTGGATGAATTGTGATGTTGAGGATTGATGAATATGTATGTAAATTGGTTGTGGAAATTGTATGTAATAATTAGGAGTGTTTATGTGAATATATTGTTGTATTTGGACTTTGTGAATTAGAGTTTCATTTGGTGTATTGAGGATATTTGTATTCTGCCCAAAGTGACTTTAAAGTGAAGTGATATATGGTTTTGGTAATGTACCAAATCAGAATTAGTAAGAGAAGTGGACTTATAGCAAGTTAGATGTGCAATTGATAGATGTTAAGCAATGTATTTAAGGACAGTGTGCATTTCAGGCTATAACACTAAATGTGTAACTCTAATTGGTATGAGACCAATTGGAGGTGAAACTAGGCACAAAATGTGCCAACTTTCATTAAGGAAGCATACCAAAATTCTACTTGCAAGGTAGCTTGAAAAATGACCAAATCCGGATTAAGTGCAAATGAGGCTTGAAAATTGACCATTTGGGCAGCAGTTAGTATTTAGGCCATAACTCACTCAAAACAGGTCCAATTGACCTGAAATTTTAACCATGAATATTTAAGACCCATATCTACAAGTCTTATGAAGACACCAAAGCCCAGAAATGACCATAAGCAAGTCAAACAGCTTGCACAAGTTCGGGTCCAAAAACTGGCCGAACCAAAGTTGACCAAAATTGACCTAAAATGACCAAATTTGATGCCATTTGACCAGCAATAGTAAAATGACCATAACTTGGTCTACTTAACTTAGAATGACCTAAAATTTTGCCCCGCGTGCAATAAGACATAGATTTACAAGTTTGTAGTTTTGACCGAAACCCGAAAACCGACGGAACTAGGTCATCCGGCTAGGTCAAACTAGTATCCCGGAATCCAAGAAATTGCAAGAAAATGCAGTATACACGGAACTGAATTTGGTAACACGTACCAACCCTAAAAGACTATCGAATGTGACATATTAGTAACACTAAAACCTAATTTACCTAAAATGCATCGAGGGTCGATATATTAGGTTGATTAAGCAAATAATGGTATTCAGTGAATTATTTATCAAACATTATCGTTAGAGACAGTTTAATTAAGTACTGAAACACTTCAAATTGTGTTTCTCAGTTAGCAAAGACTCAGGAAAAGGGAAGTAAATACTGAGTCAAGACCAGGAGACAAATATCAGAGGTTTGTGCACAACAGCTATTTCTTTTGAATTATTTTTCAATTGAAATAAATTATGACTATTTGGATATTATTGTTTTAAATTGTGAAACTGTGAAAAATTATTTGAATGATATTTGATGGATACTTATTGATTGAAAAGCACTGTAAATGGTTTGAAACCACAGCTATCATGTACATTGATTGTATTCCTCACTAGCTTGTCTAGTGGGATGAATTGAATTCCCTCTCTAGCTGAAGTGTTCAGGTGTGTGCCTGTTGAGGACGAATAGAATGAGTACTCATATTTTTGCTAGCTAGCTATGTTATACCTCATTAGCCATCGGCTTTTGGGACGAATTGAATACCTCAATAGCTATCGGCTTTTGGGATGAATTGAACTTTGGAACATGATTTCAAGCTGTGTGTGATTTATTGATACGTATTGTAAGATTGTGAAATGGAGTTTAAATTCTTATTGAAATTCACAGTCTTTTGAATTTAACTATGTTTTGATTACTGAGAATGATTGTGATATTATGTTAAATTCTTTATGACATTATTGTCTTAAATTTAACTATGGTTTTTAAGTATCCATTATTTATTTAACTTATGAATTGTGATTTAAAGTTGTATTTGGTTAATGTTGTGCACCACTGAGACATTGTCTCAAATGATAGCTTTTATTCTTGTCGCAGTAGAGAGACGAGCGTGAGACTAGGCTGCTAGTACATCCAGCGAGGGATTACCGGGTATAATGAGTATACCAACATTTTGCATTTTGTACTGTAATGTATGACCACTGTATGTACATATTATTTTATGTTTTGAGCAGTTGTAAATTCAAATTGTACATTGAAGTTGTAAAATAATTATGAGTTGTTTTGACTTGTAAAATTTATATTATAATTTTTGTATCTCAGTCTTTGAAAAATTACTGTGGATTTGAGTTGAGAAAAATGTTGGAGTTGAGATTTGGAAATATATTGAAGTGCTTTTTACAGTTTTTCTGAAGAACTGTTTTATCCAAAATACAGATGGCACTCTGCCAAATTTTTTACAGAAATTCTAAATAATTCAAATGTGTTAGTTCTATCACTTCAGTTCAAAAAGTTTTTTTTAAACACCTGTAAATAGTGCTCAGCACTATAAAAGAAGTAAGAAAAGTTTTTAAAATCCCTTGTAGTGTATTTAATGGGTTATCAGTAGACGGAGTTGGTAATTCATTAGGTATACTAGGGGATTATGTTATGCCTTACAGAGGGGTAAGGTGTGACAAGGACTGTCATGACATACTCTGGCACCTGTTAGTAATGTGGGCGATTCTGCAAATGAGGCATGCGGTGGAGATCTCGTCTGCAATGCTTTAACTACCTCAGCTCTGATTATGACGACAGTTATTGGAAGTTGTCTTATTCTCTTTGCTTTCCGACCTCCCCTCCCTTCTGATCTTTCTAACACGATCCTTTTCCGATCTCTCATGCCGGGCCCCCTCTTCTGATCTCTCCTACTCCGGTCTTCTCCTTTATCTGGTCCGGTTCAGTCAAAGCATTTATTCCTTCGATTTCCAAGGCGTCCGCTTCGTTTTTTGCTAGCAATAAATGCTCAGACTTTCTCTATATATATACCTTTAACGGGAAACCCCTCCGCATTTGATTTTCTCCTCTTTCCTTCTCACATTTCCTGTTCTAACCGCTTCGGCAATAATCCCGGCCATGATAGCTGCTTTTGATCTTTTTTCGGCTGTCCATCTTGTTTACCGACCGAGAGTTTATGACCCTGGTGATCGAAAAACTACGATGGCCATGTTTGATGACAGTGAGAGAACCGGACTAATTTTCCTATCCAGATCGAGAATATCAATCGTGTTAATTTTGAGTCGGTTGACTGATATAATCGGCGAACTGATTTCGGGCGAGAAGACTGCTAATTTCCCTCTGATCTTTGGTGACTGCCCTTCGAAGTTCATTTGGCCTCTCACCACATTGGGTGTCCCGACAGCAGCTCGGCTCTGAGCGATAACATTGATGACGATCTCTCTCATTCTCATGAGAGTCATAGTCCCCCCATCTGAGCTGTACATCTATCCGATGTCGACGGCCAGTCTCCTGATCAAACACATCTTTTGATTCAGCCACGAGACTAGGCTTTGACATAGGCCTTTACTAGATAGGATGTACTGCCGATCTCTAGAGATCGCCTAAATGATGTAATCTGACCTTTAATGTAATCCGATCTCTAGAGATCGCCCAAATGATGTAATCTGACCTTTAATGTAATTCGATCTCTTGAGATCACCCAAATGGTGTAATCTGACCTTTAATGTAATCCAATCTCTTGAGATTGCCCAAATGATGTAATCTGGCCTTTTGGAAATAAAATTTTATTTTGACAATTATTATTAGTGCATTGATTATTTTTCAATCTCTGATGTGTTTATCCGATCCAGTTCCTAACTGAACAGCCCTTAACTGATCCGCGATTCCAAACATCCGCCTTAATTCACCGATCTTTAACTAGCCGATCTCTCCTTATTCATTTATGGAATTTCTGGAATATTCGTGAGACGTGTCAAAAAAAGCTGGCAAATCCCACCAACCGATGCGCCGCTTGGGACACCGTGAGCATTAAATGCTCAGAGGAGTATAAATAGGGGATGGGTCCGCCAGTTGTCCCCTTATGTCATTTTCAGCCTCTCGCGAGCGATTCCAAAATCCTCTCGTTTTTTCAAGTTCTTCCGACACCGATCACACTCCGGTAAGGACTTTGATCTTTCTTTTAGTTTAAATTTTCTCTTTTCTTTGAAAATGAGAGGCGCCGAGGGTCAGAGAGCGGCGAGCCCCTCTTCCGTTCACGTCTCGTGGTCGTCAGATGAAGTTGAAGTGGTCGGACCGAGTGGGCGATCTGAACCTCCCACATCCTCTGTTCCAACCGGTGGTCAAGCAGGACCCTCAAGACGAATGCATTCTTTAGGGAGAGAAAACCTTCCTGTGGATGAGCTACCGTCAATCCTTCAAGAAACCGATCTGCAGTCGTTTACCCAAGAATATAACCTTCGGGCAGATTCGTATGAGCTTATCAGGTGTCATGGCAATCTCCGAGCCGATCACTTTTTCGAAGAAAATGACATGATTATGGTATACAAAGAGCAATTAAAAGCCGGGCTACGGTTCCCTCTTGACGACTTCTTCAAGGAAGTTCTAAAATTCCATCAAGTATGCATAGCCCAAGTTCACCCGAACTCATGGCGGATCCTAGTGGCCTTCAGAGGCCTCTGCCGAGCTAAGGGGCTCAGACCAACGGCGAAGGTGTTCGCCGAGCTACACAGGCTAACTCATCGAAAGGATGACGAGTATTGGTTCTTTCAGGCGAAGCCACATTGTGGGCTTTTTACCGACCTGCCCTCCTTCCTAAAGAATTGGAAGAATTGCTTTTTCATTCTGAGGAGCAAGGTTCCGAGCGATTTTGAGGGTTTCCCCCGTAGCTGGCTGCATCAGGGCCCGTTAATTCCGAAGCGCATCACCCTGAATAGGGAAGAAGGCATAATGGTGATGGAGCTGAAAGATCAGGTGGCCACTCAGAAGTTCTCTTGTTTAGATGCGGTGACGGCCGAACTACATCATTGGACAATACAGCTGATTACTAGGGAAGAACGCGGGTTTCAGCTCTCTGACCTCGGCTTCAGTACTTTCTATATCTCTGCTCTCTGAACCCTTAGCGAACTCACTGACTTTTCCTTTACACAGTTATGGCGGGCGGTGAGGGTTCCAAGGAGAGCCGGAAGTGGAAGAGAGAGGTCTCCAGAAAGGTGCGGGAGATGAAGCGTGCCGAGGCCCTTCAGACGCCAAGGCACGATTTGAGGGAGATGCAGGAAGGCTCATCCCGACCCTCAGGACCGCCGATTCCTGACATAGAAGTGGTTCGGTCTCCCCCTCGATGCGAAGAGCCACCTCCACCTCCGCCGGTTGCTTCTAGTGCGGAAGGGGGTCTTTCCCAACCTCCTGCGAGGATCCTTTCCCGTGGCGCTCAAGTCCTCATCCATTCGCTGGAAAAGAATCGCACGGTTCGGGAGAATTCGGGCTTGGCTAAGGTCTTGGGGGCCTCGATTTGCCTTCAGAAGGATCGAGATAGGGTGTCCCCAAACAGTCTTGATGATATCTTGACCTAGACTATGAGCCTGAGCGTGGAGAGCCTGGTGAACCAACACATTGTCCGGGCTCGAAAAGGTGGGTCATGAAGCAGCTTCCCTCCGATCCCAACTTTCATCCGCCCAAAACTATATAGCTGAAATTGAGGGGCGGATGAAGTTCTATGAAGATAAACTGGCCTAGCAAGCTCATGTTCTTGAAGAGGTTCGGGCGCTCTGAGCCGCTGATCTCGCACGCCTCACTGACAAACTCAAAGCAAAAGAAGAAGAGGCAGTGACAAGGGAGGCTGGCGCTTATGTGGACGCCCATGGGGATCTTTTGGCCGAGCTCAAGAAGCGTTATTCGGAGGAGGACTTTTCCTAGATGGTGGACCTGGCTCCCCAAGATGAAGAGGATAGCGAGGAGGAGGCTGAAGGTGAGAGAGGAGGTGAACAAAATGTAGAACAGGCTGGGGGTGATCCTCCAGCCGAATGACTTGTATAAATTTTTAATTTGAAATGAAATGAAGTTCCTTTTTTTTTTAATGACTGAATGAGATCGGAAAGTATCTAAGTTGCATGAGCGCCTGATTGTTTGAACATATTAGAACAACTTGAAAGCAATTATTAACCTATGTATGAGAGATCGGTAAAAATTTGTAGACATGAGATCGGCCTAAACTAGGAAAAAACACTAAACAGAACTTAAGATTATTAAAACTGGAAACCTGATCTGAACACTTAAGATTGGAAGCACCGTTAAGCCGGATTAAAACTTTAACTTTATTGAACAGCTATCCACAATATTTATGAATAGGGAATCGGATGGCATGAATACCTAATGTTGGTTCAATTTTGTTTGACAAGAGAGATCGGAAATATGATTGACTGGCCAAAAAACTTGGTAATTGATTCGAGAGATCGGATAGGATTTAAATGATATGGAGCCTTAGTACTGATTTGATTCCTTTTGAAGAGAGATCGGAAATGTGATTAACTGGCAAAGAGAGACTTGGTGCTGGGGATCGGTTTCAAAGTTTATTGATTCCGGGGATCGGTTTCAAAGTTTATTAATTCCGGGGATCGGCCAAAATATGGTGTCGACAGTAATCTTGGCAACTTTTCAGGAAACACATCCAGAAAGTCACATACTGTAGGAATGTCCCTTAATGCTAGACTCCCTACTACAAGAGCCAAATATGCTTCACACCCTTTTCGGATCATTTTTTTGGCAAGTACAGCAGAAATAAGGTTTGATGGCAATAGCTGCCTCTCCCCATGTATTACCACATCATCGTACTAAGGGAGACCAAAAGTGACTGTCTTTAATCTACAGTCAATCATTGCATGATGCCTGGCTAACCAATCCATGCCCAAGATAATATCATAATCTCTGAAGGGCATTTCTATCAAATCGGATAGAAAGGTATGTCCTTGGATCACCAAAGGATAATCCTTATAAATTCTGTTAACCCTGACTTCTTATCCTAATGGACTAGTCACTAGCACCTCAAAATCCATTTTCACACAAGGAACAACAATAAAGCTAATGATGCTAGCACTAAAATGGGAATACATAGATCCGAGATCAAACAACACAAACACATCTTGATTAAAGGTTAAGAAGGTACCAGCCACAATATCGGATGTTTTAGCCTCTTTTCTCTATCTTATAGTGTAGACTCTGGCCGGAGCACTATCTTGCTCTGGCTGATTCACTGTGCTCTGACTTCTAGGTGTATTACCCCTACCTTTGCCTCTACCTCTGCTAACTAATGGTGAATTCCTCAGGGTAGAAGCTTGGGTTGATCCCTCTGAAATAGTAGGTAACTCAGACCTACGTGCACTAATGCAATCCTTAGCAAAATGACCGATAGTTAAAACATGCTCCTATGGCTCTATAGCATGCTCCATTGTGTGCCTTGCCATAGGTGTCACAAAGTTGACCTGATAATGCACCTCTGGGTGTCTACTGGGTCTGCTGACCAGATCGGGGTGGTCTTTTGTAATATCCTCACTTTAGCTAGTCCGTACATTCTACTGTTTCGGTGACCAATGTCGGTTCGGACAGCTAAAATATCTGGAATTATAATTAGACTAGAGTGAAGAGTTATAAATAAACCAAATAATGATAAGAAAAATTAAGGAAAATTTTTAGAAATAAAATGCACTAAGGTTAAATGAGCTGTAGCCCCAGCGATGAGTGACGCTAACGGGAAGTGACGGTGAAGGCCTATAGCAACCCTAAACTCGGGGAAAACTCCATGAAATAATTTTTGGGATTTCAGGGAAGGATTATTGGGGTTTCAATGACAATAAAATTCTAAGAAAACACAAGGAAAATTTAATCAATCGATACACACAATTTTAGCTCGTTAAGCCAAACAGAGGGCATTTTGGTCATTTCATCTTCAGAGATGGTTTTTGACTAACTTGTCCAATTAAGTAAATAAATTATATGACATAAAATATGAATAAACATTGCTAAAAATGAAATTAAAAATGAGTAGTAAAGAAAAGAAAGAAAAATAAACTAAATGGAAATTAAAATCAAATAATGACATCAAGTGATACAATTAAAATTGTTTCAACCAATCACAATTAGATAAGCTTCATCTTAAAAGATAAAAAGAGATTAAGTAAAGAAAAAAATCAGCTTGCCTTCTTCTTCCTTATCTTTGGCCGAACCATATTCTAAAAAAGCTTCCACCATTTCTTTCAATCAAAGCTTCCATTTCTACCTATTTTCACCATAACTTCTCTTCCATCCTTCACAAATTATTGACCTTGCACCTTGAACAACTACAAGGCAGCAAAAAGAAGTAGAAAAGAGGAGCTTTTACAAGCTTGGAATTGACTTTATTTAAGGTTAGTGTCCAATTTCCTCTCTCTCTCTCTCACTTAATTTATGTTTAAGGACATGAGATAAGTTGAAATTGTAAGAAAAATAGAATAAAATTTATGTGTATGCATCCCTACAATTTTGGCAGCTTAGGGATGGTTAGAGTTTAATGAATTTCCTTAAAACAAAGTGGTATGTGAGCTGCCCTTGACATGAGTTGAGTAATTGAACACTTAAGTGCAAGTTTAATGCATGAATGGAACTTGAAAACTTGGAGACTTGACCAAAATTAGGGTTTCCTCATGTAATGGTATATTAACATTGTAATGGTCAATTAGTGACCATTTGGCTATAGTTGATAAGGAATTGGAGTGATTTATGTCAATGGAATTGAGGTTAGGTATGCTGCCCTAGGTAACCTGTAGGGCTGGGTGTGTGTCCAGCAAGTTGGGGCAGTTGTAACTTGAAAGATGTAGGTTCAATTGGTACAAGGCCAATTGTACATGAAACTAGACACATAATGACACAACTTTGGTGAAGAAACCCTATACAGAAAACCAACCCAAATTGACCTAAAAACTACCCTAATCAGGGTGACCAACATGCTATCCTTGGAAAATATCCAAATAAATAGTGTTTGTTCAAATGGTCATAACTCAGTGTAGAAAAATCCAATTGACCTGAAATTTATATCAATGAAAATATTAGACAATTTAGAACAACTTTCATGAAGAACCCCAAACCAAATTCTGACCATAACCCATCTGAACTGCTAACCAAAGCCAGGGTATCAAAACTGCCAAAACCATTTCTGCCCAGAAATTTTGGGTAGATGCTAATCCGGCCAGTCCTAAAGAAATTAGCATAACTTGGGCTAGAAAACTCCAAATGGAGTGATTCAAAAGGGAATTAAGGAAGACACATAAAGGAACAACTTTGATTAAGAACACTTGGAAAAATTCTCATTATAGAATTGCCTAATGGAACAGTGAACTCTAGCATTAAAAACTGAAATTTTTTATTTATTTCCTATTAGTTTTAAGTATTGATTGGCAACCAATGCCAACACTTTTGTGAACCAAAATGTGATAATTTCATGTGGTTAGAACTCATGTAACTATTATGTGTAAGAAAGTCAATATTTTGACTCGAATAGTAAAATGAATAGTAACCTTACATATTAAACACAAATATTCAATTAAGAGCTTTGTAATATGCCCTACTAGACCTAGTAAGATTGGTTTGGATAGGTTGGCATGCCAATAGGGTTCTGATAGCTGTACTGCATATGGCATCATTCCATTCTATGATTTATGGCTTATTTGGCCATTTCGTGATTTTATGGCTTTTAGCCATTCTGACACTATTGTGATGCTTGGCCTCGTGCCTAATATTTATTATAGCTTATTAGTTGTTCTGTTGCACACCAGGAGATACAATGTGACCGATGGTGTGATGGCATGAGGTACTTGGTACCCAGTGCTAGTTTGCCCGTTTTTCCAATCCAGTCGACTAGTATAGGTTACTTGGGCAATCAAAATAAAATCTTATCAAATTTTAATCAAATTATTAATGTAAAAAGTATCAGGTTACTACAAATAATTATCAGAAACTCAGTCTGCATAAAATGTTAGCATACTCTTTGCATGTTTATTTCTTTTTAGTTATTTTTGTTTTATTATTAGCACCACTAAGCAGTATTGCTTAGCGCGTTGCTTTTTCCATGCGTAGGTATAGGAGATACAGAGCGTGAGCCCAGTAGACCCCAGACTGGGTGAGTGTAAGATCTACCAGTGTATTGTGTCACCTCTCATCTGCAGTGTATTTTGGTAGGGCACTTGGATTTTCTTTTGTATTTTTGTAAATTGTATTTTGTATTTAGATCTTCATGTCATCATGTAAATTATAAACACTTGTATTATTTTGTACTGTAAATTAATGAAATTAAGTATTATCTTCATAAATTTGAGTTCAAATTGAATTATATATGATATGAATTGAATGAATGAAAATTGTTGAGAAATTGTTGAGAAATGTTGAGATGATATTGATTATTTGGAGTTGAGAGTGATTGGAACAAAATATTTGGAAGTGTTTTCCACAGGTTTCGAAGAACTATTTTCTCCATTTTTAGTCGGCACTCTGCCGGATTTTCTGAAAAATCTTCGGAACCTCCAATAAATTTAAAATTTTAATAAATGATGTAAATGATATTGTCACACCCTACCCCTCTATAAGGCATAACATGATCCCGTAGTATACCTAAAGAATTACCGACTTCGTCTACTGATAATCCATTAAATATACTATAAGGGATTTTAAAACTTTTCTTACTTCTTTTTTATAGTGGTGAGCACTAATTACAGGTGTTAAAAACCTTTTTGAACTAAAGTGAAACAGCTAACATATTTGGACTATTAGTAATTTCTGTAAAAATTTTGGCGGAGTGCCCTCTGTATTTTGGATAAAACAGTTCAAAAACCTGTAAAAAGCACTTCAATATTTTTCTCAATCTCAACTCCAACAATTAAACAACACAATATATTTCTCAACTCAAATCCACAATAGTTTTTCAAAGACTGAGATAAAAGAAATATAATACAAATTTTACAAGTCAAAATAATTCATAATTTGCTTTACAACTCCAATGTACAATTTTAATTTACAACTGCTCAAAACCAAAAACAATATATACATACAGTGAACATACATTGCAGTATAAAATGTAAAATGTGGTATACTCATTATACCCGATAATCTCTCGCTGGATGTACTAGCAGCCTAGTCTGCTGCTCTGTCTGTCTGTCTACCTGCGACAGCAATAAAAAGCTATCGTTGAGACAATGTTTCAGTGGTGCACAACATTAACCAAATACAACTTTAAATCACAAATCATAAGTTAAATAAATAGTGGATATTTAAAACCATAGTTAAATTCAAGACAATAAATGTCAAAAGGAATTTAAACTCTATTTCACAATATCACAATAAATCTCAATAATCAAAACATAGTTAAATTCAAAAGATAGTGAATGTCAATAAGAATTTAAACTCCATTTCACAATTTCACAATACATATCAATAAATCACACGCAGCTTAATCATGTTCCAAAGTTCAATTCGTCCCAAAAGCCGATGGCTAATGAGGTATTCAATTCGTCCCAAAAGTCGATGACTAGTGAGGAATAACATAGGTAGCTAGCAAAAATATGAGTACTCATTTTATTCGTCCTCAACAGGCACACACCTCAACACTGCAGCCAGAGAGGGAATTCAATTCGTCCCACTAGACAAGCTAGCGAGGAATACAATCAATATACATGATAGCTGTGGTTTCAAACCATTTCCAATGCTTTTCAATCAATAAGTATCCATCAATATAATTCAAACAATTTTTCACAGTTTCAAACCATTTATAATGCTTTTCAAGCAATAAGTATCCATTCAAACACATTTCCACAATTTAAAACAATAATATACAGATAGTCAATATTTATTTCAATTGAAAAATTCAAAAGAAATAACTGTTGTGCACAAACCTCTAATAACTGTCTCCTGGTCTTGACTCAGTGTTTCCTTCCCTTTCCCTGAGTCTTTGCTAACTGAGAAACACAATTTGAAGTGTTTCTGTACTCATTTAAACTGTCTCTAACGATAATGCTGGATAATTAATTCACTGAATTCTATTATTTGCTTAATCAACCTAATATATCAACCCTCAATGCATTCTAGGTAAATTAGGTTTTAATGTTACTAATATATCACATTCGATAGTATTTTAGGGTTGGTACATGTTACCAAGTTCATTTCTGTGTATACTGCATTTTCTTGCAATTTGCTGGATTCCGGGATACTAGTTTGACCTAGCCGGACGACCTAGTTCCCTCAATTTTCGGGTTTCGGTCAAAACTACAAACTTGTAGATCTACGTCTTATTGCACGCGGGGAAAAATTTCAGGTCATTCTGAGTTATGTAGACCAAGTTATGGTCATTTTACTATTGCTGGTCAAATTGCATCAAAATTGGTAACTTTAGGTCATTTTAGGTCAATTTTGGTTCGGCCAGTTTTTGGACCCGAACTTGTGCAAGCTGTTTGACTTGCTTATGATCATTTCTAGGCTTTGGTGTCTTCATAAGACTTGTAGATATGGGTCTTAACTATTCATGGTCAAAATGTCAGGTCAATTGGACCTGTTTTGAGTGAGTTATGGCCTAAACACTGACTGCTGCTCAAATGGTCAATTTTCAGGCCTTATTTGCACTTAATCCGGATTTGGTCATTTTTCAAGCTACCTTGCAAGCAGAATTTTGGCAAGCTTCCTTCATGAAAGTTGGCACATTTTTGTGTCTAGTTTCACCTCCAATTGGTCTCATACCAATTGGAGCCACACACTTAAAGTTCTAGGCCCAAAACACAAACTGCCTTATTGCATTTCTTTTATACACATCAAGGATCACTTTTAACACTTACCAAACTCAACATTCAAGCCAATTCTGGTTGTACCATAACTAAACATAATTCACAACATATTATAGGTCATTTTGGCAGCTTACAATTACATTCAATATACACCATAAAGTGCAGAATTTTTCAAACCCAATTTACAACAATTCAATCACCTAACCATAACACTTTTACATGTCCAACCTCACACCATCATACATACACTCAAACTGCCATAACAACCGACACAATTCAACATTAATATACCATAAACCAAACATGAAATAACATCCTTATGGTTCACCAAACCAGGCTGCCACATTCACATATACTAAGTATACATCACCCAAATGATTTCCTACACACATAAACATTTAATCAATACTTTAATCCACCATTTACAAGCAAAAATAAACTATCTTTAAAGAGTTTCCATGGCTGCCAAAAGTACACATCCCCATTCAACATCAAACCTCAAAAATCTCTCCATAAATCAAACACCCATAACATCTTTATAAACTTTAATTAAACAATAATCAAAAACACTAACTTACCTATTGATGAGGCTTGTCAAATCTTCACCAAATCTTTAGCTCAAGATGGAGCTATTTTGGCTGAGTTACAAGTGAGGCCAAACCTACTACAGTAGATACAAGATGGGCATAAGGCAAATGAAAAATTAATGGCTATTATGGGAAAAGTCTCAGAGGATAAAGAAACCGATTATAAGGTGAAAGCAGATGAACATTTCTTGTATTTTCTTTTCTTGTATTTCATTATTTTATGTCTCCTCACTCATATCGAAGTGTAGTTCTAGGCATCCAAGCTGTCAGGACAACACTGGTCACCGGAACAGTAGAACGCACTACCGAACATAGGGGTGTTACAGATATCAATTTCATAAGTTTTACTTAGTGATCCATAAATAAATAAATTTTGAAATCATAAATATCAATGAGTTAAGATTTGGTGTTCCAGCACACTGTGTGGCATATCTTGCTCGGCCACATTGTAGACGAGTAAGGGGTGTCACATTTAGTGGTATCAGAGCATCAGTTTAGGCATTTCTGGGTCTAGATAGTGTGCATACCATTGCATTGCATTTGTAAGTGTTAAGGTGACATTGATGCAGATCTGTTTGTTTTCTTATTTTGATTAGGATATGGATCCTGCTTCTCAAAGAGCATTTGATAAAGAGGTGGAGAGTCATGCTCCACCGAGGGCTGAATCAAGAGGCAGGGGAGAACCTGCTCCACTAGCAGCTGAGGCACCTGCCCAACCTTAGTTTGCGGGACAACACTGGTCACCGGAACAGTAGAACACACTACCGAACATAGGGGTGTTACAGATATCAATTTCATAAGTTTCACTTAGTGATCCATAAATAAATAAATTTTGAAATCATAAATATCAATGAATTAAGATTTGGTGTTCCAGCACACTGTGTGGCATATCTTGCTCGGCCACATTGTAGACGAGTAAGGGGTGTCACATTTAGTGGTATCAGAGCATCAGTTTAGGCATTTCTGGGTCTAGATAGTGTGCATACCATTGCATTGCATTTGTAAGTGTTGAGGTGACATTGATGCAGATCTGTTTGTTTTGTTATTTTGATTAGGATATGGATCCTGCTTCTCAAAGAGCATTTGATAAAGAGGTGGAGAGTCATGCTCCACCGAGGGCTGAATCAAGAGGCAGGGGAGAACCTGCTCCACTAGCAGCTGAGGCACCTGCCCAACCTTAGTTTGCGTTATTCTAGCAAATGACTAAATTTTACCTACAAATGATAGGGGCAATTCCACCACCATAACCACAGCCACAACCTCCACCACCACCACAGAAGTCCCATCTGGAAAAGCTATGAAAACATCGAGCTATAGATTTCTTTGGGAAGAAGGAGGATGACCCCATGACAGTTGAAAATTGGCTTGATAGAACTGGAAGAGTACTGAAATAACTTAACTGCACCCCAGAGCAGAACCTAGAGGGTGCTGTGTCCCTACTTCAAGATGATGCATACTAGTGGTGGGACACAATATCCAGTGAGGTGCAGCCAGATCAGATCACCTGGGATTTCTTCCTCACAGAGTTTAGGAAGAAATATGTCAGTAAAGTATATGTAGAAGAGAATTTATCAGTCTGAGACAGAGGCAGCTATCAGTAGCAGAATATGAGCATAAATTTGTCAGACTGAGCCGGTATGGGAGGGAGATAGTCCCTACAGAGGCTAAGAGATGCAGAAGGTTTGAAGAAGGGCTAAATGACAATATTAAGGTCATGATAATAGCATTGGAGATTACGGATTTCGCTAAAGTAGTTGATGCTGCATTGAAAGTAGAAAGAGTCAGAATAAATGACCAAAACAGAAGGGAAGGATAGCAGAAGAGGGGTCCAGGTTAGTCCAGTTCATTCTCTGCTCCCAGTAAAAAGTTTAAGGGTCCTCCTGCTCAGAGTTCGGGTCAACCACAAGGTCAGAGTCAGTCCCAGGGGCCCAGACCATAGTTCACACCTAGGAGAGGCTAGTCCACCCCATCTGTGGGCAGCTCTCTAGAGACAGTGTTCAGGGGACCAGCCCCAACATCTTCTGTCTGTCCATACTACCAGAAGTGGCATAAGGGGGAGTGTTAGCGAGTGACTGGTGCTTGCTTATGATGCGGGTCTACAGAACATCAGATCAGAAACTGTCCAAAGAGGACTCATACAGCTGCCCCAACACAAGCAGATAGGCCTGCCCTTGCACCTCAAAGGGGTAGAAAGTCCGATAATTCTAAGGCAGCTGGTTCATCACAGAGGCCTGCATCTGAGACTGCCAAGAGGCCAGAGGCCAGAGTACCTGCCAGAGCTTATGCCATGAGAGCCCAGGAGGAGCAAGATGCCCCAGATGTCATCAGGGGTATGTTTTTCCTCTACACTTTGCCTGCACAAGCATTAGTGGATCCAAGATCTACCCATTCATATATCTACATCAAGTTACCCATATAGAGGGGAGTCTCAGTAGAGGAGAGTGACCAATATATTCTGGTCACAAATCCACTAGGCCACAGTGTAGTAGTGAATAAGGTGTATAAAGGTTGCCCATTGAGGATTCAGAGGTATGAATTCTCGACAGACCTAATTGAATTGCCCTTTCACGAATTTGACGTGATTTTGGGAATGGATTGGTTGTCACGTCATCGGGCAATAGTTGATTGTAAACTGAAGAGGATTTCTCTAAAAACTCCTCAGGGTAATGAGATTACAATTGTGGGGAAATGGACAGATTTCTTGTCCAATGTCATCTCAGCCACAGTTGCAAGAAAATTGATGAAAAAAAGGCTGTGAAGCCTATTTAGCACACGTGGTTGATACTAGGCAGGCTAAGCTAAACCTGTGTGATATACCCATAGTAAGAGACTTCCCAAATATATTTCCTGAAGAATTACCTGGTTTACCACCAGAAAGGGAAGTCGAATTTGCTATTGAGGTAATGTTGGGTACAGCTCCAATTTTTATTGCTCCCTATAGGATGTCACCCACTAAATTGAAGGAGTTGAAAATCTAGTTGTAGAAGTTACTGGATAAGGGGTTCATACGCCTCAGTGTGTTACCATGGGGAGCTCCGGTGTTATTTGTAAAGAAGAAGGATGGAACCTTAAGATTGTGCATTGATTACCGGCAGTTGAACAAAGTAACTATGAAGAATAAATATCCATTGCCCAGAATTGACGATCTGTTTGATCAGTTGAAGGGAGCCGTTTATTTCCAAAAATTGATCTCAGATCAGGGTATCATCAGCTGAGGGTAAAGGATGTAGATGTGCCGAAAACTACATTCAAGACCCGATGTGGGCATTATGAGTTTCTGGTGATGCCGTTTGGGTTAACAAATGCACCAGTAGCATTCATGGACCTTATGAATCTTATCTTCCATCCATATTTAGATCAGTTTGTAGTGGTCTTTATTGATGATATTCTGGTGTATTCCAAGACCAGGGAAGAACACGATGAACATTTGAGGATTGTTCTGCAAACCCTGCGAGAAAAGAAGTTGTATGCTAAACTGTCCAAGTGTGACTTCTAGATGAGTGAGATCTCCTTCCTTGGACACATAGTATCAGCTGAGGGGATTAGAGTGGATCCCAAGAAGATAGAAGTAGTGATGGAATGAAAGCCTCCCAGAAATACAACTAAGGTCAAAAGTTTCTTAGGGCTAGCTGGGTATTACATAAGATTTGTGAAGGGGTTTTCTCTCATAGCTGCTCCAATGACCAAGTTGTTACACAAGAATGTGAAATTTGGCTGCAACGACAAGTGCCAAGCCAGTTTTGAGAGGCTAAAGGCTATGTTGACAGAAGCACAACTGTTAACACAGCCAGTGTCGAGAAAAGACTTTGTGGTCTACATTGATGCCTCGCATAATGGGTTAGGGTGTGTATTGATGCAAGAGGGGAAAGTGGTCGCCTATGCTTCCAGGCAGTTAAGGCCACATGAACAGAAATATCCTACTCATGATCTGGAGCTAGCAGTAATTATCTTTGCACTGAAGATATGGAGGCATTTATTTGTATGGTGAAAAGTGCTACATCTATACAGACCATAAAAGTTTAAAATACTTGCCAACCCAGAAGGACCTCAATCTTAGACAGAGGCAATGGATTGAGTTCCTAAAGGACTATGATTGTGTGATAGACTACCATCCTAGGAAGGCAAATGTAGTTGCTGATGCCTTAAGCAGAAAGTCCATCACAGCTTTAAAATCACTAAATGCCCATCTGTCTTTAGCTCAAGATGGAGCTATTTTAGCTGAGTTACAAGTGAGGCCAAACCTACTACAGTAGATACAAGATGGGCATAAGGCAAATGAAAAATTAATGGCTATTATGGGAAAAGTCTCAGAGGAGAAAGAAACCGATTATAAGGTGAAAGCAGATGGGTGTCTGTACTATAAAGGAAGAGTGTGTGTACCAGATAATGAGGAAATGAAGATCAGTATTCTGAAAGAGGCACACACTAGTGTTTATCCTATGCACCCGAGAAGCATAAAAATGTATAATGATTTGAAGCCTCATTATTGGTCTCTTGGTATGAAGAAGGATATAGCTAACTATGTTACTAAGTGCTTGACATGTCAGCAAGTTAAAGCAGAACATCAAGTTCCATTAGGATTGCTACAGCCTATAAGCATACCTGAATGGAAATGGGATCGGGTCATTATGGATTTTGTCATTGGTCTACCTTTCACCCAGAAAAAGCATGATGCAGTGTGGGTGATAGTGGATAGATTGACGAAGTCAGCACATTTTTTGCCAGTTAGGATTGACTACTCACTGGAGAAGCTAGCAGAGTTGTATATCAATGAGATAGTTAGACTGCATAGAATCCCACTTTCCATCATATCTGATCGGGACACAAGGTTTACATCGAGATTTTGGAAGAAGTTGTAAGAAGCCTTGGGCACACAACTCCACTTTAGCATGGCTTTTCATCCTCAGATGGATGGACAGTCAGAATAAGTAATTCAGGTAAACCTAAAAAAACTAATTGAATTCTTACCAATAACAAATTGAAATGATAGTAATAATGTGAATTATGTGAGAGGTCCTTAAGGATATTCTGAGAAGTTGTGTCATTGAGTTTGGGGGGAGTTGGGATAGATACCTCCCACTGGCAGAATTCGCATATAACAATAGCTACCAAGCTAGCATTTAAATGGCCCCGTATGAAGCACTGTATGGGAGGAAGTGTAGAACCCCAGTATGTTGGACTGAATTGGGCGAAGATAAGTTGGTAGGACTAGATCTGGTGAAACAGATTGAGAAAGTAAAGATAATCAAAGCTAATTTGAAGGTTGCCTCAGATAGACAGAAATCTTATGCTGACATGAAGAAAAAAGAGATAGAGTATACAGTTGGCGACAAAGTGTTTCTCAAAGTCTCACCGTGAAAGAAGGTACTGAGGTTTGGAAGAAAGGGTAAGTTAAGCCCTAGGTTCATTGGCCCATATGAAGTCATTGAACATATGGGACCAGTGGCCTATCGGCTAGCTTTACCACTAGAACTGGATAAAATCTACAATATATTCCATGTGTCTATGCTAAGAAGATACCGCTCAGACCCTTCACATGTCATCTCCATAGAAGAGATTGAAATTCAACCGGACTTGACATTCACAGAAGAACCCATACGGATACTAGCTCAGGAAGTGAACGAACTAAGAAATAAACAAATTCCACTAGTGAAAGTACTTTGGAGGCACCATAATGCCGAGGAGGCAACTTGGGAAAGTGAAGCGATGATGAGGCAACAGTTCCCTCAACTGTTTGCATCAAGTAAATTTCGAGGACAAAATTTTTATTAGAAGGGAAGAGCTGTTGAGAAATTGTTGAGAAATGTTGTGATGATATTGATTATTTGGAGTTGAGAATGATTGGAAAAAATATTTGGAAGTGTTTTCCATAGGTTCCGAAGAACTATTTTCTCCATTTTCAGTTGGCACTCTGCCGGATTTTCTGAAAAATCTTTAGAACCTCTAATAAATTTAAAATTTCAATAAATGATGTAAATGATATCAATTTCATAAGTTTCACTTAGTGACCCATAAATAAATAAATTTTAAAATGATAAATATCAATGAGTTAAGATCTGGTGTTCCGGCACACTATGTGGCATATCTTGCTCTGCTACACTATAGACAAGTAAGGGGTGTCACATCTCTGGTCAAAAAATATACCTCTGCCGGACTTACGTGAACTAGATCCTCCAAAATATTTCTTCTTTCCTAAACCACTATCAAGGGCTTGACCAGTAGCCTAAAAGGAACGGAAGCGTGAAAAACACAAGTTTATACCATTGAATTCAAAAATTTTCACCTAGGGTCACATATATCATGCAAGATTTATTTTTATCTATTTGATTTCAATGATAAACAACATATTAAAACTCTTTTAATATGTTTTTGGATCTGTATTTGCCATTTAAGATTTTAAAATTAATCAGATTAATTTTAGAACCCTAGATTAAATCAAGAACGATTACACTAACCTCTTGATGTCTTCGCAGATGTGTCTGCCTTTGAGATTCATCTTCAGGACACCAGATGTTGTCTCTCTAGCTTGTCCACACCAAGAACACCTATGGTAGCCCTTGAACAGCTTCTAAAGCTTTTTCTATTAATTAGAAATTTAAGTTCTGCCTTTTAAGAGATTACAGATGTAAACAGGACACTATAAACAATTTCTAGCGTTCTTAATTCAAGAGATTGATGGCTAATCTCTTTGAATTAATGAGAGATGAAGAAGAATAGATGAAAACCCTCAAAGTGGCGTGACAAAGGAGAGGAGTGGCTGCTGGTTTTTTTTTTTCTTTTCATAACCACACTTAAATAGCTAGGTTAACACATTAAACTCTTGCCACATGTCACCCTTTGATTAGCTCTAAGTTTAAGTGACCCAATCACATTGTGCCAAGTGTCAAACCTATATTTAATCTTGATTTTAATCATCTTATATGATTAAAAAACATTTGGCAAGCTTATGTGTAATCCCATGTGTCACCATCTCATGGTGCCACCTGTCACACTGTGAAATGACCAAAATGCCCCTGTGTCTTAATTTTGAGTTCTTAACCCAAAATAATTATTTTTTTTCTTCTTCTAATTAATTTATATCAAATATAAATTAATTAATTAATCTCTATTAATTAATTTCTCATTAATTAAATTCATATTTAAACACTTTAAATATAAATTAACTTATACTATACATCCAATAATCTAGATTTGGTTTCAAGTCAAGCTAGGGACTTTGCAATTTAATTGCAAACCAAACCTATTTAATTAATCAATTAAACTCTTTAATTAATTAATTAAATCATATTTAAATAGGTGATAACTTGTGTATCTGTGTGACTTACTAGGCTCATCACTAATTGGCAATGAGAAATGATATCAACTCTTAATATCATCAGAATTCTTTCTTACCATAAATGATTTCTCGAAATCATTTTATGCACCTCATAGACCATGGTTAACACCTAGCATAGCATGCCATGGCCACCCAATTAGTAATAAGGTTTACCTTAAATGAACCTATAATCATATGTTACCATGCACTAGAATCTCTCTGTTACAAAATCCCAACTCAAGCTGGAGTCATGGTTTATGTCAAACTCCATTTGCAATGAATATTATGTTCTCTTTTAATTCCAGTTCTTGATTTAAAAGATTTTTTCATCAGAAACTCTTTTCTGAATAAATCTATCTGTCCTGGCCAGGAACTTGAAACATCAAGAACAATTAAATGAACATAGGATTTTATCTCTATTTACTTAGAGGAACATATTCCATCTTGATCAACACCTACCTCCATATATAACTAGTAGGAGCCAACAGATGCCCATAGACCCATACACAGTACAAGTATGAAAGCAGTATCAAACTCAAACTATCTATATACAAGATAACTGTGCTATCTCAAGTCTAAAGACTATTTGCACTGATATGATTTATGACAAAACATTGACAAGAGTAAACTCCATGTGCTTGTCATAAGTGTCACTGGTTCGGCCTACTTATCATTTATAAGTGCCTATCATGTTTGTTATATGGCATGAGACTCACCATTCCATCTTATTTATATCTCATATAAATAACTTGGGAACAAACATGAATATAATCTTTCTGGATAAGTCATGTCCTTATTATGAAGTATCCTCGATTGTGAACCTATTTATGATACTTTGTACTAGAAATACTGTCACTCATATTCTTAACAACTTAAGAATAGAATTTCTAACAAAATATCAATGGACCTTTTTTATTACACATAAATATATTATTTAAACGGAAAAGTGGAAATGCCTTTTATTAATAAAAATATGTATAAGATACATACTAAATGATATGCTTTAGGGCATACTACTAATAATCTCCCACTAGCACTAGAGCCATTCATTACAATATCTTAGACCTATCTTCTCAAGATGTCGGTCTAACTGAGTCTGTGACATAGGCTTAGTGAATGGATCAGCTGGATTTTCAGCTGATGCTATTTTCTGCATGGCTACATCGCCTCGCCCAACTATTTCTCTGATAATGTGGTAGCGCCTTTCTATGTGTTTGGATTTCTGGTGAGACCTTGGTTCCTTAGCTCAGTATGATCGCTCCATTGTTGTTACAGCAGTAGTGAAATCGACTCAATGGAAGGAACTCTGTAAGTTCTGTCATGAACTTCTTTATCCAAACGACTTCCTTTGCAAGATCTCGATGCAGAATATACTCACCTCTGTAGTGGAATCTGCAATGTGCTCGCTTGGAACTCTTCCAACTGACTGCACCTCCATTACAAATGAACACATATCCAGAGGTAAACTTTCTATCATCGATATCTGATTGGAAATCAGAATCAGTATAACCATCCAATTGCAAGTCTCCACCTCCATAAATCAAGAATAAATCCTTAGTTCTTCTCAAGTATTTAAGGATATTCTTGACAGCTATCTAGTGTTCCAAACCTGGATTGGATTGATACTTGCTAGTCAAACTAACAGCATATGCGATATCCAGCCTAGTACACAATATTGCATACATTAAACTTCCAATAGCCGAAGTATATGGAATCCTGGCCATCTTATCTCTTTTTTTAGGTGTCTTTGGAGACATCTCTTTAGAAAGATGGATACCATGTCTCACTGGTAACAATCCTCTCTTGGAATCAAGCATGTTAAACCTCTTTAACACCTTTTCCAAGTATAAACTTTGGGACAAACCAATTATTCTTTTCGCTCTATCTCTATAGATGCGAATCCCAAGAATATAGGTTGCCTTCCCTAAGTCTTTCATGGAGAATGTATTTGACAACCATACCTTTATAGTTGTCAACATACCTGTGTCATTACCCATCAACAATATGTCATCCACATATAAGACAAGGAAAGTGATAGCACTGTCACTAACCTTCTTATATACACATGGCTCATCCTCATTTTTGATAAAACCAAAGGATTTAATGGCTTCATCAAAACGGATGTTCCAACTCCTCGAAGCTTGTTTCAACCCATAAATGGATCGCTTTAGCTTGCATACCTTGGAACCATCTTGGGATTCAAATCCCCTAGGTTGTTCCATGAAAATGTTTTCTTCAATGTATCCATTGAGAAAAGCTGTTTTGACATCCATCTGCCAAATCTCATAATCATAGTACGCAGCTATTGCTAATAAAATCCTAATTGATTTAAGCATGGCAACAGGCGAGAAAGTCTCCTCATAGTCGATTCCTTGCCTTTGGCAAAACCCTTTCGCTACTAGCCTTGCCTTATAGGTCTCTACCTTTCCATCAGAACCAATTTTCTTCTTGAAAACCCATTTGTTCCCTATAGGTATAATACCTTCAGGTGGGTCAACAAGATCCCAAACTTGATTCTTATACATGGAATCAATCTCGGATTTCATAGCATCAATCCATTTTGAAGAGTCTATATCTGATATAGCTTCTTCATAGGTAAGTGGATCATCCCCATGATCTACTTCTTCATGAATAGACAACTCTTGTTCTTCTTCATGAAGATAACCATATCTCACTGGTGGGTGAGATACCCTAGTTGTTCTACGAGGAATAGCTGTAGATGTTTCATCAACGGGTATAGGTTGACTAGATGGATCTATATCCATCTGATCTGTTGGTTGGTCAGCATTCTCCAATTCTAACTCTATTTGCCTTCCTTTGCCTCCTTCTTGAACAAACTGTTGTTCAAGAAATGTGGCATCTCTACTTATCACAACCTTTTGTGAAGTAGGCAAATAAAAATAATATCCAAAACTATCTTTTGGATATCCAACAAATCGACCTTTTTCTGATCTGGTCTCCAATTTATCAGTGTTCAGCTTTTTGATATAAGCTGGACAACCCCAAATCTTAACATGCTTAAGACTTAGTTTTCTTCCATGCCATATCTCATAAGGTGTGGAAGAAACTGATTTTGATGGAATCCTATTCAGAATATACAAAGCTGATTCTAATGCAAATCCCCAAAAGAAGATTGGCATATCAGTATAGCTCATCATACTACGTACCATATCCAATAGGGTACGATTTCTCCTTTCAGATACACCATTCACCGTATGCGTTCTGGAGGAGTCAGCAGAGAAACAATGCCATGCTCTCTCAAGTATTCATCAAATTCAGTACTCAAATATTCACCTCCACGATATGATCGAAGAGCTTTAATACTCTTTACAGAGAGATTTTCTACTTCAGATTTAAATTCTTTGAACTTTTCAAAAGATTCATGTTTGTATTTCATCAAATACAAATACCCAAACCTTGATTTATCATCAGTAAAGGTAATAAAATAATGAAAGCCCCCTCTAACCATTTCTTTAAATGGACCACATACATCACTATGTATTAGCTCCAAAATATTTTCAGCTCTTAGCCCTTTTCCAACAAAGGGTGATCTAGTCATTTTGCCCTGAAGGCAAGATTCACAAGTTGGAGTAGGCTCAGAGCCCAATGAGGATAGAATCCCCATTTTCTCCAGTTTTGCAATCCTATCTTCTGCAACATGACATAACCTTAAGTACCAAATATATTTTGAACTTGAGTTGGTTTTCACCATGGCATTGCATTCATTTAGATTGCTATACTCTGGCCAGTGGAAACACTTTCTTACTGGCAATGGAAACACTTTCCTGTTGGCAGTGGAAACACTTTCCTTTGCCTTTGTTAGCTTTGGTCTTCCTTTTTTGTTTAGCTATTTTCTTGGAAGGACCAGGAATCTGAGGTTTCTTTTTCTTATTACCCTTCTTCTTGTTGGACTTTCCAGCAGAAGAAGACGCAATCAAAGCTGCCTCTTTTCCTTTATTGCCTAGCATATTCTTTTGGGCAATAACCAGCATGTTGAGTAAACCAGCTAAGGTGCATTCCTGTTTAGTCATATGGAAATTTGTCACAAAATTTCCAAAAGACTCAGGAAGGGACTAAAGGATCAAATCCATCTGTAGTTGGAAATCCATGTTGAAGTCAAGATGTTCCAACTGCTCAATCAGCCAAATCATCTTGTGGACATGATCCCCAACATTTTATCCCTCAGACATCCTCATACGGAATAGCTGTCTAGATATCTCATACCTAGCATTCCTGCTGTGCTCTCCATACAACTCTTGTAGGTGAAGGAGGATCTCACTCGCACTCTGCATGTTTTCATGTCGCTCAGAACTCATTACTCATGGAAGCAAGCATGTAACACTTAGCTCTCATATCATGCTCCTTCCACTTGTCCAAAGTTTCATGTTCCTCTTGTGTGGCCTTTGGAGGTAAGGGACCAGGAACATTTGAATCTAAAACATATCCTATATGTTCAAGATTCAGGACAAGTTTCAAATTTCTTAGCCAATTAGACAGATTAGGTCCTGTCAACCTATTGTGATCAAGTATGCTTGCAAGGATATTGGATGGTGGTGGTTGTTCTGTGCTCATTATTATCAGAAAATTAATTGCAGAAATAACCAGATTAATTAGTAAATGTATCATGTAATTAACCAAAATGATTATGGTCTTTTAATCAAATTCGTCCTCCCACTAACTTAGCGAATCCTACACTTCCAAAGTAGAAAACGGAAATCCTAGTTGGATGGATTTCTAGTGGGTGATTGAATTCTTATAATTCTATTGATCATCCTCAGGTACATCCATTATTGGAATTATAATAAACTATAAGTGAGCAACTCCTTGCCCATCACATCTCATGTGAGGTTCAATCTTTTACCTAGCCCCTAATGCTCAAAATTTCAGGTACATCCATTATTGACTTATCTTGCATTAGTTAAGTTGATCCCATTGAGCCAGTAATTATGCAAATAATTTTAATGTCCTCAGGTACATCCAATATTGGCCACTAAACCATTTACATATTTACAACATCTCATGCTTAATAATTATTCTTAAGAAAATCTCTTAAATTAATTGCATCTTATGCAACTATTTAAAATTTCTTAAAATAATTGCCCCAATGGAGGGCCTATGTTATAATTACTTTAATTATAGCATTTCCAACTTAATCATTTGATTGGAAGATTTTATGGTCATTCTAATTACTATTAAGGTCTCACTTTGCACATTATCCATTTAGCATGCATATATCATATAATTGCATACATTCCCATACATCTCATGCATTCATGGATAAGCAGTAAATATGGTATGATCATGGACTTTTTAAGGGATTCAATTCTGAGCCACCAAGAATTGAATCAGGGCATTCCTAGGTGCATTTCATTCATTCATTCATTTTACAAGAGTTGTTGAAGGAGTACATAATCAACCCTTGATCTTGAATTCCTCCCACTGGTCCCACTAATGCTCTTGACCTCCTTGAACTTCTTACAATCCAATATTACATGGTAATCCTTGGCATACCAAGGCGAATTTACAAGAACTTAAATAAATAAAATTACAACCCAAAAATTATTACAAACTTAATAATACATGCCCAAAATAAATTAAAATAAATTAATTAATTTACAATCCCAAAGAAACATAAAAGAAATAAATCCAATCACATTGGTCTTTTATAGTCCATGATCATCCATCATGCATATCACTATTTAACAATTAAATAAAACATACATACTTAAATTAAATTGAATATCTCATATTCAACTTAAAAATCCAGATTTGAATATGATTCAAATAAATTTAAAAATTCATATTTGAATCTCATTCAAACAAATTTAAAATTCAGATTTGAATCACATTCAAACAATTTTAAAAATTCAGATTTGAATCACATTCAAACATTTTTTAAAAAATCAGATTTGAATCACATTCAAATATTTTTTAAAAAATCAGATCTGAATTTTATTCAATCAATTTTAAAAAATCAGATTTAAATATGATTCAAACAACTTTAAAAATTCAGATTTGAATCACATTCAAACAACTTTTAAAATTCAGATTTGAATAACATTCAAAAATTTTTTTAAAATTCTGATTTGAATCATAACTTAATTGTGTGATAAAAATTCTAATTAAACAATTTAATTAGACATAAAATGGATCTTAGATCATACAACAATTGCACATTCACCATCCATTTACCTTTGGACACCATTGTGATGCATCAACCATGCGCACCATGGTGTTCATCATATGTGCCGCCACCTTGACTTTGCAACCAGCAATAAACTTTTGATCTCATGATCAAACACACAATTAAATCATATAAACATCAATCTAAATGAAAAATATAGTGGCTCTGATACCAATTAAAAGGAACGGAAGAGTGAAAAACACAAGTTTATACCATTGAATTCAAAAATTTTCACCTAGGGTCACATGCATCATGCAAGATTTATTTTTATCTATTTGATTTCAATGATAAACAACATATTAAAACTCTTTTAATATGTTTTTGGATCTGTATTTGCCATTTAAGATTTTAAAATTAATCAGATTAATTTTAGAAGCCTAGATTAAATCAAGAACGATTACACTAACCTCTTGATGTACTGCAGCGTGTCTGCGCCTTTGAGATTCGTCTTCAGGACACCAGATGTTGTCCCTCTAGCTTGTCCACACCAAGAACACCCATGGCAGCCCTTGAACAGCTTCTAAAGCTTTTTCTATTAATTAGAAATTCAAATTATGCCTTTTAAGAGATTACAGATGTAAACAGGACACTATAAACAATTTCTAGCGTTCTTAATTCAAGAGATTGCTGGCTAATCTCTTTGAATTAATGAGAGATGAAGAAGAATAGATGAAAACCCTCAAAGTGGCCTGACAAAGGAGAGGAGTGGCTGCTGGTTTTTTTTTTCTTTTCATAACCACACTTAAATAGCTAGGTTAACACATTAAACTCTTGCCACATGTCACCCTTTGATTAGCTCTAAGTTTAAGTGACCCAATCACATTGTGCCAAGTGTCAAACCTATATTTAATCTTGATTTTAATCATCTTATATGATTAAAAAACATTTGGCAAGCTTATGTGTAATCCCATGTGTCACCATCTCATGGTGCCACCTGTCACACTGTGAAATGACCAAAATGCCCCTGTGTCTTAATTTTGAGTTCTTAACCCAAAATAATTATTTTTTTTCTTCTTCTAATTAATTTATATCAAATATAAATTAATTAATTAATATCTATTAATTAATTTCTCATTAATTAAATTCATATTTAAACACTTTAAATATAAATTTAACTTATACTATACATCCAATAATCTAGATTTGGTTTCAAGTCATGCTAGGGACTTTGCAATTTAATTGCAAACCAAACCTATTTAATTAATCAATTAAACTCTTTAATTAATTAATTAAATCATATTTAAATAGGTGATAACTTGTGTATGTGTGTGACTTACTAGGCTCATCACTAATTGGCAATGAGAAATGATATCAACTCTTAATATCATCAGAACTCTTTCTTACCATAAATGATTTCTCTAAATCATTTTATGCACCTCATAGACCATGGTTAACACCTAGCATAGCATGCCATGGCCACCCAATTAGTAATAAGGTTTACCTTAAATGAACCTATAATCATATATTACCATGCACTAGAATCTCTCTGTTACAAAATCCCAACTCAAGCTGGAGTCATGGTTTATGTCAAACTCCATTTGCTATGAATATTATGTTCTTTTTTAATTCCAGTTCTTGATTTAAAAGATTTTCTCATCAGAAACTCTTTTCTGAATAAATCTATCTGTCCTGGCCAGGAACTTGAAACATCAAGAACAATTAAATGAACATAGGATTTTATCTCTATTTACTTAGAGGAACAGATTCCATCTTGATCAACACCTACCTCCATATATAACTAGTAGGAGCCAACAGATGCCCATATACCCATACACAGTACAAGTATGAAAGCAGTATCAAACTCAAACTATCTATATACAAGATAACTATGCTATCTCAAGTCTAAAGATTATATGCACTGATATGATTTATGACAAAACATTGACAAGAGTAAACTCCATGTGCTTGTCATAAGTGTCACTGGTTCGGCCTACTTATCATTTATAAGTGCCTATCATGTTTGTTATATGGCATGAGACTCACCATTCCATCTTATTTATATCTCATATAAATAACTTGGGAACAAACATGAATACAATCTTTCTGGATAAGTCATGTCCTTATTATGAAGTATCCTCGATTGTGAACCTATTTATGATACTTTGTACTAGAAATACTGTCACTCATATTCTTAACAACTTAAGAATAGAATTTCTAACAAAATATCAATGGACCTTTTCTATTACACATAAATATATTATGTAAACGGAAAAGTGGAAATGCCTTTTATTAATAAAAATATGTATAAGATACATACTAAATGATATGCTCTAGGGCATACTACTAACAATGCCTTCCCAGTTTTCTCTTTCTCTTCTGTACCCTTTTTAATTGTTCCTTCATTCTCAATTCTCTCTAATTCCAGGGCTTGTGATATTAGCTCTGAGAAATTCTGGTGTTGAAACCCCACAACTTGCATTCTCAGACTAGGCCTTAACCCAGCCTCAAAATGTTTACATCTGTCTCTAAGAGTGGCAAGCAGGCTTCTTGCATAATGACTCAATCGAGAGAAGTCTCTTTCGTACTCTACTACTATTTTATCCCCTTGCTTCAAACTCAAAAACTATTGCAACTTCATATCAACATACGTGTCAGGGACCCACTTCTGTCGAAATTCCCTCAAAAAATCTGACCAGGTGAGGACTGGGGACTCCACTAGATTGTGAGGGATGGTCTTTCACCACTCATAAGCATCCCTTTGCAATAAAGAAACAGTATTCACAAACTTTAGTTCTTCTGTGCAGTATAGCTTCTTAAACACCCTTTCCATTCTCTCTAACCACTACTCAGCTTCTAGCAGATCCACAGTTCCCTTAAATTTAGTAGCCCCAAATTTCATCAATTTATCATATTGTCTGGCTAGAGACTGTGATTGTATTGTTGGTGCTTGAGTTTTGGCTTGTGTTGGCAGGTTTCCAGCCATTTGTTGAAGCAGTGTAGCCATCTGCTGAGCAAACTGAGCAAAAAACTGCGGCATTGGAGGAGTTGGAGTGGCTGACCCACTCACATTTTGGAGAGCTGGGGCTTCCCCCTGTGCCTCAAGCTCAACAGATTGCTCGACTGAATGATGTCCTTCCTCCATTCCAATTTCAAAGAGATTATCTACTCCCTGACAACAAACACAAGGAGAATTATCTTCATCAGTTCGTATTCATGATGTAAATATGTCATATGTATCAACTAAGAACATTTGAGCAATTGTACTTATTAAAGAAAATATTCAAATGCATAGTTCAAAACTTATTCAAAACATGGCTTTGATACTACTAAAACGTATCACACCTTACCCCTCCGTAAGGCATAACATGATCCCGTAGTATACTTAATGGATTACCGAACTTCATCTACCAATAACTCATTAAATACACTACAAGAGATTTTAAAACAATTTTCATTCATTTTAATTTCTAAAGTAATGTTAAAACATTATTAAAAAGCCTTTAATTAGAATTTATGTCATAATGGAACATTTTGGGTTAAGTTGATTTTTCGCAAATTTTATAAAAATTCCGGCAGAGTGTCGGCTGTATTTTGATAAAACAGTTCTTCAAAAACCGGAAAAGAAAGCACTTCTAATAAATTTTTCTCAAACCCAACTCCGACAATTCTCATTTCAACACAATTCAACACAAAGCAACTCATTTTCAATAAAGTTCATCATCATTACATTCAATTTAATTTACATACACAAGTATCAATTTATAAAAAGAAAATAAAAAATAATATTATTACAAACTTTACTGTACAACTACTCAATAAGTTCCATAAATACATATGAACAAAAAATATTTACATCAAGTAAATTTACAAGGGTATAAATAAATACCTGTACAAAATCCTCAAGGTTGACTTCCTTGTCACAATAGCAACTCACTCTGCTGCCTTGTCCTTTCTCTTATCTGCGACAGCAAAATAAAGCTATCGCTGAGTAATTTTACTCAGTGGTGCACAATAAAAATTTAAAATTTACTAAAACAATCATTCATCGATAAACAGCAATTTTAAAACCTTTCACAAGTATTTTTCACAAAACTGAACTTAACACTTATAATACTATTTTATTAAACAATTTATAATTCACAGTGTTGCCAATCAATAACACAACTTAGATCATGACACAAAATTTCCAAACAATGTCATGTTGTACACCACGACAAAGCAATCTCAACCCTACTAATCAAAATCAATGAGGGAGGTGGCTAGCTAGCTATATGAGTACTCATTCGAACTCAACCTCAAACTAGCAAGCCAGAGAGGGAGGAAAATAATCAAACTCAACCCCATAAACGGAGGAGGCACATAGTGGTATTGCCATGCCATGTGTGAATCAAAAGTAATTTCAAAATCATATTATTCAACATTTCATACAAAACATTAATTAATTTTCATTTCAATTTTCCATTTATAAAGTAGGCAACACAACATTTCTCAAGGCATTATTTAGCATAAATTGTTCCAAAATGTATTCAAATAAATTTTCTAATAGCAAATCGAAAGTGAAGAGTTATTGTGCACAAACCTCGTAAATTAGTCTTTCCTACTTCACTCCCTTTGATTCCCTTCCTCGGAAGGCCCTTTTTCCACTGAAGCACAAAATTAAGGTGTTTTAATATTCATCCAAATTATGTCTAACCATAATTCTAGCAATTGCACTTTGTATTTTAAAATTACTTATAAGGTTTTTTAAATTGAGCTCCTTATATTCTTAGATATTGACTTTTTCATACTAAATAGGTATACTAGTCCTAATTGCACCCCCATACCACATTTTAGGTTATAATTATGTTGGTATTGATTGCCAATCTAAATCCAAAGCTTATTGGGAGAAATTTCAAAAATTCAGATTTAGTCTCCTAAGTTTACTGTTTCATTGGCCTTTTCTACAGTGGGAATTTGGTTAAATTTCCCTCATCAAAGTTGTTTCTTAGTGTGTCTAGTTTATTTTCCCTTTTGAATCACTCCATTTGGAGTTTTTTAGCTTAAGTTATGGCCATTTAACCATAACTGGTCGGATTGACGAAAACCCAGAAATTTTGGGCAATTAGGCTTCTGGCAGATTTGGGGAACCAAGTTTTGGTTGGCAATTTGACTATGTTATGGTAAGAATTTGGGTTTGTTTTCTTCATGAAAGTTGTTGTGCTATGTCTAAGCTTTCCATTTCCACAAAAATCAAGTCATTTAGACCTTTCTATACAAAGTTATGACCATTTGAACAAGTATTATTCATATGGTCAATTCTGTATAGGGGTAAGGTACCTAATCCGGATTTGACCAAATTTTTCACCCACTTGTGGTCAGTTTTAGGGCAGGGTTTCTACATGAAAATTGTAGCACTATGACCCTATTTTCATCTCCAATTGGTCTCACACCAATTGGAGCAACAAAATTCAATTTATGGCCACCTAAGTGGACCAAGGTCAAATTGTTCAGATTGGGGCAGCACCACCTTCACACTTCAATCCAATCTATGCATTCAATCACACTCTAAATCACACAAATTGACCAATTTAGACCTCAATTAGGTCAATTGGTAGCAATTTACTGAACCCCCAAAATTTCCCCCAAATTTCTAATGTCAAGAACCCTAATTTCACTAATTAGCATAATTCATGAAATTAAAGTATTCAAATCACATCTACTAATTCATCTAAGCTTGCTTATGTCTTTAATTGAATCAAATTCACTCAAATACTATTCAATCTAAAACTAATAGAAATTTATGGGATTTCATACTTGCATGATTTTTTCATTTTTCTTTACATAAATTCATTAATTTCAACCTATTTTCACATATGGATGTTTAAGCAATTAGAGAGAGAACTTACTTCTTTGTGAGTCTTTACAGCCTCCAATTTCCTTCAATTTTCTTTAATTTTCTTTCTCCCAATCTTCTTTGTGAAGTTTAATTTGAATTTTTCTACAATTTTTCTAAAGGATTGAGGGTGTAATTTAGGGTTTAAGAAGCTTTCAAGGAAGCTTCAATCGAGGAAATGAAAACAATTGAAAGAGAGGAGAGAGAGATGAGGGACGACAACTTGGGGAAAAGAAGACCAAATTTTGTTTTCTTAATTTTTTTGTCTTATTTTTATGTATTTATCCCTAAATTTTCATAATTAAAAATTATAAATTTATTAAGTCATGCTTACATCATTAGGATGATGTCATAATTCTTTTTTATATTTGAATTTATTTTTTTCCCATCACCTCTTTAATTTGAATATATCTTTTATAATTTTAGTTTCCTACATTTTATTGGACAATTATGCCAAAAGTCACCTCTAAGGGTGAATTGACCAAATTGCCCCTTACCAGTCTGATCCGATTTTCTAATAACACTGTATTGCTTCCTGAACCCTGATCTAATTATTTGAGCTATTTTTCAATTCTTTTCTATGGTTCTCTCATTTCTGCTAGCTTCGCAATAATTCTTAGGCCTAGGGTATCACAATGTTTCATACGAAATTAGGATTTTGACTGACCTCGCAGTCACTTCCTAGTACGCTCACCCATCGCTGTGGCCTTGACTCATTTAACTTTTTATGCTTTATTTTTCTTATTTATATTTTACTTTCAGGTAATTACTATTAATTTTTATTCCAAACTTTTCTAGGTGGTACAGACATAGTTCTAGACATCCTAACTATCCAGACAGACATTGGTCACCAGAATAGTAGAATGTATAGACTATTTAATATAGGGGTGTTACAAGCAGTTCCAGCTTTGTGAGATATCGGTATCGGCTATTCCATTGCTTTAGCTCTCTACAGGTAAGCGTTTTATCCTATCGCTCTGATTGAATATGACTAACTTGTGTTCATGATGTAAGAGCCCTTAAGATACCATGTTATACCAAACCTTCAGGATAGGTTAGTATCAGATTGTCTTATATCACAAATATCACCTTTGGCTTTTTATTGTGATGCTTACATTATCTCAAAAGAATTTCATTTTTATTTTTATTTTTATTTGGTACAAGAATAAAAGTTCGGGTGATATAAAAGTTACTAAAATTTTATAAGTACTATAAGGAGTACGGATGGAAGTTCTGATCTGATTAAAGGGGAAAATAATTAGAATAAATAGACGTGGTTCAGGTAGGTGTAGAAAGGTTCAAGCAATTAAAAGGAGATCGAAAATCTAGACAAGCTAGGACAATAAGTTATGAGATTTGAAACCGAGACAAGCTCGGATAATAAGTTATGAGACTGAAAACTGAGACTAGCTCGGATAATAAGTTACGAGATTGGAAACCGAAACGAGCTCGGACCATAGTTTATGAGATCGAAAGCCAAGAAAGTTTAGATAATGAAGAGATTTAGAAATTACGCGCATGATACATTATTCCGATTCTCTAGAAGGGATCGAGAAAGATTTCGGCTCAACATCCGCGATTTTTAAAATTCATTTCTCAAAATGGGGAGATCGGAAAGAGAGTCCTTTCCTGAAATCCCTATAGTTTTTTAAAAAAATTTTCCGGTGTAAAATAGGAGGATCGGGAGAGAGTCCTTTCCTAAAATTCCCATAGCTTTTCAAAATTCTCAAGTATTAAATTAGAGGGATCGGGAGAGAGTCCTTTCTTGGATTCCCATATTTATACGTTTTGTAAACCCGTTCGGCATAAAATTAGGGGGATCAGGAGAGTCCTTTCCTTGATAACCCCTGCTTTTTTTTTTACAGATTATTACAAACAAAATTTATCATGCTTACAAAATTTCTTCAGAGGCTTCTTCGGAGTTTCTCGGATTTGAGAGAAATGAAAGAAGTCTTGAAAGAAGCTTGAAGCTTGCGTTGAAGAAGCTTTCTATTCAAGAAGCTTGGGTTCAAGAAGCTTGTTTTTGCCTTGGATAGGTGCCTCCTTATATAGAAGTGACCAGGGGCAGTCTTGTAATTTTTTAGAATCTTGAACAGTATCTGCCACTTACTTTTTCACATGTGAACAATAATTGAATAGTGCTTGAACAGTTCTTCTTGTTGTCTTCACATATGAATAGTAAAAGTGAACAGTGACAGGTGAACAGTACCTTATCAGATTTTTTATAAAGAAAGAAAAGTAAAAGTGCAAAATTAAAAGAATAAAAATAGAATGAAAAAGTAAAATGGATAATTTTACCACCATAAATTTCTTTTGCCAGTCTTAAATTTTTTTTTTTTTATAAGAGATTTGGTGCCTGTGAGGAAGTACCACAACCTTCATCATCAACATCCCCCAAATAAATTATGGGTTCTGAATCAGAATCAGCTGTAGAGGAATTTGTTCTATTTTGCAATAATTATTGCATTATTGCAAAATATTCTTCATCATTTTTAGCTCTTGCCAATCTAGCCATAGCATGTGATCATTAGACCAAAAACAACTAGTTTTGTACTGTATTTTGTGGCAAGAGGTTTTTTTCCCTTAAGCCAATCTTTTAGTCTTTGATTTGTAATTGCTTTAGGGACATTGAATGAGTCCCACCATTTGACCTTGAATCTTTTGGTAATAGAGTTCAATCCATCTTGGGGTCGAAATTCGAAAAACCAAATGAGAACCCAAGGTAAAAAGAATTTTGAAGAAAACAAGAGAAGAGACAGAAACCTTTTCTCTTTGGGTAAGGGTTTGTAATGGGTTTTGAAAAGGTTTGAACTCTCTAATATTTCTGGTGTAAGAATTTCAGGTAGTGCACCAAAATACTTCCACCACTGAGCAAACCATGAAGGGGTTTTGGAAGGATCAAATATTTTTTGGAAATAGAACAGCCATGAATGACTATTCTTGTGATTTTGTATGAGAAAGGTATTGTACCATGCCTGTTGGTAATCCCAGTAATTGAAATGTTGGCAATGGTCAATCCTATTTTGAAATGATAATGGGAAGATTTTTGGTTTTGTAAGTTCTTGCCCCCAATCAGAAGGATTCAGGACATTTTGGATGTGGCAAGTTGAATAAATAGGATCAGCATGGTTTTCTTTTAAGTAAAAATGTTTGAATTTTGTGAGCCAGTGAATTCAAAGATTGCACGGTAGTAGGATTGGGTCTTGGTAAGATCCCATGGTTTATAATGCCATCCATTTGGGAAAGCTTTTGAAATTGCTATAGAGGCGTCTTGGTGTAAAAATTCATCCTCTATAATCAAAACATTTTGAAAATGTGTTTTTGTAATCCATTGTGAAGACTTCTTTTTTAATTTTATCTGGGATAAAATTATTTGAGAAGAATTTGGTTAGGAAAGACTGTTTTGGAAATCAATTTGTAAAATCTCATTTGCTTGAGAAATATTTTGAGAAAAGGTTTTTTGGGAGGAAGATTCTCCTTTCTCAAGGGTTTTGGAAATGGGTTTTGTAGATTTACCTTTCTGGGTAATGTTTTGTAAGGCCTGAAGAACTTCAGGAGATTTAGATAGTGATTCTATCCATTTCTGAATCTGGCTGTCAGTTTTTGGAGCCTGAGACTCAATATATTTTGTATGATCTTCTTCTTCTTCTGCTTCGGCTATGTCTGCCCAAGTTTGTATAGGCTTTACAGAAGAGATGGCTAGTTTTGTAGGGTTTGGTTTTGTAGAGGCTGAGGCTTCAGCCTTGGTATTTTTCTTTCTGGGCATTGGCCTGTTTTGAAGAAATTCTCTGGTTAGAAAGTCTGGAATGGAATTTGTATCTCCTTTTATAAATTCAATTTCAAAATAAAAAATACTTAAAATTGCTTGCTATTGTGCAAAAATCTGTTTTGATGCAAGATTTCGAACATCTTTTTGCAAAACTTCTTTGGCTGATTTGCAATCAATTCTAAGCAAAAATTTTTGATTTAATAAATCACTTTGAAATTTTTGTATGCACATGACAATTGCAATAATCTCTTTTTTGATGGTAGAGTATTTCTTTTGACAATCATTCCAATGTGCAGAATGGAATTGAACTATTTGTTCTTTTCCGTTTTGAATCTGTTTTAAAATTCCACTATAACCTAACTCTGAGGCATCTGTTTCGAATACCTTAGGGGCTAATGGATCTGCTAGATGCAGATAATTAATGGTTTGGACTTGTTGTTTAATATGACGAATCACTTCAGTGTGATGATCTGTCCATGGAACAGCGTTTTTCTTTAACCTATCATGTAAGGGTTTTGCTAGACGGTTAATATTTGGACAAAAAACTAAGACATAATTTAAGCTACCTAAGAATCTCTGTAGCTGGGTTTTATCTAAGATTTTGTCAGGAAATTTGTTTGAAAATTTTAGACTTCTCTCTATTGGAGTAATGGTTCCTTGGGATATGTAATGGCATAGAAACCTAACCCTGATTTGGAAGAGAGAAATCTTTGATTTTGAAATGGCAAGGCCATTTCATTTTGTAACAAAGAAGAATGTTCTTAAGTGTTTGAAGTGTTGTTTAATTGACTCCGAGAACACAAGAACATCATCTATATAGACTATGCAAAATTTTGAATATGGATTAAAGATTTCATTCATAATTCTCTGGAATTCTAATAGGGTATTTTTCAGGCTAAAAGGCATGACTTTTCACTCATATTGTCCAAAAAGAAATGTGAATACGGTTTTGTATCTATCATTTAGATCAATTTGTATTTGCCAAAATCCTGATTTCATATCAAATTTCGAAAATAGAAATGTAGAATGAAGTTTTTGTAAAAGATCTTTTTTGTTTGGAATTGGATACCTAATCCATTTCAAAGCTTTATTTAAAGGTTTGTAATTAATTATTAATCTAGGAGTGCCTCTTTATATTTCTGAATTTTTGTTTACATAAAAAGCTGCACAACTCTAAGGAGATCTAGATTCTATAATTAATCCATTTTTCTTTAAATCCAAAATTTCTGAATGACAGTGTTGTTCTAGTTCAGCATTCATCTGGATTGGTCTGGCTTTTGTAGGTATCTATTTTTCATCGAAACCATTTTCATATGGTAAATCTACCATATATTGTTTTCGGTTCCAAAAGGCATTTGGTAAATCAGAACAAATTTCTCTTTCAATTTGGGTTTTGAAATCCGAAATTTTCTTTTTCACCAAATTGTTTTGTAATTGTTTTTCAATTCTTGTTAAAGAAATATCTTGCTGTAAATATAACAAGTGCTGCTTTTTTCCTTCTATTAAAACATTAATCTCATTATTATAAATGGAACAAGCTTTTATAATATTGAGATTTTTTGTTTTTGATTTTATAACGAAAGGGAAAACAAGAGTTTGTTTTGTAGTTTTGAAGGAGATATTATCATCGTTAACCTTGTAGGGAGTTATCAAGTTAATGAAAAGAGTCCCTAAGATTATACTATGATGAATATCTTGAATAATTACGAATGAGGTTTTGAAAAGAAAATCACCATTAGCTATGGAGGCTTCTGTCTTATAGCTAATAGCCATTTTTGAATTATTTGCTGCTAAAAGTTTTTCTGAGGTTTTTTCATAAAATTTCTTTGGAATAATTCCTTCTTTAATACAGTTCAAATCTACTCCTATATCAAATAAGGCAATTGTATTGATTTTGAAATCTTTTGAAAAAACAATGGTAATTTGTATTAAATATTTTCTAGAGGTGATCTGATTGAGGATGAAAATAAAATCTTCTGGAGGTTTTTGAGTTTCCAAACTATTTTCTTTATTTTTCTCAGATTCTTCCTGGGGTTTTGAAAACAAAAGCTGGATTGCTTTTGAGTCCTGTGCCTTTTTCTCTTTAAGCTGTTTAAGCTCATTCTTAGTGATTTTTATTTCTCTTTGGAGGCATTGGACTGAAGGGTTCTGTAATTTTTTCTGATCTTCATGCTTTAAAACATTTAAGACTAATTCTTGATTTTTTAAAAGCATGTTGACATTTTTTGCATTTTCTTCAGATTCAATTTTAGAATATGAATTGGATGAATTATTAACTAATTCATCTTTTTGTAAAGGCATGTTTTCTTCGGGCTCCTGGTTGGAGTTTGAAGAGGAAGTTGAAGAATTAGTACTCAAATTTTGAATGACTAGCTCTTCTTTTTGTAATGATTTATGATTGTTAGTGGATTCAGAGATTTTGAATTCACTTTCTGTTCGTAATTCTGAGATTGATTTTGGAAGAGGTTTCTTTTGTAATTCAAAGGTTTCTTGAGGGTTTTGTTCCTTTAAAACCTGTTGTTTTGAATTCTTTTTGTGAGGAGTTTTATTTTTAACAGTAACAGGATTAACAGAAAATTTTTCTTCTGCTTTCTTTAGAAGATCTTTTAGAGTCGTAATGAACATTGATTGATTATCTTCTGACTCCTGTTGTTTAGGTTTTGAAATCTGAGAAGGTTTTGAAATTGGGACTGTTGATTTTGTAGATTTTTTGGACTTTTTGGAAACTTTTGAAAACGGATATGGAATGTCATGATAATCAGCATACATTTCAAACCATTCAAAGAAAAGAATATGAATTTTATATTCACATAGAAAATCATAATATTCTTTTTGAATTTCTTTCCTTCGATCATTGAAATGTTTGAAAAACCACATTTGCTTTTTATGATTTTTAGGAGAATAAAAATCATCATGCAAATATTGTTTGTCCTCTTCAAATTCTTTTTCAAGTACATTAAGTTCACGATTTACATTTTCTGTAATGGCTGAAAAGGTAGGTGAAGTAGGTTCTGACTCTGTTTGGGTTTCAACTTGAACAGACTCGTTTTGTCAATTTGTATAAATTGGATGTGGAACATTTGTAGAGTAATCTACGTTTTGTAAAGTGGATCTATGTATTTTCGAAGTAGAAAACCTAGAAGAGCTAGGTAAGTTTGAGGTAGAATACCTGGGTTGAATATTTTGTATTCCAATTGGTTTTGTAACAGGCAAACTAATGATAGAAGGTATACAATACACTCTTCCTATGTCTACAGTATTGGATGTTGAGGAATCATTTCAAAACCTAAGGCTTCTGTTAAAGCTAAGGCTGACTCTTCCATCGTCACACTGAGTTATTTGCCTCAGTTGAACGTTTAGCTCAACTATTTTTTAAGATTCTGGTTCTACTGCACCTTTTAAGACCCATTCTTCTGGTAGGGTTATGTCCTTCCATTGGATAGATGTAGGGATTACAGTGTTGAATTTTGTAAGATCAGTTTGTAAAAGCAAAGTTTCTCCCCTTTTACTTTGAAACTTATGTTTTGTAGCAAAAGCAGAAACCATAGCTTTGTAATGGATTTTATAAACTAGTGCGAGAGGAATAGATCTTTCAAGCATTTTGTAATTATGAGTTTTGATTTGTAAAATAAGGGATTTTGTAATATTACAGTCGTTTAACGAAACAATAAAATTTGGATAGCAATCAAAAGATATTAGTCCACTGCACAAACTAGACTCGATAGAACTAAGCAAGGAGTCCTGGAAGTTTATGAACCTAGTATCTCTAAGAACTGCTAGGATTGAGGTGTTCAATCCTTCTTTTGTAAGTGGTTTAACTCTAACTTGGACTAAACCTATATGGATGTATTTATATTTTTTTTCATGGTGTTTTTGTAAGGATTTTTGAGATAGAAGAGAAATCGTCTCAAAGGGTTTTGTAATATGAAGATCTCTTTCTTCAGTTTTGATTGTGAAATCAGTTTTGAAAAAAGTTAGTTTTGTAGTCTGATAGATCTGATCCTTTTGTACTTTTGAAATTTCCCAATTATCTATACATTTTTCAAAATTGTTTATTATTATTTCTTCACTATTAACTATCTTTCTCAACTTAGAGGACGAGGTAGAAGAGTTTGAAGAAGAAACTGTCTTACAGAAAATTGGATTCATACTTAAAGAATTTTTCTAGGTTGATCTTTTGAGTTAAGTAAGGTAATTGCCAAAGAAATCACTGCCCTAAACACGCCCTCTCGGCTACAAAGATGGGACTTACAACCCAGGCCTGTTTACACCTTTAAAGAAGTTGTCTTATCACCTTAAGATCATCTTGCCAACCTCTAAAAAATGTTTAAATGTGAATCCGAACCTTAAATAGAACCTTTTCCCCCCCAGGCTCTGATACCAAGGATGCACCGGGATCGAAAGGGGGATGAGCTAATAGGGAAGAAACAAAATCTAAATCTTGAGCAATATATAAATAATTAAAGAAATAAATAAAATGCACAAGAAAAGGAAATCTTCAGAAATGAAAATTAAATTTGTAAATTAAAGATTAAATATATATATTCTATAGGCGGCAGAGCCAGTCCGTTAAGAATATATATACTTATCAAAAATAAAAATTGAACTTGAAATTTAAATATGAGTATACATGTATATATTCAATAGGCGGCAGAGCCAGTCCGTTATGAATATATATACATATATTTATGCAAGATAGGCAGTTGAACCGACCATATGCATGCAAAATAAATTTGAAATTTTATAAAAGAAATTGAAGAAAACTTACTTCAAAATCTTATAAATTTTGTAAGATTTGTATAAAGGTTTTGGAGATATAATTCCGGGTAGGATTTACAAAGGTTGCTCAGCACATGAGCTTCCTAAGATCTACTACAAGGAAGTTACAGTGTTTGTAGGTTTGTAGGTCAGGTAGAGATAGGGCAGGATGGGAAGTGAATTGAGCTTCTTGCTCCTTTCTTCACCTCTGGGTGAAACTTCTTCAGAGTCTTCTTCGGAGTTTCTCGGATTTGAGAGAAATGGAAGAAGTCTTGAAAGAAGCTTGAAGCTTGCATTGAAGAAGCTTTGTGTTCAAGAAACTTGGGTTCAAGAAGCTTGTTTTTGCCTTGGATAGGTGCCTCCTTATATAGAAGTGACCAGGGGCAGTCTTGTAATTTTTTAGAATCTTGAACAGTATCTGCCACTTACTTTTTCAAGTGTGAATAGTACTTGAACAGTGTCTGAACAATTCTTCCTGTCGGGTGAACAGTGCTCGAACAGTGCTTGAACAGTTCTTCCTATTGTCTTCACATGTGAACAGTAAAAATGAACAGTGTCAGGTGAACAGTACCCTGTCAGATTTTTGTAAAAACGAAAAGTAAAAGTGCAAAATTATAAGAATAAAAGCAGAATGAAAAAGTAAAATGGATAATTTTGTCGTCATAAATTTCTTTTGCCAGTCTTAAATTTTTTTTTTTATATGAGATTTGGTGCCTGTGAGGAGGTACCACAACCTTCTTCATCATCATCCCCCAAATCGATTATGGGTTCTAAATCAGAATCAACTGTAGAGAAATTTATTCTGTTTTGCAATAATTGTTGCATTATTGCAAAATGTTCTTCATCATTTTTAGCTCCGGCCAATCTAGCCATAGCATGTGATCGTTGGGCCAAAAACAACTGGTTTTGTACTGTATTTTGTGGCAAGAGGTTTTTTCCCTTAAGCCAATCTTTTATTCCTTTATTTGTAATTGCTTCAGGGACATTGAATGAGTCCCACCATTTGACCTTGAATCTTTTCGTAATAGAGTTCAATCCATCTTGGGGTCAAAATTCAAAAAACCAGATGAGAACCCAAGTTAAAAAGAATTTTGAAGAAAACAAGAGAAGAGGCGGAAACCTTTTTCTCTTTGGGTGAGGGTTTGTAATGGGTTTTGAAAAGGTTTAAACTCTCTGATATTTCTAGTGTAAGAATTTCAGGTAGTGCACCAAAATACTTCCACCACTGAGCAAACCATGAAAGGGTTTTGGAAGGATCAAATGTTTTTTATAAAAAGAATAGCCATGAATGACTATTCTTGTGATTTTGTACGAGAAAGGTATTGTACCATGCCTGTTGGTAATCCCAGTAATTGAAATGTTGGCAATGGTCAATCCTGTTTTGAAATGATAATGGGAAGATTTTTGGTTTTGTAAGTTCTTGCCCCCAATTAGAAGGATTCAGGACATTTTGGATGTGGCAAGTTCAATAAGCCGGATCAGCATGGTTTTCTTTTAAGTAAAATTGTTTGAATTTTGCTAAGCTAGTGAATTCAAGGATTGCATGGCAGTAGGATTTGGTCTTGGAAAGATCCCATGGTTTGTAATGCCATCCATTTGGGAAAGCTTTTGAAATTGCTATAGAGGTGTCTTGGTGTAAAAAATCATCCTCTATAATCAAAACATTTTGAAAATGTGTTTTTGTAATCCATTGTGAAAACTTCTTTTTTAATTTTTTCTGGGACAAAATTATTTGAGAAGAACTTGATTGGGAAAGAATGTTTTGGAATTCGATTTGTAAAATCTCATTTGCTCGAGAAATATTTTCAGAAAGGGTTTTTTGGGAGGAAGATTCTCCTTTCTCGAGGGTTTTGGAAATGGGTTTTGTAGATTTACCTTTCTGGGTAATGTTTTGTAAGGCCTTAAGAACTTTAGGAGATTTGGATAGTGATTCTATCAATTTTTGAATCTGGTTGTCAGTTTCTAGAGCCTGAGACTCATTAAAATTTGTATGATCTTCTTCTTCTTCTGCTTTAGCTATGTCTGTCGAAGTTTGTATAGGCTTTGCAGAAGAGATGATTAGTTTTGTAGGGTTTGGTTTTGTAGAGGCTGAGGCTTCAGCCTTGGTATTTTTCTTTCTGGGCATTGGCCTGTTTTGAAGAAATTCTCTGATTAGAAAGTTTAGCCTTTTATAAATTTAATTTCAAAATAAAAAATACTTAAAATTACTTTCCATCGTGCAAAAATCTGTTTTGATGTAAGATTTCGAACATCTTTTTGCAAAACTTCTTTGGCTGATTTGCAATCAATTCTAAGCAAAAATTTTTGATTTAATAAATTACTTTGAGATTTTTGTATGCACATGGCAATTGTAAGAATCTCTTTTTTGATGGTAGAGTATTTTTTTTTTTTACAATCATTCCAATGTGCATAATGGAATTGAACTATTTGTTCTTTTCCGTTTTGAATCTGTTTTAAAATTCCTCCATAACCTAACTTTGAGGTATCTGTTTCGACTACCTTAGGGGCTAATGGATCTACTAGATGCAAACAAGGAATGGTTTGAACCTATTGTTTAATATGATGGATCACTTTAGTGTGATGATCTGTTCATGGAACAGGGTTTTTCTTTAACCTATCATGCAAGGGTTTTGCTAGACGATTAATATTTGGACAAAAATCTAAGACATAATTCAAGCTACCTAAGAATCTCTGTAGCTGGGTTTTATCCAAGATTTTATCAAGAAATTTGTTTGAAAATTCTAGACTTCTCTCTATTGGAGTAATGGTTCTTTGGGATATGTAATGGCCTAGAAACTTAACCCTGGTTTGGAAGAGAGAAATCTTTGATTTTGAAATTGTAAGGCCATTTCATTTTGTAACTGAGAAGAATGTTCTTAAGTGTTTGAAGTATTATTCAATTGACTTCGAGAACACAAGAACAATATCTATATCGACTATGCAAAATTTTGAATATGGATTAAAGATTTCATTCATAATTCTCTGGAATTCTGATGGGGCATTTTTCAGGCCAAAAGGCATGACTTTCCACTCATATTGTCCAAAAGGAACTGTGAATGCAGTTTTGTATCTATCTTTTGGATTAATTTGTATTTGCCAAAATCTTGATTTCATATCAAATTTGGAAAATAGAAATGCATATTGAAGTTTTTGTAAAAGATCTTTTTTGTTTGGAATTGGATACCTGATCCATTTCAAAGCTTTATTCAAAGGTTTGTAATTAATTACTAATCTAGGAGTGCCTATTTCTATTTTTGAATTTTTGTTTACATAAAAAGTTGCACAACTCCAAGGAGATCTAGATTCTATAATTAATCAATTTTTCTTTAAATCTAAAATTTCTGAACAATAGTGTTGTTCTAGTTCAGCATTCATCTAGATTGGTCTGGCTTTTATAGGTATCTGTTTTTCATCGAATCCATTTTTATATGGTAAATCTACCATATGTTGTTTTCGATTCCAAAAGGCATTTGGTAAATCAGAACAAATTTCTCTTTCAATTTGGGTTTTGAAATCTGAAACTTTCTTTTTCACCAAATCGTTTTATAATTGTTTTTCAGTTCTTGTTAAAGAAACGTCTTGCTGTAAATACAACAAGTGTTGCTTTTTCCTTTTATTAAAACATTAATCTCATTATTATAAATGGAACAAGCTTTTATAATATTGAGATTTCTTGTTTTTGATTTTGTAACGAAAGGGAAAACAAGAGTTTTTTTTGTAGTTTTGAAGGAGATATTATTATCGTTAACCTTGTAGGGAGTTATCAAGTTAATGAAATGAGTCCCTAAGATTATACTATGATGAATGTCTTGAACAATTACGAATAAGGTTTTGAAAAGAAATCACCATTAGCTATGGAGGCTTCTGTCTTATAGCTAATAGCCATTTTTGAATTATTTGCTGCTGAAAGTTTTTATGTGGTTTTTCATAAAATTTCTTTGGAACAATTCCTTCTTTAATATAGTTCAAAACTGCTCCTGTATCAAATAAGGCAATTATATTGATTTTGAAATATTTTGAAAAAATAATGGTAATTTGTATTAAATATTTTCTGGAGGTGATCTGATTGAGGATGAAAAGAAAATCTTATGGAGAGGTTTTCCTAGGCTCTAATACCAAGGACACACCGGTGGGGGGGAAAGGTTCTATTTAAGGTTCGGATTCACATTTGAACAATTTTGAGAGGTTGGTAAGATGATCTTAAGGTGATAAGACAACTTCTTTAGAGGTGTAAATAGGCCTGGGTTGTAAGTCCCGTCTTTGTAGCCGAGAGGGCGTGTTTAGGGCAGTGATACCTTTGGCGATTACCTCACTAAACTCAAAAGATCAACCTAAAAAAATTCTTTAAATATGAATCCAATTTTCTATAGGACAGTTTCTTCTTAAAACTCTTTTACCTCATCCTCTGAGTCAAGAAAGATAGTTAATGGTGAAGAAATAATAATCAAAAATTTTAAAAAATGTATAGATAATTGGGAAATTCCAAAAGTGCAAAAGGATCAGATCTATCAGACTACAAAACTCAATTTTTTCAAAATTGATTTCACAATGAAAACTGAAGAAAGAGATCTTCAGATTACAAAACCCTTTGAGACGATTTATTTTTTGTCTCAGAAATCCTTATAAAAACACCATGATAAACAATGCAAATACATCCATATAGGTTTAGTCCAAGTTGGAATTAAACCGCTTACAAAAAAAGGATTGAACACCTCAATCCTAGCAGTTCTTAGAGATACTAGGTTCATAAACTTCCAGGACTCCTTGCTTAGTTTAGCCGAGTCTAGTTTGTGCAGTGGACCAATATCTTTTGATTGCTATCCAAATTTTACTGTTTCATTAAACGACAGTAATATTATAAAATCCCTTGCTTTACAAATCAAAACTCACAATTACAAAATGCTTGAAGGATCTATTCATCTTGCATTGATCTACAAAATCCATTACAAAGCTATGGTTTCTACTTTTGCTACAAAACATAAGTTTTAAAGTAAAAGAGGAGAAACTTTGCTTTTACAAACTAATCTTACAAAATCCAACACTGTAATCCCTAGATCTATCCGATGGAAGGACATAACCCTACCAGAAGAATGGGTCTTAGAAGGTGCAGTAGAACTAGCATCTTCAAAAATAGTTGAGCCAAACATTCAACTGAGGCAAATAACCCAGTATGATGATAGAAGAGTCAGCCTTAGCTTTAATAGAAGCCTTAGGTTTTCAGATGATTCCCCAACATCTAGTACTGTAGACATAGGAAGAGTGTCTTGTATACCTTCTGTCATTAGTTTGCCTGTTACAAAACCAATTGGAATATAAAATATTCAGCCTAGGTATTCTACCTCAGACTTACCTAGCTCTTCTAAGTTTTCTACTTCAGAAATACCTAGATACACTTTACAAAACATAGATTACTCTACAAATGTTCCACATCTAGTTTATACAAATTTATAAAATGAGTCTGTTCAGGTTGAAACCCAAACAGAGTCAGAACCTACTTCTCCTACATTTTCAGCCATTACAAAAAATGTAAACCATGAACTTAATGTGCTTGAAAAAGAATTTGAAGTGGACAAACAATATTTGCATGATGATTTTTATCCTCCTAAAAATTATAAAAAGCAAATGTGGTTTTTCAAAAATTTCAATGATTAAAGGAAAGAAATTCAAAAGCAATATTATGACTTTATATACCAACACAAAGTTCATATTCTTTTTTTTTATTGGTTTGAGATGTATGCGAAACAACATAACATTTCATTTCCGTTTTCTAAAACTCAAAAAACTTTTAAAAAATCAAATACAGTTTCAAAACCTTCCTAAATTTCAAAACGTAAACAACAGGCCCAAATTTCAAAACCTAAACAACAGGAGTTAGAAGATAATCAATCAGAGTTCATTGCGGCTCTAAAAGCTCTTCTAAAGAGAACAGAGGAAAAGTTGTTTGTTAACCCTGTCACTATTAGAAATAAAGTTCTTGAATGAGAAATTTTAGATGGTAGAAAAATACAGTATGAACATTCTCCTCTTAGGAAAGTAAAAATTCTCCACTTAGAGCAAACAGTAGAAGCAGCCCCTTATAAAATTCCAAATGAAATTGATTCTGTGAACATAAAAAACATTGTTCTACAGAATAATTTTACAAATGCCCATTTGCATACCATAGGTAAGCAATTATAAAAAATGGAACAAAACCAACAGGCTACAGTTTTCCAAATTGAAACTAAGCCGGGTACAAAACTGAAAAACTCAATCTTCAAACCATTCCAAGTTTCCAAAAACAGTCAAAAAGATTTACAAAACAACAGCAATTCTGAATTTATCCAAGCTTTGAGAGACATGAAAACTAGGCTAGAAGCTTCAACTTCTACTCCAGTAGCAACTGAAACACCTCAAACCTCCCAAAGAAGTGTCAATATAATTGAGGAAGATTCAGATTCAAATGTCCAAAGCCAAGAAAACCAGCTTATGCAAGCTGAAGAAATTTAGTCTTCAAAACCTCTACAAATAAATAAACTTTATTGGCTGCGGTAGTAACATCCCTCACAATAACAGCTCCAGACTTAGGCATAGAAAATAGGACTGAAATTCTGACCTAGTCTAAATTCAATGCCTCTATTGTCTATGAATGGAACATAGATGGTATGTTTGAATATAACATCTTGAATTTGCTCTAGAAAATGACCATGGTAGCAAATGCTTACAAAACCCAAACTGGAACCCCAGATAGAGCTATTGCTGAACTCCTCATTGCAGGGTTCTCAAGACAGCTCAAAGGATGGTGGGATTATCATCTCACGAACCTACAAAGATCTGAGATTCTAGAATCTATACAAACTAAAGAAGATGGCGTGCCAATTCTTGATGAGTTAGGCCAACCAATCCCAGATGCAGTAGCCACCTTGATAGTAACAATCTCCTTACATTTCGTAGGTGACCCATCTCATCTTAAAGATAAGAATGCTGAACTCTTTTCAAACCTTAGATGCAAAAAACTGAGTAATTTTCAGTGTTACAAAAACACTTTTCTTACTAGGGTAATGCTTAGAGAAGATTCTAATCAGCCCTTTTGGAAAGAAAAATTCCTTGCTGGACTTCCGACCCTTTTAGGAGAAAAAGTTAGGAATAAAATCAAGGAAGCATTTGGAAATCAAATCCTGTATGATAAATTAACCTATGGTGAACTAGTCAGTCTCACTAAAAAAGAAGGTTTAAAGATTTGTCAGGATTTGAAATTACAAAAACATCTAAAATGGGAAATGAGAAAAACTCGCCAAGAGTTAAGTTCTTTCTGCAAACAATTTGAAATATGAACCAAGAACCCTACTCCAGATTATGGAGGAAGTTGTAGCAGAAAACCTTATAAAAAATCATCCCAAAAATACAAAACCTCTTCAAAACCAGAAAAAGATTCCTATTACAAAAAATCTTCAAAAAAAACTAGTAAAACTAGTCCTGAATCCAAAACAAAATTCAAAGATTTAACTTGCTACAAATGCGGAAAGAAAAGCCACACTACAAATTTTTGCAAGTTAAACAGAAAACTTCATGAGTTACAATTAGAGGAAGAAGTTATTAATAAAATAACTGCTCTTTTAGTTGAAACCAAAGGTGAGTCCAGTTATTCTAAACCCACAGAAAATGAAGAAGGATTACAAACTGATGAATTGATCACAAGTTCATCATCTAGTTCGAGTTCTGATACAGAAACTGAACTGTTTACAAAACCCAAATTAAAAATCAATGTTCTTTTTAAAGACCAGAAGTTACTCTTAGAAATTCTTACACAGGTTGAAGATTCTCAACTATAAAAGGAATTTTGGGAAAGCTTTTAAAATCCTTTGAAGAACAACCAGTACAAAAACCTTATATTCTGCCCTCTGTTGCAAAAAACACATATGACCTTACGGCCATATTGGGTAGAAAGAAGACTTCAAAACAATCAACTGTTTCAGTCTAAAACCTCCAGGAAGAAATAAAAGCTATTAAGGTTGAGCTTAGTGAGCTTAAAGAAAAATAGGTACAGGACTCAGAACAATTTAAAAATTACTTTCAAAACAAATTAATGAAGAACTCAAAGAAGAAGAAGACGAAGAAAATAATTTAGAAATTCAAAATCTTGAAAAACTTACAAAAGATTTTCTCTTCATTCTTAATGAGATTTCTTCCGGAAAATATTTGATTAAAATTTTGATAGTTTTTTCAAAAGATTTCAAGATCGATACAATTGCCTTATTTGATACAGGTGTAGATTTAAATTGTATCAAATTCAAAGAAATTCTAAGAAAAAACTATTGAAAAACTTTCAGCTGTAAACAATTCCAAAATCAAAATTAATTACAAAACATAGGCTTCAACAGCCAATTCAAATCTTCTTCTAAAAACTTCATTTGTTTTAATAAAAGAAAAGTCATAGTGTCATTTTAGGAATGTCATTCATCAATTTGATTACTCCCTACAGAGTCAACTATGATAGTATTTCTTTTAAAACAAAGAATCAAAATCTTGTCTTCCCTTTTATTGAAAAACCCAAAACAAAGAATTTTAATATCATAAAGGCTTATTCCATTTTTGATAATCGAATAAATGTTTTGGAACAAGAAATAAGACAATATTTACAAAAAGAAATTTCTTTACAAAACGAGCTTGTTTTCAAAAATCAAATTTTTTATTACTGCTTATTACAAACTAACTCTTGTGAGTTTTTGCAGATGGCAGAATCATCCAATAATGGTGATTTAGTCCACTTTGGACCGATAGTCCTCTCCAAAACTCCACTCAAAATTTTAGAATTATTGTAGCTAGAACTGCATATGTTCCCATAGAAAGGCACCAATGTTTATTAGATAATCTTTGGACTATAATACAAAACAAACGGTTGGGAGTAACAGCTCTCAATGCACTTTGTATTGAGTTTGAGGAAGCTAATAAATATGTGGTTGACCTCCTTAGCAGAATTAAATATCATGAGGATCATATCATGGTAGCTCAATAATTCATTGAGTTTTTACAAAACCAAATTTTATACAAAACTATTACATCCAGAATTAGTCCATCAGATCCATCCACTTCTAACCAAAATCATCACCTTGAATTACAAAAATAGGAATTTGAAGGCCTAGGATCCCCACTGGATTCTAGTGTAAAATTACCATTGGCTCCACTGGTCAATGTGAAAAATTATCACCACAGTGAAGTACTTTTTACTTCACTTGTTGCCAATAGGTCCTTAGAACACTTCCAAACCCATTGTCTTTCGAAGAAATTCAGGCAATAAGTTCTTAACGGTCTTCCTCAAGAGATCTGCGAGCAGATATTACAAAACATCATCCAGTCCAAAACCAAAGAACAATTGGATGTCCTCCAAAAATGTCCCAGTTTTACAAAAAGCAATCAGGAAGGTCACAATGGATGGTCATGGGAATGGGAGTACCATTCAAAACCCCATTTTCATTGCACTCAGGAACATCCTAACTGATATCCTCTATGCTATCTAGATTGTGAACACAGCTTAGATTTCAGCATCCCCGCTTTAAAACAACTCAGATGTCTGGAACTCGATATCTAGACGCCAGTGAACTATTCAAATGGGGTATGCTAGCTAGAGTTCGAGTCACAAGATCTGATTGTGAAATGATAAGGTTTTTGGGAAATAGAGTCCTTCAAGAAGTCAAAAGACTATTATTGCGCCAAAAACCAGTCAACGTACAAATCATTTCAACACCTCCAAAAGTATTAGCAAATGGAGAGCTGCAACAAGCGATCCATTACTTCTACCTGAATACAAAACTTCCTCCTCTCTATCATCTTTCGGATAGGCCATGCAATCACGAAGATCACTTTGTCCAACTCAACAAATGGTGAGCAAAGACAGTCATCGATAATTGGCAAAAATACCAATATCCAGAGTAAGTGCTAGTCCATACGGGTACATATTCTCTGATATATGTCCACTATGAACATTTACCAAGTCCAAAACCCTTTCATATTGAAACACAGTATGAAAATTACATGGTTCAATATGAAAGTTATTATGACTTATCGTCTGTCTCGTCAGAAGACGAAACGAGTGACGATGAGGAGACATGGCACAACTTACAAAACATGATGGAAGGATAAAAGAGTGGTCCCAGCTCCACTCCACAAAAAAAAAAATTTAAGACCGGCAAAAGAAATTTATAGCGGCAAAATTATCCATTTTACTTTTTCATTCTACTTTTATTCTTGTAATTTTGCACTTTTACTTTTCTTACAAAAAATCTGACAGGATACTGTTCACCTGTCACTGTTCACTTTTACTGTTCACATGTGGAGACAATAGGAAGAACTGTTCAAGCACTGTTCACCTGACAGGAAGAACTGTTCAGACATTGTTCAAGTACTGTTCACACGTGAAAAAGTAAGTGGCAGATACTGTTCAAGATTCCAAAAAATTACAAAATTGCCCTTGGTCACTTCTATATAAGGAGGCACCTATCCAAGGCAAAACCCAAGCTTCTTGAACCCAAGCTTCTTGAATACAAAGCTTCTTCAACACAAGCTTCAAGCTTCTTTCAAGACTTCTTCCATTTCTCTCAAATCCGAGAAACTCCAAAGAAGACTCTAAAGAAAGCTCACCTCGAGGTGAAGAAAGGAGCAAGAAGGTCGATTCACTTCCCATCCTGCTCTACCTCTGCCTCACCTACAAACCCTATACTTCCTTGTAGTAGATCTTAGAAGCTCATGTGCTAAACAACCTTTATAAGTCCTATTCGGAATTACATCTCCAAAATCTTTGTACAAATCTTACAATATTTATAACATTTTGAAGTAAGTTTTCTTCAATTTCTTTTACAAAATTTCAAATTTATTTTGCATGCATATGGTTGGTTCAACCGCTTATCTTATATAAATATACGTATATATATTCATAACGAACTGGCTCTGCCGCCTATTGAATATATACATGTATATTCATATTTAAATTTTAAGTTTAATTTTATTTTTGTTAAGTATATATATTCTTAACGGACTGGCTCTGCCGCCTATAGAATATATATATTTAATCTTTAATTTACAAATTTAATTTTCATTTCTGAAGATTTCCTTTTCTTGTGCATTTTGTTTATTTCTTTAATTATTTATATATTGCTCAAGATTTAGATTTTGTTTCTTCCCTGTTAGCTCATCCCCCTTTCGATCCCGATGTGTCCTTGGTATCAAAGCCTGGGGGGGAAAGGTTCTATTTAAGGTTCGAATTCACATTTAAACAATTTTTAGAGGTTGGTAAGATGATCTTAAAGTGATAAGACAGCTTCTTTAGAGGTGTAAACAGGCCTGGGTTGTAAGTCCCGTCTTTATAGCTGAGAGGGCATGTTTAGGGCAGTGATTCCTTCAGCGATTACCTCACTTAACTCAAAAGATCAACCTAGAAAAATTCTTTAAGTATGAATCCAATTTTCTATAGGACAGTTTCTTCTTCAAACTCTTCTACCTCGTCCTTTGAGTTGAGAAAGATAGTTAACAGTGAAGAAATAATAATAAAAAATTTTGAAAAAATGTATAGATAATTGAGAAATTCAAAAAGTACAAAAGGATAAGATTTATCAGACTAAAAAACTCAATTTTTTCAAAACTGATTTCACAATCAATACTGAAGAAAGAGATCTTCATATTACAAAACCCTTTGAGACGATTTCTCTTCTGTCTCAAAAATCCTTACAAAAACACCATGAAAAACAATACAAATAGATCCATATAGGTTTAGTCCAAGTTGGAATTAAACCGCTTACAAAAGAAGGATTGAACACCTCAATCCTAGCAGTTCTTAGAGATACTAGGTTCATAAACTTCCAGGACTCCTTGCTTAGTTCTGTCGAGTCTAGTTTGTGCAGTGGACCAATATCTTTTGATTGCTATCCAAATTTTACTGTTTCATTAAACGACAGTAATATTACAAAATCCCTTGTTTTACAAATCAAAACTCACAATTACAAAATGCTTGAAGGATCTATTCCTCTCGCACTGATTTACAAAATCCATTACAAAGCTATGGTTTCTGCTTTTTCTACAAAACATAAGTTTCAGAGTAAAAGAGGAGAAACTTTGCTTTTACAAACTGATCTTACAAAATCCAACACTGTAATCCCTAGATCTATCCAATGGAAGGACATAACCCTACCAAAAGAATGGGTCTTAGAAGGTGCAGTAGAACCGGAATCTTCAAAAATAGTTGAGCCAAACGTTCAACTGAGGCAAATAACCCAGTATGACGATGGAAGAGTCAGCCTTAGCTTTAACAAAAGCCTTAGGTTTTCAGATGATTCCTCAATATCTAGTACTGTAAACATAGGAAGAGTGTCTTGTATACCTTCTATCATTAGTTTGCCTATTACAAAACCTATTGGAATACAAAATATTCAGTCTAGGTATTCTACCTCAGACTTACCTAGCTCTTCTAGGTTTTCTACTTCAGAAATACCTAGATCCACTTTACAAAACATAGATTACTCTATAAATGTTCCACATCCAGTTTATACAAATTTACAAAACGAGTCTGTTCAGGTTAAAACCCAAACAGAGCCAAAACCTACTTCACCTACCTTTTCAGCCATTACAGAAAATGTAAATCATGAACTTAATGGGCTTGAAAAAGAATTTGAAGTGGACAAAAAATATTTGCATGATGATTTTTATTCTCCTAAAAATCATCAAAAGCAAATGTGGTTTTTCAAACATTTCAATGATCGAAGGAAAAAAATTCAAAAAGAATATTTTGATTTTCTATATGAATATAAAGTTTATATTCTTTTCTTTGAATGGTTTGAAGTGTATGCTGATTATCATGACATTCCATATCCATTTTCAAATATTTCCAAAATATCAAAAAAATCTACAAAATCAACAGTCCCAATTTCAAAACCTTCTCAGATTTCAAAACCTAAACAATAGGGGTCAGAAGATAATCAATCAGAGTTCATTGCGGCTCTAAAAGATCTTCTAAAGAAAATAAAAGAAAAATTGTCTGTTAATCTTGTTATTGTTAAAAATAAAACTTCTCACAAAAATAATTCAAAACAACAGGTTTTAAAGAAACAAAACCTTCAAGAAACCTTTAAATTACAAAAGAAACCTCTTTCAAAATCAATCCCAGAATTACAAACAGAAAGTGAGTTCAAAATCTCTGAATCCACTAAATCATTACAAAAAGAAGAACTAGTCATTCAAAATTTGAGTACTAATTCTTCAACTTCCTCTTCAAACTCTAACCAGGAGTCCAAAGAAAACATGCCTTTACAAAAAGATGGATTAGTTAATAATTCATCCAATTTAGATTCTAAAATTGAATCTGAAGAAAATGCAAAAAATATCAACATACTTTTAAAAAATTAAGAATTAGTCTTAGATGTTTTAAAGCATGAAGATCAGAGAAAATTACAAAACCCTCCAGTCCAATGCCTCCAAAGAGAAATAAAAACCACTAAGAATGAGCTTAAACAGCTTAAAGAGAAAAAGGCACATAACTCAAAAGCAATCCAGCTTTTGTTTTCAAAACCCCAGAAAGAATCTAAGAAAAATAAAGAAAATAGTTTGGAAACTCAAAAATCTCTAGAAGATTTTCTTTTCATCCTCAATTAGATCACCTCCAGAAAATATTTAACACAAATTACCATTATTTTTTTAAAAGATTTCAAAATTAATACAATTGCCTTATTTGATACAGAAGCAGATTTGAACTATATTAAAGAAGGAATTGTTCCAAAGAAATTTTATGAAAAAACCACTAAAAAACTTTTAGCAACAAATAATTCAAAAATGGCTATTAGCTATAAGACAGAAGCCTCCATAGCTAATGGTGATTTTCTTTTAAAAACCTCATTCGTAATTGTTCAAGATATTCATCATAGTGTAATCTTAGGGACTCCTTTCATTAACTTGATAACTCCCTACAAGATTAATGATGATAATATCTCCTTCAAAACTACAAAACAAACTCTTGTTTTTCCCTTTCGTTACAAAACCAAAATAAGAAATCCCAATATTATAAAAGCTTGTTCCATTTATAATAATGAGATTAATGTTTTAATAGAGGGACAAAAGCAACACTTGTTGTATTTACAGCAAGATGTTTCTTTAATAAGAATTGAAAACAATTACAAAACAATTTGGTGAAAAGAAAAATTTTGGATTTCAAAACCCAAATTGAAAGAGAAATTTGTTCTGATTTACCAAATGCCTTTTGGAATTGAAAACAACATATGGTGGATTTACCATATGAAAATGGTTTCGATGAAAAACAGATACCTACAAAAGCCAGACCAATCTAGATGAATGCTGAACTAGAACAACACTGTCGTTCAGAAATTTTGGATTTAAAGAAAAAATGATTAATTACAGAATCTAGATCTCCTTGGAGTTGTGCAGCTTTTTATGTAAACAAAAATTCAGAAATAGAAAGAGGCACTCCTAGATTAGTAATTAATTACAAACCTTTGAATAAACCTTTGAAATGGATCAGGTATCAAATTCCAAACAAAAAGATCTTTTACAAAAACTTCATTCTGCATTTGTATTTTCCAAATTTGATATGAAATCAGGATTTTGGCAAAAACAAATTGATCCAAAAATAGATACAAAACTGCATTCACAGTTCCCTTTGGATAGTATGAGTGGAGAGTCATGCCTTTTGGCCTGAAAAATGCCCCATCAGAATTCCAGAGAATTATGAATGAAATCTTTAATCCATATTCAAAATTTTGCATAGTCTATATAGATGATGTTCTTGTGTTCTCAGAGTCAATTGAACAACACTTCAAACACTTAAGAACATTCTTCTCTATTACAAAACAAAATGGCCTTGCCATTTCAAAATCAAAGATTTCTCTCTTCCAAACCAGGGTTAGGTTTTTAGGCCATTACATATCCCAAGGAACCATTACTCCAATAGAGAGAAGTCTAGAATTTTCAAACAAATTTCCTGATAAAATCTTGGATAAAACCCAGCTACAGAGATTCTTAGGTAGCTTGAATTATGTCTTAGATTTTTGTCCAAATATTAACCATCTAGCAAAACCCTTACATGATAGGTTAAAGAAAAACCTTATTCCATGGATAGATCATCACACTGAAGTGATCTGTCACATTAAACAACAGGTCCAAATCATTCCTTGTCTGCATTTAGCAGATCCATTAGCTCCTAAGGTAGTCGAAATAGATGCCTCAGAGTTAGGTTATGGTGGAATTTTAAAATAGATTCAAAACGGAAAAGAACAAATAGTTCAATTCCATTCTGCACATTGGAATGATTGTTAAAAGAAATACTCTACCATCAAAAAAGAGATTTTTTCAATTGTCATGTGCATACTAAAATTTCAAAGTGATTTATTAAATTAAAAATTTTTTTTCTTAGAATTGATTGCAAATCAGCCAAAAAAGTTTTGCAAAAAGATGTTCTAAATCTTACATCAAAACAGATTTTTACATGATGGCAAGCAATTTTAAATATTTTTTATTTTGAAATTGAATTTATAAAAGGAGATACAAATTCCATCCCAGACTTTCTAACCAAAGAATTTCTTCAAAACAGGCTAAGTCCCAGAAAGAAAAATACCAAGGCTGAAGCCTCAGCCTCTACAAAACCAAACCCTACAAAACCAGCCATCTCTTCTGCAAAGCCTATACAAACTTGGGCAAACATAGCCGAAGTAGAAGAAGAAGAAGATCATACAAAATATATTGAGTCTCAAGCTCCAGAAACTGACAGCCAGATTCAGAAATGGATAGAATCACTATTCAAATCTCTTAAAGTTCTTTAGGCCTTACAAAACATTACGCAGAAAGGTAAATCTAGAAAACCCATTTCCAAAACCCTTGAGAAAGGAGAATCTTCCTCCCAAAAAACCCTTTCTCAAAATATTTCTCAAGCAAATGAGATTTTACAAATCGATTTCCAAAACAGTCTTTCCCAGCTGAATTCTTCTCAAATAATTTTGTCCCAGACAAAATTAAAAAAGAAGTCTTCACAATGGATTACAAAAACACATTTTCAAAATGTTTTGATTATAGAGGATGAATTTTTACACCAAGACGCATTTGTAACAATTTCAAAAGCTTTCCCAAAAGGATGACATTATAAACCATGGGATCTTACCAAGACCCAATCCTACTACCAGGCAAATCCTTGAATTCACTGGCTCAGCAAAATTCAAACATTTTTACTTAAAAGAAAACCATGCTGATCCGGCTTATTCAACTTGCCACATCCAAAACGTCCTTAATCCTTCTGATTGGGGGCAAGAACTTACAAAACCAAAAATCTTCCCATTATTATTTCAAAATAAGATTGACTATTGCCAACATTTCAATTACTGGGATTACCAACAGGCAAGGTACAATACCTTTCTCATATTTAATCACAAGAATAGTCATTCATGGTTGTTCTATTTCCAAAAAACATTTGATCCTTCCAAAACCCCTTCATGGTTTGCTCAGTGGTGGAAGTATTTTGGTGCACTACTTGAAATTCTTACACCAAAAATATTAGAGGGTTTAAACCTTTTCAAAACCCATTACAAACCCTCATCCAAAGAGAAAAGGTTTCTGTCTCTTCTCTTGTTTTTTTCAAAATTCTTTTTACCTTGGGTTCTCATCTGGTTTTTTGAATTTCGACCCCAAGATGGATTAAACTCTATTACCATAAGATTCAAGGTCAAATGGTGCAACTCATTCAATGTCCTTGAAGCAATTACAAATCAAGGAATAAAAGATTGGCTTAAGGGAAAAAAACCTCTTGCCACAAAATACAGTACAAAATCAGTTATTTTTGGCCCAACGATCACATGCTATGGCTAGATTGGCGGGAGCTAAAAATGATGAAGAATATTTTGCAATAATGCAACAGTTATTGCAAAACAGAGTAAATTCCTTTACAGCTAATTCTTATTCAGAACCCATAATCAATTTGGGGGATGATGATGAAGAAGGTTGTGGTACCTCCTCACAGGCACCAAATCTCTTATAAACAAAAAAAAAAGAGGGAAAAGAAAAGACCAGCAAAAGAAATTTATGGCGGCAAAATTATCCATTTTACTTTTTCATTCTGCTTTTATTCTTGTAATTTTGCACTTTTACTTTTCTTTCTTACAAAAAAGCTGATAGGGTACTGTTCATCTGTCACTGTTCACTTTTACTGTTCACATGTGAAGATAAGAGGAAGAACTGTTTAAGCACTGTTCACCCGATAGGAAGAACTGTTCAGACACTGTTCAAGTACTGTTCACACGTGAAAAAGTAAGTGGCAGATACTGTTTAAGATTCCAAAAAATTACAAAACTGCCCCTGATCACTTCTATATAAGGAGACACCTATCTAAGGTAAAATCAAGCTTCTTGAACCCAAGCTTCTTGAATACAAAGCTTCTTCAACTCAAGCCTCTTTAATACAAGCTTCTCCCTTTTCAAGCTTCTTCCTTTCAAGCTTCTTAAGCCAAGAGAATCAGAAGAAGGTCCTGAAGGAGTTTCACCCCGAGGTGAAGAAAGGAAGGAAGAAGGTCATTCATCCCTGCCCTACCTCTGCCTCACCTACAAACCTACAAACACTGTAACTTCCTTGTAATAGATCTTAGGAAGCTCATGTGTTTAGTAACCTTTGTAAGTCCTACCCGGAATTACATCTCCAAAACTTTTGTACAAAACTTACAAATTTTATAAAGTTTTGAAGTAAGTTTTTCTTCAATTCTTTTCTTTACAAAACTACAAATCTTTATTTATTTTGCATGCATATGGTAGGTTCAACCGCCTATCTTGCATAAATATACGTATATATATTCATAACGGACTGGCTCTGCCGCCTATTGAATATATACATGTATATTCATATTTAAATTTTATGTTTAATTTTATTTTTGTTAAGTATATATATTCTTAACGGACTGGCTCTGCCGCCTATAGAATATATATATATATTTAATCTTTAATTTACAAATTTAATTTTCATTTCTAAAGATTTCATTTTCTTATGCATTTTGTTTATTTCTTTAATTATTTATATATTGCTCAAGATTTAGATTTTGTTTCTTCTCTATTAGCTCATCCCCCTTTCGATCCCAGTGCGTTAAATATATATATATATATATATATATATATATATATATATATATATATATATATATATATATATATATATATATATATATATATATATATTATTTTAGTTGATTTATTATTTATTTTATTTATTTATTTTTAATTTATAATATTAAGAAGTTAAGATGTTTAATTTTAATCAATATTCAAAATTTTATATGTATTATTTTATTTTAGTTTAAATTGTCATAAAAAGCTCAATTTAATTTATTTTTAATAATTTTATTTTTTGATGATATATATTTGATTGTGGTATTCTTAATAATAGATGCAAATATAATAATAATGAGCTTGCATATTAACATAACTTAATACATAATTTATTATATGAAAATAAATGCATGATTTATTATATTATAAAATTTTTAATTCTTAATATATAAAATTGTGATCGCAAGATTCCTAATAAGTTGAAAGGAAAATTTTACTGTACAGCCATACGACCAGCTATGTATATGGTAGTGAGTGTTGGGCACTAAAGGAGTCGTATGCATCTAAGAAAAGAGTTGCAGAGATGATAATGTTAAGATGGATGAGTGGCCATACTAGACTAGATAAAGTCTGTAATGAGAGTATTAGAGAAAAGGTAAGAGTGGTGCCAATTAAGGATAAGTTGAGAGAATGGAGATTGAGGTGGTTTGGTCATGTGAAGGGTAGACATACGGAGGCTCCAGTTAGACAAGTAGAGCACATTAGGTTAGAGGATAGAAAGAAAAAAGGGGTAGACCTAAATTGACTCGGAGGAGAGTAGTACAACATGACCTAGAAGCATTACACATTTTTGAGGATTTAATCCAAAATCGTTTAGAGTAGAGAAAGCGAATCCATATAGCCGACCCCAAATTTTTGGGATGAAGGCTTAGTTGAGTTTTAATATATAAAATAGTGTTAGGGTTTATTAGTATTATAATAGCCAAGATTTGAAAAAAATACATAATTTTTTTTATATATAATGTGTTGGACCTAGGGGTTTTAATCTATGTTTTGATGATAATAAACAATGAATGTGCTACTAATCTACCTTGGAAGTGTTTGTGTTAAGATTGTGAGTCTCAAGTTCAAAATTGAGAAATTTCTTCAAAGCAAGATTGAAAGAGAGCAAGAAATTGAAGCAAAGATCAATGAGACATTATAATGTAAATTTTTCTTTATCTTGTGAATCTCAATTGGTTGGTTATGTTGGCTCAAGTCTCAGATTTTCCAATATTTCTTGGTATCCCTATTTTCATTTATTTCTTGACCATGGGGGAGTATAATGAATTTTTCATTTTCGAGAAATGTAAAAATTGTTTTTGAAAATTTTTTTATTAAAAAAATTATCAAATTAGCTTTCTAACGGTTCAAACAGATCGAAAATCCGAGTTTGGATCAAATAGTTATGAGATTTTGAAGCCTTAGCGCATTTTTGTCCAGAGAGCACTTTAGTAGCCGAAGTTCAGCTTTTGAAAGTTGGTTTTTGGTGCTTCAACTTTCAACAGCCAAAGTAAGGGACTTCAGCAGCTGAATCTGGGTTTATACAACTCAATAAAATAGGATTTTGGGTGATTGAACGGTTATATTTGCATTTAATGCACTCCCAATGGTCATTTTCTTGTCAAAACTATAAATAGAGACAATTTATAACTGGAGGGAAGTTACAATAACCATTTCTTTAAGAATTTATAGTGTTCTAAAGTTTTACACTCATTCCTCTCTCTAGAACTTGAGCTACCATAATTGATTCTTAAGAGCTTTGTTGTTTAAGATGTAATTTCTTAGTTTAGAGAGTTTGTTCAAAGTTATTATGAGCATTTATTGTAACTTGAGTATGATAGAATATTAAATTACTCTTGTGAGAAAAAAGATTTGTAAAAGAGCAAGGGTTTGCTCATGTGGTATTTGTAAGGGGTTTATTCTTCACCCAAAGAAGAATTATAATGGAGTTAACTCTCAAGAAGGGCCTTGAGGAGAGGTCATAGGCTTGAGATAGCTGAACCTCTATAAATTCCTTGTGTTCCTTTTTCACTTGTGCCTTTTCTCAAAAAATTGCTCTAAGCCTTCAAATTTTTAATTAACACCCAATTCATTCCCCCTTGGGTTGCTATAAGGGACAACAAGTGGTATTAGAGCTAGTCTCCATCCAACAAACATTTAATTATCTTGAAGCAAAGATCAATGGTAACCCTCAATGCACAAGAAGGTTAATGATGGTAAGACCTCCTTTCTTTGATGGTAATGACTTCCTATATTGGAAAAATATGAAGTATTATTTTCTTAAATTAGAAAGAGTAGATTTGTGGGATGCTATAGAAAATGGGCCATTCACCTCAACCAAAATGATAGATGGTGTGCATATAGCTAAGCCAAAGGGTGAATGGAGTGAGCAAGAGAAAAGAAGAGTAGCTTTAAATGATAAAGCTATTCATGTTTTATTTTGTGCACTAAGTAGAAGTGAATATAATAAAGTGTGTATGAAGTCTACAGCTAAGGAAATTTGAGATGCTTTGGTGGTTACTCATAAGGGTACTAGTCAAGTTAAGAAGAATAAGATGGATTCCCTCATCTATCAATATTAGTTGTTTAAGATGAAGTCGAATGAGGCCATAAGTCAAATGTATGATAGATTTATAGAGATCATAGGAGGAATCAAATCCCTTAGGAAGACATTCACAAATAAGGAGCTAGTAAAGAAGATTTTAAGAAGTCTTCCTAAGGAGTGGCTACCCAAAGTAACCTCACTTAAGAATTCCAAAGACTTGAGCAAGGTGTAACTTGATGAGCTTTTGGGGAATCTCATTGACTATGAGATGACCCTCAAAAGAGAGCAAGTGGAGGAACCTGATAAGGCCAAGAAGAACATTACCTTCAAAGTATCTTTTGAAAACTAAATGATGAAGATAAAGAGTTTGATGAGGAAGACTTAGCTCTAGTGACAAGGAGAATAAGGAAGATGCTCTTCCAAAATAAGAATTTCATCCCAAAAGGGAACTTGAAGAAGGATAAGGGTGAAAGTAGCAAGAGAGATCCTCCCATATGCTTTGAATGCAACATCCTGGGTCATATTAGAATGGATTGTCCCAAATTGAAGAAGCCTTTCAAGAAGTTCAAGAAGAAGGCACTCAAAGCGACATGGGATGAATCAAATGACTCTGAAAATAAGGAGATTGGTGATGAAGTTGCCCAAATGTGCTTCATGGCAATGGAGAAAAGCTTCAATGAGATAACTTTAAGTGATGATATTATTGAATTTTCTTATGATGAAATTATTAATGCTCTTAAAGTCATGAATGATAAACTTGAGTTAAGTCATAAGAAAAATAAACTTTTGAAAAAAGAACTAGTTAGTTTAAGGAAGGAGAATGAGACCTTAACTAAAGATGATAGACCATTAGGTAATGATATACAAAAATCCTTAGATGAGCTCTCATTAGAAAATGAGAAGTTGAAAAATGAAATTGTTGAGTTAAAAACTTCTCTTTCCAAACTTGTTAAAGGAAACGACAAACTTGATGCAATTTTGGACTTTTAAAGGTCTCCTAGCATTAAGTATGGACTTGGCTATAGCAAATTTGCCCAAGCACCTCCCTCTAAGACTATTTTTGTTAAAGCAACTAGTTCTAGTGAGCCTACTCCCTAAGAGCCTAGTCCAAAAGTGTCCAATCTTAAAGGACAAGAGCCAAAGGTACCTAGTGGCAATGAACCTAGAAAGACTACATATCATCAACATGTCCCTAGACAAAATACTAATAGGACATATACATCTAAGAGAATTGTATCTAGGCCAAACCCCTATAGGGGACATGTTACTAGGCCTCACAATTATCATCACACTCACCGTGCCTCATGTTCACATGCATATGATGGACTCAAAAAGAATGGTCACATGAGACCATATGTACACTCTTATGCTTATATACCAAGAATTAAAAGGTTCAATGGTCATTATTACCATTGTGGCAAGTTTGGTCACACTAACTTTCAGTGTGCCATTAAGAAAGTCCATCTTGGATATGGTAGAATATTTGATTCAAATAATGGAACTACTAACCCCCAAAAACCTAAGTACATTTAGGTACCTAAATTAAATTGAATTATCTTATGTAAGTGTGCTTGAAATCCTCAAAGCTTAAAAGCAAGTGGTACTTGTATAGTGGATATTCAGACACATGACTAGAAATGCCAATCTTTTACTTTCACTTGAAAAGAAAGATTAAGGTGGGCAAGTGACTTTTGGTGATAATGGTAAAGGTAAAGTGTCAAGTGTTTTGTTTCTATTAGTGATAACTCTTGGACTTGGCATAAAAGGCTTGCACATGCTAGCATGGATCTTCTTGCAAGCTTGAACAAGGATAAGCAAGTTAATGGGCTTTCAAAGATAAATTTTCAAAAGGACAAGGTGTGTGATGCATGCCAAATGGGTAAGCAAATCAAGAGCTCTTTTAAATCTATTCATAAGATATCTACTTGTAGACCTCTTCAATTATTACATATGGATTTATTTAGTCCTACTAGAGTAGCTATCTTAGGTGGTGCATATTATGCCTTTGTGATTGTTGATGACTACTCTAGGTATACTTGGGTTGCATTCCTTGCTCATAAGGATGAATGTTTTGATATTTTTGAAAGATTTTCAAAAAAGGTTCAAAATGGAAAAGATTTTCAAATTTCTTCTATTAGGAGTGATCATGGTAGAGAATTTGAAAATGAAAGATTTGAAAAATTTTGCAATTCTCTAGGAATTTCTCACAAATTTTCTTCTCTTAGGACTCCAATAAAATGGTGTTGTTAAAAGAAAAAAAAATAAAAAATCTTGTAGATATGGGGAGGACTATGTTAAATGATTATAACTTGCCTACTTATTTTTAGGCGAAAGCCATTAATACGGCTTGTTATGTTTCAACTAGAGTTTTGATTAGACCTATCTTAAAGAAAACTCCTTATGAGCTATAGAATGGCAAGAAACCTAAAGTAGGTTATTTTAGAGTTTTTTTTATTGTAAATGCTTCATTTTGAATACCAAGGATAATTTAGATAAATTTGGCTCCAAATTCGATGAAGGTATCTTCTTGGCGTACTCTACATCTGGTAAAGCATTTAGAGTCTTCAATAAGAGAACCTTAGTTGTTGAAGAGTCAAAGCATGTTTTATTTGATGAAGCTAACCCCTTTGGTCCTGAAAAGGATATTTCTTGTGATAATGATATTGTAGGTAATCTTAATGAGTTGACCCTTGGAGATCCTGAATCTAATGGAAATCAAAATCAACTTAAGAAAGATCCCTTGAAGGATTTGGGAGATGATGAAGTTGAGCTTCAAAAGCAACAAAGTCAACTAGTTCCATATCAATGTGTTCAATAAGATCTACCCAAAGATTAGACCTTCAAGAAGGATCATCCCAAGGACCAAATCATTAGTGATACATCAAAAGGGGTAACAACTAGCTAAAGAAAGGATCTAGCTCACTTTAACTAATCCGTACATTCTACTGTTTCAGTGACCAATGTCAGTCCGATCAGCTAGAATTTTGGAATCATAATTAGACTAGAGTGAGGAGTTATAAATAAACAAAATAATGATAAGAAAAATTAAGGAAAATTTTTAGTAATGAAATGCACTAAGGTTAAATGAGCTGTAGCCCTAGTGATGAGTGACCCTAACGGGAAGTGACGGTAAAGGCCGTTAGTAACCCTATACCCGGGGAAAACTCCATGAAATAAATTTTGGGATTTCAGGGAAGGATTTTTGGGGTCTCAATGACAATAAAATGCTAAGAAAATACAAGAAAAATTTAATCAATCGATACACAATTTTAGCTCGTTAAGCCAAATGGATGGTATTTTGGTCATTTCGTCTTCAAAGATAATTTTTGACCAACTTGTCCAATTAAGTACATAAATTATATGATATCAAATATGAATAAACATTGCTAAAAATGAAATTTAAAAGTGAGTAGTAAAGAGAAGAAAAGAAATAAAAATAATATTGATTTATTAGGTAAGCATGAAGTCCTTTAAAATTTTTGGCCAATCAAAATGCAATAAAATCATTTATAATACATTAAAAAGAAAGAAAAGAAGTCAAAATTCTAGAAAAAGCCATCAGCCACCTTCCTTCTCTTTCAGCCGAAACTAGTTCCTCATCCCTCTCCTCCATTGCCAAGTTTCCCAAAGCTTATTTCCTTAGTTTTTCTTCAACCAAACTCTAAGTTCCCAACACAAAACCTTAATATTTCATCTTAGTGAAACTTTTGAGAGCAAAAAGAAGTAGAAAAGAAGAGCTTTTACAAGCTTGGAACTGACTCCATTCAAGGTTAGTGACCAAACTCTTCCTTTCTCTTTAAATTCATGTTGAGGGAGTGGAATTGAGTGGAAATTTATAAGAAAATTGAATAAAAATCATGTGTATACCTTCCCCAAAATTTCAGCAGCCTTGGACTTGGTAGGGTTTTGAAGATTTCTTTGAATTAAAATGGTATCATAGCTGCCCCTAACACTAATCTCATGATTAGGATAATGAAATGTAAGTTAATGCGTGATTTGAAATGGTAGAGTTAGGGTTTGGGCTCAAATTTGAGACTTTGTTCATGTATTGGTGAAAGAAAGTCTTAATGGTCAATTAGTGACCATTTGGCTATGTGTGATTAAGAGATTAAGTGATTTGTTCCATGGGAATTGAAGTTAGGTATGCTATTCTTGGTGACCTACAAGACTAGGTGTGAGTCCAGCAGATTTGGGCAGCTATAACTGGAGTTGTGTAGGTTCAATTGGTGCAGAGTGAATTGTACATGAAACTAGACACATAATGGCACAACTTTGGTGAAGAAACCCTATTCAGAAAACCAAACTAAGTTGACCTAAAAACTACCCTAATCCGGGTGACCAACATGCTGTCCCTGGAAAATGATCAAATAAATAGTGTTTGTTCAAATGGTCATAACTCAGTGTAGAAAAGTCCAATTGACCTGAAATTTATATCAATGAAAAGCTTAGACAATTTAGAACAACTTTCATGAAGAACACCAAACCAAATTCTGACCATAACCCATCTGAATTGCTAACCCAAATCAGGGTATCAAAACTACCAGAACCATTTCTGCCTAGAAATTCTGGGTAGATGCCAATCCGGCCAATTCTAAAGAAATTAGCATAACTTTAGCTAGAAAACTCCAAATGGAGTGATTCAAAAAGGAAATTAAAGAAGACACATAAAGGAAAAACTTTGATTAAGAACATTTAACAAAATTCTCATTGTAGAATTGCCTAATGGAACAGTGAACTCTAGTATTCAAAACTGAAATTTTTGATTTATTTCCTATTGGTTTTAAGTATTGATTGGCAACTAATGCCAACACTTTTGTAAACCAAAATGTGGTATCTTGGTGAACTTAGGTTCAACAAATCTATTATAAATTAAAAAGTCAACCTTTGAGTGGAAATAGTCAAGTGAATAGTGATCTCTACATTACAAAAATAAATAATTGAATCATTAACTGCGTAAAATACCCTAGTATGCCTAGAATGATTGGTTTGGATAAGTTGGCATACCAATAGGGTTCTGTTAGCAGTACTGCATATGGTTTTATGCCATTCTGTGTTTTATGGTCTTACTTGCCATTCTGTGATATAATAGTTTTTGGCTATTTTAATTGAGTTTACTATACTTGGGTTTCATGCCTAATAATTTTTACAGCTTATTAGCTATTCTGTTGCACACCGGGAGACACAATGTGACCGATGGTGTGATGGCCCGAGGTACTTGCTACCTAATGCCAGTTTACCCATTTATCCAGTCCAGTCGACTAGTATAAGTTACTTGGGCAATCAAAATAAATCTTTCCAAATTTTAATCAAATAATACTATAATATTTGCCAGGAACTTAGTCTACAAAAAGTGTCAGCTTACACTCTGCACATCCATTTTATTTTAACTATTTTATTTTATATTAGCACCACTAAGCAGAATTGCTTAGTGCATCACTTTTGCCACGCGCAGGTACTGGAGACATAGCTGGGGAGCCCAGCAGACCTTAAACCAGGTGATTAGTCAGATCTGTGCAGAGTCCAGAGTCACCTCATATCTACAGTTCACTTGGTAGGATATTAGGATTTTGGATTGTATTTTGTACTTTGCATTTTGTACTAGTTCTTGATTGTAATTACAAACTCATGAAATCATATGATAATGTAAATATATGAAATTTCATGTTACTGTAATTATTAGTATATTTTGTTGAAAAATAAAATGTTGAGGAGTTATTCATGAAATTGATTCGAATTGTGATGTGAACAAAAATTTTGAAAATTGTGTTGAGATTTGGAGATTGAGTTGATATGTATGTATATTGGAGTTCTGGATTTGAAAACCATATTGGAAGTGTTTTTTTTTAACAGGTTAAGAAGAACTGTTTTTCCAATTTACAGCCGGCACTCTGCCGGATTTTCTATAAAAATTTATGGAAAATTTATATTAATCAAATTTGTAAATAAATGATATAATTGATAAAATTTTACGCTTGGTGAATAATAAATAAATAAATTAAGAAGGGTAATGTGACACCCCTTACCCGCGTACAGTATACCCGAGTAAGTAATGCCACACGGTGTACTGGCACACTCTAATATACCTTACTTAATTTGTGTCATGCTTTTGAAGTTAATTTATGAAATATGATTTATTTTAACCATTTATCAAAAGTATTATTCATTTGAGGTTCCGAAGATTTTAAGGAAAATCCGGCGGAGTACCGGCTAAAAATGGAGAAAACAGTTCTTCGGAACCTGTTAAAAACACTTCCAATATACAATTTCATTCATTCTCAACTCCAATATTATCAACAAAACTCAATATCAATATCTCAATAATTTGTCAATTTCAGGTCTCAACAACCTTTTCATTTCTCAAAACATCCCTTTCTCAGGGTTCTCATATATATAAACAACCATTATATACTCAAATTAATACCATACATGACCATAAATCTTTATTATTTACATGAACCTCAAAATACATTACATAAATCCCAAATATATATGAGAAAATAAAAAGTTAATTACAAAATGACAAAATGACATCTAGTGTCCTACCAATGCACTGCAGGTGATGAGGTGACACGAACACTGAGCAGAACTGCCGGATGGACTCACCCAGTCTGTGGTCTACTGGGCTCGCGATCGGGATTTCCAGTACCTACGCGTGGCAAAAGCAACGCGCTAAGCAATAATGCTTAGTGGTGCAATAATATAATAAAAGAAAATAGCAAGAAAATAAATGTGTATAGAATGTGTATGCTTTCTTTGTTTGGTATTGATATATTCATTGTTTCATTAATGTTGTTCACTTTTATTCATTTGGTTGCCCCAAGTAACCTACACTAGATGACTGGACTGGATAACGGGTAAGCGCCTTTGGGTACCTAGTACCTCGGGCGTCACACCATCGGTCACATACGTATCTCTGGTGTGCAACAGCGGCTAACAAGTCAGTAAATAATATCGAGCACAAGGCCAAGTCTCAATACAAAGTCAGAATGGCTAAAAGCCATGAAATCACAGAATGGCATTTTTGCCATGTGCAGTACTGCTAACTAAACCCTATTGGCATGCCAAACTATCCAAACCAATCTTGTTAGGTATACTAGGGCATTTGAAACTTCTAAATTCTTCAATTTGTGAATTTCAACTTTTTTGGTGTCACTATTCATCATTGGTCAACAAAAATGTTGACTTTTAGAATAAAAATGTGTACATTGACTTTGGCACTCCCAACATACCACATTTGGTGTTTAAAACTTGTTGGCATTAAGTGTTAATACCATTTCAAAGTGTAAACCCACACAAGCAGAATTTTCAGTTTTGGTGAGTCAACTTCACTGTTCCATTGGACACTGTTACTGTTGGAATTTGAAGAAATGTAAAACATGAAAGTTGTTCCTTATTTTGTCTAGTTGAATTTCATTTTTTGAATCACTCCATTTGGAGTTTTGTAGCTCCAGATATGGCCCAAAAACCCAAGCTGTCCGGATATGCATTCTGCAGAAAATTACCATATCTACAGTGCATAAACAGTGACTGGAACCACTTGTTTGGATGGGTTCTGGCCATAATTTGGGGTAGGTTCCTTCATGAAAGTTGTTTTTCTATGTCTTAACTTGTTGCTGTAAAAATTTCAGGCCAATTGACCAAATCTACAGTGAGTTATGGCCAAATGAACAGTTACTGTTCATTTGGTCAATTCTGCAGAGGCAGTTTCAGGGTTCCGGATTGGGGCCAAGTTTTGGTCCTCTTGCTTTGGTCTTTTGGGCATGGTTTCTTCAGAAAAAATGTGCCATTATAAGCCTAGTTTCATGTCCAATTGGCCAAACACCAATTGGACTAGCACAGCCCAAGTTATGGCAGTGCAAAGGGACTGAATTTTCAGTCCCTATGCTGCTGTCATAGGGCAGCCTGCAACCTCACTTTGCCATAGCATTTTTAAGTTCAATTTGTGGCCAACATACCTCAAATGGTCACTTATTGACCATTAGAGTGTTCTTTAATAGGTTGGTAAGCCAAGTCAATTTTTCATGCCTCAAAACCCTAGTGTCCAAGGCAATTTACCCATAAACCTCCATTAGCACCCTAGTTAAACATCTATGTAAATATATAACTTAAATACAATCTTCAACTCATGCTAAGTCCATTAAAAACATTCAAAACCCTTCCTCTATTAGGGCTGCCGAAATTCAAGTGTTCATACCCATAGGTTTTTATTCATTTAAACTACAAATCTTACTAAGTTCAAGTCCAAAATCATGGAAATAAAGAGTTTAATGGGTATAAGTGCACTAACCTTGTTTGGGCAGAATTTCCAAAGCCCTAAACTTCAATTTCCTTCCTCTTGTTGGCTGCCAAGAGCTTTAGCAAGGTGCTAGGGCAAATTTTAGTGAAGAGTTTCTAGGGTTTTAGGGTGAATTGAAGAGGAAATTTAAGGTTTGAAGTGAACATCAATGGAGGGAAGGGTTGAGGAAATTTCGGCTGGTTTGGGATAAGGAAGAAGGCAGCTGCATTTTTGTTCCTTTTGGTCTTCATTTATGTCTTTTATTTGTTTAGTCAAATGGTAGATTAATGGTGATTGGTTGAAAGTCATAAATAGCCTTTTTCCTCAATTTCTTTTCTTTCCTCCTCTACTCAAGTTCAATTTAATTTATAGCAATATTTCTTCATATTTTATGTCATATTAATTATTTACTCAACTGGACAAGTCGGCCAAAAATCACCTCGGAAGGCGAAATGACCAAAATGCCCTCCGTTTGGCTTAACGGGTCAAAATTATGCATGCAGATTGAAAAATTTTTCTAGGTATTTTCTTGGCATTCTAATGCCATAGGAACCTCAATGACCCTTCTCTGGAGTCCCAAAAATTATTTTATAATTTTTCCCCCGGGTCTAGGGCTCCTCGTTGCGAGAACCGCAACTTCCCTCCGGTTACCCATCGCTTGGGCACCGGCTCGTTTGACTTGGTTGTATTTTATTTCTAAAATTTTTACTAAATTTTTCTTATTAATATTTGAGTTATTTATGGTTCCTGACTTTAGTTTAAATATTTTTTCGGACATTCTAGGTCAGGACCGACCTCAGATCCGAACGATGGGATGTATGCGAGTGGTTATCGGGAGGGTGTTACAGGTAAATTGTTATGGAATAAGATATGGTGCTCTGGCACACTGTGTGGCATATCTTGCTCAGCTACACTGTAGACGGGTAAGGGGTGTCACATTTAGTGGTATCAAAGCATCGGTTTAGGCATTTATGGGCCTAGATAGAGTGCATACCATTGCATTGCATTTGTAAGTGTTGAGGTGACACTAATGCAGATCTGTTTGTTTTCTTATTTTGATTAAGATATGGATCCTACTTCTCAAAGAGCAGTTGATGAAGAGGTGGAGAGTTGTGCTCCACTAAGGGCTAAATCAGGAGGCAGGGGAGAACTTGCTCCACCAGCAGCTGAGGCACCTGCCTAACCTCAGTTTGCATTATTTCAGCAAATGACTGAATTTTACCGGTAAATGATGGGGGCAATTCCACCACCACAACCACAGCCACAACCTCCGCCACCACCACAGAAGTCCCATCTGGAAAAACTACAAAAATATGGGGCTGTAGATTTCTTTGGGAAGAAGGAGGATGACCCCATGATAGCTGAAAATTGGCTAGATAGAACTGAAAGAGTGTTGAAACAGCTTCATTGCACCCCCGAGCAGAACCTGGAGGGTGCTGTGTCCCTACTTCAAGATGATGCATACCAGTGATGGGACACAGTATCTAGTGAGGTGCAACCAGATCAGATTACCTGGGATTTCTTCCTCACAGAGTTCAAGAAGAAGTATGTCAGTAAAGTGTATCTAGAAGAGAGAAGAAGAGAATTTATCAGTCTGAGATAGAGGCAGCTATCAGTGGTAGAATATGAGCGTGAATTTGTCAGACTGAGTCGGTATGGGAGGGAGATAGTCCCTACAAAGGCTGAGAGGTGTAGAAGGTTTGAAGAAGTGCTAAATGACAATATTAAGGTCATGATAATAGCATCAGAGATTACAGATTTTGCCAAATTAGTTGATGCTGCATTGAAAGTAGAAAGAGTCAGAATAAATGAGTAAAACAGAAGGGAAAGACAGCAGAAGAGGGGTCCAGGTCAGTCCAGGTCATGCTCTGCTCCCAGTAAGAAGTTTAAGGGTCCTCCTGCTCAGAGTTCGAGTTAGCCTCAAGGTCAGGGTCAGTCCCAGGGGCCCAAACCACAGTTCACACCTAGGAGAGGCCAGTCCACACCATCAGTGGGCAGCTCTCCAGGGACGGTGTTCAAGGGAGCAGCCCCAGCATCTTCTGCCTGTCCATACTGCCAGAAGTGGCATAAGGGGGAGTGTTGGCTAGTAACTGGTGCTTGCTTACACTGTGGGTCTACAGAACATCAGATAAAAAATTATCCGAAGAGGACTGCTACAGTTGCCCCAACACAAGCAGATAGGCCTGCCCCTGCACCTTAAAGGGGTAGCAAGTCCGGTAAATCTGAGGCAGCTGGTCCACCACTGAAGCCTACATCTGAGTCAGCCGAGAGGCTAGAGGCCAGAGTACCTGCTAGAGCTTATGCCATGAGAGCCCAGGAGGAGCAAGATGCCCCAGATGTTATCAGGGTTACGTTCTTCCTCTACACTTTACCTGTGCATCCATTGGTGGATCCAGGATCTACCCATTCATATATCTGCATCAAGCTACACGTAGAGAGGGGAGTTTCAGTAGAGAAGAGTGACCAAGACATTCTGGTCATAAATCTGCTAGGCCATAGTGTGGTAGTGAATAAAGTGTATAAAAGTTGCCTATTGAGGATTTAGGGGTATGAATTCTCGACAGACCTAATTGAATTGTCCTTCTACGAATTTGATGTGATTTTGGGAATGGACTGGTTATCACGTCATCAGGTAATAGTTGATTGTAAACTGAAGAGGATTTCTCTGAAAACTCATGAGAGTAATGAGATTTCAATTGTGGGTGAAAGGACAGATTTCCTGTCCAATGTCATCTCAGCCACAGTTGCAAGAAGATTGATGAGAAAAGGCTGTGAAACCTACCTAGCACATGTGGTTGATACTAGGCAGGCTAAGCCAAACCTGTGTGATATACCCACAGTAAAAGACTTCCCATGTGGCACCCCTTATCTGTCTGCAGTGTAGCCGAGTAAGATGTGCCACACAGTGTACCGGAACACCATATTTTATCTCAATTATTTTTATCTTTCTTTTTTTTTTATCCTTCCTTAATTTATTTCTTCATGGTTATGAAGAGTAATTTGTGGAATTTAACTCATTTAAGTCATTTATTGAAATTTTAAATTCATTTGAGGTTTCGAAAATTTTATAGAAAATCCGGCAGAGTATCGATTAAAAATGGAGAAAACAGTTCTTCGGAACCTGTGAAAAACACTTCCAATAGTCATTCTATTCCACAACTCCCCAATCTTCACATCAATTCTCAAAATTCTTCCATTTGCCATTCATTCATTTTAACATCATAATCATATACATTTCATTTATAAACACAAATTTACAAATACTGACCTTCATACCAAATTATATTACATAAGATTCAATTTATACATGAGAAAATAAAAGTTTGATTACAAATAGTACAAACAGTATAAATTACCAAAATAGGACCTAGTGTTCCTACCTATGCACTGCAGCCTGTGAGGTGACACGGACACTATGCAAAACTGTGAATGGCCTCACCCAGTCTGTGGTCTACTGGGCTCTCTGTCCAAATCTTCAATACCTACACGTTGTAAAAGTGATGCGCTAAGCATAAAGCTATACAAGAAAATATATTATGCAAATAAAAATAAAAATTTTCTAGTTATTGTGCTTATAAGAAATAAATAATTACTAACTTATTGTTTAGTCGAATGCTAATTACATTTTATGATATTTACTCTTTCTAGCATTTTATTAATTGTTTTCTTGATGATTTTGAGCCTCTTTTTATTGTAATCATTCTTGATCTTTATCGTGATATTTAATTTCCTTACTTCCTTTAATAATCAATTCAATTACATTTATACTTTTCCATGCCCAAGTAACTTATACAAATTTATCGGACTGGATAAACGGGTAAACTAGCACTAGCTACTAGGTACCTCGGGCCGTCACACCATTGGTCATAATGTGTCTCTCGGTGTGCAAACAGAATGGCTAATAAGCCATAAAAGCAATAAGGCATAAAGCCAAGTATAACATCATAATCAGTATAGCCATAGGCTATCATATTACAGAATGGCATGGAGCCATACATCATACGCAGTACTGCTATCAAAACCCTATTAGCATGCCAACCTATCCAAACTAATCACATTAGGCCTACTAGGGCATATTACAAAGTTATTTCTTGAATATTTATACTTAAGATGTAAGGTTACTATTCATTTGGTCATTTAAGTCAAAATATTGACTTTCTCATATATAATAGTTACATGAGTTTTAATCACATAGATTTACCACATTTTGGTTCTGAAAAGTATTGGCATTAGTTGCTAATCCATACTTCTAACCATTAGAGAATAATTCAAAATTTTAGTTTTTGGGTGCTAGAGTTCACTATTCTATTAGGCCATTCTACAGTGAGAATTTGGCCAAACGTTCTTCATCAAAGTTGTTCTTTATTGTGTCTAGTTACATTTCTGTTTTTGAATCACTCTATTTGGAGTTTTGTAGCTCAAGTTATGGCCTAAACACCATAACTGGCCGGATTGCAATTTTTCTAGAATTTCTAGGCAGAATCAATTCTATAGTTTTTTATACACTGACTGCAGGTCAGTTTTTGGACATGTTATGGTCAAAACTTGGGTTTGTTTTCTTCATGAAAGTTGTAGGGGCATTTCTCAGCTTTCTATTGGTAAAACTTTAGGTCAATTAGACTTTTCTACACTGAGTTATGACCAAATGAATGAACACTGTTCATTTGATCATTTTGCCCAGGCAGAATGTAAGTTACCCAAATTTGGTCAATTCTTAGGCCATCCTAAGTTTGCTTTTTGGACAGGGTTCCTTCATCAAAGTTGTGCCATTATGTGTTTGATTTCATGTCCAATTGGCCTTACACCAATTGAACCCACAAAACCCAAGTTATAGCTACCCAAACATGCTGGACTCACATCCAGACCTACAGGGCACTCAAGGGCAGCATACCTAACTTTAATTCTCTTGGAACAAATCAATTCAATTCCTACTCAAACAAAACCAAATGGTCACAAATTGACCATTAGGACTTCCATTCACCAAAACATGAGCAAAACCCTAAGTTTGCTCCAAACCCTAAATCCAAAATTCTAATTTACTCAAACATCATGCTATCAAATGTTCTAATCATCAATTTCATGTTCAATTGCATCAATTCACAGCTATAATTCACTTGAATCATTGGAACTCTAAAGTACCCTAGGCTGCCAAAATTGAGGGTTTTTCATACCTACATAATTTGTTTTCTTTCTTCCAAAACTAACACTCAATTCATAATCTACACAAGGTAAACTCATGGATTTATGGAAGAAGTAGCACTAACCTTGACTTAGCCAATTCCGAAGTCTTGAAAACTCTACTTTTTCTCTTCCTTTTTGCTGTCCAAGTCTTGCTCTAGGTGTGAGGAGAAGTTTTTCTATAGGGAAGCTAGGGTTTTGAGGTGGTTTGATTGGTGGAAATCAAGCTCACTCAAAGCTTTAATGGAGGTCTCTCTCTCTCTTTCTTTCTCTCTTCTCTTGGTTCAGCTGAATGAAGAAGATGGCTGCTGGAATTGTTTCATTTTTATCTCATTTTTATGTCATTTTTATCCCTTTTAATTTGCTTGTCAAATGGTGATTGGGTGGAGCTTTTTAAATGACATCATGTGATGTAAAAAATGAAACAATTCCAGCAGCCATCTCCTTCATTCAGCTAAATGTCAAAATCCAATTTTCTTCATTTTTCTTTTCTTTTCTACTCATTTTTAATTAAATTTTTAGCAATATTTATTCATATTTTATGCCATATAATTTATTTACTTAACTAGAAAAGTTGGTCAAAAATCATCTCTGAAGGCGAAATGACCAAAATGCCCTTCGTTTTGCTTAATGGACTAAAATTGTCTGTACTAATTTAAAAATTTTTCTAAGCATTTTCTTGGCATTCTAATGCCATCAAAATCTCAATGACTCTTCTCTGGAGTCCCAAAAATTATTTCATGAATTTTCCCCTGGGTTTAGGACTCCTAGCTGCGAAGATCGCAACTTCCCACTGGGTTATCCATCGCTAGGGCACCGGTCATTTAACTTAGTTGTATTTTATTTCTAAAATTTTTTCTTAATTTTTCTTATTAATATTTGAGTTAATTATGGCTCCTCACTTTAATCTAAATATTTTTCCAGACGTTCTAACTATCCGGACCGACACCGGTTACTGGAACAGTAGAACGTACAGAATTGCTACAGTGAGGGTGTTACAACTCTTCCCCTCTGATTTAAATTTTGTCCTCAAAATTTACCTGACTTAAGTAATCGTGGAGTTGCTACCTCCTTGCTTCTTCTCTTCCTTGTATCGCCTCATCAATGTCTGGGTTTGGCTCCTCCCGAGCTTCCATAGCATATACCCATGGTGCCACCCTGACTTCGGGCCTTTCGACTATCTCAGAAACAATCTTCTGTGAAATGTCAGCCATCTCTGCTCTACCTGATCTTTTATCCCTTTGAACTGTAGGGGCAGGTCTATCAACTTGTACTGGAGCTATTGAACCACTGCTCTGAGGGCAATCTCTTATGAAACGATCCATAGCCCCACACTTGAAACACTCTCCAGTTAACAGTCGACACTCCCCTCTGTGTCTCCTACCACAGTGCATACATTCAGGCACTGGGGTTGATCCCCTTGTTATTGTGCCCGGGGAGCTAGCTATAGATATCCCAATTTAACCTCTCTGGCCCTGTGTCTAATCTTATGAACCAGAACCCTTAAGCTTCTTACTATCAGTTGGTATACTTGACTGCCCTGGTCCAAATTCCCTCTTACGCTGCCTATCTTTCCTATTTTGCTCACTTACTCTGACCCCTTTTGTCACACCCTACTCCTCCGTAAGATGTAACATGATCCCGTAGTACACCTAATGAATTACCGTACTTCGCCTATCGATAACACATTAGATATACTACAAGAGATTTTAAAACAATTTTCATGAAATTTAAATCATCGCTTAAAATCTGGTGTTATAAAAATTTTTCAAAAATTCGGCAAGGTGCCGGCTGTGTTTTGAGAAAACAGTTCTTCAAACCTGAAAAAGAAAAGACTCCCAATATATTTTCTCAAATACAACTCCAATAACTTCATTTCAACTCACAATTCAAATCTCAATAATCAAATCAATTCATTTTCAAACCAATCTTATCATAAAGAACATTTCATTGATTACAAGACTCAACATTTATATCACGATAATTTACATTTAATTACATACCAAAATATTTTACAAGAGTTTTTATACAACTGCCCAAATAATTTATATACATATTATTTCATGCATACATCAAAACCTATATACATGGGTATACCTATGATATACCTGGAGCTGATCTGAATGTGTCTTCAAAGAAGCTTACTCAATTGCTCTATGCTCTTTTCACCTGCGATAGCACACAAAGCTATCGCTGAGTGGTGAACTCAGTAGTTCACAACTATAATTTAAAACATAGTACAATATACATTGACAAAATTTACAGCAAATAATTTGGAAATCTGAATACTTATCAAATTCCAAAACTCAAAATATTCATTGCCAATAATATAAATAATTTGTATAAAATGACTTTGATCACTAAATTGAATTTATCAAATCACAACCAAACATTTAAGGTAATTCCAACAAAATCAATTATACATATATCATAATTGAAATCACAATTCTTTACTATTCAAAAACCATTCTTTATCTCAAAAGCCATTCTTTATCTCGAAAACCATTCTTTATCTCACTAACTATGCTAGACTAATCCGAAAGGGCTATCTTCGGGGTGATTCTAACTCCCTATGGTCGGGGAGGTCGAATCGGATTCTAACTCCCTATGGTCGGGGAGGTCGAATCATCGTGCACAGTACACACCACAATAATGAATCTTCCGAAAGGGCCATAACATAAAAAACTTAGATCTAACCTCTAATAAGAGGAGAATCTAAGCCTATGCACGTACCATGGTAATCAAAACACAACTAACTCCTTTGTCTTCTCAACAAATGAGAGAGACAGGTAATAACCTAGTCAAGCATCTATAGTGAGATATAAAACAATATCACAATCCTTTTAGTGAGCATAAATCACAATACAATTCGATTCAAAGTTAATTCCAATATCCAATAATTTTTATGCTCATCACAATTCAAATCATAAATTTGCATTTTTCCATGCAAATTGCCCATCACAATTCAAAACATGTTCTATCGCAATTTTCCAAAACATAATTTATTCAATCCACAACAATGCTTAATACTTGTGGAAATACCATTTCACAAAGCTAAATTCATACATACTATAACAATTTCAATAATCATTGAATTAAATCCAATGCTTGTTAAACATAATACATAAGAAAAATATATCATTTAAACATATGAAATATTCAGAACAAAATCAGTTAAAACTAGTTGTGCACAAACCTAATTTGAGTCGCTCCTAGGCATTAACTCAATGTTCTTTATGCTTCTCAATATCCTTATCAACTGAAACACACAATTTAAAGTATTTTAGTACTCAATGAATTTGTTTCCAACCATAAAATCCAATATCTAAATTTTCTTGGTACTATTCCCTTCAATTCATTTCATTAGTCAACTTATAATGTTGACCCTTGATGCACTCTAAGTGAGTCAATTCTAATGTTACCAATATGTCATTGATGCACTCTAAGTGAGTCAATTCTAATGTTACCAATATGTCATATTTTATAGCCCTTTAGTGTTGGTATATGTTACCAATTTCATTTCCAAGTGTATTGCATTTTATTGCAATTTACCGGATTTCGGTATACTATTTTGACCTAGCCGGACGACCTAGTTCCCTCGATTTTCGAGTTTCGGTCCAAACTACAAACTTGTAGGTCTATATCTTATTGCATACAGGGCAAAATTTCAGGTCATTCTGAGTTGTGTAGACCGAAATATTGTCAATTTACCAATGCTGGATAGAATGCACTAAAATGGTAGGCTTAGGTCATTTTTAGGTCATTTTTGGTTCGGCCAATTTTGGTACCTAAACTTGTGCAAGCTATTTGGCTTGGTTCTGGCCATTTCTGGGCTTTGGTGTCCTCATAATAATTGTAGATCTATGTCTAAACTATTCATGGTAAAAATTTTAGGTCAATTGGACCTATTTTGAGTAAGTTATGGTCAAAAAACTAACTACTGCCCAAATGGTCAATTTTCAGGCTTTCAAGTCACTAATTCGGATTTGGTCATTTTTAAGGTCAGTTTCTAGGTAGAATTTTGGTAACATTTCTACATTAAAGTTGGCCTATTTGGTGTCTAGTTTCACCCCCCATTGGCCTCATACCAATTAGATTCACAGTTTTGCACTTATGACCTAATTTAGGTGCTACCAACATACACAATCTGCATAAGACAATTACACTTCCAATTTGACATTCCTCCTCCTCCTCATGACTTCATTATTTATTCATAGCACTTCTACAAATACTAAACACAATTCCAGCAAGCATATTGGGTAGAACACTCAAGTGCTCAATGCACATAATTCACCATTAAAGTCCAACATTCACATCCACCCAAATTCAATGTATATCAACACTTATTTTACACATACACTTCAATGGCAATTATACAAACTGCCCATAATTCAACACCATCATATTTCATTAATAAACTTCATATTCACACACACAAATTCATGATATTTTAGGCTGCCAAACATGGCAGTTTTCCAAAGCATCAAGGTCCCATTTCAAACCCTTAATTCAAGCACTAACATGCACATACTTGGACATTAACCTACTACCACTTCTATTTGAGTTAATCAACCTTAATTCCCATTAAATACATATAAGAATAAGTCACTAACCATGCATTTTCATGGCTACCAAAACTAAGGTTCACCAATACTCATCATTCCCTCAATTTTTCTTAGCAATTCAACTTACCCAAAGCTCAACACAAGGATTAGTGAAGGTAAATGGAAAGATTAAGCACTAACCTCAACTTGAGCTTCACAAATCCATGGAATTTCCTCTCTTTTTTGCTACCCACATACTGCCCATGGTGTGAAGACCACTTTTAATGGAGGGAGTTTGAAGAAATATGGCTTGAATCATGGTAGATTTGAGCTTATGCATGAATGGCCATGGAGGAAGCTTGGAAGAACATTTGGCCATGGAAGAACTTGAGAAAGCAATTCGGCAAAGTGAAAAAAATGAGAAAGAAAGTGAATTTGCATGCTGTCCACTTGGTTTTATATGTCCACTAATTCCACTTAGTGGAGCACTAACCATAAATTAATGATTTAATTAGTTAAAGTTCCATAATTTGCACATTTGCCTCATTTCTTTCACTATTTAAATAATGCACCACTTTTTTATTTTTCATGACATTTTCAAAGTGTAATACCACTTATTTTTAATGGACATTGAGGTCAAAAGTCAACTCTAGGTGTCAAATGACCAAAATGCCCCTATTCGTTTGCATTCCCAATTTTTCGGTAACACCGAGTTTTGTCATTTTCTCGATTTTTCGTTTTCTTGTTTTTCTTTGTACTAATTAATTAATTTTTCTTTGATATTTCTAATGACATTTATACTTCAATAGACCTTTAATTATGTCCCGAAAATATTTTTCTAGGTTCCCCGCGATCCAAGGCTAATCAATGGTCCTTGCCGTAACTTCCTAGTGTGGTCACCCATCGCTACGGGTTTGGCTCGTTTAACTTAGTCTCTTTTCATTGCTATTATTTTTTCTTTGTTTTTCTTGTATTTTCTTTTCTTGTATTTCATTACTTTATGTCTCCTCACTGACATTTAAATATAATTTCAAGCATCCTAACTGTCTGGACAGACACTGTCATCGGAACAGTAGAATGCACTATCGAACATAGAGGTGTTACACCTTTCACTTTCAGTGCGGTTTCAACTAATTTTGTGAAGTCCGTAATGCCCAAGGCAGTAATCATTATCTTAATATTATCATTGAGCCCTTCTTTAAACCTTCTACACCATTTTGCTTCAGTGGGGACTATCTCCCTTCCGTAGCGGCTTAGTCTGACAAACTCCTTCTCATATTCTGCTACTGACAGCTGCCTCTACCTTAGACTAATAAACTCTCTTCTTCTATCTTCTAGGTACACACTTCCCACATACTTCTTCTTAAATTCAGCAAGGAAGAAATCTCAAGTTATTAGTCCTGGCCGGACTTCACTAGATACGGTGTCCCACCACTGATAGGCATCATCTTGAAGTAGGGACACAGCACCCTCCAAGTTCTGCTTTGGGGTGCAATGCAGTTGCTTCAATACCCTTATGGTGTGGTCTAGCCAATTCTCAGCCGCCACCGAGTCATCTTCTTTCTTACCCATGTAGTCCATAGCCCCAAATTTTCTCAGTTTTTCCATATGGGATTTCTACCGTGGAGGTGGTGGTGGTGGCATAACCCCAGCCATCTGTCTGAAGAATGCAGCCATTTGTTGAAACATAACCGGCAGAGGCTGTGCAGGCACTGCTAGTGCTGGTGGAGCAGGTTCTCCCTGGCCCCCAGTCTCAGCTGCAAGTGGAGCACGACTCTCCACTTCCTCATCTACTTCTCTCTGTGACGTGGGATCCATATCCTAATCAAAATAAAAAAACTGAACAGATCTGCATTAGTGTCACCTCGACTCTTACAAATGAAATGCATGGTATGGACTCGATCTAGACCTAGAACGCCTAAACCGTGCTCTAATACCACTAAATGTGGCACCCATTATCCGTCTTCAGTGTAGCCGAGTAAGATGTGCCACACAGTGTACCGGAACACTATATTTTATCTCAATTATTTTTATTTTTCTTTTTTTTTATCCTTCCTTATTTTATTTCTTCATGGTTATGAAGATTAATTTGTGGAATTTAACTCATTTAAGTCATTTATTGAAATTTTAAATTCATTTGAGGTTTCGAAAATTTTATAGAAAATTCGACAGAGTACCGGCTAAAAATGGAGAAAACAGTTCTTCGGAACCTATGAAAAACACTTCCAATAGTCATTCTATTCCACAACTCCCCAATCTTCACATCAATTCTCAAAATTCTTCCATTTGCCATTCATTCATTTTAACATCATAATCATATACATTTCATTTATAAACACAAATTTACAAATACTGACATTCATACCAAATTATGTTACATAAGTTTCAATTTATACATGAGAAAATAAAAGTTTGATTACAAATAGTACAAACAGTATAAAATACCAAAATGGGACCTAGTGTCCTACCAATGCACTGTAGCCTGTGAGGTGACATGGAGACTATACAGAACTGTGAACGGCCTCACCCTGTCTGTGGTCTACTGGGCTTTCTGTCCAAATCTTCAATACCTACGCGTTGCAAAAACGACGCGCTAAGCATAAAGCTTAGTGGTGCCAATAATACAAGAAAATATATTATGCAAATAAAAATAAAAGTTTTCTAGTTATTGTGCTTATAAGAAATAAATAATTACTAACTTATTGTTTAGTCGAAGGCTAATTACATTTTATAATATTTACTCTCTCTTTCTAGCATTTTATTAATTGTTTTCTTGATGATTTTGAGCCTCTTTTTATTGTAATCATTATTGATCTTTATCTTGATATTTAATTTCCTTACTTCCTTTAATAATCAATTCAATTACATTTATACTTTTCCATGCCCTAGTAACCTATACAAATTTACCAGACTGGATAAATGGGTAAACTAGCACTGGGTACCAGGTACCTCGGGCTGTCACACCATCAGTCATAATGTGTCTCCCATTGTGCAAACAGAATGGCTAATAAGCCATAAATGCAATAAGGCATAAAGACAAGTAAAATATCATAATCAATATAGCCATAGGCTATCATATTACAAAATGGCATGGAGTCATACATCATACGTAGTACTGCTATCAGAATCCTATTGGCATGCAAACCTATCCAAACCAATCACATTAGGCCTACTAGGGCATATTACAAAGTTATTTCTTGAATATTTATACTTAAGATGTAAGGTTACTATTCATTTAGTCATTTAAGTCAAAATATTGACTTTCTCATATATAATAGTTACATGAGTTTTAATCACATAGATTTACCACATTTTGGTTCCCAAAAGTGTTGGCATTAGTTGCCAATCCATACTTCTAACCATTGGAGAATAATTCAAAATTTCAGTTTTTGGGTACTAGAGTTCACTGTTCTATTAGGCTATTCTATAGTGAGAATTTGGCCAAATGTTCTTCATCAAAGTTGTTCCTTATTGTGTCTAGTTATATTTCTTTTTTTGAATCACTCTATTTGGAGTTTTGTAGCTCAAGTTATGGCCTAAACACCATAACTAGCCGGATTGCAATTTTTCCAGAATTTCTGGGCAGAATCAATTTTACAGTTTTTTGTACACTGACTACATGTCAGTTTGTGGACATGTTATGGTCAACATTTGGATTTATTTTCTTCATGAAAGTTGTAGGGGTATGTCTCAGCTTTCTACTGGTAAGAATTCAGGTCAATTGGACTTTTCTACACTGAGTTATGAGATGAATGAACACTATTCATTTGGTCATTTTGCCCAGGCATAATGTAAGTTACCCGGATTTGGTCAATTCTTAGGGCATCCTAAGTTTTCTTTTTGGACAGAGTTCCTTCATCAAAGTTGTGCCATTATATGTCTAATTTCATGTCTAATTAGCCTTGCACCAATTGAACCCACACCACCTAAGTTATAGCTGCCCAAACATGCTGGACTCACATCCAGACCTGCAGGGCACTCAAGGGCAGCATACCTAACTTTAATTCTCTTAGAACAAATCAATTCAATTCCTACTCAAACAAAACCAAATGGTCACAAATTGACCATTAGGACTTCCATTCACCAACACATGAGTAAAACCCTAAGTTTGCTCGAAACCCTAACTCCAAAATTCCAATATACTCAAACATCATGCTATCAAATGTTCTAATCATCAATTTCATGTTCAATTGCATCAATTCAAAACTATAATTCACTTGAATCATTGAAACTCTAAACTACCCTAGGCTGCAAAAATTGAGGGTTTTTCATACCTACATAATTTGTTTTCTTTCTTCCAAAACTAACACTCAATTCATAATCTACACATGGTAAACTCATGGATTTATGGAAGAAGTAGCACTAACCTTGACTTAGCCAATTCCCAAGGCTTGAAAACTCCACTTTTTCTCTTCCTTTTTGCTATCCAAGTCTTGCTCTAGGTGTGAGAAGAAGTTTTTGTGAAGGGAAGCTAGGGTTTTGAGGTGGTTTGGTGGGTGGAAATCAAGCTCACTCAAAGCTTTGATGGAGGTCTCTCTCTCTCTTTCTTTCTCTCTTCTCTTGGTTCAGCTGAATGAAGGAGATGGCTGCTAGAATTGTTTCAGTTTTATCTCATTTTTATGTCATTTTTATCCCTTTTAATTTGCTTGTCAAATGGTGATTGGGTGGAGCTTTTTAAATGACATCATGTGATGTCAAAAATCCAATTTTCTTCATTTTTCTTTTCTTTTCTACTCATTTTTAATTAAATTTTTAGCAATATTTATTCATATTTTATGCCATATAATTTATTTACTTAATTGGAAAAGTTGGTCGAAAATCATTTCTGAAGGCAAAATGATCAAAATGCCCTTCATTTTGCTTAATGGACTAAAATTGTCTGTACCGACCTAAAAATTTTTCTAAGCATTTTCTTGGAATTCTAATGCTATTGAAACCTCAATGACTCTTCTCTGGAGTCTCAAAAATTATTTCATGAATTTTCCCTCGGGTTTAAAGCTCCTAGCTGCAAAGACCGCAACTTCCCATTGGGTTACCCATCGCTAGGGCACCGGCTCCTTTAACTTAGTTGTATTTTATCTCTAAAATTTTTCTTTAATTTTTCTTATTAATATTTGAGTTAATTATGGCTCCTCACTTTAGTCTAAATATTTTTCCAGACGTTCTAACTGTCCAGACCGACACCGGTCACTGGAATAGTAGAATATATGGAATTGCTACAGTGAGGGTGTTACATCCCAGATGTGTTTCCAGAAGAATTGCCTGGTTTACCACCAGAAAGGGAAGTCGAATTTGCTATTGAGGTAATGCCGGGTACAGCACCAATTTCTATTGCTCTTTATAGGATGGCACCCACTGAATTGAAGGAGCTGAAAATCTAGTTACTGGAGTTACTAGATAAGGGTTTCATATGCCCCAGTGTGTTACCATGGGGAGCTCTGGTGCTATTTGTGAAGAAGAAGGATGGAACCTTAAGATTGTGCATTGATTACTAGCAGCTGAACAAAGTAACTGTGAAGAATAAATATCCGTTGCCCAGAATTGATGATCTATTTGATCAGTTGAAGGGAGCCGGTATATTTTCAAAAATTGATCTCAGATCAGGATATCATCAGCTGAGGGTAAAGGAAGCAGATGTGTCCAAAACTGCATTCAGAACCCGATATGGGCATTATGAATTTCTAGTGATGCCGTTTGGGTTAACAAATGCACCAGCAGCATTCATGGACCTTATGAATCATATCTTCCATCCATATTTAGATCGATTTATAGTGGTCTTTATTGATGATATTCTGGTGTATTCTAAGACCAGGGAAGAACACGATGAACATTTGAGGATTGTTCTACAAACCCTGCGAGAAAAGAAGCTATATGCTAAGCTGTCCAAGTGTGATTTCTGGATGAGTGAGATCTTTTTCCTTGGACACATAGTATCAGCTGAAGGGATTAGAGTGGATCCCAAGAAGATAGAAACAGTGATGGAATGGAAGCCTCCCAGAAATACAACTGAGGTCAGAAGTTTTTGGGGCTAGCTGGATATTACAGAAGATTTGTGAAGGGGTTCTCTCTCATAGTTGCTCCAATGACCAAGTTGTTACACAAGAATGTGAAATTTGGCTACAATGACAAGTGCTAAGCCAGTTTTGAGAGGCTGAAGGCTATGATGACAGAGGCACCAGTGTTAACATAGCCAGTGACAGGAAAGGACTTTGTGGTCTACAGTGATACCTCGCATAATGGGTTAGGGTGTGTATTGATGCAAAAGGGCAAAGTGGTCGCCTATGCTTCCAGACAGTTAAGACCACATGAACAGAAATACCCTACTCATGATCTGGAGCTAGCAGCAATTATCTTCGCACTAAAGATATGGAGGCATTATTTTTATGGTGAAAAGTGCTACATCTATAAAGACCAGAAAAGTCTAAAATATTTGCCAACCCAAAAGGAGCTCAACCTTAGACAGAGGCGATGGATTGAGTTCCTAAAGGACTATGATTGTGTGATAGAATACCACCCTGGGAAGGCAAATGTAGTTGCTGATGCCTTGAGCAGAAAGTCCATCACAGCTTTAAGATCACTAAACCATCTGTCCCTAGCTCAAGATGGAGCTATTTTAGCTAAGTTACAAGTGAGGCCAAACCTACTACAGCAGATACAAGATGGGTAGAGGGCAGATGAAAAATTAATGGCTATTGTGGGTAAAATCTCAAAGGGGAAGGAAATTGATTATGAAGTGAAAGCAGATGGGTGTCTGTACTACAAAGAGAGAGTGTTTGTACCAGATGATGGGGAATTGAAGACTAGTATTCTGAAAGAAGCACACACCAGTGTTTATGCTATGCACCTGGGAAGCATAAAAATATATAATGATCTGAAGCCTCATTATTGGTGGCCTGGTATGAAGAAGGATATAGCTGACTATGTTACAAGGTGCTTGACATGTCAGCAAGTTAAAGCACAACATCAAGTTCCATCAGGATTGCTACAACTTATAAGCATACCTGAATGGAAATATGACTGAGTCACTATGGATTTTGTCAGTGGTTTACCTTTCACCTAGAAGAAGCATGATGCAGTGTGGGTGATAGTGGATAGATTGACAAAGTCAGCACATTTTCTGCCAGTTAGAACTGACTACTCACTGGAGAAGTTAGCAGAGTTGTATATCAGTGAGATAGTTAGACTGCATGAAATCCCACTTTCCATCATATCTGATCAAGACCCAAGGTTTACATCGAGATTTTGGAAGAAGTTGCAAGAAGCCTTGGGCACACAACTCCACTTTAGCACGGCTTTTCATCCTCAGACGGATGGACAGTCGGAACGAGTAATTCAGGTAAACCTAAAAATAAATTGAATTCTTACAATAATAAATTGAAATGATAGTAACAATGTGAATTATGTGATAGGTCCTTGACGATATGCTGAGGAGTTATGTCATTGAGTTTGAGGGGAGTTGGGATAGGTATCTCCCACTGGCAAAATTTGCATATAACAATAGCTACCAAGCTAGCATTCAAATGGCCCCGTATGAAGCACTGTATGGAAGGAAGTGTAGAACCCCACTGTGTTGGATTGAATTGGGCGAAGATAAGCTGGTAGGACCAGACCTGATGAAACAGACTGAGGAGAAAGTAAAATTAATCAAAGCTAATTTAAAGGTTACCTCAGATAGACAGAAATCTTATACCGACTTAAAGAGAAAAGAGATAGAGTATGCAGTTGGAGAAAAAGTGTTTCTCAAAGTCTCACCATGGAAGAAGGTACTGAGGTTTGGAGGAAAAGGGTAAGTTAAACCCTAGGTTCATTGGCCCATATGAAGTCATTGAACGTGTGGGACCAGTGGCCTATCGGCTAGCTTTACCGCCAGAACTGGATAAGATCCACAATTTATTTTATGTATCTATGCTAAGAAGATACCGCTCAGACCCTTCACATGTCATCTCCATGGAAGAGATTGAAATCCAACTAGATTTGACATATGCAGAAGAACCCATACAGATACTGGCTTGGGAAGTGAAGAAACTAAGAAATAAACAAATTCCACTGGTGAAAGTACTTTGGAGGCACCACAATATCGAGGAGGCAACTTGGGAAAGTGAAGAGACGATGAGGCAATAGTTCCCTCAACTATTTTCATCAGGTAAATTTCGAGGACGAAATTTTTATTAGAGGGGAAGAGCTGTAATATCCTCACTTTAGCTAATCAGTACGTTTTACTATTCCGATGACCAATGTTAGTCCGGACAGTTAGAATATTTGGAATCATAATTAGACTAGAGTGAGGAGTTATAAATAAACCAAATAATGATAAGAAAAATTTTTAGTAATCAAATGCACTAAGGTTAAATGAGCCGTAGCCCCAGTGATAAGTGACCCTAACGGGAAGTGACGGCGAAGGCCGTTAGTAACCCTCGACTTGGGGAAAACTCCATGAAATATGTGACACCCCTTACCCGTGTATAGTATACCCGAGTAAGTAATGCCACACGGTGTACTGGCACACTCTATTATACCTTATTTAATTTGTGTCATGCTTTTGAAGCTAATTTATGAAATATGATTTATTTAAGCCATTTAACGAAATTATTATTTATTTGGGGTTCCGAAAATTTTAAAGGAAATCCGGCGGAGTACAGGCTAAAAATGGAGAAAACAGTTCTTCGGAGCCTGTTTAAAAACACTTCCAAATAATTTCCAAACAATCCCAACCTCAATTTATCAACAAATTCTCAACATTAAGATCTCAACAACATTTCAATTCCAGTTCTCAATCATCCATCACATGTGATGATCACATATAAATCACAAGTAAACATTTACATTTCCATTCACAAGCACAATTTTCATAATTTATATAAACATCAATGTACATTACACAAGTTTAATTACATATGAGAAAACAAAATTAAGTTACAAAATGTCAAAATGACACCTAGTGTCCTACCAATGCACAGCAGACGTTGAGGTGACATGGACATCGAAAGCTAATCGCCGATGGACTCACACATTCTGTGGTCTACTGGGCTCACGATCGGTATCTCCAGTACCTAAGCGTGGCAAAAGCAACGCGCTAAGCAATAATGCTTAGTGGTGCAATAATATAATAAAAGAAAATAGCAAGAAATTAAATGTGTATGGAATGTGTATGCTTTCTTTGTTTGGTATTGGTACATTCGTGATTTTATTAACGTTGTTCACTTTTATTCATTTGGTTGCCCCAAGTAACCTACACTAGACGATCGGATCGATAACGTAACCGCATCGGGTATCAAGTACCTCGAGCCGTCACACCATCGGTCACATATGCATCTCCCGGTGTGCAACATAACAGCTAAGAAGCTGTAAATATATCAAGCACAAGGCCACAGCTCAATACAAAGTCAGAATGGCTAAAAGCCATAAAATCACAGAATGGCATATTGCCATGTGCGATCGCTAATCGAACCCTATTGGCATGCCAAACTATCCAAACCAATCATGTTAGGTATACTAGGGCATTTGAAACTTTTAAATTCTCCAATTTGTGCATTTCAAGTTTTGGGGGCACTATTCACCTCATTGGTCAACAAAAATGTTGACTTTGGATAGAAAATATATGTATTAGTTTTAACACCCCAAACATACCACATTTGGTGTTTAAAACTTGTTGGCATTAAGTGTTAATACCATTTCAAAGTGTAAACCCACACAAGCAGAATTTTCAGTTTTGGTGAGTCAACTTCACTGTTCCATTGGACACTGTTACTGTGGGAATTTGAAGAAATGTAAAACATGAAAGTTGTTCCTTATTTTGTCTAGTTGAATTTCTTTTTTTGAATCACTCCATTTGGAGTTTTGTAGCTCCAGATATGGTCCAAAAACCCAAGCTGGCCGGATTTGCATTCTGCAGAAAATACCATATCTACAGTAGCATGAACAGTGACTGCCATAGCCATTTGGGTTAGGTTCTGGCCATAATTTGGGGTAGGTTCCTTCATGAAAGTTGTTTTTCTATGTCTTAAATTGTTGCTGTAAAAATTTCAGGTCAATTGACCAAATCTACAGTGAGTTATGGCCAAATGAACAGTTACTGTTCATTTGGTCAATTCTGCAATCGTGCAGGGTGTCCGGATTGGGGCCAAGTTTTGGTCCTCTTGCTTTGGTCTTTTGGGCATGGTTTCTTCAGAAAAAATGTGCCATTATAAACCTAGTTTCATGTCCAATTGGCCAAACATCAATTGGACTAACACAGCCAAAGTTATGGCTGTGTAATTGGACTGAAATTTCAATCCATTTCTGCTGTCCTAGGGCAGCTTACTCCTTCTCTTTGCAATCCCATTTTTCAGTCCAAATTGTGCTCAACATACCTAAAATAGTCACTAATTGACCATTAACAAGTTCTCTAATAATTTCCTAAGCCAAGTCACATTTTCACCTTTCCAAACCCTAATGTCCAAATCAATTTACTCATAAACCTTAATTAACATACTTAGTTCAATATCCATGCATATTAATACCTTAACCCTCATTTACAGCCACTCTAAGTTTATTAAACAATCAAACTCAATCTTCCATAGGGCTGCCGAAAATTGAAGGTACCCTTAACACATGTAATTTACTTCAATTTCTTAAAATCTCTTAGCTCAAAATGATGTTCTAACTAAGATTACAAGAGTGAGAATAAAAGTGTAGCACTAACCTTGATTGGGCAGAATTTCCAAAGCCCTAAACTTCACTTTTCTTCCTTTTCTTAGCTGCCAAAAGCTTTGTCTAGGTGTGGGATTAATTTTTGATGAAGGGACTTATGGGTTTTAGGGTGAGGAAGCATGGAAATTTAAAGCTTGAAAGAGCTTTCATGGAGGTGGCTATGGGACTAGGGTTTCGGCTGGTTTCTTTTGGGGAGGATGGCTGCTGCAATTTTGGTGAATTTAGTCTTCATTTAGTCTTTTATTTAGTTAGTCAAAGGATGGCTAAATTGTGATTGGTTGGTAATTATAAATGACATCACCATGATGTCATAAATAGCCTTTTTCCTCAATTTCTTTTCTTTCCTCCACTACTCATTTTCAATTTAATTTCCAGTAATATTCTTCATATTTTATGTCATATTAATTATTTACTCAACTGGGCAAGTCGGCCAAAAATCACCTCTGAAGGCGAAATGACCAAAATGCCCTCCGTTTGGCTTAACGGGTCAAAATTGGCTGTACCGATTGAAAATTTTTCTAGGTATTTTCTTGGCATTCTAATGCCATAGGAACCTCAATGACCCTTCTCTGGAGTCCCAAAAATTATTTTATAATTTTTCCCCTGGGTCTAGGGCTCCTCGTTGCGAGAACCGCAACTTCCCTCTGGTTACCCATCGCTAGGGCCTAGGGCACCGGCTCGTTTAACTTGGTTGTATTTTATTTCTAAAATTTTTACTAAATGTTTCTTATTAATATTTGAGTTAATTATGGTCCCTCTCTTAAGTTTAATTATTTTTCCGGACGTTCTAGCTGTCCGGACCGACACCGGTCACCGGAACAGTAGGATGTACGGAGTGGTTACTGGGAGGGTGTTATAACTCTTTCCCTCTAATTTAAATTTCGTCCTCGAAATTTACCTGATGCAAACAGTTGAGGGAACTGTTGCCTCATCGTCTCTTCAATTTCCCAAGTTGCCTCCTCGGTGTTGTGGTGCCTGCAAAGCACTTTCACCAGTGGAATCTGCTTGTTTCTCAACTCTTTCACTTCCCGAGCCAAGATCCGTAGAGGTTCTTCTTCATATGTCAAACCCGGTTGTATTTCAATTTCTTCTCTGGAGATGACATGTGAAGGATCTGAGCGGTATCTTCTGAGCATGGATACGTGAAACACATTGTGAATCTTGTCTAGCTCTGGTGGTAAAGCTAGCCTATAGGCCACTGGACCCACACGTTCAATGACTTCATATGGGCCAATGAACCTAGGGCTCAACTTACCTTTTCTTCCAAACCTCAACACTTTCTTCCATGGTGACACCTTGAGGAACACTTTGTAGCCAACCACATATTCTATTTCTTTTCTCTTCAAGTCGGCATAGGATTTCTGTCTGTCTGAGGCAACCTTGAGATTAGCTTTGATTAATTTTACTTTGTCCTCAGTCTGTTTCACCAGGTCTGGGCCCACTAATTTGTCTTCGCCCAATTCAGTCCAGCACACTGGAGTTCTACATTTTCTTCCATACAGTGCTTCATACGGGGCCATTTGAATGCTAGCTTGGTAGCTATTATTATATGCAAATTCTGCCAGTGGGAGGTATCTATCCCAGCTTCCCTCAAATTCAATGACACAACTCCTCAGCATATCCTCAAGGACCTGGATTACTCTTTCTGATTGCCCATCCGTCTGAGGATGGAAAGCTGTGCTGAAATGGAGTTGTGTACCCAAGGATTCAAGCAACTTTTTTCCAAAATCTCGATGTAAACCTTGGGTCTCAATCAGATATGATGGAAAGTGGAATTCCATGCAGTCTAACTATCTCACTGATATACAATTCTGCTAACCTCTCTAGTGAGTAGTCGGTCTAATCGGCAGAAAGTGTCGACCGTCAATCTATCAACTATCACCCATGCTGCATCATGTTTCTTTCGGGTGAGAGGTAGACCACTTACAAAATCCATGGTGACCCGATCCCATTTCCATTCAGGTATGCGTATAGGCTGTAGCAAACCTGATGGAACTTGATGTTCTGCCTTGACTTGTTGACATGTCAAGCATTTTGTCACATAGTCACCTATATCCCTCTTCATACCAGGCCACCAATACTGAAGCTTCAGATCATGATACATCTTGGAACTTCCTGGGTGCCTAGCATATACACTAGTGTGTGCCTCTTTTAGAATACTAGCTTTCAATTCCTCATCATCTGGTACACACAGTCTTCCTTTGTAGTACAGACTCCCATCTGCTTTCACCCCATAGTCAGTTGCTTTTCCCTCTGAGATCTTGCTCATAATAGCCATTAACTTTTCATCTGCCTTTTGCCCATCTAAAATCTGCTGTAGCAGGTTTGGCCTCACTTGTAACTCAGCCAAAATAGCTCCATCTCGAATCAAGGATAGACGGGCATTCAATGATCTCAAAGCTGTGATGGATTTTCTGCTCAAAGCATCAGCAACTACATTTACCTTCCCAGGGTGGTAGTCAATTACACAATCATAGTCCTTCAGGAACTCAATCCATCGCCTTTGTCTAAGGTTGAGCTCCTTCTGGGTTGGCAAATATTTCAGGCTTTTGTGGTCTGTGTAAATGTAGCACTTTTCACCATACAAGTAATGCCTCCATATCTTCAATGCGAAGATAATTGCTGCAAGCTCTAGATCATGGGTAGGGTAGTTCTGTTCATGTGGCCTTAACTGCCTGGAAGCATAGGCTACCACCTTCCCCTCTTGCATCAATACACACCCTAACCCATTATGAGAGGCATCACTGTAGACCACGAAGTCCTTTCCTGACACTGGCTGTGTTAACACTGGTGCCTCTGTCAACATAGCCTTCAACTTCTCAAAGCTGGTTTGACACTTGTCTTTCCAGTCAAATTTGACATTCTTGTGTAGTAACTTGGTCATTGGAGCAGCTATTAGGGAAAATCCCTTCACAAATCTTCTGTAATACCCAGCTAGCCCCAAGAAGCTTCTGACCTCAGTTGTATTCCTGGGAGGCTTCCATTCCATCACTGTTTCTATTTTCTTGGGATCCACCCTAATCCCATCAGCTGACACTATGTGTCCAATGAATGCAATCTCATTCAGCCAAAACTCACACTTGGACAACTTAGCATACAGCTTCTTTTCCTTCAGGGTTTGCAAAACAATCCTCAAATGCTCATCATGTTCTTCACTGGTCTTAGAATACACCAAAATATCGTCAATAAAGACCACTACGAACCGATCTAGGTATGGATGGAAGATACGGTTCATAAGGTCCATAAATGCCGCTGGTGCATTTGTTAGGCCAAAGGGCATCACTAGGAACTCATAATGCCCATACCGGGTCCTGAATGCAGTCTTGGGCACATCTACATCCTTCACCCTCAATCGATGATACCTCGATTCGAGATCAATCTTAGAAAATACTCTGCTTCCCTTCAACCGATCAAACAGATCATCAATTCTAGGCAACGGATATTTATTCTTCACTCACTTTATTCAATCACGGTAATCAATGCATAGCCTCAAAGTCCCATCCTTCTTTTTCAAAAACAAGACCGAGCTCCCCATGGTGACACATCAGCGTATGAACCCCTTGTCAAGCAACTCTTGCAACTGAGTTTTCAACTCCCTCAATTCAGTGGGTGCCATCCTATAAGGAGCAATGGAAATAGGTGCTGTAACCGGCAGTGTCTCAATAGCAAATTCAACTTCCCTTTCTGGTGGCAAACCAGGAAATTCTTCAGGAAATACCTCTGAGAAGTCTCTCACTGTGGGTATGTCACTCAGGTTTGGCTTAGCCTGCCTAGTATCCACCACATGTGCTAGGTAGGCTTCACAGCCTTTTCTCATCATTCTTCTTGCAATCGTGGTGAGATGACATTGGACAAGAAATCTGTCCTTTCCCCCACAACTGTGATCTCATTACCCTTTGAAGTTTTTAGAGAAATTCTCTTCAATTTGCAATCAACTATTGCCTGATGACGTGACAACCAGTCCATTTCCAAAATCACGTCAAACTCATGGAAGGGTAACTCAATCAGGTCGGCCAAGAATTCATACCCCTGAATCCTTAACGGGCAACCCTTGTATACTTTGTTCACTACTACACTGTGGCCTAATGGATTAGTGACCAGAATGTCTTGGTCACTCTCCCACCGAGATCCCCCTTTCTACGGGTAGATTGATGCGGATGTATGAGTGAGTGGATCCTGGATCCACCAATGCATGCACAGTGTAGTGTAGAGGAGAACGCACTCGATGACGTCCCGGCATCTTGCTCCTCCCGAGCTCTCGGGGCATAATTTCTTCTTTGGTGGTCCTGTCGGGCCTCTCTGCTGCTCGAGATGCAGCCTCTGTGATGGTCCAACGACCTCAGATTTGCAGTTTTCTACCTCTGCGTAGTGCAGGAGCAAGTGCATGCGCTTGTGTTGGAGCAGCTGTAGTGGTTCTACGTGGACAGTTCCTCAGCTGATGCTCTGTTGACCCACATCTCAAGCAGGCACCAGTTACTCTCCAACATTCCCCCTTGTGCCATTTCAGGCAATGTGGACACGCAGAAGATGCTGGGGCTGGTCCCCTGAACCCCATCCCTGGAGAGCTGCCCACTGATGGTGTGGACTGACCTCTCCTAGGGGTGAACTGTGGCCTGGCCCCGACCACGACCCTATGGCTGACCCGAACTCTGTGCAGGAGGACCCTTAAACTTCTTCCCAAATCCAGGAGCGGAACTAGACTGACCTGGTCCCCTCTTCTGCTGTCTATCCCTTCTGGTCTGCTCACTGATTCTTACTTTTTCCACCTTTATTGCAGCTTCCACTAACTTGGTAAATTCTGCGATTCCCAAGGCAGTGAGCTGGATCTTGATGTTGTCATTTAGTCCCTCTTCAAATCTCTTGCACCTTTCAGCTTCATTAGGGACTATCTCCCTTCCATAACGGCTCAATCTTACGAATTCCTTCTCATATTCGGCCACTGACAGCTGTCTCTGCCTCAGGTTAATAAACTCTCTTCTTCTCTCTTCCAAATATACAGTACCCACATATTTCTTCTTAAATTCTGAAAGAAAGAAGTCCCAAATTTACTGACTTGCACTTCATCGACACGTTGTCCCACCATTCGTAGGCATCATCTTGTAACAAGGATACAAGACTTCTAAGTTACGCTCAGGGTGCAGTGGAGTTGTTTTAAGACTCTGCCCGTTCTGTTCAACTAATTTTTGGCTGCAACAGAGTCATCTTCCCTCTTGCCGAAGAAATCCACCGCCCCAAACTTTCTTAGCCTTTCCAGGTGTGATTTCTGCTGTGGAGCTGGTGGTGGTGGTGGTGGTGCTGGCATTACCCCGGCCATTTGTCTGAAGAAGTCGGCCATTTGTTGGAACATGGACTGTGGAGGCTGAGCAGCTCGCTTGAGTGGCGGAGCGCATTCTCTCATGCCCCAGCCTCACCGCTGCAGGTGGAGCATGACTCTCCACTTCCTCCTCAACGGCTCTCTGAGATGAAGGATCCATATCCTATTCAAAATAAGAAAGATAAACAGATCTGCATTAGTGTCACCTCGACTCTTACAAATGCAATGCATGGTATGGACTCGATCTAGGACCAGAAATGCCTAAACCGTGCTCTGATACCACTAAATGTGACACACCTTACCCGTGTATAGTATACCCGAATAAGTAATGCCACACGGTGTACTGGCACACTCTAATATACCTTACTTAATTTGTGTCATGCTTTTGAAGCTAATTTATGAAATATGATTTATTTAAGCCATTTAACGAAATTATTATTTATTTGGGGTTCCGAAAATTTTAAAGGAAATCCGGCGGAGTACCGGCTAAAAATGGAGAAAACAGTTCTTCGGAACCTGTTTAAAAACACTTCCAAATAATTTCCAAACAATCCCAACCTCAATTTATCAACAAATTCTCAACATTAAGATCTCAACAACATTTCAATTCCAGTTCTCAATCATCCATCACATGTGATGATCACATATAAATCACAAGTAAACATTTACATTTCCATTCACAAGCACAATTTTCATAATTTATGTAAACATCAATGTATATTACACAAGTTTAATTACATATGAGAAAACAAAATTAAGTTACAAAATGTCAAAATGACACCTAGTGTCCTACCAATGCACAGCAGACGTTGAGGTGACACGGACACTGAGTAGAACTGCCGGATGGACTCACCCAGTTTGTGGTCTACTGGGCTCACGATCGGTATCTCCAGTACCTACGCGTGGCAAAAGCAACGCGCTAAGCAATAATGCTTAGTGGTGCAATAATATAATAAAAGAAAATAGCAAGAAATTAAATGTGTATGGAATGTGTATGCTTTCTTTGTTTGGTATTGGTACATTCGTGATTTCATTAACGTTGTTCACTTTTATTCATTTGGTTGCCCCAAGTAACCTACACTAGACGACTGGACTGGATAACGGGTAAACTGGCACTGGGTATCAAGTACCTCGGGCCGTCACACCATCGGTCACATATGCATCTCCCGGTGTGCAACAGAACAGCTAACAAGCTGTAAATATATCAGGCACAAGGCCACAGCTCAATACAAAGTCAGAATGGCTAAAAGCCATAAAATCACAGAATGGAATATTGCCATGTGCAGTACTGCTAACTGAACCCTATTGGCATGCCAAACTATCCAAACCAATCATGTTAGGTATACTAGGGCATTTGAAACTTTTAAATTCTCCAATTTGTGCATTTCAAGTTTTGGGGGCACTATTCACCTCATTGGTCAACAAAAATATTGACTTTTGGATAGAAAATATGTGTATTAGTTTTAACACCCCAAACATACCACATTTGGTGTTTAAAACTTGTTGGCATTAAGTGTTAATACCATTTCAAAGTGTAAACCCACACAAGCAGAATTTTCAGTTTTGGTGAGTCAACTTCACTGTTCCATTGGACACTGTTACTGTGGGAATTTGAAGAAATGTAAAACATGAAAGTTGTTCCTTATTTTGTCTAGTTGAATTTCTTTTTTTGAATCACTCCATTTGGAGTTTTTTAGCTCCAGATATGGTCCAAAAACCCAAGCTGGCCGGATTTGCATTCTGCAGAAAATACCATATCTACAGTAGCATGAACAGTGACTGCCATAGCCATTTGGATTAGGTTCTGGCCATAATTTGGGGTAGGTTCCTTCATGAAAGTTGTTTGTCTATGTCTTAACTTTTTGCTGTAAATATTTCAGGTCAATTGACCAAATCTACAGTGAGTTATGGCCAAATGAACAGTTACTGTTCATTTGGTCAATTCTGCAGAATCAGTGCAGGGTGTCCGGATTGGGGCCAAGTTTTGGTCCTCTTGCTTTGGTCTTTTGGGCATGGTTTCTTCAGCAAAAATGTGCCATTATAAACCTAGTTTCATGTCCAATTGGCCAAACATCAATTGGACTAACACAGCCAAAGTTATGGCTGTGTAATTGGACTGAAATTTCAATCCATTTCTGTTGTCCTAGGGCAGCTTACTCCTTCTCTTTGCAATCCCATTTTTCAGTCCAAATTGTGCTCAACATACCTAAAATAGTCACTAGTTGACCATTAACAAGTTCTCTAACAATTTCCTAAGCCAAGTCACATTTTCACCTTTCCAAACCCTAATGTCCAAATCAATTTACTCATAAACCTTAATTAACATACTTAGTTCAATATCCATGCATATTAATACCTTAACCCTCATTTCCAGCCACTCTAAGTTTATTAAACAATCAAACTCAATCTTCCATAGGGCTGCCGAAAATTGAAGGTACCCTTAACACATGTAATTTACTTCAATTTCTTAAAATCTCTTAGCTCAAAATGATATTCTAACTAAGATTACAAGAGTAAGAATAAAAGTGTAGCACTAACCTTGATTGGGCAGAATTTCCAAAGCCCTAAACTTCACTTTTCTTCCTTTTCTTGGCTGCCAAAAGCTTTGTCTAGGTGTGGGATTAATTTTTGATGAAGGGACTTATGGGTTTTAGGGTGAGGAAGCATGGAAATTTAAAGCTTGAAAGAGCTTTCATGGAGGTGGCTATGGGACTAGGGTTTCGGCTGGTTTCTTTTGGGGAGGATGGCTGCTGCAATTTTGGTGAATTTAGTCTTCATTTAGTCTTTTATTTAGTTAGTCAAAGGATGGCTAAATTGTGATTGGTTGGTAATTATAAATGACATCACCATGATGTCATAAATAGCCTTTTTCCTCAATTTCTTTTCTTTCCTCCACTACTCATTTTCAATTTAATTTCTAGTAATATTTCTTCATATTTTATGTCATATTAATTATTTACTCAACTGGGCAAGTTGGCCAAAAATCACCTCTGAAGGCGAAATGACCAAAATGCCTTCCGTTTGGCTTAACGGGTCAAAATTGGCTGTACCGATTGAAAAATTTTTCTAGGTATTTTCTTGGCATTCTAATGCCATAGGAACCTCAATGACCCTTCTCTGGAGTCCCAAAAATTATTTTATAATTTTTCCCCCGGGTCTAGGGCTCCTCGTTGCGAGAACCGCAACTTCCCTCTGGTTACCCATCGCTAGGGCACCGGCTCGTTTAACTTGGTTGTATTTTATTTCTAAAATTTTTACTAAATGTTTCTTATTAATATTTGAGTTAATTATGGTCCCTCTCTTAAGTTTAATTATTTTTCCGGACGTTCTAGCTGTCCGGACCGACACCGGTCACCGGAACAGTAGGATGTACGGAGTGGTTACCGGGAGGGTGTTACAAAATATTTTTGGGATTTCAGGGAATGATTTTTGGGATCTCAATGACAATAAAATGCTAAGAAAACACAAGGAAAATTTAATCAATCGTTACACACAATTTTAGCTCGTTAAGCCAAACGGAGGGCATTTTGGTCATTTCGTCTTTAGAGATAATTTTTGACCAACTTGTCTAATTAAGTAAATAAATTATATGATATCAAATATGAATAAACATTGCTAAAAATAAAATTTAAAAGTGAGTAGTAAAGAGAAGAAAAGAAACAAAATTAATATTCATTTATTAGATAAGCATGAGGTCATTTAAAATTTTTGGCCAATCAAAATGCAATAAAATCATTTATAATACATTAAAAAGAAAGAAAAGAAGTCAAAATTCTAGAAAAAGCCATCAGCCACCTTCCTTCTCTTTCAGCCGAAACTAGTTCCTCATCTCTCTCCTCCATTGCCAAGTTTCCCAAAGCTTATTTCATTGATTTTTCTTCAACCAAACCCTAAGTTTCCAACACAAAACCTTAATATTTCATCTTAGTGAAGCTTTTGAGAGCAAAAAGAAGTAGAAAAGAAGAGCTTTTACAAGCTTGGAATTGACTCCATTCAAGGTTAGTGACCAAACTCTTCCTTTCTCTTTAAATTCATGTTAAGGGAGTGGAATTGAGTGGAAATTTATAAGAAAATTGAATAAAAATCATGTGTATACCTTCCCCAAAATTTTGGCAGCCTTGGACTTGGTAGGGTTTTGAAGATTTCTTTGAATTAAAATGGTATCATAGCTGCCCTTAACACTAATCTCATGATTAGGATAATGAAATGTAAGTTAATGCATGATTTGAAATGGTAGACTTAGGGTTTGGGCTCAAATTTGAGACTTTGTTCATGTACTAGTGAAAAAAAGTTTTAATGGTCAATTAGTGACCATTTGGCTATGTGTGATTAAGAGATGAAATGATTTGTTCCATGGGAATTGAAGTTACGTATGTTGCCCTTAGTGACCTGCAGGACTGGGTGTGAGTTCAGTAGATTTGGGCAGTTATAACTGGAGTTGTGTAGGTTCAATTGGTGCAGGGCCAATTGGATATGAAAATAGACATATAACGGCACAACTTTGGTCAAGAAACCCTATCTAGAAAACCAAACCAAGTTGACCTAAAAACTGCCCTAATCCGGGTGACCAACATGCTATCCCTGGAAAATGACCAAATGAACAGTGTTTGTTCAAATGGTCATAACTCAGTGTAGCAAAGTCCAGTTGACCTGAAATTTATATCAATGAAAAGCTTAGACAATTTAGAACAACTTTCATGAAGAACACCAAACTAAATTCTGACCATAACCCATCTGAATTGCTAACCCAAGTCAAGGTATCAAAACTGCCAGAACTATTTCTACCCAGAAATTCTGGGTAGATGCCAATCCGGCCAATCCTAAAGAAATTAGCATAACTTGAGCTAGAAAACTCCAAATGGAGTGATTCAAAAAGGAAATTAAAGAAGACACATAAAGAAACAACTTTGATTAAGAACATTTGACAAAAATCTCATTGTAGAATTGCCTAATGGAACAGTGAACTCTAGCATTCAAAACTGAAATTTTTGATTTATTTCCTATTGGTTTTAAGTATCCATTGGCAACTAATGCCAACGCTTTTGTAAACCAAAATGTGGTATCTTGGTGAACTTAGGTTCAACAAATCTATTATAAATTAAAAAGTCAATCGTTGAGTAGAAATAGTCAAGTGAATAGTGACCTTTACACTACAAAAATAAATAATTGAATCATTAACTGCGTAAAATGCCCTAGTATGCCTAGAATGATTGGTTTGGATAGGTTGGCATGCCAATAGGGTTCTGTTAGTGTCACACCTTACCCCTCTGTAAGGCATAACATGATCCCGTAGTATACCTAATGAATTACCAAACTTCGTCTACTGATAACCCATTAAATACATTACAAGAGATTTTAAACCTTTTCTTACTTCTTTACAAAGTGGTGAGCACTATTTACAGGTGTTAAAGTTTTTTTAAATGAAATGAAATCCGAAAACACATTTGAAGTATTAATAATTTCTGTAAAAATTTTGACAGAGTGCCATCTGTATTTTGAATAAAACAGTTCTTCAAAAATCTGTAAAAAGCACTTCCAATATTTTTCTCAATCCCAAAATCCAATATCCAATCAACACAATAAGTTTTTCAACATTTGCCAACTCAAATCCATAATAATTTTCTAGTGTTTTCAAAAGCTGAGATAAAAAAAAAATATCCCAATATTTACAAGCCAAAATAATTTACAAATTTAGTTTACAACTTTAATTTACAATTTTAATGTACAATTTTAATTTACAACTGCTCAAAACCAAGAACAATATATACATACAGTGACATACATTACAATACAAATGCAAAATATGGTATACTCAATATACCCGATGAACTCTCAATGTAGCAATAGCAGCCTAGTCTGCTGCCCTGTCAGTCTGTCTACCTGCGATAGAATGAAAAGCTATCGCTGAGCCAATATCTCAGTGGTGCACAACATTAACAAAATACAACTTTAAATCATAAATCATAAGTCATATAAATAGTGGATACTTAAAACCATAGTTAAATTCAAAGACAGTGAATGTCATAAAGAATTTAAACTCCATTTCACAATATCACAATAAATATCAATAAATCACACACACAGCTTAATCATGTTCCAAAGTCCAATTCGTCCCAAAAGCCGATGGCTAGTGAGGAATAACATAGCTAGCTAGCAATAATATGAGTACTCATTCTATTCGTCCTCAACAGGCACACACCTCAACACTTCAGCCAGAGAGGGAATTCAAAGTCAATTCATTCCACTAGACAAGCTAGTGAGGAATTCAATCAATATACATGATAGCTGTGGTTTCAAACCATTTGCAATGTTTTTCAAGCAATAAGTATCCATCAAATGTCCATTCAAACAATTTTCCACAATTTAAAATAATAACATACAAATAGTCATAATTTATTTCAATTGAAAAATTCAAAAGAAATAACTGTTGTGCACAAACCTCTGATAAATGTCTCTTGGCCCTGACTCAGTGTTTCCTTCCCCTTCCCTGAGTCTTTGCTAACTGAAACACACAATTTGAAGTGTTTCAGTACTCATTTAAACTGTCTCTAACAATAAGGCTTAAAAATTAATTTATTGAATTCTATTATTTTCCTTAGTCAAACTAAAATGTTGATCCTCGATGCACTCTAGGTGAATTAGGTTTAATGTTACCAATATGTCATATTTTATAGCCCTTTAGTGTTGATGTATGTTACCAATTTTATTTCTAAGTGTATTGCATTTTATTGCAATTTACCGAATTTCGGTGTACTATTTTGACCTAGCCGGATGACCTAGTTCCCTTGGTTTTCGAGTTTCGGTTCAAACTACAAACTTGTATGTCTATGTCTTATTGCACTCGGGGCAAAATTTTAGGTCATTCTGAGTTGTATAGACCAAGTTATGGTCAGTTTACCAATGCTGGACAGAATGCACCAAAATGGTAACTTTAGGTCATTTTTAGGTCACTTTTGGTTCGACCAATTTTGGTACCTGAACTTGTGCAAGCTATTTGGCTTGGTTCTGGCCATTTTTGGGCTTTGGTGTCTTCATAAGAATTGTAGATCTATGTATAAACTATTTATGGTAAAAATTTCAGGTCATTTAGACCTGTTTTGAGTAAGTTATGGTTAAAAAACTAACTACTGCCTCAAATGATCAATTTTCAGGCTTTCAAGTCACTAATCCGAATTTGGTCATTTTTCAAGTCACCGTCTAAGCAGAATTTAGGTAAGCTTCCTCAATGAAAGTTGGCACTTTTTGTGCCTAGTTTCACCTCCAATTGCTCTCATACCAACTGGAGTCACACACTTAAGTTTCTAAGCCAAAACATACACTGCCCTACTACACACTCCTCATCACTTACTAATTACATATTCAACACTCACCAAATTACTTCCTTCATGCCAATTCTGGTTTGTACCTTACCATTAACACATTTAACAACACATTTTGGTCATTTTGGACAGCTTGTAACCATTCTCAATATGTACACTATAACACGGAATTTTCTAAGTCCAATTACAATAATTTAACCACATGAACATACCTCATTTATATGTCCAAATCCAAACAATTATTCACATACACATGCTGCCATCAATAACCACATAATTCAATAAACCAAACCATGAAACAACACATTTTAAACTACACTTTAAAGTTGCCGATTTGCACATCTCCTTCAAATAGCTTCCAAGCTTCCAAAACTAAGTGCACTATCACACATACACTTAGTATACATTATCCAAATTATTTCTATATACATAAACACTTATACCAACATCTTAAACAACCATAAAAAAGTAAAAACAAGCTACAAATAGTGAGTTTCCATGGCTACCAAAATGGTGTATCGCCATTCAATCATCAACATTAAAAATTCTTCCATAAATCAACTACCCACAACCTTGGTTACACTTTTAATGAAACAAGAATTGAAAACACTCACTTACCACTTTTGAAGCTTGATCTAAACTTCTTAAAATTGCTATCAAACTCTTCCTTGCAAGGTGAGGAGCAAAGTTAATGAAGGAACCTAGTGGAAAAAGTGGCTAGAACATGCTTGCATGGAGCTCTCACCATGGATGGCTATGGAGTTTTCTCTCAATGTTGATTTCGGCTGGATGTCCCAAGGTTGAAGATGACAGAATTTTCTGTCCAAAGGCTAATTACAAGTCCACTTAGGTGATCTTAGTGGAGCACTAAGGTGAGTTTATGATTTGTTTAATCCAAAGTTTCCCATTTCCCACATTTTTCTCATATCTTTTACTATTTAGATTATGTACCAACATTTTAATTTTTCATGACATTTTCAAAGTGTAATATCATTTATTTTTAATGGAAATTTAGGTCAAAAGGCAACTCGGGATATCAAATGACCACAATGCCCCTATTCGGGTTGCATTCCCGATTTTTCGGTAACACCGACTTTTGTCGTTTTCTCGATTTTTCGTTTTTCTTTATACTAATTAATTAATTTTTCTTTGATATTTCTAATAACATTTATACTTCAATAGATGTTTATTTAAGTCTTAAAAATATTTTCCAGGGTTCCCCGCGGTCCAGGGCTAGTCAACGGTTCACGCCGTAACTTCCCGATGCGGTTACCCATCGCTATGGTTCTCGGCTCATTTAACTTGGTTACATTTCATTGCTATTATTTTTCCTTTATTTTTCTTGTATTTTCTTTTCTCGTATTTCATTATTTTATGTCTCCTCACCCATATCTAAGTGTAGTTCTAGGCATCCTAGCTGTCCGGATAGACACTAATCACCAGAACATTAGAACGCACTACCGAACATAGGGGTGTTATAGTTAGTAGTACTGCATATGGTTTTATGTCATTCTGTGTTTTATGGCCTTACGTACCATTTTGTGATATAATAGTCTTTGGCTATTTTAATTGAGTTTACTATACTTGGGTTTCATGCCTAATAATTATTACAGCTTATTAGCTGTTCTGTTGCACACCGGGAGACACAATGTGATCGATGGTGTGATGGCCCAAGGTACTTGGTACCCAGTGCTAGTTTACCCGTTTATCCAGTCCAGTAGACTAGTATAAGTTACTTGGGCAATCAAAATAAATCTTTCCAAATTTTAATCAAATAATACTACAATAATTACCAGGAACTTGGTCTGCATAAAATGTCAGCATACATTCTGCACTTCCATTTTATTTTAGCTATTTTATTTTATATTGGCACCACTAAGTAGAATTCCTTAGCGAGTCGCTTTTGCCACGCACAGGTACTAGAGACATAGCTGGGGAGCCCAGCAGACCTCAAACCGGGTGATTAGTCAGATCTGCATAGAGTCCAGAGTTACCTCATATCTGTAGTGCACTTGGTAGGATATTAGGATTTTGGGTTGTATTTTGTACTTTGCATTTTGTACTAGTTCTTGATTGTAATTACAAACTCATGAAATCATATGATAATGTAAATATATGAAATTTCATATTACTGTAATTATTAGTATATTTTGTTGAAAAATAAAATGTTGGGGAGTTATTCATGAAATTGATTCGAATTGTGATGTGAACAAAAATTTTGAAAATTGTGTTGAGATTTGGAGATTGAGTTGATACGTATGTATATTGGAGTTCTAGATCAGAAAACCATATTGGAAGTGTTTTTTTTAACAGGTTCAGAAGAACTGTTTTTTCAATTTACAGCTGGCACTCTGTCGAATTTTCCATAAAAATTTATGGAAAATTTAGATTAATCAAATTTGTAAATAAATGATATAATTGATAAAATTTTGCGCTTGGTGAATAATAAATAAATTAATTAAGAAGGGTAAATTGTTATGGAATAAGATATGGTGCTCCAGCACACTGTGTGGCATATCTTGCTCGGCTACACTGTAGACGGGTAAGGGGTGTCACATTCTTGGTGTAACAAGAAAAAAAAACTTAGTTGCTTGTGTAACAAGAAACAAAACTCATTTGCACTTTCTACAATCGAAGCCGAATATGTGGCCGCGAGTCTTTGTTATAGCAAATTTTTAGATTAAATAACAATTAAGAGACTTCAAAGAATCTCTTGATCACATTCCTATTAAATGTGATAACACAAGTGCAATTAATTTGACAAAGTACCCCATACAACATTCTAGAACCAAGTATATAGACATTAGATATCATTTTATACATGATCATGTGTTGAATGGTGATGTTGTTCTTGAATTTGTCGATACAAATCATCAATTAGCTGATATCTTTACAAAACCTTTATGTGAAGATAGATTCAATTTTATTAAGAGAGAATTAGGTGTGCTTGATAACTTTGATGCTTAAATTTGTAAGTTTTGTATGTGTGTATGCTTTTTAAAAACTCTTGTTTAATTGTTGTATTTTTGCTGTTTTAAAGTTTATCTCAGTTTTTTTATTATTATTTTTAGGCGTAAGGAGTTTTAATTGCTCAAAAAGGAAAAGTTTTTGAAGTTATTTTGGCCTTGAATATGTTCTGTAAAATTTCAAGCAGTAGCAAGTTCGGCAGCTAAAGTTACGTCTTTCAACAGCTGAAGTATTTCTCTAGTCATTTTTGGGCAGAACCAAAAGTGGTAGCCAAAAGTCCCTGTTCTAGTTGTTGAACCTTCAAAAACTCCCTTTTTAAAAATTGAGTAGAAAGCATAGTAGTAGCCGAAAATTCAATCTTCAGTTTTTTAAAAAAGGGCAAAACTTGCTTTGCGATTGAAATTCTTCATTCAGTTTGCGACACAGGATTTTAAACCCCCTCTCACATTTTGGCAGGCTTTTTCTTTTTTTTTTTTTTTTTTCTCTCGCACTCTCTCTTTCATTCAAAACCCTTTTCTCTCTTTTTCCCTTCTCTGACCAACTACCTTGCAAAAACCCATCAAAATTTTCATATATACTTAAATCTCATCTTTTTCATTTTTTGAATCTCTTTGGACTTCTTAGGGTTCCAAATTTGACTCTAAGTATTTTTTTTTATCTTTTTTAAATTTCTTTTAAAAATTAGTTTTTATAAACTTATTTTTATGCTTATTACTTATGTTAATTGTTAGTGTTGTGATATTTTTGGGTTTAGATCGCTCTCTCTTAGGGTTTCCCTCTATTCAGGTAAGTTTCTCTAGTTTGAATTTTCTTTTCTTGGATATTTGTGTTTGATGAAAATGGATATTCTTTGTTTATTACTATCTATTGTTTCTTTTTTATGTGCAATTCTCTTAAGCTTGTTGCAAAATCCTATTATTTGATGTATTCTAGTTATAAGCATGTTTCTAATCTTTAAGTTTACCCAATTGAATTGTTAATGATAGTTGAATTAACTTTTTAATGGTGATTTGCATATCTAAGTCGAGTTAAATACTAAGTTTATGCTAGTTGTATCTCTTTTGGTGTACCTATATTAAATTAACTTTTCTTTTAATAGTTGATGTTGCAACCTGAAATGTGCAATCCTGTTGCTTGATGTTAATATTAAATTGGATTAGTTTCATTTACCTATATGTGTAAAAATGTACTTTGTTTAAGGTGAATTTTTTTTTTTTACACTAGCATATGTTAATATCAATTGCTTATTTTGGGATATTTTTCTCAATTTGTTCTAAATTATTGCTTGTTTCAGTAATATTAACTTTGTTTGTGTTTGCTCAATCGAGTTTTTGCTAATTTTTCTCATTTTCAATTCTTATTATGATTCCCTTTTCTTAGAACCTAAATTGAAGGATTCTTGAACATGGCATGAACTTAGTGCTAGGATTGTCTTGAATTGTGTTGAATTCCATAAACATTTACTTCAAGTTTATTGAACAAGCATGCTTATAACTATCTATTGTCTTCTTACTTTCATGTTGTGGCTTGTTGCTCACATGAACCTAAGACTGTCATTCTGTAATCACTGCTATATCTCTGTTGCTGTCTGGACATAATGTTGTTCTGTTGATTCACACTTTCCTTTTGACTTGACATATCTCCTACTAGTTTCAATTATTTTCATTGAGTATATTTGTTTTATCTTATGTTGCTTGACTCAGCTTTTGTACTAAGTTAATGTTGGCTAAGCATTAGTGTTCATACACATATTATTGGCCTCATAACTTGTTTCATGAATTGAATTCTTAAACTATCATGAGTTTTAATGCATATTCTTTATAATTTTTTTTTTAAAATTTTGTGAACCTGCTATAATATCTTTTATTTTCTATCAAATCCTATAAATCTGTCTCTATATTTCTTTGACTTGTACATTATATAATACTGGTTGGTTACACTTAGTTTGCTATAATGCTGAGATAAAATCCTTTTTGTTGTTGATGTATTAGTTGCTTATTTGTCATAAAACAATTACATTCTTGCTTCTTTGAAGCTTATGTCTATGCTTTGGAAATGCACCTATATATGAATGAATACTTTCAGATCTTGAGTTACTTTTTTAATTGTCTGTTATACTGCCTTAAGTGAGTTGCTCTTGCACTCTTTCTTTAAGTTTAAGCTATATTGTTGTAAATTGACATATTTTGCATAATATTATTAACTTGGCTACATAGTTATCCATTTTTTATTTGCAAGGCAATATTTTGTGGCCATTGTGACTTGTTTTGACTATCGTTTGATTTTTGGCTTGATCTGAGGTTGTTTTTCATTTTAAATAAGAATTTTTTGTGTTTTCTCTCTGTAGTGCTTTATCTCTACACCTCTGCCTTTTAGTCTCTATGAGTCAAAAGAAGGCATACGGTCAACGACCTAAGGGAGAGTCCAATTGGGGTCCTCAGCCTACCCAAACACCTCCTCCTACTTTTGAGTTCAATATAGTTGCTAGGAACTCTGAGAGATATGCACCATTCTCAAAGAGGTTTGTACACCCAAGTAAACGTATAAACCCTGACTTTGTAGTTCATTTCACTACCCATGAGTTCCTTATTCCCTTTGTTGCCTAAGGGTGGGATTCTCTCATCACCACTCTTGGTCCCACTAGAAAGAACCTTATCAAAGACTTTTATGCTAACCTTCATATAGTCCAATAGTCTAACCTAATAACTCTAGTTAGCTTTGTTAACCAAACCAAAGCCTATCTCACTCCTACTACTGTAGCTTAGCACTTAGGGATTCTAAATGATAGTGTAGTTGTAACTAACACTCATCAATAGATCACTGAGCCCTTTACACCAGTAGATTAGGTTAGGATTATTTCTGAAGGTAGCCATACTGGTAACCCTATTCATCTTCCTGTTGCACATCTTGGGACAGTACTCAAGGTTATCCACCATATAGTTACCCATGAGATTATTTCTAGAGCTGGTCATAGGTTTGACCTAACCAACATAAGTATGTTTGTCATTACGTGCTTTCTAAAGAGTTGACCTCTAAACTTGCATGTCTTAATTCTCTATACTATGGCCACAGTCGTTAGGCATTCCATGGTGTGTATCCCCTAAAGTCATCTCATCACTAGACTTCTTAGGGCCTTTAGAGCTGATCCGGGTACAGAAGTCACTATGACTATTCCCAAAGACTATGGTTTCTACACCATGGACACTCTTCCACATATGGGGCTTACTGTCTACTAGAACAACCATAAGCATGCTAGAAGGGATCGCCCTGCATCTTCATAGCAACCACAAACACAAAGATCACAGACATGGAGCACACTTGTAGGACCTACTTCGGATTAGGCTAGTGCAGCCACCGCCTTTATAAGACCCAGTGGCACAGTGAATTAGGGTGAGCCCTCGTGAACTTCACATGACATCTATGATGCCTTGGCTCATCTCGAGCTTTGCACCATTCAGATGGAAGATTACTTACAGAGGATGGAGGACTGCTAGCTTCATCATCACCAGCATATGGAGGAGCAGATGGCCTAGATTTTCTCTCTTCTTCAGTAGATGGCCTCTGGCACTCCTCCACCAGACACAGCTTCACCACCTCCTCCTCCAGACAGTTGATTTTCTTTTAGTAGTACTCTTGATCATCTTTTTTGTACGTCTTCCCCTTTGGTAAGTATTTGATGATGCCAAAAAGGGGAGATATGTAGATAGTTGATGTATAATTTTAGGCTTTACACATGATACACGTGTTTATTAGTTTTTTAGTTGGGATACATGCTTTTGGTATATTTATATGATGCCTTTTGATATATTTATGATATAGTCTAATCTATTGGATTGTTATTAATCTAGAAATACTTTTACATCATCATTCATCTAGGACTCATGACATCATGTTATTACATTTATTGAGTCCAAACCTTTCTTATGTGCTCTTCAAATTCTAGTTATTGAGCCAGAAATTGTTTTTGAAAGGGAAAGTACATTAACGGAGAGAATTTTTGAAAAACACATACTTCACTTATGCTTAATTTCTTTCATCCACTTATTATTTGTCATCATCAAAAAGGGAGAGATTGTTGGACTTAGGGGATAATAAACAATTAGTGTGCTACTAATCTACCTTGGAAGTGTTTGTGTTAAGATTGTAAGTCCCAAGTTCAAAATTGAGAAATTGCTTCATATCAAGATTGAAAGAGAGCAAGATATTGAAGCAAACATCAAGGAGACATTACAATGTAAATTTTTCTTTTATCTTGCGAATCTCAATTAGTTGGTTATGTTGGCTTAAGTCTAAGATTTTTCAATATTTCTTGGTATCTCTATTTTTGTTTATTTCTTGACCAGTAGGGAGAAAAATGAATTTTTCATTTTTGAGAAATGTAAAACTTGTTTTTGAAAATGTTTTTATGAAAAAAAATTATCAAATTGGCTTTCTAACGATTCAAAGAAATTGAAAATTCGAGTTTAGATAAAAAAGTTACGAGTTTTTTAAGCCTTAGTGCATTTTTGTTTAGAAAGCACTTCGACGGCCGAAGTTGAGAACTTTGGCAGCCAAAGTTCAATTTTTAAAAGTTGGTTTTTTTCGCCCCAACTTTGGACAACCAAAGTAAGGGACTTCGGTAGCTAAACCTGAATTTCTGCAATTTAACAAAATGAGTTTTGGATGGTTGAATAGTTATATTTGCATTTAATGCACCCTCAATGATTTTTTGCTTACCAAAACTATAAATAAAGACCATTTATGACCGAAGGGAAGTTACAACAACCATTTCTTTGAGAATTTATTGTGTTTTAAAGTTGTACACTCTTTCCTCTCTCTAGAACTTGAGCAACTATAATTGATTCTTCAGAGTTTTATTGTTTAAACTGTAATTTCTTAGTTCATAGAGTTTGTTTAAAGTTATTATGAGCATTTATTGTAACTTGAGTGTGATAGAGTATTAAATTGCTCTTGTGAGAAAAGGGATTTGTAAAAGAGCAAGGGTTTGCTCTTGTGGTATTTGTAAGGGGTTTATTCTTCACTCAAAGAAGAATTATAGTAGAGTTAACTCTTAATGAGGGCCTTGAGGAGAGGATGTAGGCTTGGGATAGCTGAACCTGTATAAATTCCTTATATTCCTTTTCTTCTTCCTATTTCTTGTGCCTTTTCTCAAAAAATTCCTCTAAGGCTTCAAATTTTTAATTAATACCTAATTCACCCTCCTTCTTGGGTTGCTAAAAGGAACAACATAATGCGATTAATTTTTCTTTTAATTTTTTTTCTTTTATTGTAATTTTTACAATACTCTTTTTATTTTTTAATTATTTTTGTTAAATTTATAATATTATAAATAATATAAAAGTTAAGGATATTTTAATATGTTCAAAGTTCACTCCCTTTTATGTGTGCGTGTGTGTGTATATATATATATATATTTATTTATTTATTTATTTATTTATTTACTATAATTTAGGTATTAAATATAAGAGAAAAAAATTTATTGTTTGCGCATAATCATTATTTTATTAATCAGTGAATATAAATGTATAACAATTTCATATTATCCTTTAAAATAACGTTCAAAGGTAAAAATAGGTAAGAAAAATAGGATTCCTTTTAGATTTGAAAGACTTATTTGTTTAGAATTGCAGGTCTAAATAAATATCAAAAATTATATAAAAATTTTAATTAAAATAAATAATTATAATTATGGATTTTTTGTAGTAATTTTAATTTTTACATATATCATATCATCTTAAAAGTTATTTTCATATAAAAAAATAAAATTTGTTATATAATAAATTTATAGGTAAGTCGAAGTAGAACTTGAAATTTTTAATTTGTAAAAGCTCTAAAAGCAATTAATTTAAATAATATAAAAGTTAAGGGTATTTTTATTTATTGAAGAGTTTGCCCTCTCATTTGTAGCCTTTGAAACGCGTGCATTGTCGGTGTATTAAATAATTTATTTATAATTATTTATTTATAATTCATATATAAAAGTTAATATAATTATTTATATTAAAATATTAATTTTTATGTTCATTTAGTTAATTCTGTAAATAAAAATATTTATTAATTTAAAAATTATTATAGCTTTAATTAGATTATATAATTAATTTAACAGTTAATAATAATAATAATAATAATAATTTAATAATAATCAAATAGATAATATAATAATAAGCCTTTAAAAAATATGAATATGTAAAGCTGTTTAAAATTCAAAATGACTTATTAGTTTTGCATGTAAATTCGCTCATATTATTATGTTCAAATTCTATTCTTTTATTTTAAAGAAATAATTTTGATTTGTTTATATTTTAATATTTTTTAATAATTTAAAATTAATATTGATTTTTCTATATAATGAACTTTTTATTTTATAATAGGAGAAATTTTATTAATTGAAAAATAGGAAAAACTTAAAATAAATAATTTAGTACAAATCGATAATATAAATAATTATATTTAATATTTATACTTAACATAAATAGATAATTTTGAAATTATACGTTATGATTTAGTACAACATTTATCTTCATCAAATTAATTAGTACAGTAAGATTTTAAGTTATAACAATATCCCTACATTTATTAACAAAATATTGATCTGGTAATTTTATATTTCAATTAGTTTTAATATATTGTCAGTATTCTGTTAATGGATGAAATGATAATATAATGGTGTACAATTTCAAGATACAAATTAGATTAAAATGAAAATTTATCTTTTAAAATTATAATGTATTAAATTACAAGATACATTTTGAAAATTACTCTGTAACACCCCTAAGTTCGGTAGTGCGTTCTACTGTTCCGGTGACCAGTGTTGTCCGGACAGCTAGGATGCCTAGAACTACACTTCGATATGAGTGAGAAGACATAAAATAATGAAATACAAGAAAAGAAAATACAAGAAAAACAAAGAAAAAATAATAGCAAAGAAATGTGATCAAGTTAAGCGTAGGAATCCTAGCGATGGGTGATCATGACTGGAAGTCACGGCGTGGACCGTTGACTAGCTCGAATCATGGAACCACTGGAAAACATTTTTAGGACTTAAATAGAACCTTATTGAAGAATAAATATCATTAGAAAGATCAAAGAAAATTTAAATAATTAGTACAAAGAAAAGTGAGAAATCGAAAAAGCATAAAAGCCAGATATCAAAAATCGGGAATGCAACCCGAACAGGGGCATTATGGTCATTTGACATCCCGAAGTGTCTTTTGACTTAAATGTCCATTAAAAATAAATAATATTACACTTAGAAAATGAAATGAAAAATTAAAAGAGGGGTACCTAATACAAATAGCCAAAAGTGGGGTGAAAAATGTGTAAATAACACATTTAAACTTATTTTATGATATAATTAAAATGAGTGGACCACTAAGGGAATAAAATAAAACAAAGAGGGGCAGCTGTACTTCCACTAAACCAACAGAAACTTCATCTTCCTCATTTGGATTCAAAGTTGCCGAATTGAAGAAAATGGAAACCACCATGGCCATTTTTCATGCAAGCTCATCTAACCACTCATTTCACTTCTAATCACTTAGGTTCCTTCATGAAAAATGGTCTACACATCACAAGGAAGATATTGATACCAAATTTGAGAAGTTTGGTGAAGGTTTAGCAAGTTACAATCAAAGGTAAGTTTACACTTTTGAGAATTCCTTTGTTAAACTTTATGTTCATGTTATGGGTGTTAGTTTTGTGAAGGAAATTTTAAAGTTTAAATAGTTATTGAGATAGCCATTTTTGGACAGCCATGGGGTCACGCATTTAATGATTTATTATGCATATAATTGATGAGAAATAATGTTGATCATGGTGATTTAATATCCTAGTGAATTATTTCACATATATATGGTGATTTATGCACTTGGATGGGAATTGGTAAATTGTAGGGCACTTTGATGTTGAAGGACAATTTTCGGCAGCTTGGGAACACTTGAGTAAATGTATGTATTCATGGAAGTGTAGGCAGAATATTGACCTAGAAGGATTAATGGATATGTATGTAGATTGATATTGTAAAGTGTATGTAAGATTTGTAATGGTTAGGTGTGTATGTAATGGTATTTAGAACTTGTAAATGTGAATTATATTTGGTGTGTTGAGGGTAATTGTAATCTGCCCAAAGTAATGTTAATGTAAGTAGAATATGCTTTTGGTAATGTACCAAAACAGATTGGTAGGGAAGTGAACAAATTGCAAGGTAAATGTGTGTAATTGATGTGTGCTAAGCAAAGTAACCAAGGGCAGTGTACATTTTAGCCAATAAGTTTAAATGTGTAACCTCAATTGGTATGAGACCAATTGGAGGTGGAACTAGGCACAAAATGTGCCAACTTTCATTGAGAAAACATACTAAAATTCTGCTTTCAAGGTGACCTAAGAAAATGACCAATTCGGATTAGGTGCAATTAGGACCTGAAAAATGACCAATTGGGCAGTAGTCAGTGTTTAGGCCATAACTCACTCAAAACAGGTCCAATTGACCTGAAATTTTAACCATGAATAGTTAAGACCCATACCTACAAGTCTTATGAAGACACCAAAGCCCAGAAATGACCAGAAGCAAGCCAAAAAGCTTGCACAAGTTCGGGTCCAAAAACTGGCCGAACCAGAGTTGACCAAATTGACCAAAAATTGACCTAATTTGATACCATTTGACCAGCAATAGTGTAATGACCATAACTTGGTCTACTTAACTCGGATTGACCTGAAATTTTTCCCCGCGTGCAATAAGATATAGATCTACAAGTTTGTAGTTTTGACCGAAACCCGAAAACTGAGGGAACTAGGCCGTCCGGCTAGGTCAAACCAGTGTTCCGGAATCCAGCAATTTGCATTAAAATGCACTAAACAAGGAAATGACTTTGGTAAAACGTACCAAACCTAAAACCCTATCGAATGTGACATATTAACGACACTAAAACCTAATTTACCTAAAACGCAACGAGGGTCGGTATATTAGGTGATTAAGTGAATAATTGAGTTCAGTGCATTATTTACCAAACACCATCGATAGAGACAGTTTAATTTAGCACTGAAACACTTCAAATTGTGTTTCTCAATTAACAAGGACTCAGCAAAAGGGAAGGAAACACTGAGTCCGCATGTGGGGACAGTCATCAGAGGTTTGTGCACAACAACTGTTTCTTTTGAATTATTTCCAATTGAAATAAATATTGACTAATTGTATATTATTGTTTTAAATTGTGGAAATGAGTTTGATGGACACTTATTGATTGAAAAATATTGTGAATGGTTTGAAACTGTGAAAAATCATTTAAATGACATTTATGGATACTTATTGATTGAAAAACATTGGAAATGGTTTGAAACCACAGCTATCATGTATATTGATTATATTCCTCATTAGCTTGTCTAGTGGGACGAATTGAATTCCCTCTCTGGCTGAAGTGTTGAGGTGTGTGCCTGTTGAGGACGAATTGGATGAGTACTCATATTTTTGCTAGCTAGCTATGTTATTCCTCATTAGTCATCGACTTTTGGGACGAATTGAATACCTCATTAGCCATCGGCTTTTGGGACGAATTAAACTATGGATCATGATTAAGCTGTGTGTGATTTATTGATGTTTATTGTGAGATTGTGAAATGGATTTAAACTCTCATTGACATATACTGTCTTTTGTATTCAAACATGATCTGACTTATGGAAATCTATTGTGATATTGAGAAATGGAGTTTAAATTCTTATTGACCTTTATTGTCTTGAATTTGACTATGGTTTTAAGTATCCACTATTTATATGATTTACGAATTGTGATTTAAATTTTTATTTGGTTAATGTTGTGCACCACTGAGACATTGTCTCAGCGATAGCTTTTATTCTTTATCGCAGTAGAGAGACAGAGGCAGACTAGGCCGCATATACATCCAATGAGGGATTACCAGTATAATGAGTATACCAAGATTTTGCATTTTGTCTTGTAATGTATGACATCAGTATGTACATTTTGTTTTTGGTTTTGAGCAGCTTGCAAATTCAAATTGTACCTTGAAGTTGTAAATTAATTATGAGTTATTTGACTTGTGAAAATTGTATTATATTTCCTTATCTCAGACTTTGAAAAATTTCTATGGAATTGAGTTGATAAATTGTTGTGTTGAGAAATGTATTGGAGTTGAGATTTGGAAAATTATTGAAGTGCTTTTTACAGTTTTCTCAAGAACTGCTTTGTCCAAAATACAGATGGCTCTCTCACAAAATTTTCTGTAAATTCCAAATAAACCAAATGAGTTAGTTGTTTCACTTCAGTTCACCAAAGTTTTTAATACCTGTAAATAGTGCTCACCACTGTAAAAGAAGTAAGAAAAGTTTTTAAAATCCCTTGTAGTGTATTTAATGGGTTATCAGTAGACGGAGTGGGTAATTCATTAGGTATACTACGGGATCATGTTATGCCTTACAGAGGGGTAGGGTGTGACATGTTTTAGTGGTATCAAAGCAAAGTTTTTAAATTCTGTTTTCACCTGTTAATTGAATGTTCTTTCTTCATAGTACAACTGCTCAATATCATTGTTTGATACATACAGTACATTACAGTATAAATATGCACTAACGAGAGTAAAAAATCCTTGTGTTATTTGTTCAGGAGATCTTAAATCCTCGCATTGACTATGGAAGAGGGTGATCGTTCAATGATCGTCCTATTGAGGTGAGGTGCAAGGGGATGCCCCAGTACATAATGTCGGTGGTTCAGAAGACCACCGCAGCATCATAGCTTTCTGCTCGATTCAAAGAAATGGCTACAATGTTCCAACAAATGGCTGGTAATGTGCCTACTCAAGTCCCAATACAGACACCAGTGGTACAACCACAGTCTCCTACCAGGCAGTATGATAAATTGATGAAATATGGGGTTACAGAGTTTAAGAGGACAGTAGATCCTCTAGAAGCTGAACAATGGTTAGAGAGAATGGATAGGGTGTTCAAGAAGCTACATTGTACAGAAGAGCTTAGATTTGAATACTCAGTGTCCTTACTATAGGGGGATGCTTATGATTGGTGGAAAACCATTCTCCACAGTCTGGTAGAACCTGCAATGCTGACCTGGAATGACTTTCTCAGGGAATTTAGGCAGAAATACATCCCTGATGCTTATGTAGACCAGAAGCTGCAAGAGTTCCTAAGTTTGAAACAGGGGAACAGATCAGTGGCTGAGTATGAAAGAGAATTTTCCCGCCTTAGCCATTATGCAGTGAGTCTACTCTCTACCAGCAGGGAAAGATGCAAGAGGTTTGAAACTGGCTTGAAGCCCAATATCAGAGTACAAGTGCTCGGCTTCAAACACACTAACTTCTCTGAACTTGTTTCTCAAGCCCTAGAGTTGGAAAGAGTTGAGTTTGAGACTGCTCCAGAGAAAAAGAGATCAGAGAAGACAGAGAAAGAGGGAAAATCAGCAGAACAGAGTTCCAGTGGTTATACTGGAAAGAGGAAGAACCATGGGGGACATGGCAGAGGTGACAAGAAATCTGGTAGGGGAAGATATTCAGGACAGAGACCTCCCCTATTTGGACAGTAAAGTACCAGAGGTTCCTACCATTCCCGCCAATGTGAAAATTGTGGAAGATATCATGGTGGGATATGCTATAAGGCTATTGGAGCCTGTTATAACTGTGGAGGCACAGGACACTCTGCCAAGGACTGCACCAGTAGTCGCAGAGTTGGACCACCTCCTACTACTGCAGAAGGGTCAGTTCAAAGCCCTGTCACCAGAGGTTCGCAACTACCCAGCAGAGGTAGAGGCAGGGGTAGAGGTAACCCAGCAGGCAGCCAAGGCACAGTAAAACACTCAGAACAAGACAGTACTCCAGTCAGAGTCTATGCAATGAGGCAGAGGGAAGAGGCCGAGACATCTGATGTTGTGGCTAGTACCTTCTCAACTTTTAACCAAGATGTGTTTGTGTTATTTGATCCGGGTTCTACCCATTCTTATGTGTGTGCTAGCATTATTGATTGCATTGCGGTTCCATGTACAAAAATGGACTTTGAGGTGCTAGTAACAAGTCCGCTAGGACAGGAGGTCAGGGAAATAAATTTTGATGCATTAGTGATTAGTCCTTTAGGATAAGGATTGTGATAATAAGTGAAATTAGTTTTGGAAGAGTTTATCGTGAAAAGTATTTCTGACACACTATAAATTTTAATGCTAATTGGCGAGCCTACTTAATGTAAGGCAAGAGGTCGTAAAAGTAAGTTATAGAAATAGAATTGCTCTAGATGTAGGCAGAGATGTTACTGTTAGTAATTGTTAATGGATATTGTAATCGAATAAGTTCTGATATCGTTGAATTCAAAAGGATAAAAGATAGGAAAGTTTGATCTATTTAGTAAGCTGCAGATTTCAGTACTAACTTGAGATTATTGTGTAGAGCTACGTACTACCCGATAGTATATCTAGATGAGAATAGTTGCCAACGGCATCTGTTTTGGTATAGTTATGCCAGGACAGAATTTAATTGTTAGAAATAAGTTTGAAAATCCTACTTAGGGATCCAAAACTTAAAAGTTAGAATATCGAAAGGTTATAGTTCAGTACAAAAAGAAGTTATAGAATATTGACAGATAAAAAGAGTTATGGAAGTAGAAATTTAAATAGTTGATTCATATATAACAAAGAAATATTACGAATGTGAGGAAGACTATGGATTAGAATGGTCAGAGGACCCATGACTGATGAATGATTCTAACATGACCTCAAGGGTCATTCAAGAAGCAACGTGAACCGAAATATTAGACAGCATAATAGTAAGAGGAGATTGGTGTTATCCAAACAAATTAAACATTGTATTAGATTGTTAAAAGACTTATACAAATTTGAGAAAAAGAAGGTTATATGATCGTATAGAAAGGAGAAAATAAACGTATGGCTATTGTAAGATGGCTATTGGGTAAAATTTTGAGATGAAATTTATTTAAGGGGGGGAGAATTGTAACACCCCTAAGTTCGGTAGTGCGTTCTACTGTTCCGGTGACCAGTGTTGTCCGGACAGCTAGGATGCCTAGAACTACACTTCGATATGAGTGAGAAGACATAAAATAATGAAATACAAGAAAAGAAAATACAAGAAAAACAAAGAAAAAATAATAGCAAAGAAATGTGATCAAGTTAAGCGAGCCGGGAATCCTAACGATGGTGATCAGACTGGAAGTCACGGCGTGGACCGTTGACTAGCTCGGATCGCGGGAACCCTGGAAAACGTTTTTAGGACTTAAATAGAACCTTATTGAAGAATAAATATCATTAGAAAGATCAAAGAAAATTTAAATAATTAGTACAAAGAAAAGTGAGAAATCGAAAAACAGACAAAACCCGATATTACCGAAAAATCGGGAATGCAACCCGAACAGGGGCATTATGGTCATTTGACATCCCGAAGTGTCTTTTGACCTAAATGTCCATTAAAAATAAATAATATTACACTTAGAAAATGAAATGAAAAATTAAAAGAGGGGTACCTAATACAAATAGCCAAAAGTGGGGTGAAAAATGTGTAAATAACACATTTAAACTTATTTTATGATATAATTTAAATGAGTGGACCACTAAGGGAATAAAATAAAACAAAGAGGGGCAGCTGTACTTCCACTAAACCAACAGAAACTTCATCTTCCTCATTTGGATTCAAAGTTGCCGAATTGAAGAAAATGGAAACCACCATGGCCATTTTTCATGCAAGCTCATCTAACCACTCATTTCACTTCTAATCACTTAGGTTCCTTCATGAAAAATGGTCTACACATCACAAGAAAGATATTGATACCAAATTTGAGAAGTTTGGTGAAGGTTTAGCAAGTTACAATCAAAGGTAAGTTTACACTTTTGAGAATTCCTTTGTTAAACTTTATGTTCATGTTATGGGTGTTAGTTTTGTGAAGGAAATTTTAAAGTTTAAATAGTTATTGAGATAGCCATTTTTTGACAGCCATGGGGTCACGCATTTAATGATTTATTATGCATATAATTGATGAGAAATAATGTTGATCGTGGTGATTTAATATCCTAGTGAATTATTTCACATATATATGGTGATTTATGCACTTGGATGGGAATTGGTAAATTGTAGGGCACTTTGATGTTGAAGGATAATTTTCTGCAGCTTGGGAACACTTGAGTAAATGTATGTATTCATGGAAGTGTAGGCAGAATATTAACCTAGAAGGATTGATGGATATGTATGTAGATTGATATTGTAAAGTGTATGTAAGATTTGTAATGGTTAGGTGTGTATGTAATGGTATTTAGAACTTGTAAATGTGAATTATATTTGGTGTGTTGAGGGTAATTGTAATCTGCCCAAAGTAATGTTAATGTAAGTAGAATATGCTTTTGGTAATGTACCAAAACAGATTGGTAGGGAAGTGAACAAATTGCAAGGTAAATGTGTGTAATTGATGTGTGCTAAGCAAAGTAACCAAGGGCAGTGTACATTTTAGCCAATAAGTTTAAATGTGTAACCTCAATTGGTATGAGACCAATTGGAGGTGGAACTAGGCACAAAATGTGCCAACTTTCATTGAGAAAACATACCAAAATTCTGCTTTCAAGGTGACCTAAGAAAATGACCAATTCGGATTAGGTGCAATTAGGACCTGAAAAATGACCAATTGGGCAGCAGTGAGTGTTTAGGCCATAACTCACTCAAAACAGGTCCAATTGACCTGAAATTTTAACCATGAATAGTTAAGACCCATACCTACAAGTCTTATGAAGACACCAAAGCCCAGAAATGACCAGAAGCAAGTCAAAAATCTTGCACAAGTTCGGGTCCAAAAACTGGCCGAACCAGAGTTGACCAAATTGACCAAAAATTGACCTAATTTGATACCATTTGACCAGCAATAGTGTAATGACCATAACTTGGTCTACTTAACTCGGATTGACCTGAAATTTTTCCCCGCGTGCAATAAGATATAGATCTACAAGTTTGTAGTTTTGACCGAAACCCGAAAACTGAGGGAACTAGGCCGTCCGGCTAGGTCAAACCAGTGTCCCGGAATCCAGCAATTTGCATTAAAATGCACTAAACAAGGAAATGACTTTGGTAAAACGTACCAAACCTAAAACCCTATCGAATGTGACATATTAACGACACTAAAACCTAATTTACCTAAAACGCAACGAGGGTCGGTATATTAGGTGATTAAGTGAATAATTGAGTTCAGTGCATTATTTACCAAACACCATCGATAGAGACAGTTTAATTTAGCACTGAAACACTTCAAATTGTGTTTCTCAGTTAACAAGGACTCAGCAAAAGGGAAGGAAACACTGAGTCCAGACCAGGGGGACAGTCATCAGAGGTTTGTGCACAACAACTGTTTCTTTTGAATTATTTCCAATTGAAATAAATATTGACTAATTGTATATTATTGTTTTAAATTGTGGAAATGAGTTTGATGGACACTTATTGATTGAAAAATATTGTGAATGGTTTGAAACTGTGAAAAATCGTTTGAATGACATTTATGGATACTTATTGATTGAAAAACATTGGAAATGGTTTGAAACCACAGCTATCATGTATATTGATTATATTCCTCATTAGCTTGTCTAGTGGGACGAATTGAATTCCCTCTCTGGCTGAAGTGTTGAGGTGTGTGCCTGTTGAGGACGAATTGGATGAGTACTCATATTTTTGCTAGCTAGCTATGTTATTCCTCATTAGTCATCGACTTTTGGGACGAATTGAATACCTCATTAGCCATCGGCTTTTGGGATGAATTGAACTATAGATCATGATTAAGCTGTGTGTGATTTATTGATGTTTATTGTGAGATTGTGAAATGGATTTAAACTCTCATTGACATATACTGTCTTTTGAATTCAAACATGATCTGACTTATGGAAATCTATTGTGATATTGAGAAATGGAGTTTAAATTCTTATTGACCTTTATTGTCTTGAATTTGACTATGGTTTTAAGTATCCACTATTTATATGATTTACGAATTGTGATTTAAATTTGTATTTGGTTAATGTTGTGCACCACTGAGACATTGTCTCAGCGATAGCTTTTTATTGCTGTCGCAGGTAGAGAGACAGACAGGGCAGCAGACTAGGCTGCATATACATCCAAATGAGGGATTACAGTATAATGAGTATACCAGTATTTTGCATTTTGTACTGTAATGTATGACACTGTATGTACATTTTGCTTTTGGTTTTGAGCAGTTGTAAATTCAAATTGTACCTTGAAGTTGTAAATTAATTATGAGTTATTTGACTTGTGAAAATTGTATTATATTTCCTTATCTCAGACTTTGAAAAATTTCTATGGAATTGAGTTGATAAATTGTTGTGTTGAGAAATGTATTGGAGTTGAGATTTGGAAAATTATTGAAGTGCTTTTTACAGGTTTTCTGAAGAACTGTTTTGTCCAAAATACAGATGGCTCTCTGCCAAAATTTTTACAGAAATTCCAAATAAACCAAATGAGTTAGTTGTTTCACTTCAGTTCACCAAAGTTTTTAATACCTGTAAATAGTGCTCACCACTGTAAAAGAAGTAAGAAAAGTTTTTAAAATCCCTTGTAGTGTATTTAATGGGTTATCAGTAGACGGAGTGGGTAATTCATTAGGTATACTACGGGATCATGTTATGCCTTACAGAGGGGTAGGGTGTGACATACTCAATAAATTATTATATAATATATATATAGAGAGAGAGAGAATTAATAATATACACATATTATGATAGATGTAAGTTAATGAGAGTGGAAGTATATCAACTAAATAAACAATTATAAATTCATGATTAAATAGGAGAGAAAGTGAAACTTATCATGAAAATTTTATAATTAAAATATACTTTCATAATTTTAAATATTCTAGTAACAAAAATGTGATATTAACATTATAAGAAAACTAAAGAATTATGTTATAATTATATAAAATTTAAAATAAAAAAATAATACTTAATGAAAATTTTTAATATAATTACTATGTGCATTATGGATTAAACAAATCGTGTGCAATTGATTTTTATAATATTATATAATTTTATATTTTATATCATTTTAATTGTTAAAATCATAAATAATGTAATTTAAAATTGTATATATATTGTATAATAATTGTTAATAAATTATGCGTGAATTTTATTAATTACTTGCACAATTAGAATTAGAATTACTATCACAATTTTTTTATATTATCATTATCATGATGCTATCATAATTCTTTTATATTGATATTACTGTTATTCGTACTATGATATTTGTTTTCTCATACACATAGAAGAAAAAAGTTTTAAGAATTTTATAATATTACAATTTATTATATAAAGGTAATCGATGAGAGAGAATTTTTATATAAGTGAGATAATCTATAATTTTAAATTTAGAATTATAAGAAAATTTCATATACAGAAGGAATTCCTTTTATAATAAAATTTATATTATTGATATTAATTAGTATTTATAGCGATTTTTTTATCTGCTAAAAGTTATCCCCTCTTTCATACATTTATATATATTATAGATATATATAGCAAGTTAGAAAAACAGCTCACACAACAATCTTAGAGGTCGGCCATCACAGGCGAAGTCGGCTAAAGACTCTGAGTTACTAGCATCATATAAATGTGTTTCCCTCTCAGATGTAAAAGAAATAGAGCACCATTTGAGTAGTCCATCACTTGCATGCAAACACCAAAGGAAGAGGCAGCAACAAACAAGTACATTCACAAATAAATAGTAGGTTTTCCACTAAAAACCAATCTTTATTTATCCACAACAAAGGGCTCCTATTGGGTTGGGAAGAGAGCAAAATATGGCCTAGGGTTTAATAATGCAACACTTTAGTATCGGTTTAAATTGGTCGGTTCATTTTTTTATTATTTTCAGTTAATTAACCGAATCGAAAATCAAAATATTTTGAAATTACAAATCAAAACCAAACCTAAAGGTCCAATTAACTCAACCAAAGGAATCAAAATAGCTTGGTTTGGTTTGGTTTTCAGTTATAACTGAAATTTGCTCACACCTATTCATTGATATAAAAAAGTATGGCCTTAGGCTCACCCAAAGGAACCTAGTCTACAAAGCAACATTAAGTTTACACAATTAAACGCCCAAGGCCCATTTGATAAATAAAACCAATCTATTAAAAATGGGCAGAACTAGCATCTCAACATTCCAGTGCCACTAGGGGGAAGAAAGGGACACTGATGGGAGCAAAAGGGTGGAGCTCTTCCAATCAAAGGACGTGGATGACAAGGAAGCTTTGAAAAAGTCCCAATAGAGCCCTTGCCAGTCGTTAACCCCCATAAAATGGCAAGACCAAGCAAAAAAAAAAAAAAAAAAAAAAGACAATGAAACTTCAAATATTGAAAATCGCATAACCTAGATCACTATCGTAAGCTATAAAAACAACTCATAGAGGGTGATGAGGGAAAGCTTGAAACAGCAACAATAACATTTGGGGTTGGCCATGATAGGCAAAGTCGATTGGAGACCTTGAGTTACCATCATCACATAAATGTATTCCCCTCTAGAGCTAAAAGAAATAGAGCATATTTCGAGTAGTCTATCACCTGCATACAAATACCAAAGGAAGAGGCAAAATTTTTTAAAAAAAAAAAAACACCTTCACAGATAAACAGTAGGTTTGCCACCTAAAACCAATATTTATTTATCCACAAACCTCATCCAGAGATGTGGAGGGAATAACCTACATCTGGAAAGCCATCAGAGTAGGGGATGGTTAATGAGAGCTCAGTAGGGACAGAGATATGAGGCTTTAAAAACAACCCAATAGAGAAAGTTTCTCTCTGATAAGATACAGAGAGAAAGAAGATGATTTTAGTCCAATTTTAAGCAATGAACCCTTGTTAATCTTAATTTCAATTTATTTACATTACTTTGAAATTGAAATCTTAATTTTGATTTAATTGATTTATTTTACATCAGATTGTGATTGGATTATGAATGATATTATTTTATTTTTTAATATTTTGAACGATAAATACTAATTATTGCAATACATAAAAAATGATTTTTCCAATTTCAATTTTTTTTGGCAAAATATTTTTCAAGATGACAATAAAATAAAATAGAAAACATAATTAGTAACATCAAACATTCCATTCATTTCAGCTGCTTTACTGTCCAACACTTCATTTTAATAAATTAATAATAAAAAATAATTAAAGAGTAAATATCTAGGAGATGTTGCATGATGCCTCTAGTATGGTTTAATAATTAATAATTAGTTTTTACATAATTTTTTTTTTGTCAAAAAGGTAGTGTTGTCTCTTAAGCAAGCCAAGAAGGGGGAGGTGAATTGGATTCTAACTAAAAATTGAAGGCTTGAAGGAAATTTAGACTTTTAAGGCGCAAAGAAAGAGGAAGGAAAAAATTATGAATGCAAAAATTTTATAGAGGTTTGGCTATTCCAAGCCTACATCTCCTCCTCAAGGCCTTTCTCAAGAGACAACTCCACTATCTTCTTTGGGTGAAGATCAAACCCTTTACAATCCTTAAGAGCAAACATTAACTCTCTTACATACCCTTTTTTACACAAGAGTAATTTAATGCTCTATAACACTACTGGTACAATTAATACACTTAACAGCCTTCCTTTCAATCTCAAAACACAAAAACTTATAGTAAAAAATCAAGCTCTCAAAGAATTAATTGCTATGGCTCAAGTTATATTGAGAGAAAGAAAAAAAAAAGGCATATAACTCAATAAAAACTTAATCAATTGATTGTCATAACTCTAATTCAGTCATAAATACTCTGTATTTATAGTTTTAGCAAGAAAATGATCGTTGGGGTTACATTAAATGTAAAAATAGCTATTCAACCATTTAAAAATCTGTTTTGTAGACTTTTAAAAACCTAGGTTTTGTTGTCGAAGTGCTCCATATTGGATGCCGAAGTCTTTTCTACCAAAAAAATCACTTTTTAAATTCACACTTCTATTGCCTAAGTCCTTCACTTTGACTACCGAAATAGCTTCTACCTAAAATCCCCAAAAATTTGAAAGAGCTACAACTATTGACTTTGAAATTGGATTTTCGATCCATTTAAAGCATTGGAAAACTAATTCAATGTATTTTTAACTAAAAAACTTCTCAATTAAATGAGATTCACAAGGCATGGAAATATATAAATATTACATTGTAGAATCCCGCAAAACTTTGCTTCCTTTTCTTACTCTTTTTCATCCTTAAATTGAAGCAATTTGCATTTTTTAATTTGGGCCTAAAAAATCATCACAAATATTACCAAGATAATTAGTAGCATATTAATTGTTTATTATTATTATTATTATTATTATCAAAATATGGGGTTAAGACACATATGTCCAATATGTAATACCCCTATACTAAGTAGTCTATACATTCTACTGTTCCGGTAACTAGTGTATGTTTGGACAGTCAGGATGTTTAGAACCATATCTAAGTAATCTAGAAAAGACATAAATAAAAATTAATAGAAATCACATGAAAACTAAAATGAAAATAAGAAAAACAAAGCCTAATCGGTTAAATGAGCCAAGGTCCTGGCGATGGGTGACCAACCCGGGAAGCGACTGCGAGCTCAGTTGCTACCATAAATTCGTGTGAGACCCTATGACACCCCAGGCTAAGGGATAATTGTGAAACTAATGGGAATGTGAAAACAATAGAAAAGAAAAGAAAAGAAAACAAGTCCAAATAATTAAATCAGCATTCAATGAATTTTCAGGCACTATTAGAAAATGGATTTTAACCGATGAGGGGCATTTTAGTCAATGCACATTTAAGGTGACTCTTGACCTAATGTCTATTAAAATGTAGAAAATTAAAATATTGAAAAATAATTAAAAATGAAGAGATGTGTAGTAGAAAGAAAATGAAAGAAAAGAAATGCAAATTTAAATGGGAATTATGACATCATCATGAGGTAAGCATGACACAATTAAAATTATAAATGAAATTAATTTATTTTTGGATAAGTATAAATGAGATAATATGCAAATTAAAAATAAAAAAAAATTCTCATCTTCTTCCATTCCCTAGCCGACTCCACTCTCTCTCATCCCCTCTCTTTCTTTTTCTTCCATTGAAGAGCATTTTAAGCTCCAAAATCACCAAAATTATCTGATATTTTCCACAGCTACTTGAAAGAAAAATTAAATTTGGGCCTTGGTAGGAAGATTGAAATCAAAGAGGAGAAGAAAAGATTGAAGAAATTAAAGATACAAGAGTTGCCAATTAAGGTAAGCTAGCTTTCAAACTTAGCTATGGATGAACTACTTCAATATAGGTTTAATTGAGTAGAAATAACTAAAAAAATTAAAGAATCATAGTTGTTATAAGGGGTGTGAATTTCGGTTGGACTTGGGGGATGTTAGGAGTGATGTGTTTTGATGGAAATTGGTGATGAATTTTACACATGTAATGTTGTATGCATGATTGGAAGATAAAATTGCATGAAAATTTATAGATTAGCAAGATGGGAAAATTAGGGTTTATGAAAATTAGGGTTTTGAGAGTTGTTGACCAATTGTTGTTTATAATGCTTAATTATGGTCATTTAGTGTGCCTTGAATTGAGAATTGATGAATAGAATTGAGAAAATTGATTGTTGTTGAATTGCTGAATTATGGACCTTTGAGTCCAGTGAGTTTGAATGGCCATAATTAGAGGTACACAACTCCAATTGGTGTGAGGCTAATTGGAGATGAAACTTAAGACCTAAAGCCTCATTTTTCATGAAGAAATCTTGCCTAAAAACTAACCCTAAGTTGGTCTAAAATTTTCTTGAATCTGGAATTGGTGTTCTGGAATTGGGCAGAAATGACCAAATGAACAGTGTTTAGTCAATTAGGCATAACTCATTGTAGAAAACTCCAAATGACCTGATTCTTGAACATTAGAAAGCTTAGACATAGGAGCACATTTTTCGTGAAGATCATGAGCCCAAATTCTGACCCTAACCGAACCAATTTTCTAGAAAAAGTTAGGTCAACAATTCTGACTAGAACCAAAATTGACCTGAAATCCTGGACAAATGGCCATCCGACCAGTTTTGGAAAAAAATGTCATAACTGGGTCCACAAAACTGCAAATGCAGTGAAACTAAAGCCAAAATTTCCATAAGACCTAGATCTACAATTTTGGTTTTGACTGAAACCTAAAACCTAATGGAACTTGGACAATTTGCTAGGAAAAATTAGCAATTCAAATTCTGAAAATGAGCTAAACAGCCATTTGACCCCAGAAGAGTATTTAGACCATATCTCCCCTTATAAAACTCAAATCGGGATGAACCAAACTGTTCTAAAAACCTAAGAAATAGAGCTACAACTTTGATTCAGAAACCTTACCCAAATTTTGAGAATAAGAACCTCAAATGTGAAATGAAAAACACTGACCTGAACTTGAAATCCTGATGCACAGGGTTTATAAGTCCAGGTTAGTTAAATTGCTACAACTCACCATACATAAGTTGAAAATTTATGATTTTGAGCCGGTGTGACTAGGACACATAGGGTAACAACTCATATGAAGAACATTAGGCCAAAATAAGATTGTAGCTAGATCAATTGGCTAGGCAAAGTGAGGTTCTAGAATCTGCCAGGTTCTGGAACAGTATTGGTCACTGGACCAGTACTTGATTAAGTGACTATAACTAGAGCTACACAATTCCAAATAGAGTGATTCAAATTGGAAAAGGAAACTAAGACATAGAGGGACAAATTTTGTGAAGAACACCACACTAGATTATGACTAGAACTAGGTTGAAATTGAGTTCAAAAGTCAAGAGGTAAATCTGTCTAGAACTCAACCCTTATAAAACCTCATAAGTAACTTAAGTATGTATAATACAATTATTGGATTAGTTATTGGAAATATTTTAGGTGAGTATTAAGACACTTTAATTATGTGTTTTAGTTAGAAAGGAGTCTTCCAAGGAAGGAGAAAGATTGGATTAAGTCAAGAGAAGTAAAGGAGGTTTACGCACAACAAATTTTAACTCTTTGTTTTCCATTTGGAAATTTGTTTGAATAAGTGTGTGAATGAATTTTGATTTTTATGGCCTTGAGAAAGTTATTTGAGAAATAGTGGGTTGCCTAATTTATAAGTGAAAATTTTGAATGACATATGACTAGTGATTTGAAATGAAATTATTTGAATGAAATGGTTTGAATTGGTTTTGAAACCACACTTAGCATGACAAATTTTATTGTGTTCCTCCTCCATCTATGGAGTTGAGTTTGATTATGTTCCTCTCTCTCTGGCTTGCTAGTTTGAGGTTGAGTTCGGATGAGTAGTCATATAGCTAGCTAGCCACCTCCCTCATTGATTTCGGTTAGTGAGGTTGTAGATTGCTTTGTCGTGGTGTGCAACACGGCATTGATTGAAAATTTTATGTCGTGACCTAAGTTGTGTGAATTGTGGCAACACCAATGTTTGAAATTATTTGATAAAATATTTTTGAAAATATGAATGTTAGATGAATGTTGAAAACTCTTATTTATATTTTTGGTAAATTGTGTTTACTTTAAGTATTGAATTATGGTCGTGCACCACTGAGTATAATACTCAGTGATAGCTTGTTATGCTGTCACAGGTAGGAGTAAAGAGAAGTCTGCTTAGACGACTGAGTGAGCTGTAGATTATAGCCTTTTTGTGGTCTCATTTTCGGGTATATTAGAACTGCCTATTGTATTTTCCTTTTTGATGCAATTACAGTACATATATGTATGTAACCATGAATATTGAGCAGTTGTATAAAAAGTTCCTTCTAATATTTGAGTTTGCAATTATTGAAATTTTACTTTTGTATCTATGTGTTAATTTCTTTGAAATGAGAATGGGAAATGAATTGTGAAATGTTGAAGATATTGAGTTGAATTTGGATATTATTGTAAATTACTTTTTCAGGTGAATTGAAGAACTATTTTCTTATATTTATAGCCGTTATTCTACCAAAATTTTCGTAAAATTTTGAAAATGAAAAAAAAAAATTATGACATCTAACCAAATTTTAAAAAGGACACTTTAACCATTATTTTATGGTCGCTTAAAACTCCCAACTGAATTTGAATTGTTTCAAAATCCCTTATAGTATATTTAATGAGTTATCGGTAGGCAGTTCGGTAATTCATTAGGTATACTACGGGATCATGTTATGCCTTACAGAGGGATAAGGAGTGACATGTTTTAGTGGTATCAGAGTTAGTTTTCAAAGTGTGTTTTGAATTACGAATTTGAAATATTTCTTGATTAGTACAACTGCTTAATGTCATTGATTGATACATATAGTACATTACATCATAAATGTGGACTAATGAAGGAAATTTTCCTTTGGATTGGTGGTTCAAGAGGTAGAAATTGTTGTGAATCGAAATAGAAGAGGGGGACCATTTGCTAGAATAGTTTGCTATAGTAGAAGCTTAGGGTAAGGCCCCAACTCATTAAAGTGTGGGAGGCCCAGCTGCACCAGCTCCCCCGATGCAATTCCTCACTCAATTTATGCAGCAGATGGCTGCCTTATTCCAGCAGATGGTTGGAAATGTTCCTACACCAGAACCAGTACCACCTCCAATGTAACCACCACTCCCAGCCAGATACTATGAAAAATTAAAGAAGTGTGGGGCCGAGGAATTCAAAGGCACAGTGGATCCTCTGGAAGCAGAATAGTGGCTTGAGAGGATCGAAAGAGTATTTAAAATGCTGCATTGCACTGATGATCTGAAGTTCGAGTATTCAGTCTCTTTGCTACATGGAAATGCATATGAGTGGTGGAAGACCATCCCACATAGTTTAGTAGAGCCTCCAGTTTTAACATGGTCAAATTTTCTGAGCGAGTTTAGGCAGAAATGGGTTCCTGACACATATGTGAATATGAAGTTACAAGAATTTCTCAGTTTAAAGTAGGGAAACATGACTATAGCTGAATATGAAAGAGAATTTTCTCGCCTCAGTCATTATGCTGGGAGCTTACTTACCACTGCTAGAGACAAATATAAACAATTTGAGGTCCGCTTAAGGCCTAGTTTGAGATTACAAGTAGTAGTGTTCAGACATCAAAACTTCTCAGAACTAATTTCACAAGCCCTGGAGCTAGAAAGAATTGAAATGGAAGGGACAGTTAAAAAAGCAACAGAGGAAAAAGAGAAGAGTGGAAACACTTCGGGCTAAGCTTCTGGTAGTGGATCAGGAAAGAGAAAATATTTTGGAGGATCCAGCTCTCGTAAGTCTGGTAGAGGAAGATCCTCAGGACAGAGGCCACCCAGGTCTACCCAACAGACACCCAAGGGGGCATTGTCAGTCCGCACCTGTGAAACTGTGGAAAGGTGCATGGTGGAGTTTGCTATAGAGCCACAGGGGCATGTTATAACTGTGGCGACACTGGTCATTTTGCTAAAGATTGTACGAGTGCATGCCGTTCTAGACCACCTACTACTTCAGAGGGATCAGCCCAAGGTTCTACCCCCAGAAGTTCACCATCAGTTAGTAGAGGCTGGGGTAGTACATTTAGTAGCCAAGGTACTGTGAACCAGCTGGAGCAGGGTGGTGCACCAGCCAGAGTGTACACCATGAGACAGAGGGAAGAAGCTGAAACATCCGATGTGGTAACTGGTACTTTCTCTATCCTTGACCAAGATACTTATGTGTTGTTTGATCCTGGCTCTACACACTTGTATGTTAGTGCTAGCATTGTTTATTCTGCTGCTATCCCATGTATGAGAATGGACTTTGATGTACTAGTAACTAGTCCATTAGGCCAAGAGGTCAGGGTAAATAGGGTGTATAAGGATTGCCCTTTGGTAATTCAAGGACACACTTTCTTATCTGATTTAACTGAAATGCCCTTCCGAGATTATGATATCATCTTAGGCATGGATTGGCTAGCTAGGCATCATGCAATGATTGACTGTAGATTAAGACAGTCACTTTTGGTCTTCCCAAGTATGTGGATGTGGTAATACACGGGGAGGGGTAGTTACTGCCATCAAACCTTATTTCAGCTGCACTTGCTAGAAAAATGTTCAGGAAGGGGTGCAAAGCTTATTTAGCTCATGTGATAGACACCCAAGTAGGGAACCCAGAATTGAAGAATATCCCTACAGTATGTGTCTTTCCAAATGTCTTTCCTGATGAATTGCTAGGGTTACCTCCAGAAAGAGAAGTGCAGTTCGAAATAGAGGTTATACCTGGTATGGACCCAATCTCTATTACTCCTTATAAAATGGCACATGCTGAATTGAAAGAGTTGAAGGTGCAGTTACAGGAATTATTTAATAAGGACTTTATTCGCCCTAGTGTATCACCTTAGGGAGCACCAGTTTTATTTGTTAAAAAAAAAGGATGGTACTCTCTATCTATGTATTGACTACAAATAATTGAATAAGGTGAGCATAAATGATAGATATCCTCTGCCACGGATAGATGACTTGTTTGATCAATTGAAGGATGCAACTGTGTTCTCTAAAATTGACCTGAGATCGGGATATTATCAGTTGAGGGTACAAGAGCAGAGTATATATAAAACTGCTTTTAGAACTCGATATGGCCACTACGAATTTCTGGTGATGCCATTCGGGTTAACCAATGCTCCAGTTGCTTTTATGGACCTGATGAATACTATCTTCAGGCCATATTTGGATCAGTTTGTTGTGGTATTCATCGATGATATTCTGGTGTATTCGAGGAGTGCAGAAGAGCATGATAGGCATCTGAGGATTGTGTTACAGGCTTCAAGGGAGAAACAATTATATGCCAAATTGTGGAAATGTGAATTTTGGCTGAAGGAATTTGCCTTTTTGGGGCACATTGTATCAGCTAAGGGTATTAAAGTGGATCCCAACAAGGTAGAAGCTATCCTTAACTGGAAACCACCCAGAAATGTTACAGAAGTTCGCAGTTTTCTGGGTTTAGCTGGTTACTACCTCCGTTTTGTAAAGGGATTCTCCATGTTAGCATCTCCACTGACCAAGTTACTTCGGAAAGATATGAAATTTCAGTGGACTGATAAATATCAGCAGAGTTTTGATGAGTTAAAGAGATATTTGATTGAGGCTTTAGTCCTGACTTTACCTACTCTGGATAAAGAATATACCATCTATAGCAATGCTGCTTATAATGGATTAGGCTTTGTACTGATGCAAGACCGAAATGTCATTGCTTATGCATCACGTCAGCTGAAACCACATGAGAGGAACTACCCTACACATGGCTTTGAGCTAGCAGCTATTGTATTTGCTCTGAAGATCTAGAGACACTATTTGTATGGGGAGAAGTGTTATATCTACACAGATCACAAGAGCTTAAAATATTTGGGCACACAAAAGTAGTTGAATTTGAGGCAGAAGAGGTAGTTAGAACTTATCAAAGACTATGACTGCTTAATAGACTATCAGCCCGGGAAAGCAAATGTTATTGCTGATGCCTTGAGTCACAAGACCATGGCTAGTTTGAAAGTATCACTCTTGTCCATGGTATATGAGTTGAGGGCATTGCATGCTAATCTAGAGTTAGATGATGAGGGACAAATGATAGCTACTTGGCAAGTAAAGCCAATATTGATTGATCATATAAAAATAGCAGCTTAAAGTGATAAAAAGTATCAAAAGTTAATAAAAGAAACTCGGGATGGCAAGAAACTAGACTTTTTAGTGAATGATGGTGGCTTACTATTATACCAGGGTAGAATATGCATTCCTAAGGATGTGGAATTGAGGCAAATCATTATGAAGCAAACACATGACTCTCCTTTTACTATGCACCCTGGTTGAACCAAAATGTATAGAACAGTAAAAGAGCACTATTGCTGGATGGGTATGAAGAAGGATATAGCTGAATATGTTGCCAAATGCCTAACTTATCAGCAAGTAAAGGCAGAACACCAAGTGCCAGCTAGTTTGCTACAGCCATTGCCAATTCCCAAGTGGAAATGGGAGAGGATCATAATGGATTTTGTGATGGGACTTCCACGGACACAGAAGAGTCATGATGCAGTATGGGTCATTATGGATAGATTAACTAAGTCTGCACATTTTTTGCCAGTAAGGATGGACTATAGTATGGATAGATTGGCTAAACTGTACAGTGATGAGATAGTGAGACTACATGGAGTGCCAGTGTCCATTGTGTCAGATAGAGATCTAAGATTCACTTCTAGATTCTGGGGTAGTCTTCAAAAAGCCTTAGGAACTAAATTGAACTTTAGTACTGCATTCCATCCATAGACAGACGGCAAGTCTGAGAGGGTAATCTAAATTTTGGAGGATATGCTTCAGGCTTGTGTGATTGAATTTAAAGATAATTGGGACATATACTTGCCTTTGATTGAATTTGCTTACAACAATAGTTACCAGACAAACATTGAGATGCCTCCATATGAAGCACTCTATGACAGAAAATGTAGTACTCCTTTGTGTTGGGATGAAGTGGGTGAAAGGAAATTGATTGGCCCAGAAATTATCCAACAGACTGAGGAGAAGATTAAGCTTATCAGAGACAGACTCAAGGCTGCATCAGATCGTTAGAAGTCTTACATTGATCTGAAGACAAGAGATATTGAGTATGCAGTGGTTGATAAGGTGTTCCTTAAAGTTTTCCCTTAGAAGAAAATTATGAGATTTGACAAAAAGGGAAAGCTGAGTCCTCACTTTATTGGGCCATATGAGGTTCTAGAAAGAGTGGGTCTGTTGGCATATAGACTGGCATTACCTCCAGAGCTAGAGAAAATTCATAACATCTTCTATGTATCTATGATGAGGACGTATAGATTAGACCCCTCTCACATTTTGCCTATAGAAGAGATTGAGGTGAATCCATACCTCACTTATGATGAAGAGCCCATAGATATTTTGGCACATGAGGTGAAGCAGCTGAGAAATAAACAGATACCACTGGTCAAGGTGCTGTGGAACTACCACTCAGGCCAGGAGGCTACATGGGAGCGTGAAGAGGATATGAGGAGACAACACCCATAGCTGTTCAGAGATTAATACCAGGTAAAATTTCGGGACGAAATTTATTTTAAGGGGGAGAGAATTATAACACCCCCATACTAAGTAGTCTATACATTCTACAGTTTCGGTGACTAGTGTCTGTCCAGACAATTAGGATGTTTAGAACCATATCTAAATCATTTAGAAAAACCATAAATAAAAATTAACAGAAATTACATGAAAGTGAAATGGAAATAAGAAAAACAAAACCTAAATGGTTAAATAAGCCAAGGTCCCGATGATGGGTGACCGACCCGGGAAACGACTGTGAGCTTAGTTGCTATCATAAATACGTGTGAGACCCTATGACACCCCAGGCCAAGAGATAATTGTGAAACTAATGGGAATGTGAAAACCATAGAAAAGAAAAGAAAACAACTCCAAATAATTAAATCAACATTCAATGAATTTTCAAGCATTATTAGAAAATGGATTTTAACCGATGAGGGGCATTTTGGTCAATTCACCCTTAGAGGTGACTCTTGACCTAAATGTCCATTAAAATATGAAAAATTAAATTATTGAAAAATAATTAAAAATGAAGAGATGTGTAGTAGAAAGAAAATGAAAGAAAAGAAATGCAAATTTAAATGGGAATTATGATATCATCAAGAGGTAAGCATGACACAATTACAATTATAAATTAAATTAATTTATTTTTGGATAAGAATAAATGAGATAATATGCAAATTAAAAATAAAAAAAATTTCTCATCTTTTTCCATTCCTTAGCCTACTCCACTCTCTCTCATCCCCTCTCTTTCTTTTTCTTCCATTGATGAGCATTTTAAGCTCCAAAATCACCAAAATTATCCAATATTTTTCGTAGCTACTTGAAAGAAAAATTAAATTTGGGCCATGGTAGGAAGATTGAAATCAAAGAGGAGAAGAAAAGATTGAAGAAATTGAAGATGCAAGAGTTGCCAATTAAGGTAAGCTAGCTTTTAAACTTAGCTATGGATGAACTACTTGAATATAGGTTTAATTGAGTAGAAATAACTAAAAAAATTGAAGAATTATAGTTGTTATAAGGGGTGTGAATTTCGGTTGGACTTGGGAGAAGTTAGGAGTGATGTGTTTTAATGGAAATTGGTGATGAATTTTACACATGTAATGTTGTATGCATGATTGGAAGATGAAATTGCATGAAAATTTATGGATTAGCAAGATGGGAAAATTAAGGTTTATGAAAATTAGGGTTTTGAGAGTTGTTGACCAATTGATGTTTAGAATGCTTAACAATAGTCATTTAGTGAGCCTTGAATTGAGATTTGATGAATAGAATTGAGAATATTGATGGTTGTTGAATTGCTAAATTCTTGACCTTTGAGTCCAGTGAGTTTGAATGGCCATAATTAGAGCTACACAACTCCAATCGGTGTGAGGCCAATTGGAGATGAAACTTAAGACCTAAATCCACATTTTTCATGAAGAAAACTTTCCCAAACACTGACCCTAAGTTGGTCTAAAATTCACTTGAATCCGGAACTAGTGTTTTGGAACTGGGCAGAAATGACCAAATGAAAAGTAATTGGTCAATTAGGCACAACTCATTGTAGAAAACTCTAAATGACCTGATTCTTGAACATTGGAAAGGTTAGACATAGGAGCACATTTTTCGTGAAGATCATGAACCCAAATTCTGACCCTAACCCAACCAATTTGCTAGAACAACTTAGGTCAACAATTCTGACCAGAACTAAAATTGACCTGAAATCCTGGACAAATGGCCATCTGACTAGTTTTGGAAAAAATGTCATAACTTGGTCCACAAAACTGAAAATGCAGTGACACCAAAACCAAAATTTCCATAAGACCTAGAACTACAATTTTGGTGTTTTGACTAAAACCCAGAACCCAATGGAACTTGGACAATTTGCTAGGACAAATTAGCAATTCAAATTCTGAAATTGAGCTAAATGGCCATTTGACCCCATAACAGTATTTAGACCATATGTCCCACTAGAAAACTCAAATTGGGATGAGCCAACCTATTCTACAAACTTAAGAAACAGGGCTACAACTTTGATTTAGAAATCTTACCCAAACTTTGAGGATAAGAACCTCAAATGTGAAATGAAAAACACTGACCTGAACCTGAAATCCTGATGCACAGGGTTTATAAGTCTAGGTCAGTTAAATTGCCATAACTCGCCATACATAACTTGAAAAGTTATAATTTTGAACCTGTGTGACCAGGAAACATAGGGGAACAACTCATATGAAGAACATTAGGCCAAAATAAGATTATGGCTAGATCAATTGGCTAGGAAAAGTGAGGATCCAGAATCTGCTAGGTTCTGGAACAATATTGGTCACTGGACCAGTACTTGATTAAGTGACTATAGCTAGAGCTACACAACTCCAAATGGAGTGATTCAAATTGGAAAAGGAAACTAAGACATAGAGGGACAAATTTTGTGGAGAACACTTCATTAGATTATGATTAGAACTAGGTTGAAATTGAGTTCAAAAGTCAAGAGGTAAATCTGTCCAGAACTCAACCCTTATGAAACCTCATAAGTAACTTAAGAATGTATAATGCAATTGTTGGATTAGTTATTGGAAATATTTTGGTTGAGTATTGAAACACTTTAATTATATCTTTCAGTTGGAAAGGAGCCTTCCAAGGAAGAAGAAAGATTGGATTAAGTCAAGACAAGCAAAGGAGGTTTGCGCACAATAAATTTTAACTCTTTGTTTTCCATTTGGAAATTTGTTTGAATAAGTGTGTGAATGAATTTTGATTTTTATGGCCTTGAGAAAGTTATTTGAGAAATAGTGGGTTGCCTAATTTATAAGTGAAAATTTTGAATGACATATGACTAGTGATTTGAAATGAAATTATTTGAATGAAATGGTTTGAATTGGTTTTGAAACCACACTTAGCATGACAAATTTTATTGTGTTCCTCCTCCATCTATGGAGTTGAGTTTGATTATGTTCCTCTCTCTCTGGCTTGCTAGTTTGAGGTTGAGTTCGGATGAGTAGTCATATAGATAGCTAGCCACCTTCCTCATTAATTTTAGTTAGTGAGATTGTAGATTGCTTTGTCATTGTGTATAACACGACATTAATTAAAAATTTTGTATCGTGACCTAAGTTGTGTGAATTGTGGCAAAACCAATGTTTGAAATTATTTGATAAAATATTTTTGAAAATATAAATGTTAGATGAATGTTGAAAACTCTTATTTATATTTTTGGTAAATTGTGTTTACTTCAACTATTAAATTGTGATTGTGCACCACTGAGTATAATACTCAACGATAGCTTGTTATGCTATCGCAGGTAGGAGTAAGGAGAAGTCTGCTTAGACGGTTGAGTGAGCTGTAGATTGGAGCCCTTTTGTGGTCTCATTTTCGGGTATATTAGAACTACCCATTGTATTTTCCTTTTTTATTTAATTACAGTACATATATGTATGTAATCATGAATATTGAGCAGTTGTATAAAAAGTTCCTTCTAATATTTGAGTTTGTAATTATTGAAATTTTACTTTTGTATCTATGTGTTAATTTCTTTGAAATGAGAATGGAAAATGAATTGTAAAATGTTGAAGATATTGAGTTGAATTTGGATATTATTGTAAATTACTTTTTCAAATGAATTGAAGAACTGTTTTCTTATATTTATAGTCATTATTCTGTCAAAATTTTTGTAAAATTTTAAAAATGCAGAAAAAAAAAATTTATGACATGTAACCAAATTTTAAAAAGGACACTTAACCATTATTTTATGGTCACTTAAAACTCCCAACTGAATTTGAATTGTTCCAAAATCCGTTCTAGTATATTTAATGAGTTATCAGTAGGCAAAGTTCAGTAATTCATTAGATATACTACAGGATCATATTATGCCTTACAGAGGGGTAAGATGTGACACAATAGGTAGGAATTTCATTAAAGCATTAGAAGAGTTAAACACATGTCCATATCCAGACCTAGAAAAACATGATTAATTTCCTAGTAACAAGCCTAGTTCCTAAGCCCAACAAAATAAGGCCCAAGACCTTAAAAGTACAACCTTAGGAGAAGATGCCTTACTAAGAAACAAGAAGAAGAGCATCGTAGCACCAACAGGCAAGAGCGTCCACCCAGATGATGGCCATGTATGGCTGATACAAGAATATCATTATCAATGGAGGCCTTATACACATTTTTTTCGCATGAAGAAAGCTCAAAACTAGGAAAATAAATAATGGGAACAAAATCCATAGAACCAAAGTAGGTTGAAGAAGACAGCAACAACTTTAAGAATAGCCATTAGAGAGTGATGCTAGAGCTCCATGGCATCTCAGAGCCTTGAGGGTCCCCATCAATGGTAGAGCCTAGTATATGACCCTAACAAATGCACCATCTCTAAAATGAAAAACTTCTCCAGATCAACTCCTTTCTAAAAGAGCAAGACTTCTAAATCCCTCTCCATGAAGCACATCCTGCAAGAACAAAACAAAACAACCCATATGTACAAACTACGCTAGGGGTGGGGATGGAGAGAATCACGCTTCGAGTAAGGGGAGAAGAGCCACCTTTGCCTAGAAGCAACTAGTATCTAGCAAAAAACGAGGACCTTGTCTTAGTTAAAAAAAGGGAGAGGATTTTCTCTCTCTAAAAAGCTAGAAAGAAAGCTAATATTTTTTATATAAATTATTCAAACTTGACATTTCACAATCTTAAAATAATTCTATTACTATTAAATAATTATTTTTTCTTTAATATTGCTATATTAATATTTTGGTAATATCTTATTGTTATTATTATTATTACTAAAGTAATTTTAATTGATATTAGATTAGTTTATTTTATAGTAGATATTTAATTTCTTTTTCTTTCCTTAGTGAGACCATAGAAGGGTACTTGAAAGCTTGGGGCTAATAGCAAGACAAGGGGATTCGTAGATAAATTTTCATTAATATAGATATTTCCTCACCATCATATCATAGATTCCTATGACCATGAAATTGATGGAAAGGGATGACAATAAGGCTAAACAAAAGATATTCTCAATCAGATGAGTTGAGGGTATAGGATTATGGGTCTATCCCGCTGTTGTGAGTCAAGGACTACTACTATCTAAAATAACTGAGAGGACTAAGACAAATCATGTCTCTGAGGTTGATCGTCAAAGCTTCTAAAGCACGTTTTGGATCCTTATTTGGTAATCCCCATAGGTCAGTCAAACCCTCTTTTTAATTGCATTATTTTATTCAAAAAACTACATTTAATAAATATTAATAAGAAAAATTAATATAAAAAATTATAAAATTTAAATACTAAAATAAAAATGAATGATAGTAAGTGTTATGATCTAAATTATGGGCCAAACCAGCACTAGGACTTGAGCCAGCATAAGGCCCCCAAAGTTCATGGTAAGCCTAATTGATTTTAGCCCAATCATAAAACCCTTATCTAGAGCCCATTTTCAAGAAATCAACTAAACAGAGTCTGGCCATAAACTGGACTACCTAACGGGGAGTTTTAGCTCACCCGACCTGTGATCACAAAATATATAAATTTAGGAAGCTCTGCTCACCCTCACAATCCTTAACATAATAAATATATAAAATGGGAGCTTAGCTCCTTCATCCAAGATAAATATTCATCCTATTTAACCACACATGCATAAATAGAGGTTTACAATTCCAAAACAAAAAATCTTTTATAGTCCCACGCCAAATATAATATTCCTAGCGGATGCGGAGTTCTAAATTTTAAATAAAAAAAATGAAGTACAAGAAACGGTTGCTGATAAACCAGCGAAAAAGAAAGCAGGTTATTCTGAAAATAAAACCCTCTTGTAGCCTAGAAAAATAGAGTGAACAGGAGTGAGTGTTTGATTCATAGAGTAAGATATTGATTTTAAATACAATTTTTATTACTATCTAGGGCTAATGCATCCCTAAGGATGAAATGCAACATATATCATCAAAGTCAATAAAATTCAGACAATATTTGTATAAAAAATAATTTGTAGCACTCACACACCCGTGTGTCACATCAATCAAATATATATATGGGAGTTAATCCTCTACACAACTTTCTTAATTCCAACATCTGCCAGTGAGATTAACTCAAGCCTAACTTTCTCTTAATAATCCAAAAGCGGGGGTCAGCAATATCAACTCAAAGCTGTACTCACCCCGACTTATCACAAAAAGGACTAAATCCCAAGCGAGACTAGCTCAAGCCAATCTACCTGTCCAAACTATATCCAATACCATACTTCACGCATGCAGACACATGCACATAGCTCCAAATTACCTTAATGCGACACCCACATCAATTTCATTAAATAATAATGCAACATGAAGCGCGCTTATAATAGCTATATACATATAATTATAAGTGAATGTAAGAGCATGCCTTGTATGTATAATAATATTAAAATTATAAATAAAATCAATATCTTCTCGTAGTGAACTGGAGACTACTGGGGTGGTTGAGTGGAGAAAGATGGTTGTCCCTACCCACTTAAACAATTATGTTAATGAATTTGTCAACTCTAATACAAAATAAAAACTTAAAGAGTCAAAAGACACCCTAATTTATGTCAGAAATTTGGCAAAGTTTTTCCTGTACCTAAGACCTACCCAACCTACAAAGTAGCTCAAATTATACTTCTAAAGTCACAAGTCAACTCAACAACATCACCTGGCCCCTCCTGAGCCCTCCAATCCAGACAAATCTCACACAGTTCGACAATTCAATTTTAAGGCTTAAAACTGACATTATGCAAAAGTCATTTAAACTAGCTCTAAAAATTCTAAAATGTTGTCCCACTGTCTTTAACAATGTTATAAGGTTATTGTAAAAAGAATTATAATTTTCTAACTACTCACGAATATTTTATAGATTTTTATTCTAAACCCGGCACTAGGTAAATAAGGAAATTTAGAGTTCGAGTTTACTTACACCGATTCTAATGCTTAAAATGCGTCCGGAGTGTCTAAAATGGTGGGAGGGACTATGATTTCGATCCATTTCTGAAGTGACTCTGGCAACTCGTCTGTCTGGCCCGAAAATGCAGATTTGATCGCCAGTGAAATTTCCACGAAATGAAGGTACTACGTGAAGCCCACAACACTAGGAGTTATAATATAATTTTTATAAAATTAAATGAGCTCATTTAAGGCTCAAAAAAATACTACAAAGTCTGTGGGACCCATCAGATTTTCGATATCAAAAAATTTTGAAATTTATATCACTCTGAAGCTCTCGCCAAGTGGAGCACATTGGTACTCTCGGAATCTCCATGGGGTTCCCAGTTTGGGAGAAATTTAGCCAAAAAGTTAAAATGGGCTAAAATTTCTCGGGCTTAAATTAGACAAACCGCTTAACGAAAATTTGTGTTCTTGGTGTCTTTGGAAAGCTCTCGAAGTGTAGAAGGTGATTGGGACTGGACTCGGTCCGATTGGTGGTCGGATTGATCAGATTTTGGATGGGAAGTCAAAGAGTCACGCGCTATGCGTTAGGGAGTTTCAACCTAGATTTTTCGACGTTTGGGGTAGCGACCGGCAGTGGGGAGGAGGTCTAGTGGTGTGCCAGCGAGCTGGAGAGGGAGGATAGGTGGTGGTCGGCAGTGGGGAGGGGAGAGGAGAGCGAAAATGAAGAGAAAGGGAGAGGAGGTCGTGCACAGGGGAAAAGGAGGGGAAGGAAAAAGGACTGGTCTGATTCGACTAGTTCGATTCAATTTAGTTTGAGTCAGCCAATTCGATATAGGATACCCAAAATTAAATTTTTACTCTGCCTTAAAACCCAAAATGAGGCCTGAAAATTTTGAAAAAATTATAGAAAATTTAGAAAAATTTGTGAAGTCTAAATGTGGCATCCTCACTTTAGGTAGTCTGTACATTCCACTGTTCCGATGACTAACGTTTATTTGGACAGTCAGGATATCTAGAACTACACTTAAACTAGAGTGAGGAGACATAAATCGATTGAATAAAGATCAAGTAAAATTAAGGAAAAATAAAAGAAGCGAAGTGCAACTCGGTTAAATGAGCCGGAGGTCACGGCGATGGGTGACCCTAATGGGAAGAGACTATGAAGACAGTTGCTAGCCCCGGAACCCTATGGAATGATTATTTGGGACTTAATTGGAGAATTTATGAGGTTTAAATGACAATGAAAATGTTAAGGAGATACGAGAAAATTTAGTCAATCGATATAGACAATTATAACTTGATGAACACAACGAAGGGCATTTTGGTCATTTTACCCTCAAAGATAAATTTTGACCTAAATATCAATTAAAATGAGAGAGAATAAAACCTTAAAAATAAATTAAAATAATAAATTTGTGTAATGGAAATGAGAAAAGAAAATAAGAAAAGAAAATAAAAGAAATGAAATTTAAATAATATTTATTACATAAGCATGACACAAGAATGACATCATTAAAATTTATCACCAATTAAATATGGACAACCACATGTAAATAGACATAAAAATTAATTAAATAGACAAATTACATAAATTAAAAGTCATCTTCTTCCTTGAAGAAGCACCATGGCCGAAACACCTTGAAAGAACACTCCCACCATTTTCAAGCTTTCAAGCTTGGTCTCCCTCCCTTCTCACCCCAAAACCCTTAGGTCCCTTCACTAAAAATTACTCATACACCTTGAGGAAGTGTTTGGAAGTCAAGAAATTGAAGGAAAAGTTAAGTTTAAAGCTTGGAAAAATCTCCTAGTAAGGTTAGTGCACTATATAAGCTCTCTTCTTCTTTTAAGTGTTGTTAGCATGTAAAATTAAGTTAGAATTTCATGAAATTAAAAAGAATACCATGAGTAAATAAAACCCTAAATTTCGACAGCCATGGGGGGAGGTTGGAATTTGATAATTTGTTTGAATTAAATTCCCTAGAAGTGGTTTTTTATTAGTATATTTGAGTTAGATGTTGGTTGGCATGTGTTATATGAGATTGCAAAATTTATGAGTTAGGGTTTAGCATGAAAATTGGGAATTTGATGATATTTTTATAAATTGATGATGTTGAGATCAATTATGGACTATTTGAAGTGTATTGAATGTGATTTGAAGTTGGTAGTAGTGTGGAATGGTGGTATTGGGAGTGTTGTTTTCATGCAGGAAATTTTAGATCTTGAGTTGAGTACATAAATATGACCATAAGTAGAGCTATGTTGCTCTAATTTATGTGAGGCTAATTGGAAATGAAACTTAGGACATAAAGCCACATTTTTCATGAAGAGACCCTGCCCATAACCCAACACAAAATGACCTAAAATTGGCTTGAATCCAGGTAACTATATGCTAGACCTAGAAAAATGACTATATGAACAGTAAATGTTCAAATGGCCATAACTCACTCTAGGAAGGTCAGAATGACCTGATTCTTAAACCCAAGGAAAGCTTAGATATAGTAGAACATTTTTTTATGAAGATCAGGAACCCTAATTATGACCATAACCTAATCAAATTGCTAAGCAAAGTTAGCCCAACAAAACTGTCAAAACCAGAACCTGACCAGAAAAACCTGGATATTGACCAATCCGACTAGTTGTGGCAAAAATGTCATAACTTGGTCTGCAAAATTGCAATTGCAGTGAAACCAAAGCCAAAATTTTTGTAAGACCTAAAACTACAATTTTGGAGTTTTGACCAAAACCCAAAACCTAATGAAACATAGACAATTTGCTAGGAAAAATTAGTACTTCCAATCCTGGATTTCTAAACCTAAACCAAAATGCTAATTGACCCCGAGACAGTTGTTATACTATAATTTTCACTAGGAAATTTCACTGAGGATGAACCAAATTGACTTGGAACCCTAAGAAATAGAGTTATAACTTTGGTGCATTGACCAGAATTCAAATCTTAAGAGAACTTAGAGAAATTGTTAGGAGAAGTCAGAACTCCAAACTTGGAATTTCTAAATTTGAGGTATTTGGTAATTTGACCCCCGGATGGTTAAAAGACCATAACTTTCTCTAGAAAACCTCAATTGACATGATCCACAATGATATGAAAAGCTAAGATGAAGGCATAAAACTTTGTTTTAGGGACCTAGATCCAATTCTAAGCCTAAGTTCTTGGAAATGTATGACAAAGAAGATGGAAAATCCTGAAACTAGTAGTCTTACAAGATTCAGCACCCTGGACAATCCTTAATCAATTGACTATAACTAGAGTTATATCACTTCAAATTGAATGATTCAAAGGGGAAATTTAAGTTAACACATAGAGAAACAACTTCCATGTAGGAAGTATGGCCAAATGGACTATGCATCTTGGCTAAATAGCTAGAGGAAATTAAGGCATAAAATCTGAAATCCATGAAATGTTCATGGATTACTTGGAATATGAATGGTAATTCACCTAAATGACTTAATGAACACCTAAAATATGTGAATAGGCAGTTGGGGCTTGTATTTCCATCACAAATAGAACTCATAATACATTTTTAATATAACTTGAAATATGAAATGTAATTAACATAAATGGATTGTTAAATGTATAAATGAGGTGAAGCTTTCATTAGGACTTATGTTTCCATTGCAAATAGAATAATAATACCTTGCTCAATAAATGGTACATGAGAGGAAATAATGTGAATGATAATTCATATAAATATTATAATGAATAAATAAATCACATGAATGTGTAAATAGGACATTTGTTCTTATCATGAGAGAAAGAAAAAAAAAATGCTTTGAGTACAAATGATATATGAAATAAATTGATGTGAATTGTAATAAACATGAATGAAATGATGAATGCATAAAATATGTAGAAATGAGATTTGAAAATTTATGCTTCTACCATAAATAGAATTAAAATACTATAAAATATAAATGGAACATGTAATGAAATAATGAGACATATAAACACTTAATGCTACTATTGTGCCCATGTATTGCCTAAACACATGTGTCAGATTGGATAGATTGACATGCCAATAGGGGATTGATTTAGCAGTGTTGCATAAGGCTTTATGCCCATTATTAAGGGTTGATGCCCTCATTTATAGCTTGTATGCCGATTATGTGTTACCATGGCTTCTCAGGCATATTGATTACATACGTGGTTGACGTTATGCGTCCCATTGTATGACAGCCCAAGACACCACAGTGTCCAGTGCTAGCTATATTGATTGCATACATGGTTGACGTTACGCGTCCCATGGTATGATGGCTCAAGGCACCATGGTGTCCAGTGCCAAGGACCCGCGTATCCAGTCCAGTCAGCCTGTCATAGGTTACTTGGGCAGTGAAATAAGTTAAAAATATTACAAATTAAATAAAAGATGAGAAAAATCTAAAATGAACTATATTGGTTCTAAAAATTTATTTATTATGAAATGATCCAAAATATATAGAAAATGTTAAGAAAAGCAATGTAAAGGCTAGAAAAATAAGTATAACTTAAACAATTATTACAAATGCATCTTCCATGATAGTTTAAACATAAAATCAATATTTTTATTAATTTTGTATAATGTATATTATTATTGTAAACTTATGAAATAAATGCTTCCAAAGAACAATAAAAATGACAAAAGGTATTTAATATTAAAATTTTTATATGAAATCAAAAAAATTCTTTATTACACAAATATTGCTCTATTTTTATCTTTATTTATATATATTATTTCATTGTTATATTATTGCACTAAATAGAAATGCTTAGTGCGATGGATTGTTTCCTCGCGTAGGTACTGAAGATAAAGCCTAGTGGACATTAGACTGAGATTTTGGAGTCCAGATCTGCAAAAGTGTCCAAGGTGTCACCTCCTCAGCAATGCATATAGATAGGGCCAATATAGGTCATATTAATGTATTTTGTACATTATAAATATTCATGATGTTATAATGTACGTTATGAATTTATGTAATTAATTTATAAATTATGTAAATTAATGAAATTTGAGAATTTTTATATATGAATTGAGCATGAATGGATATGTATGAAAATGAATTTGGAATTGAAATACATATATGATACTTTAAATGATGAGATGGTTATGATGAATATGAATGAAATTATTATTGGACAATATTGTTGACAATTTTTAACAGATGAATAGTGAAACACGCCAAATGGTAATAAAATAGGAGAAATTCTGTCAGTTTCTCCTTAGAATATAATTGATTTTAAAATATAACGAAATTGAAAATTATTAAAGGAATAAAGTAAGATAAGATAAGGTACTTTGGCACCGAATATGGCACACCTTGCTAAGCTACACTGTAGACAGGTAAGGGGTGTTACACTAAATATATTTTTAAATTTACCATGTGGTCTTTAAATTAATTTTTAAAATAGAAAAAATTTATTATCTTAAGAAAATCAAACCTGATTTTTAAAATCCAGAAAATTTCAAATAAATTTCCATAATATTTAATACAATAAAATATTATAATTTTCATATAAAATAATTATTTAAAAATTTGGGGGGTTATATTTTTCCCCCTTATAAAAAATTCGTCCTCGAATTTTACACAAGGCAGAATAAAAGTATAGGATTACACATTAAACAAATACGAGTACCTGCTGCGTATATCTCACTCTGACTCCCAGGTGCACTCTTTCACTTATTAGCTCCTCCATAAAACCTTAACCATAGGGATCTATTTTCACTGAAGCTGTCTCATCTACTAGTCCACTATGGTGACTGGCTGCTCCTCGAAGGTTAAGTCCTCATTCAACTCTATTGCATCTGCTTGCAGCATGTGTGAAGGGTCAGGAACATACTTGCTAAGCATGGAAATGTGGAACATTGGGTGGACATGAGAAAGGCTTGGTGGTAACTCCAACCGGTAGGCTACTACTCCTACTCTCGGGCTGCCAACTTGCTTTTCTTTCCAAATCTCATAACTTCTTTCATGGGAGAAACCTTCAAGAACACATGGTCACCCATGGCAAACTCTACATCCCTCCATCTAGGATCTGCATGGATGGTTAAAAACGTTTTACATCTATCTACCCCAGCTGTAGTGTGCTAACTACCGTCCTTCTTTTGAAACTAAACCATCACATCTGATGACTCGTTTACCTTTTTCTGACATCTCTAGTACCCACAACACTCCCACTGCACCCTATTGTGATATCTTGCAATTCTAGCATACTTTTTTACCATGAGATCCCTGTGCTAACTCATGCTTATCTTATGTAACTAGCTATGTAGAGCTCTATCCAAATGCTGGACATCCATAATCTATTTATCAATATTGGAAAGTGGAGGGGGTCTCTTCTCTAACTTGACAAAAACCTATGTATTCCAGAATGACTTAGTTAGCACGACTTTATCATTCCTCATTCCTCTAGAATGAAAGTTGTTTGACTTCAACCTGAAACGTCCTATTATTTGACATATTTTTTAACACATTGGCACTTAGATCGAAGCTCCACTACTCTCCTAACCTATCATTTTTCATAACTTTTCTTTTTAACCCTTGTGTCACTTTCTTTGAAGATGTCCATCCCATCATCAAATTTGAGCTTTTATTTATTTCTTAGCCTAATATGATTGCTAGCTTCAATACTTCTAGAATTTTAATGCTGCGATTTGTTCTTACTAACACATCCTTCATATTACATAACACTGTAATGTCGACCTACTACTCACGCTCTACAACACATGAAATTCACCATGGAAGGTTCCTGCTATTCCTCTTTCCCTAATTTGACCATTAGAACATTATTATTCCCTACTACCCTTTATAGTAAGTTGCTCATCATTGTTAGTTAGGGGCTCCTTAACCTAGAAGTTCCATCGGGACAAACATGGCAGTAGGAAATGTGCGTTGTACTACAATCCTAGATAAGATATTTCATGTATTCACTCTCCTTGATATAGCCACATCTACTACCCACAACTTTCCAAACTTCAGTATCAAATTTGCCCATCAGCAAAGTTACATCCATCAAATATTATCGGCAAGTAGCACTCCATCTAGCTTATAGTTTAGAAAGGCTATAAGTCTTGGTAACTAACTTGATCTAACTCCTGTCACTACCCTGATTATCCTTTCATTCTTAATCTTAGGTATGCAATTACTAACATTCTCTTCTTTGGAGATTGTTTATGAACTGGTGCTTACCCAATTCTTAATCAACTGGATTACCTCGACACAATCTCCCTCCCATAAATAGCCTTCGAGAGCCAAAAGCACGAGCTAAACTTGAAGAGAAAGAGAAATCTCCTCCTATAACCAACAATAAATGATTGTCTGTATAATAATATTTAACCTGTCTTTTAGTCTTCCTCTTCAAATTTTATCATCTCTTAGTAATTATTTTTACTCTATTTATAAAATATCAGCCACACCAACCCTTTGTTATACTACTGTCTATCTTAACATACCATTTTTATCTTATCCCTTGCCTTCTGGTGTATCTCAAAAGATACCTCTTATTAATAGATTCTTCCAAAGCTAACCTCAATCATACCTACTGTTATTATTACTTTACTGCAAAGTGACTATGTTGGTCACACTGAAGACATATGCCTGACATTCATAATGAACCTCTAACTATTTTGTCACTATCTCAAAAGCCTAACCTAAAGCCTATGTGTCATTATCTATCATTCTTTTCTCTCAGCATACTTATTTGATCCATTAGATTGACTTTTATTCAACTTACTAGTTACTAACTTTTTTTCCCTACCTGATAAGACAGTTCAGAACACCATTGCACACCTTCTAGCTTTTGCTCATTATTGTTGTATTCCTTGCCTAAACTTCCTGATACTATTAATAAGTTAAAGGAATCTTGCCCCTTGCTATCCACTTCACCTTAGAAATAGGGAGCAAGAGAGGATGATCCAATCTTATAACTTAAAGCTCCACATTCTGGCCCCTAACACTGTACTAATTACGACCCACTTTGAGTTATACACTTTTAGGTTCTATACCATGACAAACGTTCATCTTAATGTTGTCCTTGTTTAAGCTCTCTATCCTTACCCTTATGTTTATCTCATTTACCTTTCCTAGAATTGCATTTTGCCTCATCTGTATCTTGACTCTACTCTTCCTAATCTTATCCTAATCTGGGCCTTCTGGTTTGTTCTTTAGCTAACTCCTTTTATCTTACCCAAATCCAAACTTTGACTATTTTATTCTTTAGCTCTATTCTCTTTCTTGACCTTTATATCATGTGAAACACTTATATCCCTTCACTATCTCTATCAAGTCCTTGTTAGTAGTATGCCCTAGAGCATATCATTTAGTATGTATCTTGTACATGTTTTATTAATAAAAAGGGCAATTTCACTTTTTCATTTACATAATGTATTTATGTGTAATAGAAAAGGTCCATTGATATTTTGTTAGAAATTCTATTCTTAAGTTGTTAAGAATATGAGTGATAGTATTTCTAGCACAAAGTATCATAAATTAGTTCACAATTGAGGATACTTCATAATAAGGACATGACTTATTCAGAAAGATTATAATCATGTTTGTTCCTAAGTTATTTATATGAGACATAAATAAGATGGAATGGTGAGTCTAATGCCTTATAACAAACATGATAGGCACTTATGCATGATAAGTAGGCCGAACCAATGACACTTATGACAAGCACGTAGAGTTTACTCTTGTCAATGCATTGTCATAAATCATATCTGTGCATATAATCTTTAGACCTGAGATAGCTCAGTTATCTTGTATATAAGTGGTTTGAGTTTGATACTGCTTTCATACTTATACTGTGTATGGGTATATGGGCATGTGTTGGCTCCTACCAGTTATATATGGAGATAGGTGTTGATCAAGATGGAATCTTTTACCCTAAGTAAATATGGATAAAATCCTATGTTCATTTAATTATTTTTAATATTTCAAGTTCCTGGCCAGGACAGACATATTTAATCAGAAAAGAGTTTCTGATGAGAAAATCTTTTTAATCAAGAACTGGAATTAAAAGAGAACATAATATTCATAGCAAATGGGGTTTAACATAAACCATGACTCCAACTCGAATTGGGATTTTGTAACAAAGAGATTCTAGTGCATGGTAATATATGATTATAGGTTTATTTAAGATATTCCTTATTACTGATTGGGTGGCCATGACATGCTATGCTAGGTGTCAACCATGGTCTATGAGATGCCTAAAATGACTTAGAGGAATCATTTATGATAAGAAAGAGTTCTGATGATATTAAGAGTTAATATCATATCTCATTGCCAATTAGAGATGAGCCTAGCGAGTCACACACATATACAAGTAATCACCAAGTTAAATGTGATTTAATTAATTAATTAAAGAGTTTAATTGATAATTAAATGGATTTGATTTGCAATTAGATTGAAAAGTCCCTAGCATGCCTTGAAACCAAATCTAGGTTATTGAATGTATAGTATAAGTTAAATTTATGTTTAAAGTGTTTAAATATGAATTTAATTATGAGAAATTAATTAATAAAGATTAACTAATTAATTTATATTTGATATAAATTGATTAGAAGAGAAGAAATAATTATTTTGGGTTGAGAACTCAAAATTACAACACAAGGGTAATTTGGTCATTTCACAGGGTGACATGTGGCACCATGAGATGGTGACACATGACACCATATAAGCTTGCCATTTGTCTTCCAATCATGTAAGATGATCAAAGTCAAGATTATATCTAGCTTTGATACTTGGCTTAATGTGATTAGGTCAATTAAAATTAAGATGCAATCAGGTAATGACATGTGGCAAGGGTTTTAAGTGGTGGCCTAATTATAAAAGGGAAAGAATGAAAAATAAAATACACACATTCTGATTTTTCTAAAGTGGTGTCGCCACCCAAGAAGCTCTCATCTCCTCTTCTTCTTCTTCTCTCATCAATTCAAAGAGAATTGCCCATATTCTCTTGAATTAAAATTGCTAGAAAATTTTTCTAGTATCCTATATACATCTACAACCTTTCTAAAGGCAAATCCCTAATTTCTAATTGGTTGGCAAGGCTTGAGAAGCTGGTTTAGGGGCTGTCATTGGTGATCTTGATGTGGACAAGCTAGAGGGACAACATTTGGGGTCCTAGGTGCTTCCCAAAGGTACCAATCACATCTACAGTGCATCAAAAGGTTAGTGCACATATTCTTATATCAATCTAGGGTTCTAATGAATTAATTTGTTAATTCAAAAATCTTAAATGGAAAATATAGATCCTAATACATATTAAAAGTGTTTTAATATGCAATTGAACATTGAAATCAATTAGGTACATAATGGATATTGCATGATGCATGAAATCCTAGAAGAAAATTTTTGAATTCAATGTTCTAATCTAATAATTTTCATGCTTCTGCTCCTTCAATTGGGTGATTTAATTGTGTGATTTGATAAAGAGTTGATTGTTTCATTGCTGGTTGGACCAACAAAGGTGGCGGCTTGGTTATCACCATGATGGTGCGCATGGTTTGGCCATGTTTGATGGGTTTAAGCATGCGCATAGTTTTTGGGCTTGAGTGTGGGCTTTGTTTCAAGACCCATAATTAGGCCCATGACTAATTAAAATGTTTAATTATGAGTTTTAATCACACAATTAAATTTTGATTCAAATCTGAATTTTTAAATTTGTTTTGAATGAGATTCAAATTTGAATTTTTAAATTTGTTTGAATAAGATTCAAATCTGAACTTTTAAATTTGTTTAAATGAGATTCAAATTTGAATTTTTAAATTTGTTTGAATGAGATTCAAATTTAAATTTTTAAATTTGTTTTGAATGAGATCCAAATCTGAATTTTTAAATTTGTTTTGAATGATATTCAAATCTGAATTTTTAAATTTGGTTGAATGAGATTCAAATCTGAATTTTTTTAGTTGAATATGAGATATTTAATTTAATTTTAGTATGTATATTTTATTTAATTGTTAAATGGTAATATGCATGATGGATGATCATGGACAATAAAAGACCAATGTGATTGGATTTATTTCTTTTATGTTTCTTTGGGTTGTAAATTAATTAATTTAATTTTGGTGGCATGTATTATAAAGGTTGTAATATTTTTGGGTTATAATTTCATTTATTTGAGGACTTTAAAGTCCATGTTCTTGTAAATTTGCCTTGGTATGCCAAGGATTACTATATAATTGGATTGCAAGAAGATCAAGGAGGTCAAGAGCATTGATGGGACCAGTGGGAGGAACTCAAGATCAAGTATTGATTATGTACTCTTTTAGCAACTCTTGTAATATGAATGAATGAAATGCACCTAGGAATGCCCTGATTCAATTCTTGGTGGCTCAGAATTGAATCCCTTAGAAAGTCCATGATCATACGATATTTACTGTTTATCCATGTATGCATGAGATGTATGGAAATGTATGCAAGTATATGATATATGCATGCTAATTGGATAATATGCAAAGTGAGACCATAATAGTAATTAAGCCGACCACAAAATCTTCCAAACAAATGATTAAGTTGGAAATGGTATAATTAAAAGTAATTATATCATGGGCCCTCCATTGAGGTAATTATTTTAAGAAATTTTAAATACTTGCATATGATGCAATTAATTTAAGAGATTTTCTTAAGAATAATTGTTAAGCATGAGATGTTGTAAATATGTAAATGGTTTGGTGGCCAATAATGGATGTGCCTGAGGACATTAAAATTATTTACATGTTTACTGGCTCAATGGGATCAACTTAACTAATGCAAGATAAGTCAATAATGGATGTGCTTGAGATTTTGAGCATTAGGCGCTAGGTAAATGATTGAACCTCACATGAGATGTGATGGGCAAGGAGTTGCTCACTTATAGTTTATTTTAATTCTAATAATGGATGTGCCTGAGGATGATCAATAAGACTATATGAATTCAATCACCCACTAGAAATCCATACAACTAGGATTTTCGTTTCTTACTTTGGAAGTGTAGGATTCGCTAAGTTTGTGGGAGGACCAATTTGATTAAAATACTATAATCATTTTGGTTAATTACATAATACATTTACTAATTAATCTAGTTATTTTCTGCAGTTATTCTTCTGATAATAATGAGCATACAACAACCACTACCATCCAATATTCTTACGAGCATACTTGATCACAATAGGTTGACAGGACCTAATCTTTCTGATTGGCTTAGAAATTTGAAACTTGTCTTGAACCTTGAACATATAGGATATATTCTAGATTCAAATGTTCCCGGTCCCTTACATCCAAAGGCCACCCAAGAGGAACTTGATACTTTGGACAAGTGGAAGGAGCATAATATGAGAGCCAAGTGTTACATGCTTGCTTCTATGAGTAATGAGTTACAGAAGCAGCATGAGAACATACAAAGTACAAGTGAGATCCTCCATCACCTATAAGAGTTGTATGGTGAGCACAGCAGGAATGCTAGGTATAAGATATCTAGATAGCTATTCTGCATGAGGATGTCCGAGAGACAGAATGTTGGGGATCATGTCCATAAGATGATTCAACTGATTGAGTAGCTGGAACATCTTGACTTTCTCATGGATTTCCAACTGCAGATGGATTTGATCCTTCAGTCCCTTCCTGAGTCATTTGGGAATTTTGTAACAAATTTCCATATGACTAAGCAGGAATGCACCTTGGCTGGTTTACTTAACATGCTGGTTATTGCCCAAAAGAATATGCTGAGCAATAAAGGAAAAGAGGTAGCTTTGATTGCATCTTTCTCTACTGGAAAGTCCTACAAGAAAAAGGGTAATAAGAAAAAGAAACCTCAAGTTCCAAGACTTTCCAAGAAGATAGCCAAACAGAAGGGGAAGACCAAAGCTGATGGAGGCAAAGGAAAGTTTTTCCACTGTTAGAAGGATGGGCACTGGAATAGGAACTACCCAGAGTATAACAAGTAGTAGCAGCTTGCAGTAACGAGATATTAGACTCCATGATGAGAATCAAGCTACATCCACACCAAAGGATTTCATCCAAGGTCCAATTACTAGAGCTAGAGCTAAATCACTTCAGAATTTAATTTGTGAAATCTTAAGGAGCAAGGATTATAAGATGGAATGGCATGAAGAAAATTATAAAGGATTAAATTTGGTGAAAATTAAGCTTGGAAGTGACCAGGTGTGGAGCATTAGGTTATATAAAATAACCTGTGGACATGCATGCACAAGATCCAAACCATGCTACTGGCACCTTTTTGAAGGAATATTCCTTGTTGTTATAACGACCTCTCTTTTGGACTTAAATGCCCTTATTGCTGCTGTATTAAGTTTGCTTTTTGTTGGGACCTTTTAGTCTTTTAATAGATTAATTTGTGTTTGGACTTAAAACTCCTTGCAGCTGTTACTAAAGTAGGGATATTTTTATCTTTATCTTTGGGGCCAAGAGGCTATAAATACATGTGTAATGAGAGAGGTGGAGGACACACTTTGAATATTAATGAAAGATTGTTTCTGCTCCATTAGTGAGTAAATTGGTTGTTGCTTTTGTTCTTGTGAAGCTCATTAACTTGCTGAGATTTCTATCTTGCAAGGTTTAATGTGCATAATATTCTTGGTTTATTCATTCTCCATATGAAATAGGTCAAGAATCCCATTTCTGATATTTTCTTTGAACTACACAGCAATCTGATTGTGCTGGTTCAAAGAATCAAATTCATACATCTCGATTTGGTGCTTTCCATATTGTTCCTTTAATTCTTGAATGTGGGTTTTCAAGTTACCAATTACTTAAGGGTTCACATCAGTTTTGGTATCAGAGCAAAGGGACGTCCAAACAAGGTAGATTCTCTATTTGTTTCTTACTCTTTGTGTTTGTTAACTTTTTCATATTTACTGTTTGGCTCTGGTTCCATATTTGTTTCTTCTTCATCTTGCACCTGATTCTTTCTTGTTAAACCTTGTTTTGCTTCTTATTGTGTTTCTATTATTCACATTTTTATTCATTGTATGCTTGACTGAAATTGGCTCTTGGGGTTTAGTATGATCTGTTTGTTTAAAATTTTGTTTTGTTGAGTTTTTCTTAGGGTTTTGGGTTAATCAAGCCAAAGCCATTATTCTAGCTATCTATTTTGCTTCCTTCATTTTGATATCAAGCATGAGAGCTTATTTGGGTCATTGAGTTCGACTTACCTATTTGGCCTGAAACTATACCAGCATTATTTGGGTGTGTTTAAGACGTTGGGTGTAAATTTTGGGGGTTGTTTGATATTATTTGCCTGCTGAACCAAAATTTTGTGGCAAACCCGATCAAATTAAGTTCACATAGCAAATAGACCTAGAAATTCCTGAAAATTTACAGGGTGTTTACACCCCACTTCAGTAGTTCCCAAATTAAATTTCAGCTTAATATTCAATCGTTTGTGTGAGGAACCAAAATTTTACAATAGACTCAATCAAATTAAGTTCACATAGCAAATATACCTAGAAATTCCTGAAAATTTACCGGGTGTTTATACCACATTTCAGTAGTTTCCAAATTAAATTTTAGCTTAAAATTCAACCGTTTGTGTGGGGAACCAAAATTTTGCGGCAGACCCAATCAAATTAAGTTCACATAGCAAATCAACCTAGAAATTCCTGAAAATTTACAGGTTGTTTGTGCCACATTTGAGCTATTCTTAAATTGATTCTCAGATCAAAATTCAACCGTTTGTGTGGGAAACCAAAATTTTGTAGCAGACACGATTAAATTTTGTTTACATAGTAAACCTGCCAAGAAAAGCCTAAAATTCTAACAGTAATTAGTCAGTATTGGGTTGCATTTGCCTACTCAATTTCAGATCAAAATACACTTGTTTGCTTGGTGATCCTAAATTGATGCAATTCTTGGTGTATTGTGTGAACTGCTGGTAATTGTGATAAGTTGGTGGTAAACTTGGATATTTAAGCTTGATATCTCTTCTTTAGGTTGTCTCTTTTCTAGCTTACTACTCTTTTATTTTGGTGTCTTCTTTCTTGATTCCTTATTGCATTACATTTCCATAATTGAGCTTTTCTTTTCTTGACTTCTTGAGTCAGATTATTGCTTTCTTGATTACTCGTTTTGATTCGTCACGTGCAAGAATTTTATTGTGTGTTAAATTTTTGTGAGTACAGTTTTTGTTTGAGTTACTTGAGTTTGATAAGAACTTGTGGACATAGCCAAGAGAGGTAAAAGGCACTGAGTGGTGAGTTCATAAGAAGGGAAAAAGCCTTATTGAGTTAAACACGAGTGGAGTGTCCCCTGTTGAGTGTAAACATGTAAGGGAGTGAGTGAGGTGTTTTCTTTACACTAACCATTTTCTTACAAATCTTAAAACATGTCTAGAAGGGGTGATGGTAGTGAGGGAGAAGGTGAAAATCCATTCTATATGCAGGCTGTCAGACAACAATTTGAAAGAATGAATGTTGTGTGTAATGGAATCATAGATAGGTTGGAAAGATTAGAGCAAAGAGATAGGCAAAATAAGAGAAGGCCAAATAGGAGGGATCTTGTACTTCCAATAGTTGAATCTGATGAAGATGAGGTTGATAACTATGATTTTGAGGTTGAAAGACCTAGGAGGGGTAAGTATGAGAGAAGAGCTAAAGATAGGAGGAATGGGCATAGGAGGATAAGAAGAGAGGAAAAAGAGAGGAATAGGGTAGATGACAATATCAAAAGTATTAAAATGAGCATCCCTTCTTTCCAAGGGAAAAATGATCCGGATGTGTATCTAGAATGGGAAAGGAAGGTAGAAGCTGTGTTTGATTGTCATCACTATTCAGAGGAGAAGAAAGTAAAGTTAGCAGCAGTAGAATTTATTGATTGTGCTTTGGTATGGTGGGATCAAGTGTTAATTAGTAGAAGGAGAAATTATGAGCAATCAATTGCAACCTGGGGTGAGATGAAAACCATAATGAGGAAGAGATTTATTCCTAGTCATTACTATAGAGAGCTACATCAGAGGTTACAAAGATTGACTCAAGGTTCTAAAGGTGTTGAAGATTATCATAAAGAAATGGAAATTGCTATGATTGGAGCAAATGTGGAGGAGGATAGAGAAGCCAACATGGCCAGATTCTTAAATGGGCTAAACAAGGAGATTGCTCATATTGTTGAGTTACATCACTATGTTGAGTTAGAGGATATGGTCCACATGGCTATGAAGGTAGAAAGGCAACTTAAAAGCAAGTCAAAATTTGAAGGAAATGCAGGTACTTCTTCATCTTGGAAGTCTAACTGGAAGAAGGAGGATAGGGAAAAGGCTGTTAGCAAATATAAGAAAAATGAGGAAAATGAAAAGAAGGTGGAGAAGAAATTTGTAGAAAGTAAAGGAAAGGAGATTGCAACTACTACCCCAAATAGAGATGTGAAGTGTTTTAGGTGTTTGGGCAGTGGACACATAGCTTCTCAATGCCCTAACAAGAGAGTCATGGTCATGAGAGAAAATGGTGAGATAGAAACGGAGGAGGAAATTTTGAGTGATTCCACATCTTCAGGGGAGGAAGATGCAGAGGTAGAATATGTTGCTGAAGGAAGTGCTCTAGTGATTATGAGAGCATTAAATACTCAAGTAAAGGAGGATGTTGGTGATGAATTGCAAAGAGAAATAATTTTCCATACAAGGTGTCTTATCCAAGACAAAGCTTCTAGTGTCATCATTGATGGGGGAAGTTGTGCCAATGTTGCTAGTACTATTTTGGTGCAGAGATTAGGGTTGAGGACATTGAAACACCCTAAACCCTATAAATTGCAGTGGTTGAATGAATGCAGTGAGGTGAAAGTAACAAAACAAGTGCTAATTTCCTTTGCAATAGGAAAGTATCAAGATGAGGTTATGTGTGACGTGGTTCCAATCCAAGCTAGCCATTTATTACTTGGCCGACCATAGCAATTTGATAGAAAGGTGATCCACGATGGGTATAAAAATAGGTATTCTTTTGAAATGAATGGAAGGAAAATCATTTTGGCACCTATGACACCAAAACAGATTTATGAAGACCAAACAAGGCTTAAGCAAGCAATGGGTGAGGTAAAATCAAGAGTGGCCGAAAAGAGAGCAGAGAAGAAAAGAAGGAGTGAAAAGAAATTGACTGAAAATGTTGTGAGTGAGCAAGACAAGGGTGGTTATGAGGAAAGAAAAGAGAGTAAAGAAAACATTCCAATAGTGCTTGAAAAAGGTGAATCTTCGGCGCAAAAGGAGAGCTGTGCGGAAAGAGGGGAGAGAAAATTAAGCTTGTATGCTAAAGGAAGAGATGTGAGGAATGCCATGTTTGCCGATAAGCAAATGTTATTAATTGTGTTTAATGACTCTTGTTTATCCACATCTGACCTTGACCCCAATTTGCCTAGTGTTGTTGTCTCCCTTTTACAGGAGTATGAGGATGTGCTATCTGAGGAGATGCCAGCTGGACTACCACCTATTCGAGGGATTGAGCACCAGATTGATTTTTTACCTGGAGTAGTTATTCCCAACCGTCCAGGCTATAGAACTAATCCTGAAGAAACCAAAGAATTACAAAGGCAAGTTAAGGAATTGCTAGCTAAAGGTTACATGAGAGAAAGTATGAGCCCTTGTGCTGTACCCGTCCTTTTGGTACCAAAGAAAGATGGCACATGGCACATCTATGTGAATTGTAGGGCAGTCAACAAAATCACTATAAAGTATCGCCACCCTATACCTAGATTGGATGATATGTTGGATGAACTTTGTGGTGCTTGTGTTTTTACCAAAATTGACTTGAAAAGCATATATCATCAAATTCGCATGAAAGTAGGTGATGAATGGAAGACTGTATTTAAAACAAAGCATGGACTATATGAGTGGTTAGTGATGCCTTTTGGGCTAATTAATGCTCCTAGCACTTTTATGAGATTGATGAATCATGTGTTGCGTGCTTTTATTGGAAAATTTGTTGTTGTTTATTTGATGATATATTGGTTTACAGTAGAGACATAAATGAACATATGCATCATTTAAGAGCTGTATTCGATGTGTTAAAAAAGGAAAAATTATATGCTAACTTGAAGAAATGTTCATTTTGCATGGAAAACGTTGTCTTTTTAGGATTTGTCATTAGTGCTAATGGTGTTGAAGTTGATGATGAAAAAATTAGAGCTATTAAAGACTGGCCCATTCCAAAGTCTGCATCTGAAGTACGTAGTTTCCATGGACTAGCTAGTTTCTATAGAAGATTTATTAAGAATTTCAATACCATTGCAGCACCATTGAATGATCTTATCAAAAAGAATGTTAATTTTGTTTGGGAACAGAAACAAGATGATGCTTTTCACAAAATTAAAGACATGTTATGTTCCGCTCCTGTGTTGGCTTTACCTGATTTTTCTAAGACTTTTGAGATTGAGTGTGACGCATCAGGAATAGGTATTGGAGCCGTTTTAATGCAGGATAAGAGACCAATAGCATACTTTAGTGAAAAGCTTAATGGAGCAGCTTTGAACTATTCTACATATGACAAAGAGCTGTATGCATTGGTACGTGCCTTGGAAACGTGGCAACATTACCTTTGGCCAAAGCAATTTGTCATCCACACAAATCATGAGTAATTGAAGCATATCAAGGGGCAAAATAAGTTGAGTAGGCGTCATGCAAAATGGGTTGAGTTCCTTGAGACCTTCCCATATGTGATTCAATACAAACATGGGAAAGAAAATGTGGTTGCTGATGCCTTATCTCGAAGGAACAGATTCGATGACGAATCCTTTTGAAGCGGAGGGGAATGATGATAATCAAGCTACATCCACGCTAAAGGATTTCATCCAAGGTCCAATTACTAGAGCTAGAGCTAAATCACTTCAGAATTTAATTTGTGAAATCTTAAGGAGCAAGGATTATAAGCTGGAATGGCATGAAGAAAATTATAAAGGATTAAATTTGGTGAAAATTAAGCTTGGAAGTGACCAGGTGTCATGTGGAGCATTAGGTTACATGGAATAACCTGTGGATATGCATGCACTAGATCCAACCCATGCTGCTGGCACCTTTTTGAAGGAATATTCCTTGCTGTTATAACTACCTCTCTTTTGGACTTAAATGCCCTTATTGCTGTTGTATTAAGTTTGCTTTTTGTTTGGACATTTTAGTCTTTTGATAGATTAATTTCTGTTTGGACTTAAAACTCCTTGCAGCTGTTACTAAAGTAGGGATATTTTTGTCTTTATCTTTAGGGCCAAGAGGCTATAAATACATGTGTAATGAGAGAGGTGCAGGACACACTTTGAATATTAATGAAAGATTATTTCTGCTCCATTAGTGAGTAAATTGGCTATTGCCTTTGTTCTTGTGAAGCTCATTAACTTACTGAGATTTCTATCTTGCAAGGTTTAATATGCATAATATTCTTGGTTTATTCATTCTCCATATGAATTAGGTCAAGAATCCCATTTCTGATATTTTCTTTAAATTACACAAAGAATCGATTGTCTTTGGTTCAAAGAATCAAATTCATACATCTCGATTTGGTGCTTTCCATATTGTTCCTTTAATTCTTGAATGTGGGTTTTCAAGTTACCAATTACTTGAGGGTTCACATCACTCCGGGTTGGCAATGGCTCAACTGTTGAAGCTTTAGTCATAGGATCTAAATCTTTTTACATGTCTGGACATGTTTTGTGTTTGAATAATATTTTATATGTACCTGATGCTTTTAAAAACATCATTTCTATATCTAGTTTGACTAGAAATGGCTATGAATTTCAGTTCATAGATAATGTTTGCAATATTTATTTTGGAAATAAATATGTTAGCTCGGGTTTTATGCATGATGGTCTTTATTATTTGGATAATAATGACAAACACAAATTGAATGCAAGTGATCTAAATGAATGCAATGCCATGATGAAAATCAACACAAGTTCACAATATATTTGGCACTTAAGATTTGGTCATGTTATAGAAGATACGATTGCAAGGTTGGAGAAATGGGGATTTTATCCTCATTGGGTTCTAAACCTACTCCAACTTGTAAATCCTGCCTTCAAGGCAAAATGACCAGATCACCCTTTGTTGGACAAGGACAAAGAGCTGAAAATATTTTGGAGCTAATACATAGTGATATATGTGGTCCATTTAAGGAAATGGCTAGAGGTGGTTTTCATTACTTTATTACCTTTACTAATGACAAATCAAGGTTTGGGTATCTGTATTTGATGAAATAGAAAAATGAATCCTTTGAAAAGTTCAAGGAATTTAAATCTAAAGTAGAAAATCAAATAGGAAAAAGTATTAAAACTCTTCAATTAGATTGGGGAGGTGAATACTTGAGTACTGAATTTGATGAATACTTGAAAGAGTATGGCATTACATCCCAGCTGACTCCTCTAGGAATGCCACAGCTAAATGGTATATCTGAAAGGAGAAATCATACCCTATTAGATATGGTACGTAGTATGATGAGCTATACTGATATGTCAATCTCTTTTTGGGGATTTGCATTAGAATCAGCTTTGCATATTTTGTATAGGATTCCATCAAAATCAGTTTCTTCCACACCTTATGAGATATGGCATGGAAGAAAACCAAGTCTTAAGCATGTTAAGATTTGGGGTTGTCCAACTTATGTAAAAAAGCTGAACACTAATAAATTGAAAACCAAATAAAAAAAAGGTCGATTTGTTGGATATCCAAAAGAGAGTTTTTTATATTATTTTTATTTGCCTACATCACAAAAGGTTGTGGTAAGTAGAGATGCCATATTTCTTGAACAACACTTTGTTCAAGAAGGAGGCAAAGGAAGGCAAATAGAGTTAGAATTGGAGAATTCTGACCAACCAACAGATCAGATGGATATAGATCCATCTAGTCAACCTATACTTATTGATGAGACATCTACAGTAATTTCTCGCAGATCAACCAAGGTATCTCACCCGCCAATGAGATATGATTTTCTTCATGAAGAAGAACAAGAGTTGTTTACTCATGAAGAAGTAGATCATGGAGATGATCCACTTACCTATGAAGAAGCTATATTAGATATAGACTCTTCAAAATGGATTGATGCTATAAAATCTGAAATTGTTTCCATGTATAAGAATCAAGTTTGGGATCTTATTGACCCACTTGAAGGTATTGTACTTATAGGGAATAAATGGGTTTTCAAGAAGAAAATTGATTCTGATGGAAAGGTAGAGACCTATAAAGTGTAACACCCCCGTTGCATAGCCTGATAGATTTCACTGTTCCGGTGACCGATGTCGGTCCGGACAATTAATGGGATTAGGGCCACACTTAAGACAATTTGAGAAGCCATAAACACAAATAATTAGTAATGTTTAATTAGTTAACTATAAATAAGAAAAACAGAACATAAGAGGTTAAACGAGCCGAGAGTCACAGCGATGAGTGACCTACTCAGAACGCAGCTGAAGTCGTTTTAAACTCAAATTTCGAACCGTAAAAAGTGACGCTGCAGTCCTTAGGACCCTTATGAACACAATGGAAAAGAGAAAATCACGAAAAAGAACTGTTAAGTCAGTCAAATAATTAGGTCAGGGAGCCGGAAGAAATATTGGATTATTTGCAAACCGGGATGAACCGGCGAAGGGCAATTTGGTCAATTGACCCCGAGAGCTGACTCCTGACCTAACAGTGAAATAAAAACGGAGAAAAGAAAATTTCAGAATCAAGAATTAAATTAAAGAACTAATAGAAAAAAATAAATAGAAAAAAAAAAGAAAAGAAAGAAGTTAGAAAAGTCAAATGGTGATGTCATAAAGGATTAATTAAATTATTTTATTAATTTGGGATTTTTGGTCTTCAAAAAGGGGATAAGATTAAAGAAAATAAAACAAAAAAAAAATAGAAAAGTCTTCTTCTTCTCCCTTGTTTGCCGCCCCATCTCCTCCATAAGCTCCCATGAAAAATCTTTCCTTAAGCTTACATTAAGCTTAATTTTCTTCACCTAATCAACATAGCTCCCACCTAAAAACTTCATCCTTGCATCTTGAAGAGTATAGAAAAGAAGAATAGAGGAAAGAAAAAGTGTGAAGTTGGAACAAAAAGTGAAGATTTGAGGCTTCACCTAAGGTTGGTATTCTAATCTTCAAATTCTATTTTAAGTGCATGCTTATCACCTAAAATGAGCTTAGAATTCATTAAATGAAGTGAAAATATGGGGGAAGGACTATTAGTGAATTTTCAGCTAGCCTAAAGGGAGTATGAATTGCATGGATTTAATGGGTTTGAATGAGTTTAGGAACCATACTTAGTTGAATGATTAGCATTAAAACCATTAAATGTAGTTAAAGGCATGAGATGAAGGAGATTAGGGTTTGAATGCTAGGGTTTGTGAACCAAATTTTGGAGAAATACTTAAATGATGACTTTGGTCTATTATGAGATGAAAAATGGTCAATAATGACCAAAAGAGATGTGTATGAATTGTTGGAATGAAAACCAAATTCGTAGGTCAAATGGTCATGCTGCTGGCAGCATGACCAAACCTACTTTGAAGGACCAAATCTCAAATTTTACAAGTCTAATTGATATGCCACCAATTGGGGATGAAAATAGACATAAAATAGCACAATTTTCATTAAGGAACCATGGCCAAAAACTGACCAAAACTTAGTGAAACAATTGACCAAAGTGAAATAAGAGCAGGCTGCCACTGCACCAAACTGACCAAATGAACAGTAACTGTTCATTTGGTCATAACTCGAGCTAGTTAGGTCAAATTGACCTGAAATTTTAACCGTAATTAGATAAGATATAGATATAAAACTTTCATGAAGGACACCAATCCAAATTATGCCATTAACCTAATCAAATCATTGAGCAAAGTGAAATTTACTGTACCTAAGATTTCCAGAATTTCCATTTGAGCAGTAATGTTTAAATGGTTATAACTCTCTCTACAAAACTCAGATTTAAGCGATTCTTGAACCGATGGAAACCTAAGACATAGTAGAACATTTCATATGAAGAAAGTTAGACCAAATTATGAACTTAATTTGATCAAATTACTGACCAAAGTTGGATCAAAATCTGCCAGAACCCAAAATCTCAGCATGAACAGTGCACGTGAATAGTAAATTTATTTTGGCCATAACTTGAGCTACAAATCTCCGATTGAGGTGATCCAAAAATGAGAATACACTTAAGACAATAAGGAACATTTTCTATGAAGGAAGTTTTGTCAAATTCCAACAGTAGATCGACCAATGGAACAGTGCAACTTCGGAGCACCAAAATCGAAAATTGGTAATTTTGCCAAAATGACCTAAGCTTTGAGAAAGTGACCAAAACCAACAAGTTTAATGACTAAAATATGGTATGTGGGTGAAGTTGGAGTTCCCATATCTATTAATCCTTAAAAAGTCAACAATTTGACTTGAATAGTGTAGTGAATAGTAACTCGAAACACAAAAACTTCGAGAACGTCGAATTTAACGCAATAGAGCTAGCTAAAGTGAAGTTAAATTTATTTTTGGACTTATGTTAAGTTATGGTACTGAAACACTATGAAATTGTGTATTTCAGCTGAAAAAGACTTGGAAGCTCGGAGAGACTGAGTCAAGGCCTAGAGGCGACTCCAGTCAGGTTTGTGCACAATAAATTTATGTAATTGTTTTTCAATTGAAAATTTGAATTGCTATACTTTATGAAGTCATTGTGTTATTGATGAATTGTGTTGCCACTTTGTGACTACAAAAATGACTTTGAAAATTGTTTGGGATCTCTCATAAATTATTGAAAATAATTGTTTTAAATTGATTTTATGTTCACACTTAGCATGACAGTATCACATTTCCTCCTCCATTTATGAGGTTGAGATCGTTTATTTTCCTCCCTCTCTGGCTTGCCAGTTAAGGTTGTAGATCGGATGAGTACTCATTAGCTAGCTAGCCACCTCCCTCATTGATTTCGATTAATGGGGTTGAGATTGCTTTGTCGTGGTGTACAACGCGGCATTGATCGGAAATTTTGTGTCATGGCTTAAGTTGTGTATGACTTGGCAACACTGTATTTATGAAATTGTTTGACTAAACTGTGTTTAATAGATTATTTGACAAAATGGTGTTATTATGAACTTTGATCATTATTGAAATGTGATTGAGAAACATTTGAATTGTGTTTGGCAATCAATGATTTATTTATTGCATTTTAAATTTTTATTGTGCACCACTGAGTATTTTTATACTCAGCGATGGCTTATTTTGCTGTCGCAGATAAGAGCAAGGAAAAAGCAGCAGAGTGAGCTATGATTAAATCGAGGATTACATTGATCTTTTGTACGGGTATTATTTTATGCCCTTGTAGATAAATTTTAATGCAAATATGGAAATGTTGTATGTATCAATATAAAGTCGAGCAGTTGTAAATAAATTGTAATAATATTATTTTAGATTTTCTTCTGTAAATTTAATATTTGTACATATGAATTTCCTGCTTTATGTTTTGTGAATGAAATTATTAAATATTCTGAGTTGACAAATTTGATTTGGATTGTGGAACTGTTTTGGAATGAATTGATTTGAGTTGAATTGTGAATTATTGGAGGTTGGGAGTTTTGAAATATTTTTGGAAGTGCTTTTTATAGGTCTTTGAAGAACTGGTTTCTCAAAATACAGAGGGAACTCTGTTAAAATTTTTATAAAATTTGCGGCAAAATTTAAATGGACAAAAATTTTTATTAGTAATTAAACTTTGAATAAATGATTTTTAATTCTTATTAAAATGCTCACCACTTCTAAAATGTAAGAAAATTGTTTTAAAATCCCTTGTAGGATACTTAATGAATTATCAGTAGGTGAAGTTCGGTAGTTCATTAAGTATTCTACGGGATCATGTTATGCCTTACGGAGGGGTAAGGTGTGACATGTTTTAGTGGTATCATAGCATGGTTTTGCAATAAATTTTAACTATGTATGTGAATATTTGTTTGATAAGTACAACTGCTCAAGTTTCTTTAATTGATACATATGACATATTTACATCATGAAAATGCACTAACGGAGGTCAACCTCCTTGTGTTTGATCTCAGGAAGTAGAAAATTGTGAAAAACGGAATGGAAGGAGGAGATCATTCCGAAGAACAATCTGTTGAGGCTGAGGTTCAAGGGAAAGCCCGGACTCCGAGCGTGAGTGGGTCACCACTCCGGCTCTGCCAAAGACCGCAGTTTCCTGCTCAATTTATGCAGCAGATGGCTGCCTTCTTTCAGCAAATGGCGGGTAATGTGCCAACCCAAGCTCAGATGCCAGTACCTGTAGCCCAACCACAGCCCTCAGCTCCGCATTATGAAAAATTGATGAAATTTGGGGCCACTGAGTTTAAAGGCACTGTGGATCCACTGGAAGCAGAACAGTGGTTGGAAAGAATGGAACGGGTTTTTAGAAAGCTGCAGTGCACATAAGAGATGAAGTTCGAATATTCTGTTTCCTTATTACAAGGGGATGCCTATGAATGGTGGAAGACCATCCCCCACAACCTGGTGGAGCCACCTGTGTTAACCTGGTCAGACTTCTTGAGGGAGTTTCGACAGAAATGGGTCCCCGATGCATATGTGGATATGAAACTACAAGAATTCCTGAGTCTGAAACAAGGGAACAGAACCATAGCAGAATATGAAAGAGATTTTTCAAGACTAAGCCACTATGCTGGAAGCTTAGTCTCCACCCCCAGAGACAGATGCAAGAGGTTTGAGTCCGGGCTAAGGTAGAGTCTGAGAATGCAAGTTGTGGGTTTCAGACATCAGAATTTTGCTGAATTGATCTCACAAGCCTTGGAATTAGAAAGGATAGAATCCGAAGGGGCAGTGAAGAAGGGTTCACAAGAGAAAGAGAAGGCTGAAAAGACTCCGGGACAAACATCTGAGAGTGGTTTTGGCAAGAGGAAACAGTTTGGGGGATCCAGCTCCCGTAGAGGCAGAGGCAGAGGCAGATTTTCTGGCCAAAGACCACCCCGGTCTGGTCAGCTGACCCAACAAGCTTCTCGAGGATCTCTATCAGTCCGGCAGTGTGAAACTTGTGGTAGAACCCATGGTGGGGTTTGTTTCAGAGCTACTGGTGCATGTTTTAACTGTGGAGGGAGCGGACATTTCGCTAAGGATTGCACTAGTCTGCACCGGTCTGGATCTTTTACCACATCTGAAGGATCAACCCAAGTCTCTGCACCTAGAGGGTCACCGTCAGTTGCTAGAGGTAGAGGCAGAGTAGGGGTCCTGGTAACACCCCTGGAAGTCAAAGCACTGTTAACCAGCCAGCATCCAGTGGCGCACCAGTCCGATTGTATACCATGCATCAGAGGGAAGAGGCTGAAACATCAGATGTTGTAGCTGGTATTTTCTCCATCCTTGACCAAGATGTGTATGTGTTATTTGATCCTGGCTCCACACATTCGTATGTTAGTGCTAGTGTGATGTGTTCTACTACTATTCCGTGTGTACTAATGGACTATGATGTGCTAGTAACTAGTCCATTAGGCCAGGAGGTCAGGGTAAATAGGTTATGTAGAGATTGTCCTTTAGTGATCCAAGGACACACTTTTCTGTCTGATTTAATTGAAATGCCCTTCAGAGATTATGACATTATCTTGGGCATGGATTGGTTAGCCAGGCATCACGCCATGATTGATCAGAGATCAAGATAGTCACTTTTGGTCTCCCTCAGTATGGTGATGTAGTAATACATGGGGAGAGACAGTTATTGCCTTCAAACATCATTTCAGCTGCATTGGCCAGGAAAATGATTAGAAAAGGGTGTGAGGCATACTTGGCACATGTGATAGATACCCAAGTGGGGAGTCCAGCATTGGAGGACATTCCTACTGTATGTGACTTTCCGGATGTATTTCCTGAAGAATTGCTAGGATTACCTCCAGAAAGAGAAGTGCAGTTTGAAATTGATGTTATGCCTAGTGTGGACCCAATCTCCATAACGCCATACAAAATGGCACCTGCAGAATTGAAAGAGTTGAAAGTGCAGTTGCAAGAACTACTTGACAAGGGCTTTATCCGCCCTAGCGTGTCACCTTGGGGAGCGCTAGTGTTGTTTGTAAAGAAGAAAGATGGCACTCTCCGTTTGTGTATTGATTATCGGCAATTGAATAAGGTGACAATAAAGAATAGATATCCATTGCCCCGCATTGATGACTTGTTTGATCAGTTGAGGGGTGCAGCTGTGTTCTCCAAAATTGACCTGAGATCAGGTTATTATCAGCTGAAAGTACAAGAGCAGAGTATTTCTAAAGCGCCTTGTAACCCGCTATGGCCATTATGAGTTTTTGGTTATGCCATTCGGGTTAACTAATGCTCCGGCTGCTTTCATGGATCTGATGAACACTATCTTCAGACCATACCTCAACCAGTTTGTTGTGGTATTTATTGATGATATATTGGTCTATTCGAGGAATGCAGAAGAGCATGATAGATATCTGCGGATTGTACTGCAGACTTTGAGGGAGAAACAGCTATATGCTAAATTGTCAAAGTGTGAATTTTGGTTGAAGGAAATATCTTTCTTGGGGCATGTAGTATCAGAAGAGGGCATCAAGGTAGATCCAAGTAAGATTGAAGTCGCCCCATTGGAGGCCACCCGGAAATGTCACGTAGATTCGCAGCTTAGGTTTAGCCGATACTACCGTAGATTTGTGAAGGGATTCTCCATGTTGGCATCTCCATTGACCAAGATGCTTAGAAAGGATGTGAAATTTCAGTGGACGGACAAATGCCAGCAAAGTTTTAATGAATTGAAGAGATGTTTGACTGAGGCTCCAGTCCTGACTTTACCTACACCGGGTAAAGAATATACAGTTTACAGGGATGCTTCTCATAATGGGTTAGGTTGTGTGTTGATGCAAGATCAAAATGTCATTGCCTATGCATCACGCCAGCTGAAACCGCATGAGAGGAATTATCCAACACATGATTTGGAGCTTGCAGCAATTGTGTTTGCTCTTAAGATCTGGAGACATTATTTGTATGGGGAGAAGTGCTACATCTACACAGATCATAAGAGTTTGAAGTATTTGGGCACCCAGAAAGAGTTGAATTTGAGACAGAGGAGGTGGTTAGAGTTAATAAAAGACTATGATTATCTGATAGACTATCAGCCAAGGAAAGCTAATATTGTGGCTGACGCCCTAAGTCGCAAGACTATGGCAAGTCTACGGGTTACTCCTTTGTCTTTGATACATGAGTTAAGATCCTTACATGCCAGTTTAGAGATTAATGATGAGGGGCAGACAGCAGTTGCATGGCATGTACAGCCAGTGTTAATTGATCAGATCAGAATGGCTACTCAGAATGATGAAAGGTATCAGAAGCTGTTGGAAGAAGTCCGGCAGGGCAAGAAACCAGAGTTTTCAATCAGAGATGATGGTTTACTACTACACCAGGGCAGAATGTGTGTTCCTAATGATGTTGATTTGAGGCAGGTCATTTTGAAGGAAGCACATGAGTCTCCTTTTGCTATGCACCTTGGTGGTACAAAAATGTATAGAGGGCTAAAGGAGCATTACTGGTGGATGGGTATGAAGAGAGATGTGGTTGAGTTTGTGTCAAAATGCCTAACTTGTCAGCAAGTAAAGGCAGAGCATCAAGTACCAACTGGGTTGTTACATCCACTATCAGTGCCAGAATGGAAATGGGAAAGAATAACCATGGATTTTGTAATGGGACTTCCGAAGACACAGAAGAGTCATGATGCAGTATGGGTCATTGTTCACAGACTAACTAAGTCTGCTCATTTTCTGCCAGTCCAAATGGACTACAGTTTAGACAGATTGGCCCGGTTGTACATCGATGAGATTGTGAGACTTCATGGAGTGCCAGTATCCATCAGACGCATGCAGATCCTAGGTTCACTTCTAGATTCTCAGGGTAGTCTTGAAAGCCCTAGGAACTAGATTAAACTTCAAGATCGCATTCTACCCACGCATGCATGGCCACCCGAGAGGGTAATTCAGATCTTGGAGGACATGCTACGGGCTTGTGTGATTGAGTTTGAGGGTAGTTGGGATACACACTTGCCTTTGATTGAGTTTGCTTATAATAACAGCTACCAATCAAGCATTGGGATGCCTCCATATGAAGCTTTGTATGGCAGGAAATGTAGAACCCCGTTGTGTTGGGAAGACGTGGGTGAAAGAAAGATGATTGGACCCGAAATTGTTCAACAAACTGAAGAGAAAATCAGGGTGATCAGAGATCGACTTAAGACTGCATCAGACCGTCAAAAGTCCTATGTTGATTTGAAAAGAAGGGATATTGAGTATGCAGTGGGTGAGAAAGTTTTCCTCAAAGTTTCTTCTTGGAAGAGAATTATGAGATTCGGCAGAAAGGGGAAACTGAGTCCTCGTTTCATTGGGCCATATGAGGTTTTGGAAAGAGTGGGTCCTTTGGCATATCGGTTGGCACTACCACCAGAGTTGGAGAAGATACATAACGTCTTCCATGTGTCTATGTTGAGGAGGTATCGATCAGACCCATCTCATGTACTACCAGTAAAAGAAATAGAAGTGAATCCAAACCTCACATATGAAGAAGAACCCATAAAGATTCTGGCTTATGAGGTGAAGCAGCTACGGAACAAGCAGATACCATTGGTAAAAGTGCTGTGGAACCATCATTCAGGCCAAGAAGCTACTTGGGAACGAGAGGAGGACATGAGGAGACAACATCCACAACTGTTCAGAGATTGATACCAGGTAAAATTTCGAGACGAAATTTATTTAAGGGGGGGAGAATTGTAACACCCCTGTTGCATAGCCTGGTAGATTTCACTGTTCCGGTGACCGGTGTCGGTCCGGACAATTAATGGGATTAGGGCCACACTTAAGATAATTTGAGAAGCCATAAACACAAATAATTAGTAATGTTTAATTAGTTAACTATAAATAAGAAAAACAGAACATAAGAGGTTAAACGAGCCGAGAGTCACAGCGATGAGTGACCTCCTCGGGAACGACTGCGAAGTCATTTTAAACTCAAATTTCAAACCGTAAAAAGTGACGTTGCGGTCCTTAGGACCCTTATGAACACAGTGGAAAAGAGAAAATCACGAAAAAGAATCATAAGTCACCAAATAATTAGGTCAGGGAGCCGGAAGAAATATTGGATTTTTTGCAAACCGGGATGAACCGGCGAAGGGCAATTTGGTCAATTGACCCCGAGAGCTGACTCCTGACCTAACAGTGAAATAAAAACGGAGAAAAGAAAATTTCAGAATCAAGAATTAAATTAAAGAACTAATAGAAAAAAATAAATAGAAAAAAAAAAGAAAAGAAAGAAGTTAGAAAAGTCAAATGGTGATGTCATAAAGGATTAATTAAATTATTTTATTAATTTGGGATTTTTGGTCTTCAAAAAGGGGATAAGATTAAAGAAAATAAAACAAAAAAAAAATAGAAAAGTCTTCTTCTTCTCCCTTGTTTGCCGCCCCATCTCCTCCATAAGCTCCCATGAAAAATCTTTTCTTAAGCTTACATTAAGCTTAATTTTCTTCACCTAATCAACATAGCTCCCACCTAAAAACTTCATCCTTGCATCTTGAAGAGTATAGAAAAGAAGAATAGAGGAAAGAAAAAGTGTGAAGTTGGAACAAAAAGTGAAGATTTGAGGCTTCACCTAAGGTTGGTATTCTAATCTTCAAATTCTATTTTAAGTGCATGCTTATCACCTAAAATGAGCTTAGAATTCATTAAATGAAGTGAAAATATGGGGGAAGGACTATTAGTGAATTTTCAGCTAGCCTAAAGGGAGTATGAATTGCATGGATTTAATGGGTTTGAATGAGTTTAGGAACCATACTTAGTTGAATGATTAGCATTAAAACCATTAAATGTAGTTAAAGGCATGAGATGAAGGAGATTAGGGTTTGAATGCTAGGGTTTGTGAACCAAATTTTGGAGAAATGCTTAAATGATGACTTTGGTCTATTATGAGATGAAAAATGGTCAATAATGACCAAAAGAGATGTGTAGGAATTGTTGGAATGAAAACCAAATTCGTAGGTCAAATGGTCATGCTGCTGGCAGCATGACCAAACCTACTTTGAAGGACCAAATCTCAAATTTTACAAGTCTAATTGATATGCCACCAATTGGGGATGAAAATAGACATAAAATAGCACAATTTTCATTAAGGAACCATGGCCAAAAACTGACCAAAACTTGGTGAAACAATTGACCAAAGTGAAATGAGAGCAGGCTGCCACTGCACCAAACTGACCAAATGAATAGTAACTGTTTATTTGGTCATAACTCGAGCTAGGTAGGTCAAATTGATCTGAAATTTTAACTGTAATTAGATATGATATAGATCTAAAACTTTCATGAAGGACACCAATCCAAATTATGCCTTTAACCTAATCAAATCATTGAGCAACGTGAAATTTACTGTACCTGAGATTTCCAGAATTTCTATTTGAGCAGTAATGTTTGAATGGTTATAACTCTCTCTACAAAACTCGGATTTAGGCGATTCTTAAACCGATGGAAACCTAAGACATAGTAGAAAATTTCATATGAAGAAAGTTAGACCAAATTATAAACTTAACTTGATCAAATTACTGACCAAAGTTGGATCAAAATCTGCCAGAACCCAAAATCTCAGCATGAACAGTGCACGTAAACAGTAAACTTATTTTGGCCATAACTTGAGCTAAAAAACTCCGATTGAGGTGATCCAAAAATGAGAATACACTTAAGACAATAAGGAACATTTTCTATGAAGGAAGTTTTGTCAAATTCTAATAGTAGATTGACCAATAGAACAGTGCAACTTCAGAGCACCAAAACCGAAAATTGGCAATTTTGCCAAAATGACCTAAGCTTTGAGAAAGTGACCAAAACCAACAAGTTTAATGACCAAAATGTGGTATGTGGGTGAAGTTGGAGTTCTTCCCATATCTATTAATCCTTAAAAAGTCAACAATTTGACTTGAATAGTATAGTGAATAGTAACCCGAAACACAAAAACTTCAAGAACGTCGAATTTAACGCAATAGAGCTAGTTAAAGTGAAGTTAAATTTATTTTTGGACTTATGTTAAGTTATGGTACTGAAACACTATGAAATTGTGTGTTTCAGCTAAAAAAGACTTGGAAGCTCGGAGAGACTGATTCAAGGCCTAGAGGCGACTCCAGTCAAGTTTGTGCACAATAAATTTATGTAATTATTTTTCAATTGAAAATTTGAATTGCTATACTTTATGAAGTCGTTGTGTTATTGATGAATTGTGTTGCCACTTTGTGACTACAAAAATGACTTTGAAAATTGTTTGGGATCTCTCATAAATTATTGAAAATAATTATTTTAAATTGATTTTATGTTCACACTTAGCATGACAGTATCACATTTCCTCCTCCATTTATGGGATTGAGATCGTTTATTTTCCTCCATCTCTGGCTTGCCAGTTGAGGTTGTAGATCGGATGAGTACTCATTAGCTAGCTAGCCACCTCCCTCATTGATTTCGATTAATGGGGTTGAGATTGCTTTGTCATGGTGTACAACGCGGCATTGATCGAAAATTTTGTGTCATGGCTTAAGTTGTGTATGACTTGGCAACACTGTGTTTATGAAATTGTTTGACTAAACTGTGTTTAATAGATTATTTGACAAAATGGTGTTATTATGAACTTTGATCATTATTGAAATGTGATTGAGAAACATTTGAATTGTGTTTGGCAATCAATGATTTATTTATTGCATTTTAAATTTTTATTGTGCACCACTGAGTATTTTTATACTCAGCGATGGCTTATTTTCGTCATGAGATAAGAGCAAGGAAAAAGCAGCAGAGTGAGCTGCGATTAAATCGAGGATTACATTGATCTTTTGTACGGGTATTATTTTATGCCCTTGTAGATAAATTTTGATGTAAATATGGAAATGTTGTATGTATCAATATAAAGTCGAGCAATTGTAAATAAATTGTAATAATATTATTTTAGATTTTCTTCTGTAAATTTAATATTTGTACATATAAATTTCCTGCTTTATGTTTTGTGAATGAAATTATTAAATATTCTGAGTTGACAAATTTGATTTGGATTGTGGAACTGTTTTGGAATGAATTGATTTGAGTTGAATTGTGAATTATTGGAGGTTGGGAGTATTGAAATATTTTTGAAAGTGCTTTTTACAGGTCTTTGAAGAACTGGTTTCTCAAAATACAGAGGGAACTCTATCAAAATTTTTATAAAATTTGCGGCAAAATTTAAATGGACAAAAATTTTTATTAGTAATTAAACTTTGAATAAATGATTTTTAATTCTTATTAAAATGCTCACCACTTCTAAAATGTACGAAAATTGTTTTAAAATCCCTTGTAGGGTACTTAATGAATTATCGGTAGGTGAAGTTCGGTAGTTCATTAAGTATTCTACGGGATCATGTTATGCCTTACGGAGGGGTAAGGTGTGACATAAAGCAAGGTTAGTAGCGAAAGGGTTTCGCCAAAGGCAAAGAATCGACTATGAGGAGACTTTCTTGCCTGTTGCCATGCTTAAATCAATTAGGATTTTATTAGCAATAGCTGCATACTATGATTATGAGATTTGGCAGATGGATGTCAAAATAGCTTTTCTCAATGGATGCATTGAAGAAAACATTTTCAAGGAACAACCTAGGGGTTTTGAATCCCAAGATGGTTCCAAAGTATGCAAGCTAAAGCAATCCATTTATGGGTTGAAACAAGCTTCGAGGAGTTGGAACATCCGTTTTGATGAAGCCATTAAATCATTTGGTTTTATCAAAAATGAGGATGAGCCATGTGTATATAAGAAGGTTAGTGATAGTGCTGTCACTTTCCTTGTCTTATATGTGGATGACAATTGGTTGATGGGTAATGACATAGGTATGTTGACAGCTATAAAGGTATGATTGTCAAATACATTCTCCATGAAAGACTTAGGGGAGGCAACCTATATTCTTGGGATTCGCATCTATAGAGATAGAGCGAAAAGAATAATTGGTTTATAACAAAGTCTATACTTAGAAAATGTGTTAAAGAGATTTAACATGCTTGATTCCAAGAGAGGATTATTACCAGTGAGAAATGGTATCCACCTTTCTAAAGAGATGTCTCCAAAGATACCTGAAGAAAGAGATAAAATAGCCAGGATTCCATATGCTTCAGCTATTGAAAGTTTGATGTATGCAATGATGTGTACTAGGCCGGATATTGCACATGCTATTAGTTTGACTAGCAGGTTTCAATCCAATCCAGGTTTGAAACACTAGATAGCTGTCAAGAACATCCTTAAGTACTTGAGAAGAACTAAGGATTTATTCTTGATTTATGGAGGTGGTGACTTGCAATTGGATGGTTATATTGATTCTGATTTCTAATCAGATATCAATGATAGAAAGTCTACCTCTGGGTTTGTGTTCATTTGTAATGGATGTGCAGTCAGTTGGAAGAGTTTCAAACAGAGTACGACTGCTGATTCCACTACAGAGGCCAAGTATATTACTGCATCAAATGCTGCAAAAGATGATGTTTGGATATATGGAACCCTAGTCTCACCAGAAATCCAAACACATAGAAAGGCGCTACCACATTATCAAAGAGATAGTTGGGTGAGGAGATGTAGCCATGCAGAAAATAGCATCAGCTGAAAATCCAGCTGATCCATTCACTAAGCCTATGTCACAGGCTCAGTTAGACCGACATTTTGAGAAGATGGGTCTAAGGTATTGTAATGAATGGCTCTAGTGCTAGGGGGAGATTGTTAGTAGTATGCCCTAGAGCATATCATTTAGTATGTATCTTGTACATGTTTTATTAATAAAAAGGGCAATTTCACTTTTTCGTTTACATAATGTATTTATGTGGAATAGAAAAGGTCCATTGATATTTTGCTAGAAATTCTATTCTTAAGTTGTTAAGAATATGAGTGACAGTATTTTTAGCATAAAATATCATAAATTAATTCACAATCGAAGATACTTCATAATAAGGACATGACTTATCCAGAAAGATTATAATCATGTTTGTTCCTAAGTTATTTATATCAAATGTAAATAAGATGGAATGCTGAGTCTCATGCCATATAACAAACATGATAGGCACTTATGCATGATAAGTAGGCCAAACTAGTGACACTTATGATAAGCACGTGGAGTTTACTCTTATCAATACATTGTCATAAATCATATCAGTGCATATAATCTTTAGACCTGAGATAGTATAGTTGTCTTGTATATAGGTGGTTTGAGTTTAATACTGCTTTCATACTTGTACTCTGTATGGGTATATGGGCATGTGTTGGCTCCTACCAGTTATATATGGAGATAGGTTTTGATCAAGATGGAATCTGTTATCTTAAGTAAATAGGGATAAAATCCTATGTTCATTTAATTATTTTTAATGTTTCAAGTTCCTAGCCAGGACAGATAGATTTAATCAAAAAAGAATTTCTGATGAGAAAATCTTTTTAATCAAGAACTGGAATTAAAAAAGAACATAATATTCATAGCAAATGGGTTTGACATAAACCATTACTCCAACTCAAATTGGGATTTTGTAATAGAGAGATTCTAGTACATGGTAACATATGATTATAGGTTCATTTAAGGTATTCCTTATTACTAATTGGGTGACCATGGCATACTATGCTAGGTGTTAACCATGGTCTATGAGATGCCTAAAATGACTTAGAGAAATCATTTATGGTAAGAAAGAGTTATGATGATATTAAGAGTTAATATCATATCTCATTACCAATTAGTGATGAGTTTAGTGAATCACACATATACACAAGTAATCACCAAGTTAAATGTGATTTAATTAATTAATTAATTAAAGAGTTTAATTGATTAATTAAATAGGTTTGGTTTGCAATTAGATTGCAAAGTCCCTAGCATGGCTTGAAACCAAATCTAGGTTATTGGATGTATATTATAAGTTAAATTTTTATTTAAAGTGTTTAAATATGAATTTAATTATGAGAAATTAATTAATAGAGATTAATTAATTAATTTATATTTGATATAAATTGATTAGAAGAGGAGAAATAATTATTTTGGGTTGAGAACTCAAAATTACAACACAAGGGTAATTTGGTCATTTCACAGGGTGACATGTGGCACCATGAGATGGTGACACATGGCACCATATAAGTTTGCCATTTGTTTTCCAATCATGTAAGATGATCAAAGTCAAGATTAAATCTAGCTTTGACACTTGGCTTAATGTGATTAGATCAATTAAAATTAAAATGCAATCAGGTGATGACATGTGGCAAGGGTTTTAAGTGATGACCTAATTATAAAAGGGAAAAAATGAAAAATAAAATACACACATTCTGATTTTTCTAAAGAGGTGCCGCCACCCAAGAAGCTCTCCTCTCCTCTTCTTATTCTTCTCTCATCAATTCAAAGAGAATTGCCCATATTCTCTTGAATTAAAATTGCTAGAAATTGTTTTTAATCTCCTATATACATCTACAACCTCTCTAAAGGCAAATCTCTAATTTCTAATTGGTTGGCAAGGCTTGAGAAGCTAGTTTAGGGGCTGCCATTGGTGATCTTGGTGTGGACAAGCTAGAGGGATAACATTTGGGGTCCTAGGTGTTTCCCAAAAATACCAATCACATCTACAGTGCATCAAAAGGTTAGTGCACATATTCTTGTATCAATCTAGAGTTCTAATGAATTAATTTGTTAATTCAAAAATCTTAAATGGAAAATGTATATCCTAATACATATTAAAAGTGTTTTAATATGCAATTGAACATTGAAATTAATTAGGTACCTAATGGATATTGCATGATGCATGAAACCCTAGAAGAAAATTTTTGAATTCAATGTTCTAATCTAACAATTTTCATGCTTTCGCTCCTTCAGTCCTCAACACTTTGATGTTGCTCAGAATTGGTCCTCTAACCACTCTAACTAGTACTTCTACTAGCATTTAGGTTATCTTTCCTACTACATTTGTTCCAACCATTTTATCTTTCCATTCTGCACTTCTTCTATATATACATATTCATATTCTATGATTTATCTATGCTTACTCTATCCTTATCCTTTCCTTTACTTAGAGTTTACTGTTGTCTTGAGCAATAAGAGGCTAAGGAAGAACTCAGGGAATAGTAATTGATTATTCACTGCGTAATCTCTATTCTTGCCCATTAGACTATAAACTACTCTCTACTACCCCGAGATGGAGATTTACAGAGATTTTATTTTCTCATTTCGACTTAAATAGCTAAACATAAGATACTGGGCACCCAAACCTATCATTAACTTAAAAGCTTTACGTACTTCATGATCTTATCACTTAAGATTCCTATAATGGGATTTGTGTCCTCTTTAAGGTACCTGAACCAATAACTCTTTGTCATAGCTTACAGTCCTAACTGGGATGCCATTCAGTTAGTCACCAATACCAATTACAATCTGCTCTCTCACTTGAAGGATATTATCATACTCTGTAGCACATTTGATAGTAAGAGAAATATTACATCTACTATATTGCCACAACTATATAAGGCTATCTACTCTCTTATCATACTCTAAAATTCCCTAAAACATCATCTCATAGGCTATGAACATTATTCCTAGCCTCCAATCTCCTTTAGGCAGCAAGGTTGCACTTTGCACTTCGCTGACACACAAACTGTCCAAGATCCCATACCGAAAACCAGATGGTCTCACTCTGTAGGTATTACCTTTACTTTGCAACTAAGCTGGAACCTCTAGTCTTATGGCAACTTTTGATATAACTATAGCTCATGTGAGAGTGACCAAGTCATTGACTCTAGCTACCACTCAACTGTGATTTTTGATACTTTAGCTCAAGGATTTAAACCCCTAACTAAGAGTTCCAAACTCTTTTACAGAAATAGATCTCTATTCTAGCATAACTGTACCAAAACAAAAACTATCTACAATCACTTTCATTATGGTGCACCACGAGGAAGCACGCAACTCTGCATAATAATCCCATATCGGTACTGTAATTTGCAGCTTATAACATAAATATCGAGAACATTGCATAGTTACTATGGTACGTCCCAAGAGACTAGGTTCTCTAATCTTTTATCTCTCTGTAACCCATTGATGCTATAAACTTACTCTGACTGAGCCATCTACTGATGACTGTCAGCAGTGATATCCTCACCCCTATCTAAGATAGCTATACTGCCATAACTCACCTCTATGTACTCATGCCTTGTGCTAGATAGGTATGCCACCTAGTCCCATAATGACAAAAACACAGAACTTCTTGGAGTATGCATCCCCATGGCAAACCTCAATACGTTTGCTAGCTCAAGTTCACATCACCATGTACTCCACAAAAAATGAGATACTAGACTAAAGCACTTTTACACTACTCAAAGAAAAACGCAGAATCTAAAAATAAGGAATTACAGAAGAAGACGAAATAAGATGTTATACTCTGCATGTGACCCCTTAATAAGACTCTTTTTTTAAACCCTAGACATGCACTTCCCATGAATCAGGAGCCCAAGCTCTGATACCAACTTTGTCACAACCCAAATTATGGGACGGACCAACACTAAGACTTGGGCCAGCATAAGGCCCCTAAAGCCCTTAGTAAGCTTAACTGATTTTAGCCCAACCATAAAGCCCATATCTAGAGCCCATTGTCAAAAAATCAATTGGATAGAGTCTGACCATAAACTGGACTACTCAACGGGAAGTTTTAGCTCACCCGACTTGTGATCACAAAATATATAAATTTAGAGAGTTCTGCTTACGCTTACAATCCTCAACATAATAAATATATCAAATGGGAGCTCAACTCCGTCATCCAAGATATATATTCATCCCATTCAACCACACATGCATAAATAGAGGTTTATAATTTCAAAATAAATAATCTTTTATAATCCCACGCTAAATATAATATTTCTAACACATGCGGAGTTCTAAATTTTAAATCAAGAAAATGAAGTACAAGAAATGGTTGCTGATAAACCTGTGAAAAAGGAACCAGGTTATTCTAAAAATGAAAACCTCCTATAGCCTGGAAAAATAAAGTGAACAGGAGTGAGCATTTAACTCATAAAATATGATATTGATTTTAAATACAATTTCTATAACTATCTAGGGCTCATGCATCCCTAAGAATGAAATGTAACATACATCATCAAAGTCAATCAAATTCAAACAATATTCGCACAAAGCATAATTTGGAGCACTCACACACCCGTGTGTCACATTAATCAAATATATATATATATATATATATATATATATATATATATGGGAGCTGATCTCCTATACAGCTCTCTTAATTTTAACCTCTGCCAGTGAGATCAACTCGAGTCAGACTTTCTCTTAATAATCCAAATGCAGGGGTCAGCGAAATCAACTCAAAACCGTACTCACCCTGTTTTACCACAAAAAGGACCTGACCCCAAGCAAGACTAGCTCAAGTTGATCTGCCCATCTTACCCATATCCAGTACCACACCTCACGCACGCCAACACACGCACACAGCTCAAAATTACCTTAAGGCGACACCCACATCAATTTCATCAAATAATAATGCAACACAAAGCGTGCCTATATATATATATATATATATATATATATATATATAAGCGAATGTATGAGCATGTCTTATATGTATAATAATATTGAAATTATAAATAAAATTAATATCTACTCACAGTGCACCAGAGACTACTAGGGTGGCTGAGTGGAGAAAGATGGTTGCCCCTGCTCACCTAAACAATTATGTTAATGAATTTGTCAGCTCTAATACAAAATGAGAACTTAGAGAGTCAAAAAACACCCTAATTTATGTCCGAAATTCGGCAAAGTAGGACCTACCCAACCTATAAAGTCGCTCAAATTATACTTCTAAATTCACAAGTTAACTCAACAACATCACTTGGCCTCTCTTGGGCCCTTCAATCCAGACAAATCTCACACAGTTCTACAATTCAATTATAAGGCTTGAAACTGACATTATGCAAAAGTCATTCAAACTAGCTTTAAAAATTCTAAAATGTTGCCCCATGGTTTTTAACAATGTTACAAGGCTATTACAAAAAGAATTATAATTTTTTAACTACCCATGAATATTTTATGGATTTTTATTCTAAACTTGGCACTAGGTAAATAAAGAAATTTAAAGTTCAGATTTACCTACGCCGATTCTGATGCTTGGAACACGTCCAGGGCATCTGAAAATGGTGGCAAGGACTATAATTTTGACCCGTTTTCTAAGCAACTCTAGCAGCTCATCTGTCCCAACTCGAAAATGCAAATCCAATCGCCGGTGAAATTTTCGTAAAACAAAGATACATACGCAAAAGCTCACAATACTATGAGTTAGAATATAATTTTTATGAAATTAAATAAGCTCATTTAATGCTCGAAAAAACATTGCGGAGTCTATGGGACCCATTGGATTTTCGATATCGAAAAAATTTAAAATTTATATCACCACGAAGCTCTCACCGAGTGGAGCACGCTGGTACTCTTGAAATCTCCGTGAGGCTCCTAGTTTGGGAGAAATTTAGCCCAAAAGTTGAAATGGGCTAAAACTTCCTGGGTTTAAATCGGACAAATCGCTTAACGAAAATTTGTGTTCTTGGTGTCTTTGGAAAGCTCTCGAAGTGTAAAAGGTGATTAGGACTGAACTCGATCCGATTAGTGGCCGAATCGGCCGGATTTTTGCTGGAAAGTCAAAGAGTCGCGTGCTACGCATGAGGGAGTTTCAAGCCGGATTTTCCAGAGTTTGGGGCAGGGGCCGGCAGTAGGGAAGAGGTCTGGTGGTGCGTCGGCGAGTTGGGGAGGGAGAGGAGGTGGTGATCGGCGAGCTGGGGAGGGAGGGGAGGTGGTAGCCGATGGTGGGGAGAGGAGAGGAGAGAGAAAATGAAGAGAAAGGAAGAGAAGGTCGCATGTAGGAGAGGAGAGGAAGAAAAAGAGGACCGATCTGATTCGACTGGTCCGATTCAGTCCAGTTCAAGTCTGCTGATTCGATTCATGATACTCAAAATTAAATTTTTACTCTGCCTTAGAACCCAAAACTAGGCCTCAAATTTTGAAAAATTACAAAAAATTCAAAAAAAGTTGTCAAGTCCAAACATATATTTTAAATTTACTATGTGGTTTTTAAATTAATTTTTAAAAATAGATGAAATTTATTGTCTTAAGAAAATCAAATCCGATTTTAAAAATTCTAAAAATTTCAAATAAATTTTCATAATATTTAATACAATAAAATATTATAATTTTCTTATAAAATAATTATTTAAAAATTTGGGATATTATGATAAACAGAATTTCTTTCCTTTTAAATTCTTCTATAAAATGTAATAAGTCCTATTATAAAGTATTATTTTTTAATTCTTAATCAATTAGATATATAAAATAATTTATACACTCTTATGCAACTAAGAATTTTCTAGAAGGTGATTGCATAATTATCATTGATTTCTTCTTATTCAATTGCCTTCTTAAAAAACTTATCTCTCAGGTTTCTTTTGTTTTGTTTTTCTTTTTAAATTTAATCAGATTTAATATAAATTTAAATTTAAAAAATAACATTAGTATTCAATTTTAATTTAATACCTAAACATCCACCATTTGAATTTCATTAAATAATAAAACTTAAAGCATATACTAATAAAATTGTAATCCAGCCTCTTTGAAAATTAGAATTTTGTAAGAATTTATTTCAATTGAATTGATTTCTTTTTTAGTCGATTTTCATATTTAAAAGCATAATGGCTTCGTTTAGAATAAATCTTATGTAACAAAAGAACTGAATTGAATTCACACACAATTATACTTTATCCCTATTTCCTTAAATCAATTTTTTCAAATTACAAAAAAAAATTGAATTCATTTATTCCAAATAAGATAATTGATCAAAAAGAAATGAATAAAATTAAATTCTTGTAAAATTTTAATTTCTACATAAAGGGATAAGTTTCATTTGGAATATCCACTTGTAATAAAGAATTTAATTGAATTCTCGCACAATCATGTTTTATTTTTATTTTTTTAAAATTATTTTTAAATTAAAAATAATTGAATTCTTTGCTTCCAACCATGAGAATTGATGACAAATAAATCAATCAAATTAAATTCTTGTAAAATTTTAGAGATAGGCTTCTTTTAAAATAAATCATTTATAAGAAAAGAATTTAATTAAATTCTCACATAATTATACTCAAATTTTATTTCTATTTAAATGAAAACTTTTTTCAATTAAAAAGAATTAAATTTTTTTTGTTTCAAATATGAGAATTAACAAAAAAAAATCAATTGAATTGAATTTTTATAAAAGCTTGACTTTCAAACTATTGGATTGACTTCATGTAGAAAAATCATTTATAAGAAAAAAAATTCAATTTAATTCTTACACAATCATATTATTTTTGACATAATTTTATTTTTTTCAAAATAAAAAAATTAAATTCTTTCACCTGTTAAGTGTGTTTAGAACGAATAATTTTGTGTGAATTCTTATCTCTTAATTTTTTGTGTTTGGAAATATCTATAATGCAAGAATTTAATTCTGTTATTTTTTTGTGGAGTTGATTTTAAACTAAAAATAAATCTGACTAAAATTTGTCAGATTTGGCAAGAAATGGTATTAATTAAGGCATTTATATCAAAATTACTTAAATTACTTTTTTTTTTTTTATTAAACAATGTGGGCTTGGTTAAGTGAAATTCGGCATTTGTTAATGCCCTCACATGGGCCTGCAATTTTCGTGGCCCACTTACACTGTAGCTCAAATTCAATATTGGTGATTATTATTTATTTTCTGGAAAATATATAGTTGGGTCCTTGTGTTTTGTCTTATATTATATTTTAGTTTTTAAATTTTAAGAAATTAATTATTTAGTCATTAAATTTTATATTATATTACAATTTAGTTTCTAAATTTTAAGAAATTAATTATTTAGCCTTTGTATTTTGCACTATTCATACTTCAATCCATATAATTTTAATATATAAAACAATTTAAACTTTCTATCAATAGATAAAATTATTGTAAATATTAAAATTTTAAGACTATATTATTCTATATATTAAAATTAAAATAATTATTAATTAATTTATCAAAATTAAATGACTAAAGAGTAATATAATATAAAATTCAAGGATTAAATAATTAATTTTTTTTAAATTTAAAAACTAAAATGTAATGTAGAAATCAAATATGATTGTTGTGAGAATTTAATTAATTATTTTCTTTTAAATAATTTATTCCAAAAGAAAGGTTATGTGAGAATTTAATTTAATTTTTCTTATATATAATTTATTTCAAAAAAGCCACTGAGTACCCTAATAGATATTCTTTAAAAATAAAACCTTAGTTGCATTTAATATAAGTTTAACCTTATATGAAAATGAAATTAATAATAATTAAATCAAATATTTATACAAAAATTTGTATAAAATTAATTAAATATATATAATAAATACTCAAATCTAAATATAAATATTTAATTTAATAAATATATAATCTAAATATAAATATTTAATTTAATTATATTAATTTTATTCTCATATAAATTTAAAGCATTTTATTGCAGCATTAAATCTCTCTCTCTCGTCTAAATATAAATATTTAATTTAAAGATATTAATTTCATTTTCATATAAATTCCAAGTCCTCTCTCTCCAATCTACATAAAAAAATTATTTTGATTAATAATTTATAATTAAAAATTTAATAATTTCATAAAATATTTAAATTTCATGTTTGTAACATCTCTAATTTTTAAATAATTATTTTATATGTAAATATTTTATTCTAACCCTAGTATTGTGGACTTCGCGTAGGTACTTTCGTTTCATGAAAATTCGATCGTTACCTAGATCTACAATTTCGGACCAAGCAGATAAGCTGCTAGAACCATTTCAGAACCGGGTCAAAGTTATAAGCTATCCCACCACTTGCAGATGCCTTAGACGCGTTTCAAGCATTAGATTGGCATAAGTAAACTCGAACCCAAAGTTTCTTCAGTTATTTAGTGTCAAGTTTAGAATAAAAATCCATAAAAATATTCGAAGGTTATTAGAAAATTATAATTCTTTTTGCAATAGCTTTATAATATTTTTGAAGACCGTGGGGCAAAGTTTTAGAAATTTTAGAGCTTATTTGAGTGATTTTTTGTAGAATATCCGTTTTAGGGGCTAAAATGTACATTTTCAAGTTTGTGACTATTGCCTGGTTTGGAGAGCCCAGGAGAGGCCATATAATATTAATGAGATATGGGTTAAGATATGTGATTCTAGAAGTATTATTTGAACCATTGTGCAGGTTGGGTAAGTCCTAGGTGTAGGGAAAATTCTGCCGAAATTTAGGCAAGATCTTAGAAACCATTTTATTTTACAGTTTAAACTAATTATTTAGTTTTTTCAGTCTTTTGATAGAAGTCAGTATGTATATTTAGGTGATTGGTGCCGGCTGTCTTCTCCTTTCAGCTGGACTAGCTGCAGTCCAGTCGACAAATCCACGAGTAGATATTTATTTTATTTATAATTTCAATATTATTATATTTCTGCATGTTCATGCATGACTTCTACTTATATTTATGTAGTTAAATATTAGGCATGCCCTGTTTTGCATTTATACTTGATGATATTACTTTGATTGCTGTTTTTTGATAATCTGGAGCTGTGTGTGAGTTGGTTTGTATGTGGAGTATATGGATATGGGTAAGACGGGTAGATGCGGCTGGAGCTTGACTCGCTGAGACCTGATCCTTATTATGGATAAGTCAGGATAGGCACGGCTTTGAGTTGATCTCGCTAACCCCAGCATATGGATTATTAAGCGAAAGTTTGGCCCTAGTTGATCTCGCTGGCAGGCCTTGGATTAAGAGAGTTAGGTAGGGGGATCAGCTCCCCATATATGCATGCGTGAGTATGAATATAACTTAGGTGCGTGAGTGCTCTAGATTATCTTTGATGCGACCTGACTTGTTTGTATGACTTGTATGAAGATGATGCATTTCATTTCTAAGGATGCATTAGAATTAGATAGTTATAGAAATTATAGGTAAAATAAATATTTACTCTCTGAGTCTAATGCTCACTCCTGTTCACTATTTTTCCAGGATACAGAAGAGCCTTGTTGTAAATGACCTGTTCCTTTCCTCACAGGTCCACTTATGATCATTTTGTATAATTTATGTAATCAAGGGAAGTTTTAGAACTCCGCATGTATAGGGGTTATTTAATTTGATTTGGGCTGTAAAAGATTATGTCTCTTTTCTTTTGAAAATTTGTAAACTTCTTATGATGCATGTGATGTTGAATGGACTGGGTATATGGCTTGGTTTGAGGGAGCTGAGCTCCCATTTAATCTTATTGTGATTTGTGGATGATTGTGAGGGTGTGTTGAGCTCCCTATTGGATTGGATTTTTGTGTTTACTGGTCATGTGAGCCAAAAAGTCCCCATTGGATGGTCCATATTATGACCAGACTCTGTATGGTTGTTTCCTTGAAATTAGGCCAAATATGGGTTTTTTGTTTGGGTTAAAAGATAATTGGGCTTATTACGGGCTTCAAAGGCCTTATGTTGACCCAAGTTCTAGTGCCGATCCGACTTGCAAGTTCGGGTCGTGACAAGATTGGTATCAGAGTTTAAGCTCCAGATTCATGGGAAATAGTATACTTGAGAGTGTAAAAGGAGCCTTGTTAGGATGTTACATGTGGAGTATAGGATCTTGTTTTGTCTTCTTTTGTAATTCCTTGCTTCTAGATTCTGCGTTATTCCTTGGGTAGTTTAAGAGTGCTTCAGTTTAGCACCTCGGTTTTGTGAAGTACATGGTGACTTGAAATAGATTTAGCAGACATGTTGAGGTCTGCCATGGAAATACGTAATCTAAGAAATGCTATATTTCTGTCAATATGGATCTAAGTGACGTGCCTATCTGGTGCTAGGCACGAGTACATAAAGGTGAGTTTTGATAGTACAGTTGCCCTAGATAAGGGAGAGGATACCACTGCTGGCAGTCGTCAATGGATGACCCAGTCATAGTAAGTTTATGATATCAGTAGATTCAAGAGAGATAAGAGATTGGGAGACTTAGTCTATCAGGACTTATCATAGTAACTATACAATATTCTCAATGTTCGCTCTGTAAGTTGCATATTACAGTACTGACATTGGATTATTATGTAGAGCTGCGTGCTTCCCTATGGTGCTCCATGATGAGGATGTTTGCAAATGGCCTCTCTTTGGTATAGTTATGTCAGACTAGAGTTTTATATCTGTAGAGGAGTTGGGAACTCCTAGTTAAGGGTCTAGAGTAAGAATATCGAAATGTCACAGTAGAGTGATAACTAGAGTCAGTGACTCAGTTACCCTAACATGAGCCAGAATTACATTAGGATTTATCATAAGACTAGAGGTGTCAGGTTAGTTGCAAAGTAAAGGCGACACCAATAGATTGAGACCATCTGGTCTTCAGCGTGGGATTTTGGATAGTTTTTGCAATACGATGGATGTTTTACCTAGAGTGTAGTGAGAATAGTATCTCCCTTGCATGGCAACAAGGTTCAGACTACGACTTTGCTTCTAAAAGGAGACAAGATGCTATGAATAACATTTTATAGCCTGTGAAGTAACATTTTAAGAAGTTTGCAACGTGATAAGAGAGTAGATGTCCTGACATAGTTTTGGCAAGGTGGCAGGTGCAATACTCCTTTTACAATCAGTTGTGATAAAAGACAGGAGATTACTAGTAGTGATGGTGACCTAAAGAATAGTGTCCCAAATGGGACTGTAAAGTGTGGTAGAGGGTAGTTGGCTCAAGTATCCTGAAGAGGGTATAAGTTTCATTGTAGGAACTATAAGTGATTAGATCATGATGGATGCAAAGCTTTTGAGTAGCAAGGGAAAAAGGAAATCCTATAGATTCCTTCCTTGAGGTAGTAGGGGTAGTATGTGGTCTAAAGAATAGAAACAGAGATCACATAGTGAATGCATGGCTATTATTCCTTGAGTTCCTTATTAGCTTCTTATTGCTTGAAACAAAAGTATACTCTAAATAAAGGAAAGGATAAGGATAGAAGTTAGCATGGGTAAATCATAGAATATGTGTATATATAGAGGAAGTGCAGAAGGCAAAAATAAAATAGTTGAATCAGGTGCAGTAGGAGAGATAACCTGAATACCAGTAGAAGTACTAGCCAGAGTGGTTAGAGGACCAATTTGGAGTAACATCAAGGTATTAATGACTTGATAGAGACAGTGAAGGGATATAAGTTCCTAACATGATAGTCAGATCAAGAAAGAGAGTAGCACCAAAGAATAAAATAGTCAAGTTTTATTTTGGGTAAGATAAAAGAGATGAATTAAAGAGCAAACCGAATAGCCAAGGATAGGATAAGATTAGGAAGACCGAAGTGAGATATAAAGTACATAAAGTGCCATCCTGGGCAAGGTGAGTAGGATGAACTGCAAAGCAATATTAGAAAGCCCACAACAAGATTAGATGAGTGAGGATAGTTCTCAAGATATAGGATTTAGAAGTGTAAGACTTAGAGCAGGTCATAGTTTGGGCAATGTCAGGAGCCAAAACATGGAGTTCAGAGTTGCAGGATATGGATCAAATTCTGTCTATTTCTATTCCTGAGATGGACTAGGTAGCACTGGAATAAAATCCATTTAAACTTTTAACAGTGTGAGGAAAATTAGTTGAGGGATGCAACCAGAGTAGACAAAAGTTATAGGATGTGCAATGGTGTCTTGAATTGTCCTATTAGGCAAATGAGTGAATTAATAAGTGGTAAGTTAAATAAAAGTAAACCTAATGGTTCAAATAGGCATGACAAACAAAAAGGATGGTGAAAAATGGCACATAGGCTTAGGTCCTGAGAAGAGATTGTGATAGAGCATTTATGGGGTCTATGATCAAGGGTTAGGTAAGCATTTTCAGTATGACCAATAGGGTCACTTTTTAAGGAAACATGAATGAAAAAAAGTGACAGAATGACAGTAGGAGATAGAGTTGGAAGAAATATGTATGAGTAATAGTCACAAGTCACTGAAAAGTACCAGAATAAGAGATATGGCAGTAAATATGATTGGAATCAATTTTGGAAGAGTTTGTTAGTGAGAGGTATCTTGTAAAATACAGTAAGATGTAAGCATGTAAAAGAACGAGGGTAAGCATAAAAGGTAAAAATGGAGTATAAGTAAAGATAGTAAATCTTAAGATGATATGTCAAGCAAATCGGTGGTACAATAGAAGGATTGTTGCAGCTGATATCTTATAGGAAGAGATGATGAAGTTTCAAGAAAAAGACCAAGAGACATGGGTTGAATATTATTCTACAGACAATAGTGTGCTGATGATTGTAGGAGGAGATTTCTTCTTCTTTTCAAGTTTAGCTCTTGCTTTTGGCTTAAGAAGACTACATAAGCAAGGGAAATTGTGTTGAGGTAACCTGTAACACCCTCTGTAATGCCCTCACTTTAAGTAGTTAGTATGTTCTTCCAATGACTAATATATGTTTGGAACTACACTCAAACTAGAGCGAGGAGTTATAAATTAATTAAATAAAGACCAAGAAAAATTAAGAAAAAATAAAAGAAAAGAATTGTAAATGAGTTAAACGAGTCGGAGTCACGACAATGGGTAACCGTACTGAGAAGCGACTGCGAAGACAAGTGCCAATCCCAGACCCACGAGGAACCCTAGAAAATAATTTTTATGACTTAATTGAAGGTTTATTGAGGTATAAATGATATTAAAAATGCCAAAGAAAAATAAAGAAATTAGCCAATCGGTAAAGGGAATTTATAACCCGATAAGCATAACAAAGGGCATTTTGGTCATTTCACCCTCAGTATTGAATTTTGACCTAAATGTCAATTAAAATGAGAAAAATTAAAACTCAAAAAATAAATTAAAATCATGAAAAATTCAAGGGAAATGGGATAAGAAAAGAAAAGAAAAAGAAATAAAAATTTAATGTAAGCATGACCTCATGCTAACCTAAACATAACCTAAGCATGAGGTAAAAATTACTTCATAACAATTTAATATGCATTATTATAGGATAAATATGACTACATAAGAGACAAATTGACCCAAAAGGCTTGTCACCTTCCTCCTTGGTCTTCCATGGCCAAAAATCCTTTCTAAAATACTCCCACCATTTTTCAAGCTTTAAGCTTGAAATCCCTTCCTTTCTCACCATAAAACCCCTAGGTTCTCTTCAATAAAAATTATTCCTACACTATAAGAAAGATTGTAGTAGCCAAGAAGTGAAGAAAACTTAGAGTTTTCACAAGTCCAAGAAGTGTCCAAAGAGGTTAGTGCACTATTATGCTTCCCTCTTTCATTAAACTTTGAATTTTAGTTAAAATGAGTTGACATTTTATGAAATCAAAGGAAAATCATGAATAAAAGGGTAACCTTAATTTTCGGCAGCCATTAAAAGAGTTATGATTTGATGATTTTGATTGAATCAATTGTCTAATGAAGTTGTTTATGAGCACATGTGATAGACAAGATGATTGGATATTAGTTTGGTATGTACTTGCATGAATTGAGTAATGTTGAGTTAGGGTTTTGACCTAACTTTGAGAACCTTGTGTATGGCTGGAATTTGACCTTCTTAAGATGATTTGTTAATCATTAGAAGTGCTATAAATGCTAATTGAAGTTTGGGAGTTGGGAGAAATTGAATTGGGATTGTTAATTTTTCATGCAAGAATTTTGGACCTATGGGTCCAGCATGTTTGAACTGCTATAACTTGAATTGTGTTGCTCCAATTGGTGTGAGGCCAATTGGAGATGAAACTATGGTCAAAATGCCCCATTTTTCATGAAGAAACCATGCCCAAAATCTATTTACAACTAGACCTAAAAACTGCTTGAATCCGGCTGACCATACACTAAACCCAAAAAAATGACCAAATGAATATGTTCATTTGGCCATAACTTCCTCTAGAAAGGTCAGAATGACCTGATTTTTATACCATTGAAAAGGTTAGACATAGGAGCACATTTTGCATAAAGATCACAGAACCCATATCTGCCTCTAACCAAGTGAAATTGTTAGCACAAATTAGGTCAACAAACTTGTCCAGAACCAATTTGCCCAGAATTTGTTGGACATAGGCTTACCCGACCAGTTTTGGCAAAAAGGCCATAACTTGGCCTACAAAAATCCAAATTCAATGAAACCAGTGGAAAATTTTCCACAAGATAAAGATCTACAATATTAGTATTTTGACCAAAACCCAGAAATCAAGGAAACTAGGTCAATTGTCTAGGTAAATTTAGCATACAAATTCTGGAAATTGCCTAAGTGACCACTTGACCCCAGAATAGTTTTTATAGCATATCTCCCACTAGGAAATCCCAAATGGGATGAACTAAACTGTTCTGGAAACCTAAAAGATAGGGCTTCAACTTTGATTTAGAAACTTTTCTCAAAATTTGAGTGTAAGAACCCTAAAATGGGAGTCAAGGCCACTAACCTGAACCTAAAATCCTGTAGACACAGGCTACCTGAGTCTAGGCCAGTTAATTGGCTATAACTAATTCTACAAAACTTGAAAAATTAAAATTCAAAATTATAAGTGATCATGAGACATAGGGTAACAACTTCTATGAAGAATATTAGGTCTAAAAGTGGCTATAACATGTCCAAATAATTAGGGAAAGATTGACTCCAGAATCTGCCTGATTCTGAAACTAGAATGAGTTAATGAACCAGTTTTGGTTATTTGACCACAACTTGAGTTCTAAAACTCCAAATGACATGATTCAAATAGCAAAACAAAGATAAGACATAGAAAAACAACTTCCATGAAGGAAGTGTAGCCAAATAGTCGCCACATCTTGGCCAATTTGATAGATAAAGTTAAGGCACCAATTCTAAACCTAAAGAAAGGTTCATGAAATCATTTGATACATAAAATGTAAATGTAACACCCCCGTTGCATAGCCTGGTATATTTCACTGTTCCGGTGACCGGTGTCGGTCCGAACAATTAATGGGATTAGGGCCACACTTAAGACAATTTGAGAAGCCATAAACACAAATAATTAGTAATGTTTAATTAGTTAACTATAAATAAGAAAAACAGAACATAAGAGGTTAAGCAGTAGAGTCACAATGATGAGTGACCTCCTGAACGCATCGCAAGTCATTTTAAACTCAAATTTCGAACCGTAAAAAGTGACGCTGCGGTCCTTAGGACCCTTATGAACACAGTGGAAAAGAGAAAATCACGAAAAAGAACTGTTAAGCCTGTCAAATAATTAGGTCAGGGAGCCGGAAGAAATATGGAATTAAATGCAAACCGGGATGAACCGGTGAGGGGCAATTTGGTCAATTAACCCCGAGAGCTGACTCCTGATCTAACTGTCAAATAAAAACGGAGAAAAGAAAATTTCGGAATCAAGAATTAAATTAAAGAAGTAATAGAAAAAAATAAATAGAAAAAAAAAGGAAAAGAAAGAAGTTAGAAAAGTCAAAGGTGATGTCATAAAGGATTAATTAAATTATTCTATTAAATGGGAATTTTGGTCTTCAAAAAGGGATAAGGTTAAAAGAAACAAAAGAAAAAAAAAATTTAGAAAAAGTCTTCTTCCTTGCCCTTGGTTGCCGCCCCACTTCCCCCATGAATTTCCATGAAGTTTTCTTCCTTTAAGCTTCCATTAAGCTTAATTTCCTTCACCCAATTAACTTGACTCCCCTAAAAACTTCACTAGACCTTGCAATCTCAACTTAAGAACAAGAAAGAAAGAAGAAAGGGGGAGAGGAATTAAAGGCTTGGCATTTAAATTGAGGTTAGTATGCTAAACTCTTCATTTATCCATTCAAATGCATATGTGATGGTTGAAAATGAGCTTAGAACTTGATTAAATGAAACAAACATGGGAGAAGGACTAAACTGAAATTTCATCCAGCCTAAAGGGAGTATGGATTGCATGAATTTAATGGGTTTGAATGAGTTTAGGAACCCTACTTAGTTGATTGATTATGGTTTAAAGTTTTGAATTTAGTTAATTGCACAATTTAAGTGAATTAGGGTTTGGAGGCTAGGGTTTGTGAACCAATTTTTGGAGAAATGCTTAAATGATGACTTTAGTCTATTATGAGATGAAAAATGGTCAATTATGACCAAATAAGTTGTGTGGGAATTGTTGGAATAAAAATCAAATTCGTAGGTCAAATGGTCATGCTGCTGGCAGCATGACCAAACCCACTTTGAAGGACCAAAATTCAAATTTTACAAGTCCAATTGATATGCCACCAATTGGAGATGAAAATAGACATAAAAGAGCACAATTTTCATTAAGGAACCATGGCCAAAAACTGACCAAAACTTGGTGAAACAATTGACCAAAGTGAAATGATAGCAGGCTGCCACTGCACCAAACTGACCAAATGAACAGTAACTGTTCATTTGGTCATAACTCGAGTTAGACAGGTCAAATTGACCTGAAATTTGGCCAGGGGTTAGAGGAGATATAGATCTAAAACTTTCATGAAGAACATCACCCCAAATTATGCCATTAACCCATTCAAATTATTAAGCAAAGTTGACTTACCAAACCTGCAACTCTGCAGAATTTCATTTGAACAGTAATGTTTGGATGGCTATAACTCTCTCTAGAAAACTCGGATTTAGGCAATTCTTGAACCGATGGAAACCTAAGACATAGTAGAACATTTCATGTGAAGAAAGTTAGGCCAAATTATGAACTTAACTTGACCAAATTACTGAACAAAGTTGGATCAAAATCTGCCAGAACCCAAAATTGCAGCATGAACAGTGCACGTGAACACTAAACTTATTTTAGCCATAACTTGAGCTACAAAACTCCGATTGAAGTGATCCAAAAATGAGAATACACTTAAGACAATAAGGAACATTTTCTATGAAGGAAGTTTTGTCAAATTCCAACAGTAGATCAACCAATGGAATAGTGCAACTTCGGAGCACCAAAGCCGAAAATTGGCAATTTTGCCAAAATGACCTAAGCTTTGAGAAAGTGACCAAAACCAACAAGTTTAATGACCAAAATGTGGTATGTGGGTGAAGTTGGAGTTCCCATACCTATTAATCCTTAAAAAGTCAACAATTTGACTTGACTAGTGTAGTGAATAGTAACCCGAAACACTAAAACTTCGAGAACATCGAATTTAACGCAATAGAGCTAGTTAAAGTGAAGTTAAATTTATTTTTGGACTTATGTTAAGTTATGGTACTGAAACACTATGAAATTGTGTGTTTCAGCTGAAAAAGACTTGGAAGCTCAGAGAGACTGAGTCAAGGCCTAGAGACGACTCCAATCAGGTTTGTGCACAATAAATCCTATTTAAGCATTTTACCCTTGAAAAATTGATTTAGCATACAGTATGAATTTATGAACTTTTGTGTTGCCACCTTGTGATCAAATTGTAACTTTGGAAATTGATTTGATTTTTGTATGCCATATTTGAATGAAATGTTTGAAATGGATTTTATGTTCACACTTAGCATGACAGTATCACATTTCCTCCTTCATTTATGTGGTTGAGATCGTTTATTTTCCTCTCTCTCTGGCTTGCCAGTTGAGGTTGTAGATCGGATGAGTACTCATTAGCTAGCTAGCCACCTCCCTCATTGATTTCGATTAATGGGGTTGTAGATTGCTTTGTCGTGGTGTACAACGCGGCATTGATCGAAAATTTTGTGTCATGGCTTAAGTTGTGTATGACTTGGCAACACTGTGTTTATGAAATTGTTTGAATAAACTATGTTTAATAGATTATTTGACAAAAGGGTGTTATTATGAACTTCGATCATTATTGAAATGTGATTGAGAAACATTTGAATTGCTTTTGGTAATGAATGATTTATTTATTGCATTTTAAATTTTTATTGTGCACCACTGAGTATTTTTATACTCAGCGATAGCTTATTTTGCTGTCGCAAATAAGAGTAAGGAGAAAGCAGCAGAGTAAGCTGCTACTGAGTTGAATATCACATCAAGCTTTTGTCTGGGTATTATTTTATACCCTTGTAGATAATTTTGATGTAAATATGGAAATGTTGTATGTATCAATATAATTGAGCAGTTGTAAATAAATTGTAATAATATTATTTTATATTTTCTTCTGTAAATTTAATATTTGTACATATGAATTTCCTGCTTTATGTTTTGTGAATGAAATTATTAAATATTCTGAGTTGACAAATTTGATTTGGATTGTGGAACTGTTTTGGAATGAATTGATTTGAGTTAAATTGTGAATTATTGGAGGTTGGGAGTTGTGAAACATTTTTGGGAGTGCTTTTTATAGGTCTTTGAAGAACTGGTTTCTCAAAATACAGAGGGAACTCTGTCAAAATTTTTATAAAAATTGCGGTAAAAGTAAAATGGACAAAAATTTTTACTAGTATTAAAGCTTTGAATAAATGGTTTTTAATTCTCATCAAAATGCTCACCACTTCCAAAATATAAGAAAATCATTTTAAAATCCCTTGTAGGGTACTTAATGAGTTATTGGTAGGTGAAGTTCGGTAGTTCATTAAGTATTCTACGGGATCATGTTGTGCCTTACGGAGGGGTAAGGTGTGACAGTAAATTACCTAAATGGTTTGCTAAATGCATAAGTTATATCAAAAGTACACTTGAAACCTATATTTTCATTATATATGAAATAACAATACTATAAATATATATAGTACATGACATAAAATAACGAGAGTGATAAATACGTAAGTTATATGAATATATACTTGGGACCTATGTTCCCAATATAATGACATGAAAATGGTATAAAGCATAGATGGTACATGAAGTAAAATAATAACATGTTATGAACCCTTAATAGTACATAGCATGAAATAATAAAACTATAAGTGCTTAATAATACTATTTTGCCCGAAGTATACCTAGACTTATTTATATAGTATGGATCGATTGGTATACCAATTAGGGACTGCAAATTGCAGTATTGCCTATAGGAATAATCATTGATAGATAATATATGTCTGATATGATTGTTCTACTAGCTTTATGCATGCCCGTTGGCTATAGAGCCTAATTTTATTTCTAGCTTCATGCCTACCCGCTGGCTTTGTGTTTGATATGACAGAGGTATACATGTTAGACATATGGATGTTTGACTAGTATACTCCCGTGAATCCAGTCTTTGTAGTCTGTTATAGGTTACTTAGGCACAAATATCAGTAATAAACCTTAAATTTAAATAAGTACATGAAAATATCATAGGTATAAGTAATAAGATTGAACATGGAATAAACGAATAAAAAATATCCCGATTAACTTAATTGCTTCCAAAGTTCTATAAACATGTAAAAGACTATAATCTCATGAAATCTATATTTCTTTATAAAGTTATACATGGAATAATTATTTCAATTATTTAGTTATTTTTATTTCAATTTATGAACTACTAAGCAATATGCTTAGCACGTTGGTTCTTACCATGCGTAGGTACGGAAGACTATTACCAACAGCAGCGGTAGAGCTTAGACAAGATTTTGATCAGATCTGCTACAGTGTAGGTTGTCACCTCAATAGTTTATTTTGGTAGGGCTCATGTATATTTAGATTTTACATTTTGGTTATTGTATATAAGTAAAAGATGTAAATCATTTTGTGATTGTAAATAATTTGTAAATTATTGTATCTGAATTTTATATGAATGTATGAATTTTATATGAATGAAATGAAATATTTTATTTACTTGAAATGGTTATGAGTATTATGATGACATGAGATGGTTTATGGAAAATGATATGGATATGGGATTTTAATAGGTAAATAATAAAACCTGCCAAACACTACTAAAACAGAGGAGACTCTACCTGGGTTTCTAGAAAAATGAAATGGGAAAAAAAAATTCTACACATAAGATAATATAATTAAATTAATATTGTACATAACAAGACAGGATAGGGTACTCGGGCACTGAATATAGAACACCTTTCTTGACTACACTGTAGACGGGTGAGGGGTGTTACACCCTCACTTTAGGTAGTCTATACATTCTACTATTTCGATGACTAACGTCTGTTCGGACAATCAGGATGGCTGAAACTACACTTAAACTAGAGTCAGGAGTCATAAGATGGTTAAACAAAGACCAAGAAAAGTTAAGGAAAAATAAAAGAAATGAAGTACAGAAAGGTTAAAGGAGCTGGAAGTCACGACGATGGGTGACCCTAATGGGAAGTGACTGTGAAGACAATTATCAACCACAGACTTGTGGGGAACCCTATGAGATAATTATTTGGGATCTAATTGAAGGGAATTATAAGGATTAATGACAATAAAAATGCCAAGAAAAATACAAGAAAATTTAATAAATCGGTACAGACAATTATAACTCGATGAACCCAACGAGGGGCATTTTAGTCATTTTACCCTCAGTGTTAAATTTTGACCTAAATGTCAATCAAAATGGGAGAGAATGAAACATTAAAAATAAATTAAAATCATGAATTATGTACTGGAAAAGGGAAAAGAAAAGAAAAAGAAAATTTAAATGCATTTATGATGTAATCATGACACAAGAATTATGTAACTTAAATTTTTAGCCAATGAATATTAGACAAGCATATATAAAGAAGACAAGAGGAATTAAAAGACACTAAAATTGATCATCTTCTTCCCTTGGTCTTCATTTGGCCGAACCCCATGGAAAAAGAGCTTCCACCATTTTCTTCACAATAAGCTTGAAATTCTCATGCTTTTCACCCTAAAACCCTTAGGTCCCTTCACTAGAAATTTATCCTACACCTTAAAGAAGCCTTTGGCAGCCAAGAAAGTGTAGAAATTGAAAGTTTTACAAGATCAAACTTGGGTCACAAGAGGTTAGTGCATTATACAAATTCTTTTTCTTCTTTAAGTATTGTAAGCATGCTAAACTAGGTTAAAATTTTATAAAATTAAAAGAAAACTATGAATAAATGGGAATGCCAGTTTTAGCAGACATGGGGATAGTGACAAATTAATGGTTTAAATTGTGTTAAACTTGTTAGCAATGGTATGTGATGAGTTTGCATGTGGTGGAAATTAATTTGCATGGAGTTTGCATGTGTTGTGAAAATTGAAGTTAGGGTTTTGACCTAAATTGGGGATTTTGTGTTATGGCTTGAAATTGATGTTATTGAGGTTGATTGTTGACTATTTGAAGTGCCATGAATGTGATTAAAGTTTGGGAGTTGGGTAGAATTGAGAAATTGGGAGTGTTGTTTTCATGCAGGAATTCTGGACCTTGAGTCCAGTGTACTTTCATGGCCATAAGTAGAGTTATGTTGCTCCAATTGGTGTGAGGCAAATTAGAGATGAAACCTAGGACAATTTGCCACATTTTTCATGTAGAGACCCTGCCCAAAAACTGAACCTAACTTGGCCTAAAGTTGGCTTGAATCTGGGTAACCATATGCTGGACCTAGAAAAATGACCATGTGAATAGTAAATGTTCAAATGGCTATAACTTACTCTAGGAAGGTCAGAATAACCTGATTCTTGAACCATTGGAAATATTAAACATAGGAGCACAATTTTTATGGAGAACATAGAGACTAATTTTGTCTCTAACCTAACCAATTTGCTAGAACAAATTAGGTCAATAATTTTGACCAGAACTAAAATTGACCTAAAATTCTAGATTTTGACCTACCCAACCAGTTTGGGAAAAAATGTCATAACTTAGTCTACAAAATTGCAAATGTAGTGAAAATAAAGCCAAAATCTCTATAAGACTTAGAAATACCATTTTGGTGTTTTGACCAAAACCTAGAACCTAATGGAACTTGGCCAAATTGTTAGAAAAATTTAGCCATCCAAATCCTGAAATTGAACTAAATAGCCACTTGACCCCATAATAGTATTTAAATCATATCTTCCACTAGGAAAATCCATTTGAGATGAGCCAAATTATTCTGGAAATCTGAGAAATAGGACTCCAACTTTGATTCAGGAACTTTCCCTAAATTTTGAGTGTAAGGACCCTAAAATGGGAACCAAAGACACTGACCTAAACTTGAAATCCTGAAGGCATAGGGTTCAGGAGTCCAGGCTAGTTAATTGGCTATAACTCACCCTATATAACCTAAAAAATTGTGATTATTGAACCTGAGTGGCCCTAAGACATAGGGGAACAACTCATATGAAGGACATGAGGCCTAAATATGACTACAACATGTCCAAATGGTTAAACAAAATTGGGATTCTAGAATCTGCCTGCTTCTGAAACAGTAAAGAGTCAATGGACCAGACTTAGAAAATTGACCATAACTTGAGTTCTAAAAATGCAAATGACATGATTCAAAAAGGAAAATAAAGATAAGACATAGAAAAATAACTTCCATGAAGGAAGTGTGGCCAAACAGTGTCTACATCTTAGCCAATTTGATAGGAAAATTTAAGGCACCAGTTCTGAACCTAAAGAAAGGTTCATGAAATCATTTGATACATAAAATGTAAATTACCTAAATGGTTTGCTAAACACATAAGTCATATGAAAATACACTTGAAATCTATGTTTCCATCATACATAAAATAACAATACTATAAATATATATAGTACATGACATAAAATAATGAGAGTAATGAATACGTAAGTTATATGAATATGTACTTGGGACTCATGTTCCCATTATAAATGACATGAATATGTACTTGGGACCTATGTTCCCATTATAATGACATAAAAATGGTATAAAGCATAGATAGTGCATGAAGTAAAATAATGATATGTTATGAACCCTTAATAGTACATAGCATGAAATAATAAAACTATAAGTGCTTAATAATACTAATTTGCCAAAGTACACCTAGACTTATCGATTAGTATACTAATTAGGGACTACAAATTGTAGTACTGCCCACATGAATGATCATTGATAGATAATATCTATCTGATATGGTTATTCCTCTAGCTTTATGCTTGCCCGTTGGCCATTGTACTTGATATGATTTTTGGCTTTATGCCTGCCCACTGGCCTCGTGCCTGACATCACCGATGTATACATGATAGATATACAGATGTCTAACTAGTATACTCCCGTGTATCCAGTCTCTATAGTCTGTCATAAGTTACTTGGGCACAGATATGAGTAATAAGCTTTAAAATTAAATAATTACATGAAGAGATCATTGATATGAATTTAATAAGACTGAACATGGAATAAATGAACAGAAAAGATTCTGATAACACTGATATGAATTCAATAAGACTGAAATGGAATAAATGAGCAGAAAAGATACTGATAAATTTATGTGTTCCCAAAGTGCAATAAAGGAAATGCCCCAAAAATATATGAAATCTACATTTCTTTATGAAATTATGAATAGAATAATTATCTTTAATTATTAGTATTTTTATTTTAAATTATGCACCACTAAGCAATATGCTTAGCGCGATGGATTTTTTCCTCGCGTAGGTACTGGAGACCAGTAGCAGCAGCAGCAGCGGTAGTTGCTTACATAGGGATTTGATCAGATCTGCATAGTGTGGGAGTCACCTCAGTAGTCCATTTTTGGTAGGGCCCATGTATATCTAGATTTTGTACTTTTTGTTCATTGTTCATAAGTAATTTGTGTAAATCATTTTGAAATTGTAAATAATTTGTAAATTATTGTATATGAATTTTATATGAATGAAATGAAACATATTTTTTTGAAAATGATATGAGCAATGATATGATACATGGAAAAATGATATGATATATGAAACTGTATTTAACAGGTAAATAATGGAACCCACCACACCCTAATAAAATAGAGGAGACTCTGTCTGGGTCTCCATAAGAATAAAAGGTGATAAAAAAAAGTTTCTACACATGGGATATTATGATTAAATGAAAATTAAATTAATAATGTATACGATAAGATAAGATAGGGTGCTCCAGCACCGAATGTGGCACGCCTTGCTCGGCTACACTGTAGACAGGTAAGGAGTGTTACATAACTGAGTATTTAAGAAGTTGGTAGGCACTAGTGTAACGATCGGGCTCCAAACACTAAAGGAATTGTCTGCTTTGGCCATAAGCCTCACGGTTTTGTCCCATAGATGGAATGGAGAACTTCCCAGGAGGTCACCCATCCTAGGATTTCTCTCAAGTGAGCACGCTTAACCCTGGAGTTCTTCCAACTCTCCAGGCCATTCCACCAAAAGGCGCCTTTAGTGATTAGTTCCCCCATCTTCTATATCATTACTTTTTAAATCCAAGACCATCTCCGTGCTTTGCCGATGTGGGATTTGCCTAAGAGACCTTTCTCCCCCCCTTTTTGTGGAATGGGAGGAGAAAGGTCCCTTAAGCAAATCTCACATCGGCAAAGCACGGAGATGGTCTTGGGTTCAAAAAGTAATGATATATAAGATGGGGGAACCAACACTAGAGGCGCCTTTTGGTGGAATGGCCTGGAGAGTTGGAAGAACTCCAGGGTTAAGCATGCTCGCTTGAGGGAAATCCTAGGATGGGTGACCTCCTGGGAAGTTCTCCATTCCACCTATGGGATAAAACCGTGAGGCTTACAGCCAAAGCGGACAATTCCTCTAGTGGTTGGAGCCCAATCGTTACAATTGGTATCAAAGCCGCTCGCGTGTCCTCTTGAGCGATGGTGGGACAAACCTCAGTGAGGACGCTAAGTTCCGAAAGGGGGAAAGAAAGGTCCCTTAGGCAAATCCCACATCAGCAAAGCACGGAGATGGTCTTGGGTTCAAAAATTAATAATATATAAGATAGGGGAACTAATCACTAGAGGCGCCTTTTGGTGGAATGGCCTTGAGAGTTGGAAGAACTCCAGGGTTAAGCGTGCTCGCTTGAGAGAAACCCTAGGATGGGTGACCTCCTGGGAAGTTCTCCATTCCACCTATGGGACAAAACCGTGAGGCTTATGGCCAAAGCAGATAATTCCTCTAGTGGTTGGAACCCGATTGTTACAATTGGTATCAGAGCCGCTCGCGTGTCCTCTTGAGCGATGGTAGGGCAAACCTTAGCGAGGACGCTGAGTCCCGAAAGGGGGGAGAAAGGTCCCTTAGGCAAATCCCACATCGGTAAAGCACGGAAATGGTCTTGGGTTCAAAAAGTAATGATATATAAGATGGGGAAACTAATCACTAGAGGCGCCTTTTGGTGGAATGGCTTGGCAAGTTGGAAGAACTCCAGGGTTAAGCATGCTCGCTTGAGAGAAATCCTAGGATGGGTGACCTCCTGGGAAGTTTTCCATTCCACCTATGGGACAAAACCGTGAGGCTTATGGCCAAAGCGAACAATTCCTCTAGTGGTTAGAGTTCGATCGTTACAATTTGTATTAGAGCCGCTCGCGTGTCCTCTTGGACGATGGCGGGGCAAACCTCAGGGAGGACGCTGAGTCCCAACAGGGGGGGAGAAAGGTCCCTTAGGCAAATCCCACATCGGCAAAGCACAGAGATGGTCTTGGGTTCAAAAAGTAATGATATATAAGATGGGAGAACTAATCACTAGAGGCGCCTTTTGGTGGAATGGCCTGGAGAGTTGGAAGAACTCCAGGGTTAAGCATGCTCGCTTGAGAGAAATCCTAGGATAGGTGACCTCTTGGGAAGTTCACCATTCCACCTATGGGACAAAATCGTGAGGCTTATGGCCAAAGCGGACAATTCCTCTAGTGGTTGGAGCCCGATCATTACAACTAGTCCGTACGCATTCTCTTTAAAAAGGAAATGACGATAAGTGTGTACCTAATGTTGAGTATGAAAGGATGATCATAGAGGTGACAAGAGTTAAATCAAGCTAGTTACCAAGGCTTACAACCCTTTTTAACTATAAGCTGAAGGAAGTACTATTTACTAATGAGTTACAGTGAATGAAATTGTTATTGATGGGAAAATTTGAGGCTGAAGTTTGGAGAGTTTTAGGCAGTATATGTGGCTATATTAAGGAGAATGGACATGTGAAGTATCTTGTCTGGAATTATGGTATAGCACACATTTTCCCACAATCATGTTAATTCAAGTGGAACTTATAATTTCAAGAGCTCCTATCTAACTATGATGAATAATTTCCTACAAAGGGTAGTAGGGAATGATAATGTTCTAATGGTTAAGTTGGGAAAGGAGACACAAAAAGAATTTTCTAGGGTCAATTACAATTGTTACATAATGTGAAAGATGTGCTGGTAACAGCCAATTGTAAGGTTAGAATTTCAAAAGTAATGGAACTAGTAATCAAGATAGGACTAAGAAATTAAAAGAAGATTAAAGTTGATGATGGGATGGACATCCTTGAAGGAAAAGGTATAAGGGTGAGAGAGAACAAAGGTTAAAAAATAAGTACAGTAGGTTGGAAAGATGTTAACAATAGCAATATAGGAAAAAGAAGTGGATAAGATTCAGAAGACAAGAGAAAAGCTCGATAGAGTTGGTTATAATGATGAGAATAAGAAGAATAAGTATGCTAGGGACACACTAAGGCATATTTAAAACAAGTTATGGTGAGATGATAGATTCAAGGAGTAGTAGAATCATGATTTAAGTATTAATGTGCTAGGAAGTATGTCACATAATAAGAAGTTTTAGGAAGAAGTCAAGATATTTTCAGTCCAAAGGAGGAGTGGGAAATGATAAAGTCGCATGAACTGGGTTATCAGAGAATACAAACACTTTTTCCATATAAGAGAAGAGACCCAGTTCACTTTCCAATGTTGAAGTGTAGGGTACACTTGGCACTTGGATGGAGCTCAGTAGGACTAGATGCATATGATGGACAAGAGTTAGCCTAAGAACCTTACTAATGACACAAGGTAGATTGGAAATTCAAAGTGACATGGGAGTGAGAAGATGCACAAGTGTTGACGATTGAGGTCATGGGACAAGTAAAGATGTCAAACAAGATGCTTATGATAATTACTACAGGAAAGCATCTCATAGGATACTATAGGATAAGAAACATAAGTCATGTCTGTAGGAAGCAAAGATTGTTGAAACAGAGGTATGGGGACTAAAGTCACTAAGAGATACGTTATGGCACAATAAAGGAGAGATAAGCACCAAAGCTGATGGAAGTTATGAGATAACAAGTCAAGCACAGTGGAGGTCTAGTGAGTACTAAAGATGTCAGAAAAATATTAAGGAGTGGTTTGAGGTATGAGTTTCGCTATGAAATGACGTTGATAGCTAGGATACTACAACAGGCAAAAGAGCTATGTGGATCCTAGGCAGAAAGATGTAGAGTTTGCAGTGGGTGATTATGTATTCCTAAAGGTCTCCTCAATGAAAGGAGTCATGAGGTTTAGGAAGGAAGGTAAGCTGCCAACTAGATACATAGGACCTTTTGAGGTCATTGATAGAGTTGGAACAGTTGCTAACCAGTTGGAGTTATCACCAAGCCTTTCTCATGTCCACCCAGTATTCCACATCTCCATGCTGAGGAAGTATGTTCCTGACCCTTCACATGTACTGCAACCAGATGTAGTAGAGTTGAATGAGAACCTGACCTTCAAGGAGTAGCCTGTAACCATAGTGGACTATCAGATGAGGCAACTAAGTTCAAAGCAGATCCCTATGGTTAAGGTTTTATGGAGAAGCCAATCAGTGGAATAATGCACTTGGGAGTCAGAGCGGAATATGCACAGCAACTACCCGTACTTGTTTAATATGTAATCTGGTAATTTTATTCTGCCTTGTGTAAAATTCGAGGACGAATTTTTTATAAGGGGGGAAGAATGTAACATCCCTAATTTTCAGATAATTATTTTATATGTAAATATTTTATTCTAACCCTAGTATTGTGGACTTCGTGTAGATACTTTCATTTCCTGAAAATTTGATTGTCGCCCGAATCTTCAATTTCAGGCCGAGCAGATAAGCTACTGAAACTATTTCAGAACTGGGTCAAAGTTGTAGGCTACCCCACCATTTGTAGATGCCCCGAACGGGTTTCAAGTGTTAGAATTAGTATAGGTAAACTCGAATAAAAAGTTTCTTCAGTTATTTAGTGTCGGGTTTAGAATAAAAAATTGCAAAATATTTAGGGGTTATTAGAAAATTATAATTCTTTTTGCAATAGCTTTATAATATTGTTGAGGACCGCGGGACAAAGTTTTAGAATTTTTAGAGCTAATTTGAGTGATTTTTTACAGAATATCCATTTTAGGGGCTAAAACGTACATTTTCAAGTTTGTGCCTATTGCCTAGTTTGTAGGGCTCAAAGGGGACCACATGATATTGATGAGATATGGGTTGAGATGTGTGATTCTAGAAGTATTATTTGAATCATTGTGCAGGTTGGGTAGGTCCTAGGTGTAGGAAAAATTCTACAGAAATTTTAGCAAGATCTTAGAAACTATTTTGATTTTATGGTTTAAATCAATTATTTAGTTTTGTCAGTCTTTTGATAGAAGTCAGTGTGTATGTTTAGGTGATCGATATCGACCGTCTTCTCCTTTCAGCCGTACTAGCTGCAGTCCAGTCGACTAATCCATGAGTAGATATTTATTTTATTTAAAATTTCAATATTATTATATTTCTAGCATGCTCATGCATCACTTATACTTATATTTATATAGTTAAATATTATGCATGCCCTGTTTTGTATTTATACTTGATGATATTACTTTGATTGCTATGTTTTGATAATCTGGAACTGTGTGTGTGAGTTGGTGTGTATGTGGAGTATATAGATATAGGTAGGACGGGTAGACGCGGCTGGAGCTTGACTTGCTGGGACCCGATCTTTATTATGGATAAGTCATGATAGGTACGACTTTGAGTTGATCTCGTTGGCCCCCGCATATGGATTATTAAGCGAAAGTCTAGTTCGATTTAATCTTATTGGTAAGCCTTGGATTAAGAGTGCTGGGTAGGGAGATCAGCTCCCCATATATGTATGCGTGAGTATGAATATAACTTGGGTGTATAAGTGCTCTAGATTATTTTTCATGTAACCTGACTTGTTTGCATGACTTGTATGAAGATGATTGTAACACCCTCCCTGTAGCAACTCCGTACATTCTACTGTTCCGGTGACCAGTGTCGGACCGGACAGCTAGAACGTTCGGAAAAATATTTAAACTAAAGTGAGGAACCATAATTAACTCAAATATTAATAAGAAAAATTTAGAAAAAAATTTAGAAATAAAATACAACCAAGTTAAATGAGCCGGTGCCCTAGCGATGGGTAACCTAGTGAGAAGTTGCGGTTCTCCCAACTAGGAGCCCTAGACCCGAGAAAAAATTCATAAAATAATTTTTGGGACTCCAGAGAAGGGTCATTGAGGTTCCTATGGCATTAGAATGCCAAGAAAGTATTTAGAAAAATTTTTCAATCGGTACAGACAATTTTGACCCGTTAAGCCAAACGGAGGGCATTTTGGTCATTTCGCCTTCAGAGGCGATTTTTGGGCTACTTGTCCTGTTAAGTAAATAATTATTTTGATCTAAAATGTGAATAAATATTACTAAAAATTAAATTGAAAATGAGTAGCAAAGAAAAGAAAAGAAAATGAATTAAAATTGCAATTTTGACCTCATGCTTATGTCACTAAGCACTCTCACCCAACCATATTGTGACACATGTCCATAAACCATTTAAAATGAGTAAAAATGGACAGAAATTTTGAAGAAACAATCTGCTTCTTCTTCCTTCTTCCAACGTCACTCACTTCCCACACCTTTCCACCATTAAAAACTCCATCCAAGCTTCCAAATCTCTACCAAACCACCTCAAAACCTTGTCCTCCCTTCACTAAAAATTTCCCTCACCACTAGAGCAAGACTTGGGCAGCAATTAGAAGAAGAGAAAGTGGAAGAAAGTGAGGTGTGAACAAGCTTAGAAAATCACCAAAGAGGTTAGTGCCATAACCTTTGCTTTTACATCTTTCTAATTATGAATTTGAGCTAAGTTAAGTTAAAAATTTGATAAAAATTGAATTAATGAAGCATGGTTATATTCCATGAAGTTTTGGCAGCCTTGACATGAGTTAGGGTTAGGAGAAATCTTTGGTTTAAAGTGACATATTGCTGCCCCTCTTATAAATTATATGATTAGTATAGCAAATTAGGAGTGGGATGCATGAATTGGAGGCTTGGTCAATTAGGGTTAGGGTTTTTGGAGAGAAACTTGGACCTTGCTTAGCTAATGGTGAATGAAAATTTTAATGGTCAATTAGTGACCATTTGAGGGAAGTTGACCATAACTTGAAGTGAATTATGGCATTGCAAACTGATTTGGTATGCTGCCTAGTGTAACCAGCAGGGTGGCTGTGAGTCCAGCCTGTTTGGACAGCCATAACTTTGGCTGTGTAGATTCGATTGGTGTTTGGCCAATTGAACATGAAACTAGACGCATAATGACACAATTTTGGTGAAGAATCATGCCCAAAAGACCAAAGCAAGTGGACCAAAAACTGGCCCCAATCCGGATGTCCTGCAACCAGATTCTGCGGAATGACCAAATGAACAGTAATTGTTCATTTTGCCATAACTCATTGTAGAATGGCTCAATTGACCTGAAATTTTTACAACAACAAGTTAAGATATAGACAAACAACTTTCATGAAGAAACCTACCCCAAATTATGACCAGAACCTATCCAACAAGGCAGTTGCAGTCACTATTCACTGCACTGTAGATATGGTCAGTTCTGCAATTTTTCAATCCGGCCAGTTGTGGTTTTTGGACCATAACTTGAGCTACAAAACTCCAAATGGAGTGATTCAAAAAAGGAAATTACACTAGACAAAATAAGGAACAACTTTCATGTTTATCATTTTCTCAAATTCCCACTGTAACAGTCACTAATGGAACAGTAAAATTAGGGTACAAAAACTGAAAATTCTGCTCCATTAGTTTTAAGCTTAGAAATGGTATTGGTGATTAATGCCAACAAGTTTTGAATGCAAAATGTGGTATGTTGGGAGTGTTAAAACCAATGTACCTATTTTCTATGCAAAAGTCAACATTTTTATTGACTAATAAAGTGAATAGTGACACCAAAACTTGAAATTCAAAAATTTCAAAATTCAAAAGTATCAAATGCCCTAGTATACCTAACAAGATTGGTTTGGATAGTTTGGCATGCCAATAGGGTTCAGTTAGCAGTACTGCACATGGCATTATGCCATTCTGTGATTTCATGGCTTTTAGCCATTCTGACATTGTGTTGATATTTGGCCTTGTGCCTGATGTTATTACAGCTTATTAGCTGTTCTGTTGCACACCGGGAGATGCATATGTGACCGATGGTGTGACGGCCCGAGGTACTAGATACCTAGTGCCAGTTTACCCGTTTATCCAGTCCAGTCGTCCAGTATAGGTTACTTAGGCAACCAAAAGAATGAAAGTGGATAAAGTTAACGAAATAAATGATTATAACAAGTACAAAACAAGTAAAACATCGATACATTCAATGCATATTTATTTCTGTTATTTCTTTCTATTTTATTATTTGCACCATTAAGCATTATTGCTTAGCGCGTTGCTTTTGCCGCGTAGGTTCTGGAGATACTGACCGAGAGCCCAGTAGACCATAGACTGGGTGAGACCATCCTGCAGCTCTGCATAGTGTCCGTGTCACCTCACCATCTACAGTGCATTGGTAGGACACTAGGTTTCATTTTGGTATTTTGTAACTAACTTTTATTTTCTCATATGTAATTGAACTTATGTAATGTATTTTGATGTTCATGTAAATAATGAAAAATTGTGTTTGTGAATGGAAAAGTAAATATTTATCTGTGACTTGTACATGATTATCACATGAGATGAATGATTGAGAAATGAAATTGAAAAATATTGAGATTTTGATATTGCAGTTTGAGATGATTGAATATGATTATTGGAAGTGCTTTTCACGGGTTCCGAAGAACTGTTTTCTCCATTTTTAGCCGATACTCTGCCGAATTTTCTATAAAATTTTCGGAACCCCAAATAAATTATAATTTCAATAAATGACTTAAATAAATAATATTTCACAAGTTATATTCAAAACTATGATAAAAATGAATTAAGGTAAAATAGAGTGTTCCGGTACACCGTGTGACATAGCTTACTCGAATATACTGTAGACGGGTAAAGAGTGTCACATTTAGTGGTATCAAAGCACGGTTTAGGCGTTTCTAGGCCTAGATTGAGTCCATACCATGCATTGTATTTGTAAGAGTCGAGGTGACACTAATGCAGATCTGTTTGTCTTTCTTATTTTGAATAGGATATGGACCCCACATCTCAGAGGGCAGTTGAGGAGGAAGTGGAGAGTCATGCTCCACCTGCAGCAGCTGAGATTGGGAGTATGGGAGAACCTGCCCCGCCAGCTCAAGCAGAGCCTGTTCAGCCTCCACAGGCCATGTTCCAGCAAATGGCCGAATTCTTCAGACAAATGGCTGGGGTAATGCCAGCACCACCACCACCACCTCCACAACCAAAATCACACCTGGAAAAATTGAGAAAGTTTGGAGCAGTGGACTTCTTTGGCAAGAGAGAAGATGATTCTATTGCAGCCGAAAATTGGTTGAACAGAGTAGGCAGAGTTTTAAAACAACTCCACTGTACTCCAGAGCAAAACTTAGAAGCTGCCATATCTCTGTTGCAAGATGATGCATATGAATGGTGGGATACTGTGTCCAGTGAAGTACAGCCAGAAGTAATAACTTGGGACTTCTTCCTCTTCGAATTTAAGAAGAAATATGTGGGTAGTGTATACCTGGAAGAGAGAAGAAGAGAGTTCATCAATCTGAGGCAGAGGCAGCTGACTGTAACTGAGTATGAAAAGGAATTTGTCTGATTGAGCCGCTATGGAAGGGAGATAGTCCCTAATGAAGCTGAAAGGTGTAAGAGATGAAGAGGGATTAAATGATAATATAAAGATCATGATCACTGCCTTGGGAATCACTGACTTCACCAAGTTAGTGGAAGCTGCAATAAAGGTTGAAAATGTTAGAATAAGTGAGCAGACTAGAAGAGAGAGACAGCAGAAGAGGGGCCCGGGTCAATCTAGTTCATCTTCTGCACCTGGGAAGAAGTTCAAGGGTCCACCTGCACAGAGTTCAGGTCAGCCACAAGGTCAGGGTCACCTCGGGGCCCAGTTACGCTTACCCCTAGGAGAGGTCAGTCCACACCATCAGTGGGAAACTCTCCAGGGATGGGGTTTAGGGGACCAGCCCCAGCATCTTCTGCATGTCCACATTGTTTGAAATGGCACAAGGGGGAGTGTTAGAGAGTGACTGGTGCCTGCTTAAGGTGTGGGTCAACAGAGCATCAGTTGAAGAACTGTCCATGTAGAACCACTACAGCTGCTCCAACACAAGCAGACAGACCTGCTCCTGCACCACAAAGGGGTAGGAAATCTGGCAAATCTGAGGCAGTGGGACCATCTCAGAGGCCTTCATCTGAGCCAGCAGAGAGGCCTGATAATAGACCACCTGCCAGAGCTTATGCCATGAGAGCTCAGGAGGAGCAAGATGCCCCAGACGTCATCAGGGGTACGTTCTCCCTCTACAATACATCTGTGCATGCATTGGTGGATCCAGGATCTACTCATTCATACATCTGCATCAACCTACCCGTAGAAAGGGGGATACTAGTAGGGGAGAGTGACCAAGACATTCTGGTCACTAATCCATTGGGCCACAGTGTAGTAGTGAACAAAGTGTACAAGGGTTGCCCATTAAGGATTCAGGGGTGTGAATTCTTGGCAGACCTGATTGAGTTGCCCTTCCATGAGTTTGACGTGATTTTGGGAATGGACTGGTTGTCACGTCATCAGGCAATAGTTGATTGCAAGTTGAAGAGAATTTCTCTGAAAACTTCTGAGGGTAATGAGATCACTGTTGTGGGTGAAAGGACATATTTCCTGTCCAATGTTATCTCAGCCACAGTTGTAAGAAGAATGATGAGAAAAGGCTGTGAAGCCTACCTAGCACATGTGGTGGATACTAGGCAGGCTAAACCAAACCTGAGTGATATACCCACAGTAAGGGACTTCCCAGATGTGTTTCCTGAAGAATTGCCTGGTTTGCCACCAGAAAGGGAAGTTGAATTTGCTATTGAGACATTGCCGGGTACAGCACCCATTTCCATTGCTCCTTATAGGATGGCACCCACTGGATTAAGGGAGTTAAAAACTCAGTTGCAAGAGTTGCTTGATAAGGGGTTTATACGCCCCAGTGTGTCACCATGGGGAGCTCCAGTGCTGTTTGTAAAGAAGAAGGATGGCACTCTGAGGCTTTGCATTGATTACCAGCAGTTGAATAAAGTGACTGTGAAGAACAAATATCCGTTGCCTAGAATTGATGATCTGTTTGATCAGTTGAAGGGAGCAGGAGTATTTTCTAAGATTGATCTCAGATCAGGGTATCATCAGTTGAGGGTGAAGGATGCAGATGTGCCAAAGACTGCATTCAGGACCCGATATGGGCATTATGAGTTCCTAGAGATGCCCTTTGGCCTAACAAATGCACCAGCGGCATTCATGGACCTTATGAACCGTATCTTCCATCCACACTTAGATCGGTTCGTAGTGGTCTTTATTGATGATATTTTGGTGTATTCCAAGACCAGTGAAGAACATGATGAGCATTTGAGGATTGTTCTGCAAACCCTGAGAGAAAAGAAGCTGTATGCTAAGTTGTCCAAGTGTGACTTTTGGTTGAATGAGATTGCATTCCTTGGACACATAGTGTCAGCTGATGGGATTAGAGTGGATCCCAAGAAAATAGAAGCAGTGATGGAATGGAAGCCTCCCAGGAATACAACTGAGGTCAGAAGTTTCTTAGGGCTAGCTGGGTATTACAGGAGATTTGTGAAGGGATTTTCCTTAATAGCTGCTCCAATGACCAAGTTGTTACACAAGAATGTCAGATTTGACTGGAATGACAAGTGTCAGACCAGTTTTGAGAAGTTGAAGGCTATGTTGACAGAGGCACCAGTGTTAACACAGCCAGTGTCAGGAAAGGACTTTGGGGTCTACAGTGATGCCTCACATAATGGGCTAGGGTGTGTATTGATGCAAGAGGGGAAAGTGATCGCCTATGCTTCCAGACAGTTAAGGCCACATGAACAGAACTACCCTACCCATGATATAGAGCTTGCAGCAATTATCTTCGCACTGAAGATATGGAGGCATTACTTGTATGGTGAAAAGTGCTACATTTACACAGACCACAAAAGTCTAAAATATTTGCCAACTCAAAAGGAGCTCAACCTTAGACAGAGGCGATGGATTGAATTCCTGAAGGACTATGATTGTGTAATTGACTACCATCCTGGGATGGCAAATGTAGTTGCTGATGCTTTGAGCAGAAAATCCATGACAGCCTTGAGATCATTGAATGCCCGTCTATCTTTGGTTCGAGATGGAGCTATTTTGGCTGAGTTGCAAGTGAGGCCAAACTTGTTACAGCAGATTTTAGATGGGCAGAAGGTAGATGAGAAGCTAATGGCTATTATGAGCAAAATCTCAGAAGGAAAAGCAACTGACTATGAGGTGAAAGCAGATGGGTGTCTGTACTACAAAGGAAGACTATGTGTACCAGATAATGGGGAATTGAAGGCCAGTATTCTGAAAGAGGCACATACCAGTGTTTATGCTATGCACCCAGGAAGTACAAAGATGTATCATGATCTGAAGCTTCAGTATTGGTGGCCTGGTATGAAGAAGGACATAGCTAACTATGTGACTAAATGCTTGACATGTCAGCAAGTCAAGGCAGAACATCAAGTTCCATCAGGTTTGCTACAGCCTATACGCATACCTGAATGGAAATGGGATCGGGTCACCATGGATTTCGTAAGTGGTCTACCTCTCACCCAGAAGAAACATGATGCAGTATGGGTGATAGTAGATAGATTGACGAAGTCAGCACACTTTCTGCCAGTTAGGACTGACTACTCACTAGAGAAATTAGCAGAATTGTATATCAGTGAGATAGTTAGACTGCATGGAATTCCACTTTCCATCATATCTGATCGAGACCCAAGGTTTACATCGAGATTTTGGAAGAAGTTGCATGAATCCATGGGTACACAACTCCACTTCAGCACAGCTTTCCATCCTCAGACGGATGGTCAATCAGAAAGAGTAATCCAGGTAAACAATTGAAACCAATGAAATTGATACAAATATTGAATTAAAATGATAATAGTAACATGAAATATATGTCAGGTCCTTGAGGATATGCTGAGAAGTTGTGTCATTGAGTTTGAGGGAAGTTGGGATAAATACCTCCCACGGGCAGAATTTGCATACAACAATAGCTACCAAGCTAGCATCCAAATGGCCCCATATGAAGCACTGTATGGGAGAAAATGTAGAACTCCAGTGTGCTGGACTGAATTGGGCGAAGACAAACTGGTAGGGCCAGACCTGGTGAAACAGACTGAGGAGAAAGTAAAACTAATCAAAGCCAATCTGAAGGTTGCCTCGCATGCATGTAAATCTTATGCCAACCTGAAGAGAAAAGAAATAGAATATGCGGTTGGCGACAAAGTGTTCCTCAAGGTGTCACCATGGAAAAAAGTACTGAGGTTTGGAAGAAAAGGTAAGTTAAGCCTAGGTTCATTGGCCCATATGAAGTCATTGAACGTGTGGGACCAGTAGCCTACAAGCTAGCTTTACCACCAGAGCTGGACAAGATCCACAATGTGTTCCACGTGTCCTTGCTCAGAAGATACCGCTCAGATCCTTCACATGTCATCTCCAGGGAAGAAATTGAAACACAACCGGATTTGACTTATGAAGAAGAACCCATACGGATCTTGGCTCGGGAAATGAAGGAGTTGAGAAATAAGCAGATTCCACTGGTGAAAGTGCTTTGGAGGCACCACAACACCGAGGAGGCAACTTGGGAAAGTGAAGAGACGATGAGGCAACAGTTCCCTCAACTGGTTGCATCAGGTAAATTTCGAGGACGAAATTTAAATTAGAGGGGAAGAGTTGTAACACCCTCCCTGTAGCAACTCAGACATTCTCTGATTCCCAAGACTGACGGCTAGAACATTGGAAAAATATTTAAACTAAAGTGAGGAACCATAATTAACTCAAATATTAATAAGAAAAATTTAGAAAAAAATTTAGAAATAAAATACAACCAAGTTAAATGAGCCGGTGCCCTAGCGATGGGTAACCTAGTGAGAAGTTGCGGTTCTCCCAACTAGGAGCCCTAAATCCGGGGAAAAATTCATAAAATAATTTTTGGGACTCCAGAGAAGGGTCATTGAGGTTCCTATGGCATTAGAATGCCAAGAAAATATTTAGAAAGATTTTTCAATCGGTACAGACAATTTTGACCCGTTAAGCCAAACGGAGGGCATTTTGGTCATTTCGCCTTCAGAGGCGATTTTTGGCCTACTTGTCCCGTCAAGTAAATAATTATTTTGATCTAAAATGTGAATAAATATTACTAAAAATTAAATTGAAAATGAGTAGCAAAGAAAAGAAAAGAAAATGAATTAAAATTGCAATTTTGACCTCATGCTTATGTCACTAAGCACTCTCACTCAACCATATTATGACACATGTCCATAAACCATTTAAAATGAGTAAAAATGGACAGAAAATTTGAAGAAACAATCTGCTTCTTCTTCCTTCTTCCAACGTCACTCACTTCCCACACCTTTCCACCATTAAAAACTCCATCCAAGCTTCCAAATCTCTACCAAACCACCTCAAAACCTTGTCCTCCCTTCACTAAAAATTTCCCTTACCACTAGAGCAAGACTTGGGCAGCAATTAGAAGAAGAGAAAGTGGAAGAAAGTGAGGTGTGAACAAGCTTAGAAAATCACCAAAGAGGTTAGTGCCATAACCTTTGCTTTTACATCTTTCTAATTATGAATTTGAGCTAAGTTAAGTTAAAAATTTGATAAAAATTGAATTAATGAAGCATGGTTATATTCCATGAAGTTTTGGCAGCCTTGACATGAGTTAGGGTTAGGAGAAATCTTTGGTTTAAAGTGACATATTGCTGCCCCTCTTATAAATTATATGATTAGTATAGCAAATTAGGAGTGGGATGCATGAATTGGAGGCTTGGTCAATTAGGGTTAGGGTTTTGGAGAGAAACTTGGACCTTGCTTAGCTAATGGTGAATGAACATTTTAATGGTCAATTAGTGACCATTTGAGGGAAGTTGACCATAACTTGAAGTGAATTATGGCATTGCAAACTGATTTGGTATGCTGCCTAGTGTAACCAGCAGGGTGGCTGTGAGTCCAGCCTGTTTGGACAGCCATAACTTTGGCTGTGTAGATTCGATTGGTGTTTGGCCAATTGAACATGAAACTAGATGCATAATGACACAATTTTGGTGAAGAATCATGCCCAAAAGACCAAAGCAAGTGGACCAAAAACTGGCCCCAATCCGGATGTCCTGCAACCAGATTCTGCAGAATGACCAAATGAACAGTAATTGTTCATTTGGCCATAACTCATTGTAGAATGGCCCAATTGACCTGAAATTTTTACAGCAACAAGTTAAGATATAGACAAACAACTTTCATGAAGAAACCTACCCCAAATTATGACCAGAACCTATCCAACAAGGCAGTTGCAGTCACTATTCACTGCACTGTAGATATGGTCAGTTCTGCAATTTTTCAATCCGGCCAGTTGTGGTTTTTGGACCATAACTTGAGCTACAAAACTCCAAATGGAGTGATTCAAAAAAGGAAATTCAACTAGACAAAATAAGGAACAACTTTTATGTTTATCATTTTCTCAAATTCCCACTGTAACAGTCACTAATGGAACAGTAAAATTAGGGTACAAAAACTGAAAATTCTGCTCCATTAGTTTTAAGCTTAGAAATGGTATTGGTGATTAATGCCAACAAGTTTTGAATGCAAAATGTGGTATGTTGGGAGTGTTAAAACCAATGTACCTATTTTCTATGCAAAAGTCAACATTTTTGTTGACTAATAAAGTGAATAGTGACACCAAAACTTGAAATTCAAAAATTTCAAAATTCAAAAGTATCAAATGCCCTAGTATACCTAACAAGATTGGTTTGGATAGTTTGGCATGCCAATAGGGTTCAGTTAGCGATCGCACATGGCATTATGCCATTCAGGATTTCATGGCTTTTAGCCATTCGACATTGTGTTGATATTTGGCCTTGTGCTGATGTTATTGACTTATTAGCCGCTTACATTGCACCGGAGATGCATATGTGACCGATGGTGTGACGGCGAGGTACTAGATACCTAGTGCCGGTTACCCGCTTATCCATCGATGCGTCGGTATAGGTTACTTGGGCAACCAAAAGAATGAAAGTGGATAAAGTTAACGAAATAAATGATTATAACAAGTACAAAACAAGTAAAACATCGATACATTTAATGCATATTTATTTCTGTTATTTCTTTCTATTTTATTATTTGCACCACTAAGCATTATTGCTTAGCGCGTTGCTTTTGCCACGCGTAGGTTCTGGAGATACTGACCGAGAGCCCAGTAGACCACAGACTGGGTGAGACCATCCTGCAGCTCTGCATAGTATCTGTGTCACCTCACCATCTACAGTGCATTGGTAGGACACTAGGTTTCATTTTGGTATTTTGTAACTAACTTTTATTTTCTCATATGTAATTGAACTTATGTAATGTATTTTGATGTTCATGTAAATAATGAAAAATTGTGTTTGTGAATGGAAAAGTAAATATTTATCTGTGACTTGTACATGATTATCACATGAGATGAATGATTGAGAAATGAAATTGAAAAATATTGAGATTTTGATATTGGAGTTTGAGATGATTGAATATGATTATTGGAAATGTTTTTCACAGGTTCCGAAGAACTGTTTTCTCCATTTTTAGCCGGTACTCTGCCGGATTTTCTATAAAATTTTTGGAACCCCAAATAAATTATAATTTCAATAAATGACTTAAATATATAATATTTCACAAGTTATATTCAAAACTATGATAAAAATGAATTAAGGTAAAATAGAGTGTTAGGGTACACCGTGTGACATAGCTTACTCGGATATACTATAGACGGGTAAGGAGTGTCACAATGATGTATTTCATTTCTAAAGATGCATTAGAATTAGATAGTTATAGAAATTATAGGTAAAATAAATATTTACTCTCTGAGTTGAACGCTCACTCATGTTCACTATTTTTCCAGGATACAAGAGAGCCTTATTGTAAATTACTTGTTCCTTTCCTCACAGGTCCACTTATGTTCATTTTGTATAATTTATGTAATCAATGGAAGTTTTAGAACTCTGCATGTGTAGAGGTTATTTAATTTGATTTGGGCTGTAAAAGATTATGTCTATTTTTTTTTTGAAAATTTGTAAACTTCTTATGATGCATGTGATGTTGAATGGACTTGGCATATAGCTTGATTTGAGGGAGCTGAGCTCCCATTTGATCTTATTGTGATTTGTAGATGATTGTGAGGGTGAGCTGAGCTCTCAAATGGATTGGATTTTTATGTTTACAGTTTGGATGAGCCAAAAACTCTATGTTGGATGGTTCATATTATAGTCGGACTCTGTTCAGTTATTTTCTTGAAAATTGGGGCAAATATGGGTTTATGTTTGGATTGAAAAATAATTGAGTTTATTACGGATTTCGGGAGCCTTTTATACTGATCTAAGTTTTATTGTCAGTCCGGCTTACGATTTCAGGTCGTGACAATTTTATATAAAATAAAATATATAAAATTTATGAATATTATTATAAAAAATATTATTTTATATTTAATTTAATATTTATATAAATAAATTAAGATAACGAATACTCAATATATAAAATTTAAATTTAATATAAATTTATTATGAATATTATTTTTTAAATATAAATCTATCGTAAATCCAATTATGTGTCGTCGAAATTCATTCTATTAGATTCCCACCCTCATACATTTAGTCATGGTCGTCTAAACTTAACGAGCATTGAGTCACGCTCGCCCTTCGTTCTCTTGGGGCAGTGCTAGATAAGGACTGAGGGGAACACTTCCCCCCACCCCAAAAGTACCCATGGCTCCCATTATGCAGGTTTAGTCATTTCATGTGTGCTGATGTAATAATTTATATTATGTTATATTAATTTTAAAAAGATTTCATTTTATTTATTAACATTCTCAATTTAAAAGGAAGAATATATCAAATTTTTTCTTGCATTATATTAAATGTATTTTATTATTTTTTTAAGAAATATTAATAGTAAACTCAATTAATAATTTTATTTTTAATAAAATAATTATTTAATATTTTATTTTTAAAAAATATATTAATTAATCTCTATATTTTTATTACATTAATCTTTATTCTTTCTCATTATTTTAGATACTGTTTTAAATTTTATTCAATTCTTTCTCATTATTTTAGATATTATTTTAAATTTTATATATTCTTTAAAATTTTAAAAATATAATTATATAATTTAATACTTTTTCAACTTTAAATTATTTAATATTTTAATGTAATTTTTCTTTAAGTTATGAGGATTTAATTTAAAATTATTTATATTAAAAAGAAATTTACATAATTTATTTAAATTTTTAAAATAAAAATTTAATTGAATTGGTTTAAATTGAATTAAGTTGAAAGGCATAATATAATAATTTTACCTACATTATTTTATGATTTATCCGTCATGTTCAAAAGTTATTTGACTTGTAGAGTTGCTTTGCCAGTGTTCGCTCTCGCTTCGCTTGCCCTTTCTCTGTTTCTAAGGTAATTCAATCGCTGTTCTTCTCATTGATTTTTTTTTTTGTTCTGATTTTTTTATTTATTTTCTTAATTTATTTTTCTTCTTTAAAGCAAGAATATGAAATAAGATAGCTGGAATTGAATAAACCTTCCAAACTTTCCTTAGCTTTTGTGGCTATAATTTTGATATTTTGGGTGGGGTTCTTGGTTCTCGTGCTGCTTACTGCAAATTGAGTTTCATGGTAGCTCATATAATGATGATATTGCCTTGGAGTACCTTATGCTATTTCCATTTCCTGGTTTAGGTTTATTTATTTATTTATTTATTATGAATTGTGTATTTTGAATTTTGAATGTGTGAAACAAATTCCCATTTCTTATCTGATGAATTTTAGTAGTTTTGCTAATTTTTTTTTAACAACGAGTAACTGCAGCTAAACAGATTAATCTTAAGGTTTGATTAATCTTATATGACCAAATCTTTGTGGTTTTGTGCTTGATGCCACTTGAGATGTAAACTGTGAAAACCTAACTTTATTGTTCTTTTGGTTTTATTTTTTATTTGTTCAGGTCATATTAAAGGCTCAGCTAGCTTCAGCCCGTTACAATTTATGTCTTCAGTCATTTTTAATTCTTCATTAAATTTGCATCATTTGTATTCTTCAAGGTACTTTCTTCACTTCTTTTTTTTTTTTTCAATTAGTCCAGTAGTTGACCATTATCATTATGTTAATAGTTTGGATCGTCACAGACGAATTGTTAGAATGTCTGCTGTTGAAACCAAAAATCCCAATACATTGTTCCAATCAATGACTATAAAGCCTCCATCTCATCCTACCTATGATTTAAAGGGCGTCATTAAGCTAGCTCTTGCTGAAGATTCTGGGGATAGAGGTTTGATTCATCTCTTTTTAATGTCTTTTTCCCCCTCTGTTTCCAGTTCCCTCACCAACAAATTGTATATTCTAGTATATCTTTGTTGCTGAGTTGAATCTTGATTTGCTTGCCATGACCTTTATGGTTTTGAAACGTGTGAAATTGCAAGCTCCTGAATGTAGATATTGATATTCACTGGTCATTCTAAGTTCCTTGTCCCCTTTCATTTGGATAGATATATAATTTGTGCGTCCCCATATAGAGATATTGGCAAGCAACATTTTTGGTTCAATTGCAGGAGATGTGACTTGTACAGCAACCATTCCTTTTAACATGGAAGTGGAGGCCCATTTTTTGGCAAAAGAGGATGGTATCATAGCAGGAATTGCTTTAGCAGAGATGATATTTCATGAGGTTGATCCATCTCTGCAGGTATCAGCACACTGAACTTTTTTGAGTTTGTATTATGTCTGTGGTTTGCATGCTTTGCCATTCTTCACATGCAATATGCATTAGGTGGAATGGTCTCGGAAGGACGGTGATTATGTTCATAAAGGACTGCAATTTGGAAAAGTCTCTGGTAAATCAATGGGGAAACAAAGCATCAAAATTTCTTTGATCATATTTGATGAGCGTGTGTTATTACTATGCTTCTTCTCATTTCTTTGTGTGCAGGACGAGCACACAATATTGTTGTAGCAGAAAGGGTGGCATTGAATTTTATGCAGAGGATGAGTGGAATAGCAACACTAACTAAGGTTTTCTTCTTTTATTTCCTTGAACTTTGAAATAAAATCAAGTGAATCTACATTGTTAATTTTGGAAAACACGATGCCATATCAAAGCACATAATAAAGGATGCACATATCAAAATTGTAGTTGCCATTTCTTTGTGTTTATAATTGTGGCTTAGAAATGGTTGATAAGTATAACTTTTTAAAGAATACTTATATGTCCTGGGAGAGCTGACTAGTCATGTTATAGTAAGATTTTTCAACTCTGCTTTTCATTGCTGTATTCTCAAATTTTTTACTCTGATTTCTAAATATCAGTCTGTTTCACCTGCATTCATGTTTAGAACATGGTTGATACATAATTTTGGTGTGGGAGTAACACTAAACAAAATGAGTTTGCAGTTCTTTTAACTCATGAAATTCATCCAATTTAAATGGGTTTTTCAGGTCAAGTTAACTGAATGAAGTCATGGAAGACCTCGCAAAAATCAAGTCAATATGTTTGTTTGATGTGCAAAAGAGATTTATAGATTATTCATGCTTTCTGCAGGCAATGGCAGATGCTGCAAGCCCTGCATTTATTTTAGAGACTCGAAAAACAGCTCCAGGTCTACGTTTGATTGATAAGTGGGCGGTGTGCATCTTTCCCTTGCGTGTGCTCCTTTGCTTCAAATTCTCCTATCAGTTATGTAATTTGGTTGACTTGCAGCATTCATATGCAGGTGCTAATTGGTGGAGGTAGAAATCATAGAATGGGTTTATTCGATATGGTAATGATAAAAGATAATCATATATCAATAGCAGGGGGTATCATAAATGCCATTAAATCTGTTGATCAGTATTTAGAGCAAAAGAACCTTCAAATGGAGGTTGAGGTAGTTTTTCAAAATCTCAAGTTCTTATAATTTGTGAATGCATGATCAGGTTGATTTGCCCGGTAAAAGTTGATCTGCAAACAGTCTGTTTTACATATTCTCAGCTTAGTTATTGCATAATTTAATTTCTGAAATATATAATTCTCTTCTCCCCATGCATGCTTATGTTTTTGCGTTTTCTCCGCTTTTTGTGAGATGAATATATGACGAAATCTATGCTTATTATGAACTGCTTTTGCCTCCAAGGTTGAGACCAGAACACTTGAGGAAGTAAATGAGGTGTTACATTACACATCACACACACAGACTTCCTTGACCCGGATAATGTTGGATAATATGGTTATACCACTGCCAAATGGAGATGTTGATGTATCTATGCTTAAAAATGCTGTGGAATTGATCAATGGAAGATTTGAGACTGAGGTAGCTCTTATTATCAGTTGTACTTTATTTTCTTCTTTAATGATATGGTCTGTTATTTGTTATGAGATCTAATACAAAGCATAATGTCTGATTTAGCATTTAGTATTCATGCATTGATAATGTCATTTGACGGACACTTCTGAGAATTTAATGTGTTTGACATATAAACTGGCATCCATCCATGCCCAACATTTGTATTGAAACTGGAAAGTCATGAAAGTATTAACTTGTTTTTTTCAGTTATAGTGGAATATAATAGAATCACCTTTGTTACTTCAAAAAGTACAATACCATTGTCAGGTTTATTTTCCTTTTTTTTTTTTTTTCAAGAAACTTGCATGTGATTTTTTTGTGGCATGTGATTTTTTTTTTCTGCATAATTATTCAATTATTTAAGCATGTTATGACAATCACTCACTAATTCTTGAGGTGTCTGTTTGTTGCATTGCGCTTATTTCGTTCTTCTTTCTGAGGCTAACTATTTGATCCATCTGTTTCATATTAAAGGCATCAGGGAATGTTACTCTTGAAACAGTGAGCAAAATTGGACAGACTGGTGTAACATACATTTCTAGGTAAGTTGCAATCTTGTAATGGTGGTATCTCTTTTCCCTGCATCCTGGGTTTTGTTTAGAATTGATTGTTATATAGAACTTCAAATTGGGATTGGAGTACTTTATCGGACTTGGCAACAGAACATACCCTTCTAGTATTGTGAGAATGCACAGTACTACATTCCATATGAAGGGTGGAAATTATTGAGCCACTTAGTACTAAAAAAATGTTTAATTTGATCTGCAGTGGTGCACTGACACATTCTGTAAGAGCACTTGACATCTCTCTCAAAATCGATACAGAGTTGGCGCTTGAAGTTGGAAGGCGCACAAAACGAGCATAATCATAATTTTCGTCTCATTTTCTTTTGGTTAAGCAGTAAGTCAACACTGTTAAACTCACAGCTAGGTCAGAATAAGAAGAGACAGAGCAGTCTTTTCCCCTCATTGTGTTTTTTTAACCAAAAGCTTTGGTTTTTAGTGGTTTAAGGAAATCATTGTAAGATGATATAAAAGACTGAAGAGAATGGCAAGTTTCTTTCATTCTGTTTGCAGCTGATTTTCTTCACATTACTGGTATTGATTCCGGAGTACTTGTGAATACTGGAGTCATCGGTCTAACAGTTGGCATTATAGTTATAGCCGGATGGCAATGGGTAGCTACTAGCTAGATTTGTCCTCGGCCGACTCGACTCCAGGCCTTGTTCTAGATGGTTTTGGTTTGATTCCATAATTTTTTTTTTTTATATATATAAACGTATAATTTGAAATGATTTGGTCAACTATATATGTATGAATGAAGGGGTGAATTTCTGAACTCACTAAAATATATCTTTTAAATTTATGTTATTTACAAAAATTATTAATATAAATTAAAATTTTAATTCTAATTTTATTATAACTTTTAATTAGAATTTTAGCATGATTAAGATTATATAAATATAATTTAATTAAAAAATTAAAAACTATAATTTTGTTTATTTAATTTAGAAAAATACATTATTAGATATTTTCGAAAGGGTATGCGCATGTTACAGCAAGCTTTAATTATTTATATATTAATAATTAATAATCTAATTAGAATATTGCACAATTTTTTTCTGAATTTTAATATTGTATTAAAAGATTATAAATGGTGAAATTATTAAAGTTTAAAAATATTAATAAAATTTTAGTAAAATTTCCAATAAGGAATATAATAGGAGCTAAAAATGTAAAAGCCACTTTTTATATACTCAACTAAACTTTTATCCCAAAAATTTGGGGTCGGCTATATGGATTCGCTTTCTCCACTCTAAACGATTTTGGGTTAAATCCTCAGAAATGTGTAATGCTTCTAGGTCATGTTGTACTACTCTCCTCCAAATCAATTTAGGTCTACCTCTTTTTTTCTTTCTATCCTCTAACCTAATGTGCTCTACTTGTCTAACTGGAGCCTCCGTATGTCTACGCTTCACATGACCAAACCACCTCAATCTCCATTCTCTCAACTTATCTTCAATTGGCACTACTCCTACCTTTTCTCTAATACTCTCATTTTATTAATTTAAAGAAAATTAATACCTAAAAAGCATCAAAATAAAAGAATAAATTAAATTTCCATTATTTTTTATAAAAATTTTAAATTATAATTACAAATTTTAATTTGATTAAAATTTCATTATTTAAAAAAAAAATTATTTCAATGTTAATATAAAGAGGGAGATAGATGAGGAAGAAAGAAAACGAGACGAAGATGGTGTGAGAGAAGAGAAGGGTAAGGAGACAAAGAAGAGAAGGTGAAAGACAAATAAAAAAATTGAGGCATGATATATTTAGATTATATTTATTTTTTTTATAGTAATGCCAGTCAGCTTGTATGTTAATAAAAAAAAATTTAACAAAAATAAGTTAAAAAATACTTTATTGTTCATAAAATAATATCTTGGGAGCTTTATATTAATTACAAACAAAAAAATTAATGGGCACAACAGTATAAATGTATTACAACAATGTTCTTTAGCATAACCAATGGTTCCTGATGCTTCTAGTCATAGATCTAGAGGGCCTGTAGATATCATATGGACTTAGAAGAGATAGAAGGAATTATTCAACTTGTGCTTCTTTTAGGATATGAGAGATTTCTACAAGGTGGTGCTCAAAATCCGAAGAAAGTAGCTAGAATGATTCAACAAATACATTAGAGTTCACGCATAAGTTTGAAAGATGCAGAACCGCCGATTGTGCTGAAGAACATTGCTGTAATGCATTTATACTGTTGAAGTGAAAGCCATATTTTTCAGTTGAGGAAAGTTCTTCAATGCTCGAATCTTCATGATCTGTTGGGAGTCCTTCAAGGGCTAAAATTATAGGATAATGAGTGCCATTTACTTAAAAAAGTACAAATTTATTTAATAAATCTAATATAAGTGAAATAATATAATTTATGTATTTATAATCGTGAATATATCATATTAATATATAATGTACATGAAACTCAAATCTGATTATTTCATTTTTATTATCAATTTGCTAAGGTATTAATAGCATTGTCCCACTTATATTTATTATATGTCATTACTAGATTAACATATATTTTAATAAAGTTAAAATAAAATATACAGTTAAATAAATTATACTAAATATATTAATATTTATGGAAAGTAAATTTAAATTAATACTCACACATTATATACTTGTCAAAGAAAAAAATTATCATATTTCAAAAAATTTTATTTTAAAATTTTATTGTAAATGTGAAAAATACATCTAACAATAATAAATAGAGAACATTTCAAATATTTATATTTTATATTGCATTTATTAAAAATTTTAATATTTAATTCTTATATGTATATAAACAAAATAATTATATATATATAATGTGAATTTTCTTTAGTTTTTTTAATACGTTAAATATATTAATTACATTAATTTTCTGTATTTGTGTTAATTGTATTGATTTCCTTTTTAATTATTTTTAATTTTGGACCGGCCCACCAATGATAGGATAGGTTTCTTTGAGGATCAAGGAAAGGAAGGGGTGGTTTTGGTCCTGTTCAGATTGTTGAATCTTTGGTCCTGAATTAATTTTCATGATTATTTTGAACATCGTCTCAAGGGTTAATTATTACAGTAATATAAAAAGAAAATTATCAAACTAATGGAAAATCTAAACAAATTATAAAAATACTATGCGTCTCCATTGAAGAAGTAAAAAAAAAAAAAGAATTATTAGAAAAGTGGCATTTTCTTAAGTCAAATCAAGTGGCATAGAGTTTTGGCAGTCCAAAACTGGCAAGCATTATTTTTAGTATTATTCGGGTGAATCGTAAAAAAATAATTACTGGTTAATAACAAATTAATTCATAATTTTTTTATAAATTATAATTATTTATAAGTATATTTTTATATTTTTACAACTTAATTCTCTCAATCTCATGCAGTTATACCCCTCATTGCAATATATATATATATATATATATATATATATACGCAGAGAAATTGAGGTAGTTTGATCACGTGAAGTCTAGATATAAGGAAACTCTAGTTAGATAAATAAAACACATTAGATTAGAGATAGAAAGAAAAGAAGAGATAGATCTAAACTAACTTGAAGGAAAGTAGTACAATATGACCTAAAAGCATTGCACATTTTTTAGGATTTAACTCAAAATCGTTTAGAATAGAGAAAGAGAATCCATATAACCGACTCTAAATTTTTGAGATAAAAGTTTAGTTGAGTTGAGTATATATATATATATATATATATAATTTGTCATTTTCATTTTCACCCAAAACAGTACTGATTAGAGCGGTAAACACTATGACAGGTAAGAAAAAAACATATTCTGCCAATCCATTACACAAGCATTGCATCTTTGCATTGGACAGTTTTTATGATGCTTCTACTTTCCTTAGAGCAGCAATTTCCTCAACATATAACTGTAATGCACTCTCTAATTTATTGTTCGGTTTTTTTTTTTTATTATTCATTTCACACAATAATTCCGCCTCCCTTGCATGAGATTCACTAATTTCATCTTTTCATTCTTGTAATCTAGAGATCATTCTTGGCATAACTACTTCCTAGTAATCTACAATTCTCAGCATCAATCCATTGGAAAAAAATATTACACCTACTAGGATTTGAAATCAATCACACCCATAAAATCTCCTTGATTTTCCTTTGTCATAGCCGGCTTTAGCAGCAGTGGAAGCATGCACTGATACCTCACAACATTGCTCCATCCTTTGCTCATCTCGATTGGCTAAGATTGTGAGTCAGATTAGAAGCTTATTGTGCTATAATTAGCAACCTAAAATTTTTAAAGTTTAAAACTAAATTAAAAATTTACATGCATGATACTTAAATTATCACAAAATTTGCAATTTACATTAATAAATTTATCAAAAATAAAATATTAAATAAATATATCACAGCAACAATTATATTTTACATTATTTTAAATTCTAATTTAAAATTAAATCGAAAAAAGTTTAGACATAAACTTGGATTACAGTGTCTTTTCTGATTCAATTGAAGTCCAAATTGCAATGAAATGTGAATTAAAAGCTCTATATATAATATCAAGAAAAGAAAAAATTTTAAGCATCCAACATACAAAGAACTGAGAAGAAAAATAGAAACAAAGAAAGAAATGAGATAACTTTAGCAAACAAACACCCAAACTTATAGAAATTTCGAAGAGCAATTAGCCTTTTAAATTTCTAGCCAACAACACCATGGTGTCATTAATCCCCAAGTGCTAGACATGCGAGGAAGGCAAGGAAGACCAAGGCAAGTGAAACACACCAGTAGGAACTTGGCTGAATTTTCTGGAACGTTAAGGAGAATTCAGGGGTGTGCTGGAAGCTTGGAGAGAATTCAACATGCTGGAATAATGGTGAATTGGCTTGCTGGAATGTTCTAAGCTTGTGGAGAAATCTCACTTATGCTGGTAGGCAAGTACGGAGGTGGGAAGATTTTAGAATTCTCTCCACTAGTGTAACACCCCTATTTGTATAGCCTTGTATATTTCACTGTTCCGGTGACCGGAGTCGGTCCGGACAATTAAGGGGATTAGAACCATACTTAAGACAACTAGAAAAGCCATAAACACAAATAATTAGTAATTGCCAATTAGTTAAGTATGAATAATAAAAATAGAACAGAAGAAGTTAAACGAGCCGAGAGTCACAGCGATGGGTGACCTTCTCGGGAATGACTGCGAAGTCATTTTAAACTCAAATTTCGAACCGTAAAAAGTGACGCTGCGGTCCTTAGGACCCTTATGAACACAGTGAAAAAGAGAAAATCACGAAAAAGAATCATTAAGCTACCAAATAATTAGGTCGTGAGCCTAAGAAATATGGAATTATTTGCAAACCGGGATGAACCGGCGAGGGGCAATTTGGTCAATTGACCCCGAGAGCTGACTCTTAACCTAACTATCAAATAAAATCGGAGAAAAGAAAATTTCGGAATCGAGAATTAAATTAAAGAACTAATAGAAAAATAAATAAATAAAAGAAAAAGAAGAAGATAGAAAAGTCAAAGGTGATGACATCATGCATGACCTCATGCATGATGCTATAAATAAATTAATTAAATTATTTATTAAATTAGCTTTTGTGGTCTTCCATAAGCAAAAATTATAAAAGAAAATAAAAGAAAAAAAAAATAGAAAACACTCATCTTCCATACGTTTCTCTCTCTTCCAAGCTCTCATCTCCCTTTCTTTTTATTTTTCCACCATTAAAGCTTATATTTAAGCTTTTAAAACCATAAATTACACCATAAATTTCCTAGTTCCTCATATTAAACCTTGTCTTTGAGTCTTGAAAAGAAGATTGGAGCAAGAAAGAAAAGGAAAAATTGAAGAAATAAAGACTTGGAAATTCTACATAAAAGGTTAGTAATCAAATTTGATAATTTGAGTTTGATTCTTACATTTCTAACTTATTGAGCTTGTAAATAAACTTAAAATGGAAAGAAATTAATTGTTGGAGGATTAAAGCAAAACTCATCTAGCTAGGGTTTTGATGTGTGTGCATGAATTTGATGGACTTTAAGGTGTATATGAGCTTGATAGAGTTAAAGAAGCATGTATATAGGCATTGAATTGGTTAAATGAAACAACTTAGTGAGTTAGGGTTTTGGCCACCTAGGGTTTGTGAGATAAAAATATGAGAAATGAGTAAATGATATCTTTGACCAATTGTGAACTGAAAAATGGTCAATTGTGACCAAATAAATTGTGTTTGAATTATTGGAAGTGAAGCCAAATTCGGAGGTTGTATGCAGCATGACCAAGTCAACTTTGAAGGACTAAAACTGAAATTTTACAAGTCCAATTGATATGGTACCAATTGGGGATGAAAATAGACATAAAATGACACAATTTTCATTTAGGAACCATGCCCAAAAAGTGACTAAAACTTAGTGAACCAATTGACCAAAGTGAAATGAGAGCAGGCTGCCACTGCACCAAACTGACCAAATGAACAGTAACTGTCCATGTGGTCATAAATCGAGCTAGACAGGTCAAATTGACCTGAAATTTTACCAGCAATTAGATAAGATATAGATCTAAAACTTTCATGAAGAACACCAACCCAAATTATGCCATTAACCCATTCAAATTATTGAGCAAAGTTGAGTTACTGAACCTGCGATTCTGCAGATTTCCATTTGGGCAGTAATGTTTGAATGGTTATAACTCTCTCTAAAAAACTCGGATTTAGGCGATTCTTGAACCGATGGAAACCTAAGACATAGTAGAACATTTCATATGAAGAAAGTTAGACCAAATTATGAACTTAACTTGATCAAATTACTGACCAAAATTGGATCAAAATCTGCCAGAACCCAAAATCTCAGCATGAACAGTGCACATAAACAGTAATTTTATTTTGGCCATAACTTGAGCTACAAAACTCCAATTAAGGTGATCAAAAAATGAGAATATACTTAAGACAATAAGGAACATTTTCTATGAAGGAAGTTTTGTCAAATTCCAACAGTAGATCGACCAATGGAACAGTGCAACTTCAGAGCACCAAAACCGAAAATTGGCAATTTTGCCAAAATGACCTAAGCTTTGAGAAAATGACCAAAACCAACAAGTTTAATGACCAAAATGTGGTATGTGGGTGAAGTTGGAGTTCCCATACCTATTAAGCCTTAGAAAGTCAATAATTTGACTTGAATAGTGCAGTGAATAGTAACCCGAAACACAAAATTTCAAGAACGTCGAATTAAGCACGTTAGAGCTAGGTAAAAGTGAAATTAAATTTATTATTGGATTTATGCTAAATTATGATACTGAAATACTGTGAAATTGTGTGTTTCAGTGGAAAAGAATATCGGGAAGGAACCCGAGGAACCGAGTCGAGGCTAAGGGGCAACTCGCTTGAGGTTTGTGCACAACTAACTCTTTTGTTATTTTTCAATTCCAAATTGATTTGAAATAAATTTATTGTATGATTTATGATTTTTGTTGTGTTGAGAATTTTAACTTATTGAATGAAATTGTATAATTTGAATATAAATTTTCTTATGCATTTAAGGATTTATTGCATTGTTTTGAGGATTGTAAATTTTAAGTTTGATGTGTTGCCAACCTTGAGCATGAATTTATGATGATTAAATATATTAATGGTTTGTAAATACTTTGTAAATAGAAATTGTTTTGAATATGATTTGAAACCATAGTTGACATGACAAAATATGTTGTGAATTCTCATTAGCTTGTCTAGTGAGATAACTCCTCCACTTGATGGGGCGAGTTTCTTCCTCTCTGGCTTGCCAGTTGGGGAATGATGTGAATGAGTACTCATATATACTAGCTAGTCTTTGTTTCTCCCTTTTAGCCTCGGTTATTGGGAGAATGTGAAATGTCATGGTGTACAACACGACATCTATTCGAATTTTGGGTCATGGGTTCGACTATGTGTATTGTTGGCAACGCCCTTTAAACTATGCATGATTTGATAAATTGTTATTGAAATAAATAATTTATCAGTGATTCAAAAATTTTTGTATTGTTTCGGAATCTAAAAGAAATGTAAATAAATAGTTACTATTTGATCAAAATGTTATTCAAATGAATAATTTGCATGAATGACAATGTTGATTTCTGAAGGTCATGGATTTTGAAGAATTTAGAAATTTTAAAATTCTATTTGTTATGAATTGTCAAACATAAATTGTATTAAGTTTTAAATTATTAGTTTGTGCACCACTGAGTTCACCACTCAACGATAGCTTTGTATGCTGTCACAAATATAGAGACTAGAGGAGCAGCAGATTGAGCTGCTGAGGACAGGGGAGCTACCTGCTAGAAGTTATCGGGTATAATTTATACCATGACTGTAAATATTCATTTTGATGTATGTATTGCATATAAATGTATGGACATGTAAATGGGTCTTGAGCAGCTTGTACAAAAATTTGTATGAAGTTTGTAATAAAGTTTAGTTTGTATTTCTTTTGATGTAAATTTTGTAAGAATGTATATAAATTGTTTTGTCTTCAATGAAATATGAGTACAACTATTTTATTTAATTTAAATGAAATGTATTGCTAGTATGCTGAGGATTATTGAATTTTGAACTTGAGAAATTTATTGAAATAATTGTGAAATTGATTGAGTTTGATTGTGAAATTGAAGCAGTTGTTGAGAAAAAATTTTAGAAGTGCTTTTTACAGGTATTTGAAGAACTAGTTTCTCAAAATACAGAGGGAACTCTGTCAAAATTTTTATAAAATTTTTGTAAAAATAAAATGGGCCAAAAATACTAACTAGTTTTAATTTTAACTAAATGTTTTAACTACTTATTAGAAAATGCTCACCACTTGTCAAAAGTAAGAAAATTGTTTTAAAATCCCTTGTAGGGTACTTAATGAGTTATCGGTAGGTGAAGTTCGGTAGTTCATTAGGTATTCTACGGGATCATGTTATGCCTTACAGAGGGGTAAGGTGTGACATGTTTTAGTGGTATCAGAGCAAGTTTTTGAAGTACGTTTTAAATTGTGAATTTGTGTCTTTCTTTGTTAAGTACAACTGCTCAATGTCCATAATTGTTACATACCGTGCATTACATCATAAATATGAACTAACGGGGAGAAATCTCCTTGTGTTGGGTGTACAGGAAATAGAAAAAATCCTGTGAATAGATATGGAGAAGAGGGATAAAATGGTAGAGCAATTTGATACAGCTAACGTACAAGGAGAGGCCCCAGTTTCACAGAGCATTGGAGGTCTAACTGCACCAATCCTTCCTATACAAATTACTGCACAAACGGCCCAGCAGATGGCCATGTTCTTTCAGCAAATGGCTGATAATGTGTCAGCCCAGGCCCAAGTGCAAACCCAACCCCCTCAAGAACAGCATGAGAAAGAGAAAAGTGGGAAATCTATTGGTCAAAGTTCGAGTAGTAATTTGGGAAAGAGAAAAGATTTTGAGGGACCCCGAGCTCTCAAGTATGACAGAGGCAGATCTTCAGGGTGGAAGCAATCAAGAATCATTCGTTAAAAAACCAGAAGTTCCTACCCTACCCGTCTCTATGATGTTTGTGGGAAATTACACGGAGGTATATGCCATAGAGTCACTGGAGCCTGCTTCAATTGTGGTGGAATTGGACATTTCGCCCGAGACTGTACTAGCGCACGTCGAGTTATGCCACATACTACACCAAAGGAATCAGTCCAAGGTTCTGATTTTAGAGGCTCATTAATAGTCAGTAGGGGCAGAGGCAGAAGTAGAGACAACACTTTGGGTAATTCTCGTACAATGGACCAACCCGAGCAGAGGAATACATTAGAAAGAGGGAACGCCGTGCATGTCTTTAAGAAGCAGAGACTTCAGATGTAGTTGCCGGTATGTCTTCAACTTGTGAAAGGAATAATTATGTACTATTTGATTCCAGCTCTACTTGTTTATATGCTAATGCTAAAATTATATGTTCTACTGCTATTCCCTTGCATGGAGATAAATTTTAATGTGTTAGTAATTAGTCTTTTAGGATAAGAATTGCGATAATAAGTATGATTGGAATTAATTTTGGAAAAGTTTCTAGTGAGAGACATCTCCTAGACTATGATAAATTATAAAGTTAATTAGTAAGCCTAATTAAGTAAGGCAAGAGGACCTAAAAGTAAGTTGTAGTAATATATTCGCCCTAGATGGAAGTAAAGGTATTATCATGATAGATGTCAGTAAGTACCATAATCAAAATAAGTTTAAGATATTAGTGGATTTGAAAGAAATAAGACATAGGGAAGTTTGATCTATTGGGATGTATCGTAGTAACTATGCAATATACTTGATGTTTGTGCTGTAAGCTGTTGTCTCCGCGGACATGATGGAAGCCTTTGTAGTAAGGCTGGCCAAGTTGAAGTTGGCCATAAGGGATGTCCTTGAAACTCTTGACTTAAGGGAGGATGAGTAAGAGATGCTGAAATAGGACATAAAGTAGGAACTCAAGGATCCATTATAAGGTGCTCTAAATTCTTTCATTGACATGGTAAACAAGTCCATAGAGGAGTTTCAAAGCACCATTGTTGTAGAGATATAGTCCCTAGGGGAAGAGTTGCGTGAGGCAAAGGGAGACATAACCTTGTGCAAAGCTGCCCCAAAGATTAAGGTTCTGGAACCCCCTAATTTGGAGGTAAAGTGATCTAAATAGCTTGATATTTTTATTTGGCTCATGGAGCAATACTTGGATGCCTTAAATTTGGTGGAAGATGTTGCCAAGATGAAAACAAACACCCTTTATATTGAACACGATGATGCTTTGTGATGGAGATGTCACCATGTGAAGATGGAAAGAGGGTTGGTGGAAATTTGCACTTATGAGGCATTCAAGGTGGAATTGAAGAAATAATTCTATTTCGAAAATGTTGAAGAAGTGGTGATGTGATAACTCATTAGGATCCCTTTTTTCTAAGATCAGACTTGAGAGAACTAGAGAACCGTAAATAAGAGGAAAAGCTATGGTACATGTTGGTGTGTGATAGGCTACAAGAGATGAGTAATATTAACTTTATTGAATAATAATGACTTTAATTATCTATAATTGCACATTATGATCATTCTCATACACCATTTCATGTTATTTTAGGGTGTATGTATCTAGAACATGAAGATGCTGCATTAATGCATAATTTATTGTTGATACTCGATTGATATTGGATGATCCACCAACTTCCCTCCCTATGTATACTGATATGTTATGCTCATGCATGGTATGAGACAGTGAAGTCCAAATGAGGCCTAGTTATGTCCTTGACACACTACTATTTAGAGAGAAAGTCCTGAGGAGCTTCTTTATGAGTTAAGTCATGAGAAGCATCTCTATGAGCCAAGCATTTGGTTTTGAGAAGTCACTGGTGACAATATGTGAATTATTTGTATTTTGATAACTCATATGCTTTCTACATCTCATATGTATGAATTAAAAACATACGTGGTATATAAACTGTTAATTTTTTTTTCTCACTAAGCTTTTCCAATCTTATCCCTTTCTTTTAACTCTAGGTACACTGTAGCAGGACTAAAGACATCAACAGAAAGCAACTACAATGGTACTAGCAAAAATCTAATTTGTATGACTTGAGGACTTGGTAGTGGATATGTAATTATTAAAAGTTAGTTGTTGTGCTTGGCTTTAGTTTATAGTAAGTTATGTAATGTTTACACTACAACAAAAATAGTCTTTAATGACATTCAACAAATGTCATTGCAAGCCAAAAAAATGTTACAATAGCCCTATACCGACATTTATTGCTTATGTTGCTCAAATGTCCCTTAAGTGAGTGTAGCTATGTGTTAATTCCATGTTTACTACAAATGTTTGTATAAATAAACAGTAACATTTTTTTATCAATTTATTGTAATATTTTTCAATCGTCATTCTAAATCGTTTAAACTCATGTTTAAAAAATGTCACAATAAGCTTCTAATAAATTGTTAACAACAATATTATTGTGACATATATATATTATTGTTTTATAGTAATATTATAATATTTATTAAATGATACTTAAGAATTTAAATAATTATTGTTGGAGGTTTTGTTATAACGCTTGACATATATTAATTAAATTCTCTAAAATGTCACAATAACATAGTTATTTTCCATTTTAAAAATACGTTATTGCTACATTTATATAATATTATTTAAAAATTGTTTTGATGGCACTAATTATACATTATTATGAGGTACTAGCACAATATTTTATAAATATCATTAAATATTTGCTAAAATGATGTATCCTAAATGTGGCAACAAGAACTTATCATACTATTTAAAAATCATCACTACAAAAATTTTTGACATATTAATAAATGTCATCTAAAATACATTAAAGGCATATATATTAAATATTGTTAAAAGGTTTTATTGCAACAACTATAACATCTCTAGAAAATATATATTCTGATAGTTTTAAACTTATGGTTGCAATGCATTGCAAATAGAGGAAAAAAATTTGATATATCATGACATTTAGCAAAAATCACTATTAATATTATTTTTAATAATTTATTATAAATTTCACTTTTTATATTATGATTAACAATAATATATTTATATATTTTTCAAATATAAGATCATAAAAAAATATTATTAATGAATTCAAATATCCAAAAATAAATAGCCTTCTAAATATCCAAAGAAATAATAAAATAATATCATCAAAGCATGTAGCTTGAACATTTATTAAAATTATCTAATTTAGAATTAAAATCCTAGCCCTAAACATCATAAAAAGAGGCCAACTTCACTTGAAATGCATCCGCCAATATTTATGCCCTGCATAAAAATATCAACAAAAATATCAATTATTTACTTAAAAATTATATAAATATTATTTTATAAATAATTAATAATAAGTACATATTTTTTGTTAAAATAAATATAATATTACCTTTTAGATCTTGTGATGCGACGTAAGTTAGCATTACTAGAATAAGGTGAAGCAGTGGATGGAACCTATGAAATAAATAATGAACATAATTTCTATACTAACATATGAAAAGAAATGAAAAACGAATGAAATTAAATAAATTAGTTATAATCTATATATATATATATATATATATATATATATATATATATATATATATTTTACAATAATGGAACAATTATTACAAAACAGAACCAATTTTTCTGCAGCCAATTCTGATTCAGAACCCATCATAGATTTGGGAGATAGAACAATTATTGCAAAACAGAACCAATTTTTCTGCAGCCAATTCTGATTCAGAACCCATCATAGATTTGGGAGATGATGATGAAGAAGGTTGTGGTACCTCTTCACAAATACAAAATTTGTTATAAAAAAAAAAGAAAAAGAAAAAGAAAAAATTAAAGACCGGCAAAAGAATTTTATGGTGACAAAATTATCTCTTCATTTTCCTTTATTTTAATTTTTGTAATCATTTTTACTTTTGTAATATTCTCTTTTTTCTCTTCCTTTATTTCAAAACCAGATAGGACACTGTTCACCTATCATATCTTGTACTGTTCACTTTTTACTATTAGCATGTGAAGGAGACAAGAAGCACTGTTCACACGTGAAGGCATCAAGTGGCAGACACTATTCAAAACCTATAAAATTACAAAACTGCCCCTGGGCACTTCTTGGTATCAGAGCCTGGGGGGAAAAGGTTCTATTTAAGGTTCGGATTCACATTTAAACATTTTTGAGGTTGGTAAGATGATCTTAAGGTGATAAGACAGCTTCTTTAGAGGTGTAAACAGGCCTGGGTTGTAAGTCCCGTTTTTAGCCGAGAGGGCGTGTTTAGGGCAGTGATTCCTGGTGCGATTACCTCACTTAACTCAAAAGATCAACCAAGAAAAATTCTTTAAGTAAGAATCCAATTTTCTGTAGGACAGTTGCTTCTTCAAACTCTTCTACCTCGTCCTCCGAGTCGAGAAAGATAGTTAATAGTGAAGAAATAATAATCGAAAATTTTGAAAAATGTATAGATAATTGGGAAATTCCAAAAGTACAAAAGGATCAGATCTATCAGACTACAAAACTCAATTTTTTCAAAACTGATTTCACAATCAAAACTGAAGAGAGAGATCTTCAGATTACAAAACCCTTTGAGACGATTTCTCTTCTGTCTCAAAAATCCTTACAAAAACACCGTGAAAAACAATACAAATACATCCATATAGGTTTAGTCCAAGTTGGAATTAAACCGCTTACAAAAGAAGGGTTGAACACCTCAATCCTAGCAGTTCTTAGAGATACTAGGTTCATAAACTTCCAGGACTCCTTGCTTAGTTCAGTCGAGTCTAGTTTGTGCAGTGGACCAATATCTTTTGATTGCTATCCAAATTTTACTGTTTCCTTAAACGACAGTAATATTACAAAATCCCTTGTTTTACAAATCAAAACTCACAATTACAAAATGCTTGAAGGATCTATTCCTCTTGCACTGATTTACAAAATCCATTACAAAGCTATGGTTTCTGCTTTTGCCACAAAACATAAGTTTCAAAGTAAAAGAGGAGAAACTTTGCTTTTATAAACTGATCTTACAAAATCCAACACTGTAATCCCTAGATCTATCCAATGGAAGGACATAACCCTGCTAGAAGAATGGATTTTAGAAGGTGCAGTAGAACCAGAATCTTCAAAAATAGTTGAGCCAAACGTTCAACTTAGGCAAATAGCCCAGTATGACGATGGAAGAGTCAGCCTTAGCTTTAACAGAAGCCTTAGGTTTTCAGATGATTCCTCGACGTCCAGTACTGTAGACATAGGAAGAGTGTCTCGTATACCTTCTGTCGTTAGTTTTCCTGTTACAAAACCAGTTGAAATACAAAATATACAGCCTAGGTATTCTACCTCAGATTTACCTAGCTCCTCTAGGTTTTCTACTTCAGAAATACCTAGATCCACTTTACAAAACGTAAATTACTCTACAAATGTTCCACATCCAGTTTATACAAATTTACAAAACGAGTATGTTCAGGATGAAACCCAAACAGAATCAGAACCTACTTCTCCTACCTTTTCAGCCATTACAGAAAATGTAAACCATGAACTTAATGTGCTTGAAAAAGAATTCAAAGTAGACAGACAGTATTTGCGTGATGATTTTTATTCTCCTAAAAATCATAAAAAGCAAATATGGTTTTTCAAAAATTTCAATAATCAAAGGGAAGAAATTCAAAAGAAATATTATGACTTTGTACACCAACATAGAGTTCATATTCTTTTCTTTGATTGGTTTGAGATGTATGCTAAACAGCATAACATTTCATATCCGTTTTCCAAAACTCCAAAAACTTTCAAAAAATCAGATCCAATTTCAAAACCTTCTCAAATTACAAAACCTAAACAACAGGAGTTAGAAGATAACCGATCAGAGTTCATTGCGGCTCTAAAAGATCTTCTAAAGAAAGCGGTAAGAAAACATGCATAACCAAGCGTAAGAAAAAGCATGCTAATCCTTATCGTTAGAAACAAAGTTCCTGAATGGGAAATTTTAGATGGTAGAAAAATACAATCTGAACATCCTCCTCTTAGGATAGTAAAAATTCCCCACTTGGAACAAACAGTAGAAGCAGCCCCTTACAAAATTCCAAATGAAAGTGATTCTGTGAATATAAAAAATATTGTTCTACAGAATAACTTTACAAATGCCCATTTGCATACCATAGGTAAGCAATTACAAAAAATGGAACAAAACCAACAAAGCTGATTTCCCAAATTGAAACTAAGCCGGATACAAAATTAAAAAACCCAATTTTCAAACCATTCCAAGTTTCCAAAAACAGTAAAAAAGATTTACAAAACAACAACAATTCTGAATTCATCCAAGCTTTGAGAGATATGAAGACTAGGCTAGAAGCTTCAACTTCTACTCCAGTTGCACCTGAAACACCTCAAACCTCCCAAAGGAGTGTTAATATAATTGAGGAAAATTCAGATTCAGATGTCCAAAGCCAAGAAAACCAGCCCATCCAAACTGAACAAATTCAGTCTTCAAAACCTTTACAAATCAATAGACTTTATTGGCCGCGGGTAGCAACACCTCTCCCAATAACAGCTCCAGACTTAGGCATAGAAAATAGATATAAAATTCTGACCCAGTCTAAATTCAATGCCTCTACTGTCTATGAATGGAACATAGATGGTATGTCTGAATACAATATCTTGAATTTGCTCCAGCAAATGACCATGGCAGCAAATGCTTACAAAACCCAAACTGGAACCCCAGACAGAGCAATTGCTGAACTCCTCATTGCAGGATTTTCAGGGCAGCTCAAAGGATGGTGGGATTATCATCTCACGAACCTACAAAAATATGAGATTCTAGAATCCATACAAACTCAAGAAGATGGCGTGCCAATTCTTGATGAGTTAGGCCAACCAAACCCAGATGCAGTAGCCACCTTGATAGTAACAATCTCCTTACATTTCGTAGGTGACCCATCTCATCTTAAGGATAAAAATGCTGAACTCCTTTCAAATCTTAGATGCAAAAAACTGAGTGATTTTCAGCATTACAAAAACACTTTTCTTACTAGGGTAATGCTTAGAGAAGATTCTAATAAACCCTTTTGGAAAGAAAAATTCCTTGCTGGACTTCTGATCCTTTTAGGAGAAAAGGTTAGGAATAAAATTAAGGAAGCATTTGGAAATCAAATCCCGTATGATAAATTAACCTATGGTGAACTAGTCAGTCTCACTCAAAAAGAAGGTTTAAAGATTTGTCATGATTTGAAATTACAAAAACATTTGAAATGGGAAATGAGAAAAACTCGCCAAGAGTTAGGATCTTTCTGCAAACAATTTGAAATAGGAACCAAAAACCCTACTCCAGATTGTGGAGGAAGTTGTAGCAGAAAACCTTACAAACAATCATCCCAAAAATACAAAAACTCTTCAAAACCAGAAAAAGATTCCTATTACAAAAAACCTTCAAAAAAGACTAGTAAACCTAGTCCTCAGCCCAAAACAAAGTTAAATTTTACTTGCGACAAATGTGGCAACAAAGGCCATACTGCAAATTTTTGCAAGTTAAACAAAAAACTTCATGAGTTGCAATTGGAAGAAGAAGTTATTAATAAAATAACTGCTCTTTTAATTGAAACCGAAGGTGAGTCCAGTAATTCTGAACCCACAGAAAATGAAGAAGGATTACAAATTGATGAATTAATCATAAGTTCAGATTCTGAAACAGAAAATGAACTGTTTACAAAACCAAAATTGAAAATCAATGTTCTTTCAAAAGACCAGAAGTTACTCTTAGAAATCCTTATACAAGTTGAAGATTCTCAACTACAAAAGGAATTTTTAGGAAAACTTTTAAAAACCTTTGAAGAACAACCAATACAAAAACCTTCTATTCTACCCTCTATTGCAAAAAACACATATGACCTTACGGCCATATTGGGTAGGAAGAAGACTTCAAAACAACCAACTGTTTCAGTCCAAAGCCTCCAGGAAGAAATAAAAGCTGTTAAGATTGATCTTAAAGAGCTTAGAGAAAAACAGGCACAGGACTCAGAAACAATTCAAAAATTACTTTCAAAACAAATCAATGAAGAAATCGAAGAAGAAGATGAAGAAAATTCTTTAGAAATTCAAAGTCTTGAAAAACCTACAAAGGATTTTCTCTTCATTCTTAATGAGATTTCTTTCAGAAAATATTTGATTAGAATTTCGATAGTTTTTTCAAAAGATTTCAGGATCAATACAATTGCCTTATTTGATACAGGTGCAGATATAAATTGTATTAGAGAAGGCATTGTTCCAGAAAAATTCCAAGAAAAAACTACTGAAAACCTTTCAGCTGCAAACAATTCCAAAATCAAAATTAATTACAAAACAGAGGCTTCAATAGCTAATTCAAATCTTCTTCTACAAATCTCATTTGTTTTAATAAAAGATATCAGTCATAGTGTCATTTTAGGGACGCCTTTTATCAATCTGATTACCCCCTACAAAGTCAACTATGATAGTATTTCTTTTAAAACAAAAAATCAAAATCTTGTTTTTCCTTTTGTTGAAAAACCAAAACAAAGAATTTGAATATCATAAAGGCTCATTCCATTTTTGATAATCAAATAAATGTTTTGGAACAGGAAACAAGACAGCATTTACAAAAAACAAAAATTTTCTTTTTAAACAAGCTTGTTTTCAAAAATCAATTTTTTGATTACTGCTTATTACAAACTAACCCTTATGAGTTTTTGCAGATGACAGAGTCATCCAACAATGGAGATTTAGTCCACTTTGGACCAATAGTCCTTTCCAAAACTCCTGCTCAAAAATTCAGAATTAATGTAGCCAGAACTGCATATGTTCCCACAGAAAGGCACCAATGTTTATTAGACAATCTTTGGACTTTAATACAAAACAAAAGGTTGGGAGTAACAGCTCTCAATGCACTTTGTATTGAGTTTGAAGAAGCTAATAATCATGTGGCTGACCTCCTTAGCAGAATTAAATATCATGAGGATCATATCATGGTAGCTCAATCATTCATTGAGTTTTTACAAAACCAGATTTTATACAAATCCATTACATCCAGAATTAGTCCATCAGATCCATCCACTTCTAACCAAAATCATCACCTTGAATTACAAAAACAGGAATTTGAAGGCCTAGGATCCCCACTGGATTCTAGTGTAAAAATTCAAAGGCGAAGGACTGAAGGCCTAGGATCCCCACTGGATTCTAGTGTAAAATTACCATTGGCCCCACTGGTCAATGTGAAAAATTATCACCACAGTGAAGTCCTCTTTGCTTCACTTGGTGCCAATAGGTCCTTAGAACATTTCCAAACCCGTTGTCTTTCGAAGAAATTCAGGCAACAAGTTCTCAACGGTCTTCCTCAAGAGATCCGCGAGCAGATCCTACAAAATATCATCCAGTCCAGAATCAAAGAACAGCTGGATGTTTTCCAAAAAGGTCTCAATTTTACAAAAAGCAATCAGCAAGGTCACAATGGATGGTCATGGGAATGGGAGTACTACTCAAAACCCCGTTTTCATTGCACTCAGGAACATCCTAACAGATATCCTCTGTGCTATCCAGACTGTGAACACAGCTTAGATTTCAGCATTCCCCGCTTCAAAACCACTCAGATGTCTGGTACCCGATATCTAGACGCCCGAGAACTATTCAAATGGGGTATGTTAGCTGGAGTCCGAGTTACAAAATCTGATTGTGAAATGACAAGGTTTTTGGGAAATAGAGTCCTTCAAGAAGTAAGAAGACTATTATTCTTCCTAAAACCAGTCAACATACAAATTATTTCAACACCTCCAGAAGTATTAGCAAATGGAGAGCTACAACAAGCGATCCATTACTTCTACCTGGATACAAAACAGCCTCCTCTCTATCATCTTCCGGATTGGCCATGCAATCATGAAGACTATTTCGTCCAACTCAACAAATGGCGAGCAAAGACAGTTGTCGATAACTAGCGAAAACACCGATATCCAGAATATTCACTAGTCCATACCGGTACATATTCTCGGATATTTGTTCATTATAAACATTTGCCAGCTCTAAAACCCTTTCATATTGAAACACGGTATGAAAATTACATGGTTCAGTATGAAAGTCACTACGACTTATCTTCTGTCTCGTCAGATGACGGAACAAGTGACGACGAGGAGACATGGCACAACTTGCAAAACATGATGGAAAGATAAAAGAGTGGTCCCAGCTCCACTCCATAAAAAAAAAAAAAGAAAAAGAAAAAGAAAAGAACAAGAAAAAGAAAAAGAAAAAGAAAAGAAAAAGAAAAAATTTACGACCGGCAAAAGAAATTTATGGCGGCAAAATTATCCATATTGCTTTTTATTCTCTTTATTTTCCATTCTACTTTTATTTTTACTCTTTGTAATTTTGCAGTTTTACCTTTCTCTTATTTTTGTAATCATTTTTACTTTATTCTCTTTTCCTTTATTTCAAAACCAGACAGGACACTGTTCACCTGTCATATCTTGTACTGTTCACTTTTTACTGTTCGCATGTGAAGGAGATAAGAAGCACTATTCACACGTGAAGGCATCAAGTGGCAGACACTGTTCAAACTTTTCAAAATTACAAAATTGCCCCTGGACATTTCTATATAAGGAGGCACTCACCCAAGGCAAAGGGGAGGCCACTTCAAAGGAACAAAAGCTTACCCAAGCTTCTCCCTCTTCAAGCTTCTTTAAGCCGAGAGAATCCGAAGAAGGTCCTGAAGGAGTCTCAACCCGAGGTTCAGAAGGAGCAAGAAGGTTGATTCACTTCCCATCCTGCCCTACCTCTACCTCACCTACAAACCTACAAACCCTGTAACTTCCTTGTAGTAGATCTTAGGAAGCTCATGTGCTGAGCAACCTTTGTAAGTCCTACCCGGAATTACATCTCCAAAACCTTTGTACAAATCTTACAAAGTTTATAAGATTTTGAAGTAAGTTTTCTTCAATTTCTTTTTCAAAATTTCAAATTTATTTCTTTAGCATGCATATGGTCGGTTCAACCGCCTGATCTGCATAAATATACGTATATATGTTCATAACGGACTGGCTCTGCCGCCTATTGAATATATACATGTATATTCATATTTAAATTTCAAAGTTTAATTTTTATTTTTGTTAAGTATATATATTCTTAACGGACTGGCTCTGCCGCCTATAGAATATATATATTTCTTTAATTTACAAATTTAATTTTCATTTCTGAAGATTTCCTTTCTTTGTGCATTTTGTTTATTTCTTTAGTTATTTATATATTGCTCAAGATTTAGATTATTGCTTCTTCCCTGTTAGCTCATCCCCCTTTCGATCCCGGCGTCCTTGGTATCAGAGCAAACCCGTTGCCTTTCGAAGAAATTCAGGCAACAAGTTCTCGATGGTCTTCCTCAAGAAATCCGCGAGAGGATTCTACAAATCAACATCCAGTCCAGAACCAAAGAACAACTGGATATTCTACAAAAATGTCTCAATTTTACAAAAGGCAATCAGCAAGGTCACAATGGCTGGTCATGGGAATGGGAGTACCATTCGAAACCCCGTTTTCATTGCACTCAGGAACATCCTAACCGGTACCCTCTGTGCTATCCAGATTGTGAACACAGCCTAGATTTCAGCATTCCCCGCTTCAAAACCACTCAGATGTCTGGAACTCGGTATCTAGACGCCAGAGAATTATTCAAATGGGGTATGTTAGCTGGAGTCCGGGTCAACAGGTCCGATTGCGAAATGATAAGGTTTATATATATATATATATATATCAATTATTTTTTATATTCAATTAACTGAATTTAAAAAAAAAATTGCATAATAAAAATAACTACAATACTTGCATGCTTTGTTGGGTATTAGGAACTTGAGTAAGTTGAGCAATTATCTCTTTTAATTTTGAAACTTCATTCTTTAAGCTAACATACTGTTCTTTAAGTTGATTATCCTCCTCATGTAATATAGGAAATTTTTCTTTTAGTTGCATGTTCTCATTATTGACTTCTTGCAGTTGTTGTATCACATTGATGTTGTCCTTTTTTAACATTCTTGGTGATACTCCAAAACCCATTCCACGAACTCGTCTATTTTTTTCTGGTCCAAGCACTTGTGATAAAATATCTCCTTCAATAGGAGCATTGTCTTCAAATTCTACATTATTTGCTTCATTTTTAGCTTGAATCTCATTAATCTTTTGTTGTATAATTAAAGTTAACGTATAATAGCAAAAATGGACATCAACATTATATACTTATTAATTTAAACAATATACATATATATATATATATATATATTCATGTAACAAGATAGGAGGAAAAGTTACAATGATTGTCGCTGCCTCCGATGATACTGGTGTTCCATCCTTAGCTTGTGATACTTTATGAAAAGTTGTGTTCTTGAAGGTAGTTTTCTATTCATTTTGCGCTGTGTTAGAATATAATTTACAATTAGTAACCTATGCACATATTTTTTAAAAAATTTAAATTATTTCAATAGCTAGAAAACTCTTAAATTTCAAACAATAGATGTATATACCTCCATCTCAGCTCGTCGAGCTAGAGATATAGTACCAGAAGTATGTGGCAACTTCATTTGTGCTCGACTTTTCTTTCCATTTTCAGATTTTTTCTTTAAACAAAAAAAAAATAAAATAATTGTAATATAAATTATTAAATAAAATCATGTCAGAAAAAAAAAATGAGGCATACACATAATAAATTAAAATGAAAACTTGCTCGAAGTTAATCATTTTAAATGGCAAGACATGTAGCATAATCAACTAAAAATGGTATCGTTATATAAATTAAACAGAAAAATTTCTTAAATATAATTCTTTAAAAAGTCCATTTATTTTTTAATCAATTGAAATGATAAATTTACCCAAAAAGATTTTTAATGTTAAAAAATAAATTATAAACAACCCACTAATTCAATGCAAAATGAGGTGCTCTTATCTAAACATACTCCCAGTTTGACAACGATTAATTAAAAAGGCTCATTAAATAGATGAATGATATTACTTGCCACTCTTCTGAATACCATTGACCAACAAGTTTTTCCTATTGTTTTGGGTCAGTTCTAAGAGGCGGATTGTCCTTCAACTCAGCAAGTGATTTGTATTTATGAAAATTTTCCTCATACAGTGTGTGCTTATAAGTCCTTAAGCACTTGCCAACTTGTTGGATTACCCTTTTTTCTCTAGATGGCCCTAACTTAAATTTGGTCTAAAATTAAAAAAAAAAAAAATTAAATTAGTAAAAGCCTAATGTAAATTAAATTAAATTTACATGAATATAAAAACTTTTCTAAATTTAAACAATCTTTTAAAAATAAATCATACCTGAACAACTTTCCATATCATTTCTTTTTTATCTTTAGGAACTTTTCTCCAGTCTGCATATTCAAGTGGTGTCAAATCTGAATTCTTGCTATTGTGCCACAGAAATACTCAAGCTCACCATCATCAATACATTGATTTTTTTCATTGAACTTTTCTGGCAAGTCCTCTCCTTTTCCCAGATTCCATATATCTGTAAGTAAAGTAGGACCTCGAACTTTTCGTGGTTCAAAAGAACTACCTGTAAAACAATGAAATGAAAAATCAAAATGCAATTTAACCGTAAAAAATGAGTGTTAAAAAGAAAATAAATAAATATTCTAAAATGTTTAGTAAAACTCACCCTCAATATCAGAACTGTCATTCAATTCTGGATCTTCTTGACCATTATTAGAAAATGGTGATTGCGAATTATTATGAAACTTTGAATTCTCTTGAATAGTCTCATCCTCATTTATAAGCCCATTTGGACATTGTTGAGTATTCCAGGAATTTGTTATACTTGACTTCCTCTTTTGAGGTTGCACATGAGTTGTCTTTGCATTTTGTTTTCGAATCCTGTAACACCCCTATTTGTATAGCCTGGTATATTTCACTGTTCCGGTGACCGGTGTCGGTCTGGACAATTAAAGGGATTAGAACCATACTTAAGACAACTTAAGAAGCCATAAACACAAATAATTAGTAATTGCCAATTAGTTAAGTATAAACAAGAAAAACAGAACATAAGAAGTTAAGCAGCGAGAGTCACAAATGGGTGACCTCCTCGAACGCATCACAAGTCATTTTAAACTCAAATTTTGAACCGTAAAAAGTGACGCTGCGGTCCTTAGGACCCTCATGAACACAGTGGAAAAGAGAAAATCATGAAAAAGAACTGTTAAGTCAGTCAAATAATTAGGTCAGGGAGCCGGAAGAAATATGGAATTATTTGCAAACCGGGATGAACAGGCGAGGGGCAATTTGATCAATTGACCCCGAGAGCTGACTCCTGACCTAACTGTCAAATAAAATCAGAGAAAAGAAAATTTTGGGATCAAGAATTAAATTAAAGAACTAATAAAAAAAAAGAGAAAATGAAAAAGTTAAAAAGGTGTAGGAAGATGACATCATGCATGATATCATGCATGATGCCATAATTCATATAATTAATAAATTAATTAAATGGATTTTTGACTCTTCCATAAGCATAAAAACAAAAGAAAAGAAAAGAAAAGAAAAAGTAAAAAGCCTCATCTTCCTCCCATTTACGTTTCTCTCTCCCTCACCATTGTAAACCTCCATTAAAGCTTGCTTCAAGCTTTGAAACCACCATTAAACCCCAAATCCTCCCATACTTGCTTCACAAAAACTTGATTTAATCACTTGAGAGGAAGATTGGTCATCAAAGAAAGAAGAAAAGAAGAAAGAAAATTGAAGAAAATTGAGAGGAAGTGAAAGTTCAAAGACACCTAACAAGGTAAGTAATGCAAACTTCAAGTTTTTAGTTTAATTAGTGTATGTATGGCATCAAGAGCATAGAAATAAACTTAAAAAAAAAAAATATGTGTGAGGGACTAAATTGAAATTCGTCCAGCCTTTGTAGGGGTAAGAATTGCATGAATTTGATTGAATAAAATATGTTAGAAAGCTTGAATGAGTTGAGGAATTGTGTTTGTATGGTTAGAATTAGTAAAATGTAACAAATTAAGTGAGTTAGGGTTTTGGAACTTAGGATTTGTGAACCAAAAATGTAAGAAATGAGTAAATGGCATGTTTGACCTATTGTGAAGTGAAAAATGGTCAATAATGACCAAAGGAGATGTGTGGGAATTGTTAGAATGGAAGTCAAATTCGTAGGGTAAATGGTCATGCTACTGGCAGCATGACCAAGCCAACTTTGAAGGACCAAAACGGAAATTTTACAAGTCCAATTGATATGCCATCAATTGGGGATAAAAATAGACATAAAATGACACAATTTTCATTAAGGAACCATGCCCAAAAACTGACCAAAACCTAGTGAACCAATTGACCAAAGTTGGTTAAGAGCAGTCTGCCACTGCACAAACTGGCCAAATGAATAGTTTGTTCATTTGGTCATAACTTGAGTTAGGCAGGTCAAATTGACCTGAAATTTTACCAGTAATTAGATAAGATATAGATCTAAAACTTTTATGAAGAATACTAACCCAAATTATGCCATTAACCTAATCAAATTATTGAGCAAAGTTGAGTTACTGAACCTGCAAAACTACAGATTTCCATTTGAGCAGTAATGTTTGAACGGCTATAACTCTCTCTAGAAAACTCCGATTTAGGTGATTCTTGAACCGATGGAAATCTAAGACATAGTAGAACATTTCATATGAAGAAAGTTAGACCAAATTATGGACTTAACTTGATCAAATTATTGAACGAAATTGGATAAAAAATCTGCCAGAACCAAAATTGCAGCATGAACAGTGTACGTGAACAGTAATTGTATTTTGGCTATAACTTGAGCTACAAAACTCCAATTGGGGTGATTCAAAAATGAGAATACACTTAAGACAATAAGGAACATTTTCTATGAAGGAAGGTTTACCAAATTCCAACAGTAAAAGGACCAATGAAACAATGCAACTTAGGACTCCAAAACCGAGAATTGGCAATTTTGCCTAAAAGACCTAAGCTTTGAGAAAATGACCAAAACCAACAAGTTTAGTGACCAAAATGTGGTATGTGGGTGAAGTTGGAGTTCCCATACCTATTAAGCCTTAGAAAGTCAATAATTTGACTTGAATAGTGTAGTGAATAGTAACCCGAAACACAAAATTTCAAGAACGTCGAATTTAACACGTTAGAACTAGGTAAATGTGAAGCTAAATTTATTTTGGATTTATGTTAAGTTCTAGTACTGAAACATTGTAAAATTGTGTGTTTCAGTTGAAAAGAATACCGGGAAAAAAACCCGAGGAACCGAGTCAAGGCCAAGAGGCGACTCACTTGAGGTTTGTGCACAACGTATTCTTTTTATAATCATCTTTTGCATACTGTTTTGAATAATGTGAAATATTGAATTATGGCATTCTTATGATGTTTTGATTTAAATTGTTGAAAGTTATTATGTATATTGAAATGAAAATGTTTAGCAAATTGTTAAGATAAGTTTTGAAACCACAGTATCATGACCATATATTTGAATACCTCACTAGCACGACTAGTGGAGGTAATTAGTTTCGAATTTTGATTCCTTCTCTGGAGAAGTGTTGAGGTGTGCCAGTAGAAGAGGATGTGAATGGATATCCATATATTTGAGCTAGCTAGCCTTGTGATGTGATTTCTCTTTAGCCTCTGGCTATTGAGATTCTATTTATTTCGAATGGCATGATTTAACTGTGGATTTTATGAAATGTGTTTTGATACTTTGAAATGAACTTGGTTTGCATTTCAAATCTCATAATTCATGATTTGCATTTAATTCTCATGTTCAGCCAAATTTTTGAATAAATGTGATTTAAATTTTGCATAAAGATTATTTTAGTATGTTGTGCACCACTGAGTCCTAGTACTCAAGAAACTTCTATTGTGTCAGATACAGAGACTAGAGGAGCGCAGATCGAGTCACGAGGTGTGAGGAGCTATCAGCTTGAAGTCATCGGGTATAATTTATACCCTGATTGTAAATATTTATTTTGATGTATGTAATGCACATAAATGTATGGACATGTTAAAATGGGTCTTGAGCAGCTTGTACAAAATCTGTATAAAATTTGTAATAAATTTTAGTTTGGATTTTCTTAATGTAAATTTTTGTATGATATATATATAAATTGTTTATCCTTAAAGAAATATCAATGTATGAAATTGATTGACTGTACCTTGAGGATTATTGAATTTTGAACTTGAGAAATTTATTGAAATGATTGTGAAATTGATTGAGTTTGATTGTGAAATTGAAGTAGTGGTTGAGAAAAATTTTTAGAAGTGCTTTTTACAGGTATTTGAAGAACTAATTTCTCGAAATACAGAGGGAACTCTGTCAAAATTTTTATAAAATTTGCGGAAAACTAAAATGGACCAAAAATATTAACTAGTTTTAATTTTAACTAAATGTTTTAAATACCTATTAGAAAATGCTCACCACTTGTCAAAAATAAGAAAATTGTTTTAAAATCCCTTGTAGGGTACTTAATGAGTTATCGATAGGTGAAGTTCGGTAGTTCATTAGGTATTCTACGGGATCATGTTATGCCTTACAGAGGGGTAAGGTGTGATAAATCCTTTTTAGCATTGTGATGCCAATAATAAATTCAAAAATTAATTATAATAATCAGTAAGAGATTTAATATAAATGTAAAATGCCATAAACATATATAAATACAGGGGTGAGTTATAAGATTTTCTATTAGCAAGTTTATAGATAGATATGGTTATGCATGAAAAAAATAAATCAATATGTCAATTTTAATTTGAAGGATTGAAAGAGTAAAATATAAATATTTCATACAATCTGTAAATGCATGGGAAGTCTAGCATATAGTTAAAAAAACAAAAAAAGAACAGATTTGAAACAATGTAAAAGAACAAACATAAAACAACTCATAAAACCACAAAGGCAGACAAAGAATCCTACAGCGCTATTAAATTAATCATGCTTATATAACCAAAATTATAATAACATCAAACAATATAATAGTTTAAGGCTGAATTCATATACAGCAAAACGCCAAACAATATAATAAGAAAAACCAAAATTTATTGGTATTCAATAACATTTTTTTTCTATATGCACGAGTTGAATATAAATGACTGACTAAACATACTGTTGTAGCAATAAAAATTACTGGAGAGTTATATATTAAGTTGAGATTAGAAAAATAAAAAAAGAGGTTAAAAAAAGTGGTTTATGTACTCAACTTAAATGAAAATTTGAATCTCATTATAAAGAAAATATTGGTATAAGATCAATAAACTAATAAAAAAAGAAGATAGCTCTCAAGAAAATATTTACAAGTAAAAATATAAAAAAATAAGCATACCTGAAATTTGTAATCAAGACTTGAAGTACTAATTAATCGGAGAACCTACACTGCAAAATTAAAGTTATATCAATTCGGAAGGAAAGAAAGATTGTATCACGGGAGGTTTAGGTTTAGTATATACCAATTATGAAAGAGAGGGGAAAGAAAGAAAGCTAAAGAGAGATTATAAAGGTAGAACAATTAATAAAGTAGAGAAAAAATCAATAGATTAATGGAAAAAAACAGGCAAAAGCAATACTATGGAGATAATGAATTTGGCGCTATTATCCTTTTATATAAAAATGGAGTGAAAATTGAGTTTTAGATAGAGTTAACAAATTTGATGTTATCTCTTATCATGCAACGTATTAATTTGATTTCAGCAGGTTTATTAAGAAGCCTATGGGACATAATGAGTATACAAGGGTTAATTTAATATAGAAATTTAATGTTGGAGGTTGTACTTAATATCTATATTAAATAAACAATTTGAGACCAAGTATAAATTTTATAAGCATATAAGTATAAATATATTTATAAGCATATAAGTATATTTAGTTTATAGTCATATGGTTTTAACCTTTAATATAACTAGACATCTATAAGTAAATAAATATTATAATATTATATTATTTTTAATATTAATAATTCAATTAAAATAATAACAATAGAATTAACCTACACGTAATTATAAGTATTTAAAAAATTTGAATGAATGGAGAAGTCACTTTTTGGTTAGAATTAAGATTTTATTGGAATTATTTAATGTACTTTTAGTTAATTCATAGGATTAATTAGAAATTAAGTTTCAATGATGAAATTTATTTTAAATAGAAAATTTTAAATTTTATAAAATACAACATTATTAATTTATGTGTTTTTAAAGACTGGTAACTTATATTACCAATACTTTAATTGATATGAATTTTTATAATAAATTATTTAAAATACAATTAAAACAAGTATTAAGAATTCCATAAGAATACGTGACATCTCATTAGATTAATATTTTAATAATTAAGTGTCTACCGCATAGCACAAGATGCAAACTCTAGCAATCCCATCTCATTTAAGAATTTCTAAATCAAAAATAAAATGAGCATCCATTCCAGCAATCTTGCTAATACAACAAAAAAGCTCCACAATTAAATAAAAATTAAGGTTTCAATTATATATTTATTTATAACTAGTTTTTTTTTTTAATCATGCATTTAGTGTTTCCGAATATTTGATTTGACTAAACTTGATATGACAATTTAGATAGTACATAATAAAATTTGTAATGAAATTAGATTTGAGAAATAATACTCGTGCTAGGTTTGATTTAAGTTCAGGTTTTACATATTGTGTATTTATTACCTGAATATGTTTATATAAATAATTAATTAAATATAAAAAATATATATTTTTTACAATAATACTTATAAATTTTTATATATTATATTTAATGTAACACCTCTAATTTTTAAATTTATTATTTTGTGAGTAATATTAATATTTTATTTTATTTAAATTTTAGGAAATTATTTGAAATTTTTCGGATTTTAGAAATCGGGTTCGATTTTTCGAAAATCTAAAATTTTGATGATTTTTAAAAATTTATTTAAAGACCACGTGATAAAACTAAAAATATATTTGGACTCTACGAATTTTTCTGAGTTTTCTAGAATTTTTTCGAAATTTTTGGGTCTTATTTTTGGTCCCAAGGCAGAGTAAAAATTTTAAATTTTGTATCCTGAATCGGACCGACCGAATCGAACCAGACCGAATTGGACTGATCGAATCGGACCGGCCTTTTCTTTTCTTCTTCTTCCCTTCTAAGCGTGTCCCGTCCCTCTTCCTCTCTCTCCCGTTTTCTCTCTCCTCCCTCCTCCCCATGCCACGCCGCCGCCACCCAGCCCTCCCCACCTTGCCGGTGCGCCGCCCCAGCCTTCCCCCCTCGCCGGTCGGCCTTTTAGGCAGTCGAAAACGACGCGCAAAGAGGAGCGATGCGCAGCGCGCCATTTTGGCTTCCCGGCGGAAATTCGGCCGATCCGACCACCGATTGGGCCGGGTCTTGTGTCAAACACCATCTACACCTCGAGAGCTTTCCATAGACACCAAGAACACTAAAATCCATTGAGTGGTTTGCCCAATTTTTGTCCAGGAAGTTTTAGCCAATTTTGGGCTAGATTTCTCGCAAACTGTGAACCCCACGAGAAAACTGAGAGTACCAGAGCGTTCCACTCATCGAGAGCTTAGCGGCAATATAAATTTCAAAATTTTTCGATACCGTTTTTTGGTGGGTCTCACGAAACTTCGTAATATTTTTCTGAACATTAAATGAGCTTAGAAAATTCCATAAAAATTATATACTAACCCTCGTGTTGTGGGCTTCGTGTATGTACCTTCAATTCGCGAAAATTCGACGATTGCCCAGGTCTGTGAATTTTCGGCCAGACAGATCGGCTACCGAAAAAGTCTTGGAATTGGATCTAGATTTTGGCTACCCCACCGTTGTCAGATGTCCCGAGTGCGTTTCCGAGATCGGAATCGGCATAGGTAAACCCGAACCTCACTTTTTCTTAATTTTCTAGTATTTAAATGGGATTAAAAATCCATAAAATATTCGTGATAGCTCAGAAAATTATGATTCTTTTTGCATTAGCTTAGTAATATTACTAAGGACCTTGGGGAAAAGTTTTAGAATTTTTAGAGCTTATTTGGATAGTTTTTACGAAAAGGGTCAATTATAAGGACTAAATTGTAATTTTACATATTGTGATTGATGACTGTTTGGATGGGCCCAGGAGGGGCTGTGTGATGTGATTGAGTTGTGGGTGTATGGTTTGTGGATATAGAAGTGTGTTTTAAGCCCTTTTACAGGTTGGGTAGGTCCTAGATATAGGGGAGACTTTGCCGGATTTTCGGCATGACTTAGGACACCTTTAGTCGTTTTCTTAGTTTGTATTGAGTCAAATTTATTAAATGATTATAATAAAATTATCAGGTGAGCCGGGACAGCCTTCCTCCTCCGCCACCGCCACAAAGGATCATGTTAAGTCTGTGAGTAAAATATTAATTTTAATTGTAATTTCGATATTATTATATGTTAAAGCATGCCCATGCATCACTTATAAATACGTATCTATGTAGTTAAACTCTAGGCATGTTTTATGTTGTATTCACAACTGTTAAAATGCCATGAATATTGTTGTGGTAATTTGGAGCAGTGTGCGTGAGTTGGCGTGCGTGTGGTATGGTGTTGGCTATGGACAGGGGGGTAGACACGGCTTGAGATCTTCGCTGGGACCCGGTCCTTCGGGGTAGTCATGGCTTGAGTTCTTCGCTGGGACCCGATTTGGTTTATTAAGCAAAAGTTCGGCTTGAGTTCTTCGCTGGCACAAGTTGGATTAAGAGGGCTGTATAGGGGATCAGCTCCCATATATGTATTGTTTGACAGTATTGGGTGTGTGAGTGCTCCAAATTGCCTTTTTGATGTGATTTGTATGAAATTTATGACGGTTTTGCATTTCACTTCACAGGTGCATTAGTTTTAGATAGTTATAGAGATTATGGTTAAAATTGATATTTTACTCTCTGAGTCGAACGCTCACTCCTGTTCATTATTTTTCCAGGCTACAGGAGGATTATTATTGTTGTTAACCTGCTTTTCTTCTTCGCAGGTCATTTATTTATGTTTGTGTAATTCTGTTAACTCCTAGAATTTTCACATGTGTTAGAAATATTTATTTGATTTGGGTTTGTAATATAATTTGCCATGTTGGACCTGTAAACTTATTATATGCATGTATGTTAGATTGGATGAGGGAGCTGAGCTCCCGTTTGACTTTATGTTATTATGAGTATGTGGAGGGTGAGCTGAGCTCCCCAATTGACTATATATTGTGTTTACAGGTCGGGTGAGTCAAAAACTCCCCGTTGAAAAGGTCCATTTTATGGCCGGACTCTATCCAGATTAAATTCTTGAAATTGGGCCCAAATG